>NC_089233.1:81700459-82362542 GCF_963924675.1 Phocoena phocoena
CCCTAGGGATTCCCTGGACCGGACTGGAACATGCTGTTTGGCCACGTGAGATCATGTGACCTGGAGTGGGCGGGGCGTCAACTGTGGAAGATAATATGGACCGAAAGTGATGGAGAGGTGGCTCCCCAGATGAAAATGGGTGCTGTTACCAGAAGAAAGAGGATGGGGTCCCCAACAATTCTGTGCCTTTCTTCTGGGTTAACACTACCCCAGGAAGGCCCCCAAATCCTGGCAACCTGGTTGTCGGGATCTGACCTCTCCCAGAGAAGCTCTTCCGGCAGGGTGCCATCCAGGGGCCTCCCAGCATTTGGTAGGTGCTGGGCCCGCCTTTCCTTCTGCAGAAATGCAACAAAGGAGGCCAGGGAGGGGCACCCCTTGGGGGGCTGGAAGCCGGCCTGCTACAAGGAACCAGGAGCTCTTTCTGGGGGCCATTACATGATTTCCCTCTTCTGTGCCTACAAAAAATATGGTCTTAATACAGCATGTTTAACAACACAGGCAGGATTAAAGGGCAGCCCTAATTGACCAAGGGGTGGGTCTCCACCTGTTTACTCTCCAGAATAATTCCATGCGTCAGGAATGATTAGTTGTGTCCTTCTCATGTAATTTGCGGGGGAGAAGTATGATGTCTGAACAGTTTGTGGGCGGGAGCCATGATGCTTCACAGGAACCAGCCCCTTAGGTCCACAGGAAGGATGGAGCAAGTATCTCTGAGCTGCGGCTGGACCAGATGGAAGCCTGTTCCTGCTCAGGTCGGGCGGGAGCAGCTGCCTGTCGAAAGAAGCATCACAGGGTTCCAGAGCCCAAGTCCACCACTGTCCAGCCGTGTGATCCTAGGTGAACGAGTTTCCCTCCCTGGCACTCGCTTTATTCATCTGTAAAATGGGGCTCTCTTGGGATTGAGCGCTGTGAAGCTCATAAAGGGCTTGGCATGGTGTCTAGCAAGTAGTAGGTGTTCGATAGAGAGGGAGCTGCTGTGGTTGCTGCTGCTGTTCTTATTATTAGACTGTTCCCTTTTCCACACTGCTGCCAGAGGGAGTTTTCAAAATGCAACTCTGGTCACATGACCCTCCACTCTCTGCTTGTAACCCCCAAAGATCTTTTTCTGTTAGAGCTGGGTTTCTCAACCTCAGCACTATTGACATTTTGGGCCTGATAATTCTCTATTGTAGGGCATCCTGGGCACTGTAGGATGTTTACCAAGCTGGCCTCTACCCACTAGATGCCAGTAGCACTCTGCCCACCCCTGTCAAGATGGGACAACCAAAAATGTTTGCAGACATAGCCAAATGGTCCCTAGAACGGTCGCCCTTCCTCCACACTACCCCCTTCCCAGTTGAGAACCACTGCCTTAAATCAAACCCTGAGCATTGTCACGGCCTCCCAGGCCAGTGCGGTCTAGTGGCCTGGCTCTCACAGACCCCTTGGGTTTCGCCCAGCACTGGACTTCCCCTTGTTCTCCCTGCTTCAGCCACTCTGGTCTCTCTGCCACAGAGACTTTGGATCTGCTGTTCCTCTGGGAAGGGCCTATTCCAGACTCCCATTCCTCTTTGCCCCTAACTCATCCTTCAGACCTCAGCTCGGTTGCAACTTTCTCAAGAAATTCTGATTTGCCCAAATGGGTCGAATCCCCTTAAATCTCGGTTTTCACTGTAGCATCTCCTTTTGCAGCACTTGTCACGGTTGTAATCTTACGTTTGTGTGTGTGATTCTTTCCTTAAAATGAAACTTTACGAAGGAGCATAAATTCCCTGCAAGCGGGGAATGAGTCTTGTGTGTCCCAGTGGTTAGCACCAGGTAGAGTGTCGCTGAACGTCTGTTGGATGAATGAACGTATTCTGAGCAGTTTCATCCCACCAGCTGGTGCCTGGCCATCGCCCAGCCAACGCCCTGGATCTCCTTGCAGAGAAAGATAAGTTCCCTGTGTTGGATGGAGCCTGGGGGAATGACAAACAATGCTTTTTTATGCTTTTTATTGGGATATAACACGCATGAAATAAAATGCACTGATCTTAAGTATACAGCTTGATGAATTTTTAAATTCTTTTTTGTTTCAATTTTTTTTCTTCGCAGTATTTTTCTTTTAATTCCATTTTTTGGCCAAGCCGCGTGGCATGCAGGATCTTAGTTCCCTGACCAGGGATCAAACCCACACCCCCCTGCATTGGAAGTGCAGAGTCTTAACCACTGGACCTCCAGGGAAGTCCCACAGCTTGCTGAATTTTTACAAAGATAATCCTTTGTGTAGCCAACACCCAGATCAAGACATAGAACATTGCCAGCACCCCCAGAAGCCTCCTTCCTCTCCCTCCTACTCAGCACCCCACCCAAAGGTGACCACTGATCTCATCTGTGTCATCATAGATGAACTTTGCTGGTTGTGGATGTTGTATTAGTCTGACTTCTCCAGAGAGACAGAACCAATAGGACACTTAAATATATATAGGAAGATTTATTTTAGGGCAATAGCTTGTGCAGTTATGGAGGGTGGCTGGCCCCAAATCTGCAGGGTGGACCGGCAGGCTGGAGACCAGCGAAGGGCTGATGTTGTAGTTCAAGTCTGAAGGTCATCTGTTGGCAGAGCTCCTTCTCACTCTGGGAGGTCTTCGGGGCTTCAACTGATTAGATTAGCCCCACCACCTTAGAGAAGGCAATCTACTTTACTCAAAATCCATCAATGTTAATATCATCACTGTCACAGAAACATCCAGAATAATGTTTGGTCACATATCTGGGCACCGTGGCTCACCTAAGTTAACACATAAAATTAACTAACACAGACATCATAGAAATGTCCTCTTTTGTGTCTTGCTTCTTTTGTCCAGCATTATTATGTCTGAGATTCATCCATGTGGTTCAGTAGCAGTAGTTCATTCTTCTTTGCTGTGTAATACTGCATTGTATTGATATACTACTGTTAACTTTTATTGTTGATGGACATTTGGGTTGCTTCCAGTTTGGGGCTATTATGAATAAAACTGCCGTTAATATATTTGTATTTACTGTTTGGTGGATATAAATGCTAATTTCTGGAATTGTGGGATAGCTGGTTTACAGGGTATATGTTTTGTTTTGTTTTTTTGTGGTACGCGGGCCTCTCACCGTCGTGGCCTCTGCCGTTGCGGAGCACAGGCTCCGGACGCACAGGCTCAGCGGCCGTGGCTTACGGGCCCAGCCACTCCATGGCATGTGGGATCTTCCCAGACCAGGGCACGAACCCATATCCCCTGCATCGGCAGGCGGACTCTCAACCACTGCGCCACCAGGGAAGCCCCAGGGTATATGTTTTACTTCATGGATACTGACAGACAGATTGCCATAGTGGATACATGTTTACCTTCCCACCAGGAGGGTGCGAGCATTCTAGTTCCTTCACATCCTCCTGTGTCCTGCACGTCGTCCATCTTTTCGATTTCAGCCGTTCTGGTGCATGTGGATTGGCATCTCATTGTGGTTTTAATTAAGTCTCTTTCTTAAAAAAATTCTCTGTTGGATGAGACCAAAAACAGACTCCCATACAACTTGAGAAGTGGTTTTTTTTGTTTTTTAAAAAATTAATACGATCCTGTGCATCAATTTGCAGAGAGAAGGAAACCAGCATTTGCCTTGCACCTACTCCCTGTCAGGCACTGTGCCAAGGGATTTACAGATTTTATCTCATGTCATCCTCAAGACAACTCCTACAAGATGTGGACAGCCCTGAGGATAGAGTGGGGACAGGCACCACTCCCATCCCCAAAGACCTGAGCATGCAAATGAGACAGGTTGGCACTTCCTGGGGAACTGATGCAGCATTGTTTCTGTGACAGGCACGGTGTGAAAGTGATAGATATTCCCGCAAAGAGAAAACTGCTTTTGATGGGAGCCACGGCAGGAATCAGCTGGGTCTCAAGTACACATGTTGTATTTCCCGTTGGTCTCTGCGTCAGGACCACAGGTTGCAGGTATGGGGAGCAGAGGCTGCCTGTGGTTTCCACGAAGACTGTGTCCTGGTGGATGGATGCTGTATCAGCCCCGTGGACCCTGGGCCTCCTGGATTTCTGAATTTCATCGACCAGTACCATTTTCTCACTGGTCTTTGGTAAAGGTTATAGGTGAAGGTTACTTTTGCTGTGTGAAGGCATTTTTGAGCCCACTACCATTGTCTCTTCTTCAAGAGAACAGTTGAACACTAAAAAGCAGGTAGACAATCAGAATAGAAGTGAATCCCCAGGGTTAAGTACATCTTAGCTATTGAAAAAGTCAACATCTTGCCCTTATTTTTCTCATTGTGCTGTGCTAGTGGAAAATTCACCACAGAATGGATTTTGCGAACCACTGGGGTGACAGAAAAGTACAGACTTTGGTGCTACACCTTGGTTTGGAAACTAAGCCTGGTACTTAGGGCTGTATGACATTGGCAGTGTCGCTCATCCTTCTGCAGTCCAGTTTCAAAGGCTCAGAATGTTATCTGCAGAAAACACCTGGTACAGTGCCCAGACCCCCTAATGGGGGTCCAATAAGTGTTACTTGAATGAATTTCTGATATATTTCAGGATCTGCAATCCCTTAGCCACAAGTGCAAAACCTTAAACCACTGTGAAAATAGAAAGTGCTTTTCTTATGTTTGGTGCAAATTCGTATGGCAGCAAAACCTGACATGAGGCTATTTTACAGTCTTTATTGATCCCAATTGGCATGAATATTCGTATGTTCTTCTCTAGAAATATCATATTTGATACCGAGATGTTTCCCCATTGTATAGCATATGCAATGTATTACCTTTCTACAATCTGGATCATCCTAAATTCTGATGTACATTTGGGTTCCAAATGTTAGAATCTAAATTGAGATTTACTTAGAAAAAAATTTCAAAAGGTATGTAATCATCGCATGAACCTAAAAAAGCCAGGGATAGCTCTGGCTTCAGGCACAGCTGAATCCAGGGGCTCGAGTGATGTCTGTGTCTATTTCTGTCTCGTCACTCAGCTCTGAGCAGCTCTGCTTTTCTTTGAGTGTTAGCTCCATTCCCATTCTTGCCTCAGACAGATGGAGGCGAGAGGGTGTTGTAATTGGCTTAGTTTGGGTCACACCTGCCACTCTGCTTTGGACGGGATGGATGATAGCGCCTCAGAGGAGTGTGGGGCAGACCTAAGCAGCAAGTGCTCACCGTGTCACTTATGAACTAGTTCTGTGGCAGTCCAATCCTTCGTGCGGCTTTCCCAGCTCCAGGGAAATCGCAGCCAAGCAAAGGGCGCCCTGGACGAGGACGAGACTCTTGCTGTCTCTGCCCTTCTCATTCTGGCTCTGACTCTGCAGCGCAGCGAGTAACACGTCCGAGAGCCTCACGGTAGGCTTACCTCTTGCTTCCCCAATCAGAGGGCCGGTCCTTCAAGCCTCTGATGTTCCGGTGCCTCACGGTGATGGGAAGAGCCACAGCACATGCTGTTCCCTCTGCTGGAATGTTCTCAGTGCCTGTCACCTGGTTAGAGCCAGTTCACTTGTGATTCTCAGTTTAAAGGACATACCTTCAGAAAAGACTTCTCTGACCCTCTGAGGTTCAATCCCTGACCGTCTTTTTTTCACAGCATCAGTTTCACTTTGTAATTATATATTAACTGGGCCTTTATTTGTTTAACGGCCATCTCCCTCCCCTCTTAGACTGCCGTGGCTTGATGGTCGGGCCGTGTCTGTCTCACTCACCACCGTCCCTCCTCAGTGTTGGACACGCAGGGGGTATATTTCACAAGTGGTAACGCCCCCAGTTGGGCCAGATTCCTAGTTCCCAGCAGCCTCAGAAGCTCTCATCTAGCTCTAGACACCCTCTCCGCCTGCTTGCCTCAGCTTAGCTGGGGTGTGGTACCACTTGGATGTTACCACGCTCGCAGCTTCCTGGAAGACGAGCCCGGTGTATGTCTCCGGGCGTTTCCTGACATTCTCCAAGGAAGGCTGTCTCAACCCCAGGCTGCCGGGCAGTGCTTTCCCGTGAAGTGCCACACGGGAGTGTGTAATGGACTCACTTTGCCGTGTCTTCCCTGAGCTACACTGCCATCCTTCTGGGAAACTGATCTATGTGATTCTGATAGCAATGGCCAGTCACAGTGTTCTCTCCTGGAGTCTAGGTGCGGTCAGGTGACTGAGCACCAGGCTGGTGGGTCCGGGCACGTGACACAAGCTAAGCCAATCGGAGTCCTTCCCTGGGATTTCTCTAATTTCTGCTCGTGATGTCACATGGCTGCGAGGCTGGGGCCAGTTCCAGCCCCAGAGAACAGCTGCTCTGAGAGAACAAAGTTGGCTCACCAAGAGAAGCAGAGACCACAGAATAGAAGGCCCTTAGGATAGCCATGGCCCCTTTATTGGACATCCCCTACGTGGCAGGCACCCTGCACGCATTTTCCCTAAAGCATCACCAGCATTACGATGAGAGAAGGAAAATGGGATGATGAGGCTCTTGGAGGTTCAGGCATTTGCGTAAGATTTCAACAAGGTGGAGCCAAGTAGGGTTTGCCAGAAAGCCCCGCGGTCTCTGCACTGGCCTGTGGGATGCACACCTGCCCCCCTTTAGGGGAGTCCCCTGCCTTGGAGCTGGTCTTGCCTCAGGAGAACCAATCCTTTGTGTACCTCTGTCATTCCAGTGGGTGAGGACAGGGTGAGCAGAGGACCCCATGCCAAGGCCTCGGATGCTTTCCTTCTTTCCCTCCCCCGCCCTCCTCCCTCAGGGCAGATGCTTTGGGGACCACAATGGAAGCGACTCTTAGGAATGTGAAACAAAGGGCTTCCTTCATGAAAGAGAAAGTCCCTTTGCCCAACACCAAGCAGAATGCGCCGGTTAAACAAACAGCTGCAAGGAAGCAGTTGAAAAAACAGCCTGCATCTCTCACTTGGGTAACCGTGTCCCTGGGAGGGAGGCTGGGGCAGAGGGAAAGGCCTCCAGCAGCCAGAGGAATCACCGGTATGTCTTAAGAGTTGGAGCGGCCCAGCTCCCGGCTCCATCAGCCAGAACAAAGGGCAGAATGCAGTCCTGAGCGGGGCTGGGGGGCTCTCCCGAGGACAGGAAGGCCCCCTGCGCCAGATCGTCAGCAACATCAGGATGTGAAGAAAGCCCAGCTTACCGCATCCCCTTGGCGAACCGTGACAAGCGACGCACCAGCTTTCAACACCACCCTTGTTCTCCATCAATGGGTTCCATTGTAGGCACAACTTCCCTGGCTCTGGGAGTTGGTTCTGTGCCCTGGCCAGAGTCTCAAACCAGGGGACTTGGGCTCATCTACTCCCTTCCTCTGCGTTGGGAAGCATCCCCAAAGTCTTGCCCAAGAGCCCCACTGGGGAAGTTTCCTTTTGCTCCCATCAGTGGAGGGGCAGAGAGCTGGAGGGCATGCTCGGCCGTGCTCCCCCCAGGCACTTGAGCCGTTGAGTCTCCGCTTTGCCCCTCTCTCGTTGCTTTTCGCTGGATGTTCCCCGTTCAAGTCCGGAACAGAGGTCGCCAGACTACCATCTGGAGACCAAATCTGGCCCACTACCTGTTTTTCTAAATACAGTTTTATTGGAATAGCGATGCCCGTTCATTTACATGGTGTTTGTGGCTGCTTTTGCCCTACGATGGCAGAGCTGAGTAGTGGCAACAGAGATTGTATGGCCCACAAGGCCTATCATTTTTACCACCTGGTCCTTTAAAGAAGAACTTTGCCCGCTCATCTAGATCAGAGGGAAGTGTTAGAGAATTGAAGGTTTGGCATTTTCAGTCTCTAGCTCAGTTGACTGGTTCATTCATTTGACAGCTACTACCTGAGCTTCTATGCACCAAGCTCTGAGCAGGTTGCTAAGGATACACGAGGGATAAAGCGGACGCACTGCTAGCCCTCAAGGGAAGCAGAAGAGATGGTTACCATGCAAGCAGTTCACACAAACTTAGTTACAACTGTGCTGCGTGTTAGAGAGGAAAGGGTGGTGTGCTATGTGGACCCAACCCCGGGGTCAAGGACAGCTCCCTGGTGGGAATAATATGTCAGCTGAGACTAGGATGTGTGGGAAGTAACCAGACCAGCGGTTCAGGAGAGAGAGAGGACAGAGAATCCTCTAGACAGAGGGCCCAGCCTGGGCAAGGCAGGGCAGAGCATGGCCCCGGCCAGGAACGGAGTGAAGTCCTAGGAGGAGACATGAGAGACAGGCTTCATGGGATGGGGTGGCTGTCCCCTGGGCCACCGGTCCACCATGACTGGTCCTGTGAGAGACTGGGACAGTGTCCCTCCTTCTTTGAGACAGTAGGGTTTCCCTTTTCCCTTGTACAAAGCTCAGTCTAAATCATATTAACAGTTTCTTCTAAAATGGTGTCTGATGGTAGCCACTAGCCATGTGTGGCAATGTAAATCTCAATTTAAATTAATCAAAATATGATGTAAAATGTTCAGATCCTCAGTCACACAAGCCATACTACAAGTGCTTGAGAGCCTCTTGTGCAGATACAGAACGTTTCTACCATCAAAGAGAGTTCCCCTGGGCAACCTTGGCCTAAATGAAGACTCTGGCCCAATCCTCTATCAAGAAGTCACCACGGGAGGATTTGTCTTCCAACTGGAAAAGGAAGGAGTCTGGACTTGGGGATTCAGGCTCTTGCATTCACAAGCTGTGTGATCTTGGGCAGGTTATTTAATTCCTCTGAGCCTCAATTTTGTCATCTGCAAGATGGGCCCAGAACAGTGTTTGGCATACTGTGGATGCTCCCTCTAAACGGCAACTGAAATCATTTCAACTTTGGCAGTAGAGTGAAAACAATTAAAAACCTTCATGGTGGGACTTCCCTGGTGGTGCAGTGGTTTAGAATCTGCCTGCCAATGCAGGAGACATGGGTTTGAGCCCTGGTCCGGGAAGATCCCACATGCCACGGACCAACTAAGCCCGTGCGCCACAACTACTGAGCCCGCATGCCTAGAGTCGTGCTCCGCAACAAGAGAAGCCAGCGCAATGAGAAGCCCGCGCACCGCCACGAAGAGTAGCCCCCGCTGGCTGCAACTAGAGAAAGCCTGCGCACAACAGACCCAACACAGGCAAAAAACAAACAAATAAATAAATTTATGTATATTAAAAAAAGACCGTCATGGTGGCCCAAGTTTCCCTATTAGGGAGGAAACTGTCTTGGTTTGTGAAAAGTGCTAAGTTGCTGTGAGGCTAGGCCTGAGGTTGGGTTGTGTCTGCATTGCAGGTGGCAGGAATCTGTGCGGGAGAGCAGGGAAGAGGCAGAGAATTTGCATGGGCTGAGAATTACACATGCTGGAGCTGGTAGGTGACGACCCTTAGTGGCTGGTGTGGCTGAACGTCTTCCTAGAACAAGGATGTCTGAAGATCAGTTAGAAACTCTTTGCAGGCTGAGCCGTAGGCCCCGAGCCCACCCCTTCCCAGCCAACGCCGTTCCCTGTGAATGACTCAGGAGACTGGAGAAGGGGGGTAGTGTGTGGAAAGAGATGCTTTCCCCATCTGGCTCTTCACGGTGTGGAGGAGAGAAAGCACAGAGGCACGTGAGGATCCGCCTGCCATGTTAACTCAGTGAAGAGGACTCAGAATCTGAGGAGCCCGTGAGAAGCCCAGATGACCTGGAATTCACAGAAATCTTGGTAGGGCTTTGGACTTTCATGGGACAGGGAATGAGAGGTCCAGGGTCATCTCAAGGCCCAGGAGGCCTCGGTGGACATCTGGGTGGCCCTAAACTCTGAACTCTGGGGGTGGGGTCCAAGCCTCCCCGTCAGTGCACAGTGCAAAGCCCTGTGTTCTGGATATGTGGGCAGGGTGCTGACAATATCCATTGGCTTGAACTGGAGTTTAGTTCTGCATTCATTCATGTATTCATTCATTCATATGAATAAGTGGGCAGGCCTACTGTGGCTATATATGTCCAAAGACCCAATGCACACTAATTTAAAGGAAAAAATGAACAATTTATATAACAACAGTAATCCATGGGGGTGAATCAAATCTGGCTTCAGGGAAAGCTGGACCCGGGGCTCTAAGAATAGAAAAAGGACCGAGTTCTCCTTCCTTTCATCGGTCCCTCTTTTCAGTCTAATAAGATGCCCGCCAGCAGCTCCAGGGCAACATGAGCTTCCTTATTCCAGAACGAGGGGAACAAGGAGTTTCCCAGAAGCCCCAGTGACAGTGTCTTTGTGAGTCACTGGCTCTGATGGGGTCACGCGCTTCTCCCTGAACCCGTGGAACGGGATGGTCTGATTGGCTTGGGCTCTCACAGGTTCTCCACAGGCTGAGCCAGAGGAATTATGGAATAAAGTAAATCAGGGGAATCGAGGACCGTAGACAGAGGTGAGCAGGTGCTGGGCGTGGGAGAAGATCTGTCCGCCACGATCAGTTCACACAACACCCTCGGGCTGCTCTGGTGCAGTGGAGGGCGGGCTGGACCCTGCGCCCTCACGGAGCTTATGTTCTAGAGCGGACGTTGGCCCTTATCGCAGCGGCCCTTCACCTCCCCTCCCTTCTGGCCCGTGTCCAGCCCAGAGAGAGGAGTGAAATTAACTGTCCTTTGTTATTGGGACACTTCCTGAGAGCAACAAAGGGCCTTTCACAGGGAGAACATGAAGCAAGTAGATGCAGGATGACCTGGAAGTCACAGAATTTGGTTGTTGAGGTGCCAGATGAAAAATACCCAGCAGGTCATGTTCAGAATTTGGAGCTAAAAAAGACATGCTCTTAAAGAAAAGAAATCCATATATGGCCAGCATGGCAGGTACACCTTTTGGAGTGAAGGACACTGGGCTGAATACTCAGAAACTGAACACCCGTGGAAGGTTCTGCAAAGTCCGCGCTTGGTGGGAGCCAAGTTCCCTTCCGGGCTTCACCCCCGCTCTGGCTGGAGGCACCCCACGGGGAACCAGGGGAAACTGAGGCCCCAGGTACTGGTTCTCAGGCCCACCCCTCTCCCAGCCACCAAGACCACTTTAGTGCAGAGTTCTAGGCAGAGGGAGCAGCAAGTGGCAGGACCGTGGAGGAAAAGAACATGGAAAAACCAAGGGACAGAGAGCAGAAGGCTGGAGTGGAGAGAGAGCCGGTGCGAGATGCCCGTGGCTGTGGGCTCGGCCAGATCGTGGAGGAGTTTGGAGGCCAAGGAGAAGAGCTTCATCATTATCCCGAGAGCCAGGCTGCCCTTGATGGGAGTGAAGTGAGGGCGGAGCAGGGGCGGGGAGGAGCTGTATGAGTTGTCCTGGGGCTGCTATAGTACTAATAATTAATAATAGTAATAATAAACAACTGTGCGGCATAAAGCAAGAGAAATGTACTCTTTTGGAATTCAGAAAGTAAGAAGTCTGAAATCAAGGTGTCAGCAGGGTCGTGCTCCCTCTAATGGGTCTAGAGAAAGATCCTTCCTGGCCTCTTCCAGCTTCTGGGGGTTCCCGCCGATTCTTCCTGTTCTTTGGTCTGCATCTGTATCACTCCAATCTCTGCCTCCGTCTTCACGTGGCTCTCTTTTATGGCTCTCTTTTATGTGTGTCCCTGTGTGTACTGTCCTCTTATCAGCACTGGTCTTAGGGTCCACCCTAATCCAGTATGATCTCATTTTAACTAATTACACCTGCAAAGACCCTATTTCCAAAAAAGGTCACATTTGAGGTTTCAGGTGGACATGAGTTTGGGGGGACACTTCAATTCACAGTGGTGGTCTGATATGATTTTCATGTGGCACAAGGGACTCCAGCAGCACGAGGAATGGATTAAAGGAGGCCAGTGTGGAAGCAGGAGGCCAGCTTGGTGGGCAGGAGAGAGGTGGAGGGAACCTGGGCTAGGATGGGGATGGTGGCGATGGGGGGAAGTGGATGGAGTCCAAATATGCTTGGGAAGCAGAATCAACAGGACTTGGTGATGGACAAGATGTGGGCAGAGGGAAAGGGAGATTGTAAGAATGTGCCCCAGGTTTCCGCGTGGCTGGTCTGTTTCATTATCAGTGAACCCAATTTGGTGAGACATAGGGTAGGATACGAAATAGACATGCAGAAGGGAAAAAAGAAAAAAAAAATTAAAAGAAAGAGAAGATGGCTTAGGCTTGTTTACACCCCATAAGATTTGCCCACAAGCTGCAGGAGTTCTCTGGGGACACCTCACAACCTCCTGGCTCAGCGCGCGGGCACCACATGGAAACGCTGATGGCCCAGCAATAGAATAAATAACCCTCCCAGTGAGCTCATCCTAAATTAGGTCTCCCCTCCTTGCTCACTCCAGCCCCTGGACTGGGGAAATTGCTGGCAGTGTGACAGAATGCAGCGTCCTGTGGCCCTGGGGCTGGGACTGCCCGGTGCTAGGGGACATGGCCTGACACAGGGGCAGGCGCAGTTGTTCAGAGTCCAGATCAATGACTCAGAGTGCTGGGAAAGGCCCCAACCTCTTCTTCCATTGCAGTTCCTTTTGGGGGCTCCTGGTATCATAGAGATGAGGAACATGATCATTGGAGCCAGGCAGCCTGGGTTTGTCTGGAGTCTGGGTGAGTTCCCTGTGTCTAGGTTAGTAACAAACTATCGTGAACTTGGTGGCTTAAAAACAACAGAAATTTCTGCTCAAGTCAGCAGGCCAGAGGTCTGAAGTCAGTGCCTCAGGGCTGAAATCCAGGTGTGGGCAGGGACATGCTCCCTCTAGAGGCTCCAAGGGAGGATCCTTCTTTGCCTCTTCAAGCTCCTGGTGGCTGCTGGTGATCCTTGACTTGTGCTCACATCACTCCAATCTTCAAGGACAGCATCTTCAAGTTTCCCGCTGCTTCCCTCTTGTAGGGGTACATGTGATTGTATTTAGAGCCTATTGAGTAATCCAGGATAATGTCCCCAACTCAAGATTCCTAATTTACCTTTTTTTTTTTTGACCGTACCATGCGGCTTGTGGGATCTTAGTTCCCTGACCAGGAATCGAACACGTGCCCCCCTGCAGTGGAAGCGCAGAGTCTTAACCACTGGACCGCCAGGGAGTCCCTCAAGATTGCTAATTTAATCACATCCTTTCCCATATAACATCCAGGGATTAGGACCTGATATATTTGGTTGGGGGTGAAGGGTAGCTTTATTCTGCCTGCTACAAATTCCTTCACTTACAGTCTGCATGGCAAGTTACTTTTCTCTCTTTGCTTCCGTTTCCTCATGTGTGAATAGCAGAGACTCTGCTTTTAATGAAAGAACCCCCAACCTTTAGGTGGCCACAAAGTCATTGGAATAAAGACCGCATTTCCCAGGGTCCCTTGCAGCTTGACCAGACCATGTGCCTAGGCTGTAGCCAGTGGGATGTGTGTAATCTCTGGGCAGTGTCCTACCCCTCCTCTTTCTTCGTGCTTGCTGGTCAGGAGTTGGATGTGGTGGCTAAAGAACTGGAGCAGCCACCTGGGGCCAGGAGGTGAATTTGGGAGGTGCTCGGAGGTGCTTATGAGGATTGAATAAGAGGAGCATATTTCTTTCTCCTCCCCCTTCCCCTCTACCCCTTGTTCGTCCTCCTCCTCTTCCACCATGAGTATTTCTCTCTTTCTCCTCCCGTCCCTCACTTCTCCCCTCTCCCTCTTCCACCTCCTTTCCCACTTCCTTCCCACCCCCGACCCCACATTCTCTTCTTTATCGTCACTACTGCTGCTTTAGTTGTGAGGCTCCTGGACTGGCAGGCGACCTTGGCCACTACACTCAGCCCTCTGACCCGCTGAGTGTTGGGGATCTTTGCCTGGAATGCCTATCTAAGCCACACCCACAGCTTGTTTCTTTAGTCATTCTTGATTATTAACACAAACAAGCAGGGACTAAGCAAGCTGCTGTGCTGGGCACTTGACATACCTGCTTTCCAAACTTTACAGCAGTTATTTTGTGAAATGACCATGGTGTGAGGGATCGTGTTATCTTTATGAAAGTCCTAGCTGGCCCAGTGTTACAGGTGAAGAAGTTGAGGCTCTGAGCCTCACAGTTTCACAGCTGGAGGGGGCGGAATCAGGAGTCCACCTGCTCCTATGCTCTTAGCCATGGCACTGCATTCTTCCGTGGTAGATTACGGACCCCTGATAGGGGACTGGCCAGTAAGGGAGACCAAGGGAAGAAAGATCAGCCCCGCCCTTGGGGAATTCCTCATGGAGTGGGGCATGCTGGCTTGGGGAGGCCCCTTGGGGTCAGCCCCTGAGGTGGTTTCCTGGAGAAGGTAATATATGAACTGAATCATGGGGAGAGGGTGGGGTGTGTACAGGGACAGTGAGGTGAGCTCTGGGGTAGCGGGATCAGGGTGTGTTGCGGAATCAGGAAGTGGACAGTTTGTTCCGGGGATGGGTAAGGGTTTTGAGTCTGGGCAAAGTAGTGCTTCCTGCTTTCAGTGAGAGATCTATAAGTTTCTTCCTTCTTCCGCCATGAAATTTGTTTCCATTATATTAGCATAACACATATTTATTGGGAGAAAATTTTGAAAATACAGGAAATCATAGAGCAGACTTCTCCACCTAAGCGTTCACTGCTGTCAATTTATTTTTATATTTTGGGACTTCCCTGGTGGTGCATTTGTTAAGACTCCACGCTCCCAATTCAGGGGCCCCAGGTTCAATCCCTAGTCAAGGAACTAGATCCCACATGCATGCCGCAACTAAGGAGCCTACCTGCTGCAACTAAGACCCAGCGCAACCAAATAAATAAATAAATATTTATTTATTTTTACACCTTTTTTTTTTTGGCCATGCTGGCACGTGGGGTCTTAGCATGGCTTGGCCATGGTTTGACCAGGGATCGAACCCACACCCCCTGCGTTGGAAGCCTGGAGTCTTAACCACTGGACAGCCAGGGAAGTCCCCACTGCTGTTAATTTATTAGTGGCTGTGCTCACCCTCATGAGACCTTCCAATGCCAGGCACCCTGCTGCCTGCTTTCCACACAGGGCAACTTCTCGCTGTGTCCTGACATGGTGGATGGGCAAGGGGGCTCTCTGGCCTCTTATAAGGGCACTAATCCCATTAATGAGGGCTCCACCCTCATGACCTTAGCACCTCCCAAAGGCCAAAGGCCCCACCTCCTAGTGCTATCTCACTGGGGGTTAGGATTTCAACATGAATTTTGGGGGGTGGGGTGGGACACAGACCTGCAGTCCATAAAAAGTTCCACTCAAGACCCCTCCTGCTACCGTTTTATAGCCACGGCCATCTCCCACCCCTGGCAACTGCTAATCTGTTCTCCATTTCTATAATTTTGTCATTTCTAGAATGTTATATAAATGAAATTACATGGTATATAACCTTTTGAGACTGTTTTTTTCCTTCAGCAGAATGCCCTTGAGTATCCTCCATGTAATTTTGCATCCCACAGCATGACTGTATTCAATTAGATGAATAGATTCATAACGTATTTAACTAACCCCCTCCTACCTACCTAGTTTATTTCCATTTAAAAGTATTTTGAGTTATGCTGTGGCAAATATCCTTGAAGCTGTGTATTTGCTTATATAAAGTATTTGCTCATATAAAGATTTGTTTCTGAAGACAGATACCCTGCTTTGGACTTGCTGAGTCACGCATGTTTGAAAAAACATCTCTCCTAACTGGCCAGTATAAGCGATGTCCTAATTTTCACCCCTCCCACTGATGTGGGAGACTCTTTGGGTCCCTACACCCTCACCCTCTTTCTTGAGGAGGAAGCTCTTGTTCTCCTAAGCTCATCTCAGGTCTGGGGTTGCTAAATATGGACAGGACGGGACCAGAGCAGAGAAGCAGCCGGAATATCAGCAAGGGGGCCCCGAGGTCAAAGGGCGAGGTGGTGGGGCTCTGGCCCTGGTGTGGGCTCAGTGGTAGAAGTGTCCCAGTTTGATGAGAGTGCGGTGCTGCTCTACCAGTAGGAGACAGGAAGGTTGGGGGGCGCTTTCTATGCCTGATGCCCTCCCAGCCTCTTGGTGCTCTTGTCCCATTTTAACGAGACCACCATCGTGTAGGGGTCACAAACACAGGTTCTTAGGGGCCAGATGGATCGTGGAAATGGTGATGTAAGAAAAACATGCTCTCTCCTTTCTCCTGAGACACATGACCCTATGCTCCAGCAATCTTCCTCCCTCTCCACTCTTTGACAGATGTAAGAGTACAAGAAATATTCTCTTTTCTTCTTAACTGGCACCAGCGCAATACACTGTAGCCTCGGGGCTTTGCTCTTGCTGGCCCCTGCACCTGGCATGCTCTTCCCCAGAGATCCCAGCTCACCCCTCACCTCCTGCAGGATTCCCCCAATGTCACCATCTCAGGGAGGCCTTCTTCGCTCCCCCCGCCCCGCAGCACTCCTAGCCCACTTTCTCTGCTTGATTTTCGCAGTACCATTCATCACCAACCACAGTCTGTACATGTCGTGCATTTAGATTCTTTTTGCCTGTTTCCCCCCATATTTTTGTTGTCTTGTTCCCAGCCGTATCCTCAGTGCTGAGAACAGTGCCTGACTCATGGTAAGCACTCAGAACATCTTGTTGAATGAATGAGTGAATGAATGAATGAGTGAACTAACAGATAAATGAATGAACAAATGAATGAATGAAAGAAAAGAATGAATGAAAGGAAGGAAGGAAGGGAAGAAAGAGAAAAAAGGAAGGAAGAAAGGAAGAAAGAGAAAGGAAGGAAGGAAGGAAGAAAGGAAGAAAGAAAAGCTAACTCACTCTAGCATAAGTTAAACCATGCTGGTCCATGGCACCTGGCAGACTCCTGAACGAAAGGGAGGGGTGAGGCCTGGGGTAAGCCGATGTGTTGCCGTCTAAAGGAAGCACCCGCTGTTCCACTCCAGCCCACTGCTGCCTGGCCTTCAGTTTTTCAGGACTGAGTGGACAATCTCAATTTAAGTTACCATACCAGATAAAATAGCCAATATTTGAGCATTTGGGGCCTACAGAAATGGCAATTCCATGTGATCCAAACAATACACAGGACTTCCCTGGTGGCACAGTGGTTAAGAATCTGCCTGCCAATGCAGGGAACATGGGTTCGATCCCTGGTCCGGGAAGATCCCACATGCCGTGGAGCAACTAAGCCCGTGCGCCACAACTACTGAGCCTGAGCTCTACAGCCCATGAGCCACAACTATTGAAGGCTGCATGCCACAACTACTGAAGCCCGTGCGCCTGGAGCCTGTGCTCTACAAGAGAAGCCACCACAATGAGAAGCCCGCGCACCGCAACAAAGAGTAGCCTCCGCTCGCTGCAACTAGAGAAAACCCGCACGCAGCAATGAAGGCCCAACACAGCCAAGATAATAATAATAAAAAATAATATAATTTAAAAAAAGTTTTAAAGCAAACAGTACACAATTCCTCCCAATTTCAGTTGCTGCCGACAAGTTTTCAACCACATTATTCACCACAACAAACCCACTGCTTGGGCCAAAGGGACACGTCTCTGAGCTGGCTTCTCCCAGGACCACCAGTCTGCAAGCTGCATAAAGGCTTTCAGTAGCTAGTTGTCACCCCCAAAAGAAAAGCATCAGCTCTGCCTGGGTCCTTGGGTTCCACAGAGAGCGGCTGGGCCAACAGAAATGGAGAGGTGGGGGAGAAGGGAAATGTGGAGGAATCCCCCCTCCTCCATGTAACAACTGCAGACCCCTGCGAGAAGCCTCTTCTCAGGGAGGGGCTTCTGCCCCCGGTGGGTCTCCCCAAGCCACGTGGGGCAGCCCCAGCTTTCTGGGCCCGGCCTGAGTCCCTTCTTGCTCCAGGCTGTGATTCCGTCAGGCCGCAGGAGCGTGTCAGTGATGGTGCTGCCTGTCATCAGATGCACAGATGTTCGAAACTCAGAAAGCTGCTAAAGAGGCTTCTAGGCAATCGAGGGGGGTTGGGTGGGGAGAAAAGAAGCTTCTGGAAATAAAACAAGCCAGTCACCGAGGGCAGTGTGATGGGGCCTTGGTGGGATTGAAGAGTGGTCCTGCCTGTGGGAAGGGTCAGGTCAGCATGGCGCTCCCCTTGGAACATGCGATGGGGCAGTGCTAGCCGGGCCCAGGACGGGGCGCAACCTGCCCCTAAGTCCAGTCGGGAGGCCCGCTCCCACCCTGCCAAGTGTCCCAGGGTCTCCCATTGCTTTGGGTCGGACACAGCCTCCACGTGCTGGCAATCCATCCCACCATTCATTCACTCACCGCCTCATTCAATTTTCAGCTCCTTTGTGCTAAACGTCTACCACGGCTCTCGGTGCTGCGGAGACAGCCGTGAGCAAGGGGCAAAGCACTGGTGGCCCGGCTCCTTCACTGAGTGGAAAGTAGGTCAACAAGTGACATGCAGTGCAAGGCTGGGGCTGTGGAGATGCTCACCCCAGCGCAGCCACCGCCTGCCTTGCTCCCGCCCTCTCCATCTCTCCACAAACACCATCATCTCCTTTTCTCTTTTGCCACAGACCACGAAGGTCCACACGACAAAGCCCACGTTATTCACAACCGAACCTGGCTTCTCTTTCTGGAACGTTGGAGAGTGGATGCTCTTGACAGGCACCGGCTGCTCCAGGTGAGGGGAAGACTTTGCCGTTCCAGGCAGGGCTGTGGGGTGGGAAGGGGAAGGGGAGCGGTTCTTCCCTCCTCATCGGGAAGGTTGGAGTTTTCTGACACAGCAAAGAAACAGCAACGACTGCAAATCAGTTAGCCGTTGTACTTGTACAGGTGGAAGGTTTCCGTCCTGCCACGCGTTTATGGCCATTTGGAATCATGCGTTTTCTTGTTAATATATCTGTCTTCTCCGCTTGCTTGAAATGATCAAACTAACAGTTATTGGCTGCTTCAATATGTTGCATTATGTGTATTTACTCATTCAAGACTCAGAACACCTTATGAGCTAGGGTCCATCGTCGTCTCCTGTTTGTAGTATAGGAAATTCAGGCGCAGAGAGGTTAGGTAGGATGGCCAAAGACACACAGTTAGAAAGAGGAGGGATCTGGGATTTGAACTTAGACCAAGGTCCTATGTTCGTAATTTCTATCCCAAGTTGCTTTGTCAGCGAGTGAAGGCAGTGACCATGCCTGCTTGTTCAGCATGGGGTCCCACAGCATCTGGCTTGGAGTTGATGTTCGGTACCTTTTTGTGGAATGAATGAATGAATGAATGCACCTTTACCAGGATGGATGGTGCCTACTTCTGTGAGGGGCTATTGGCCTCTCTGTACTGTGTTTTTTTATTTTTTGGTTGCGCCGGTTTTTAGTTGTGGCAGGCGGGCTCCTTAGTTGCGGCTCCAGGGCTCCTTAGTTGCGACCTGCGAACTCTTAGTTGCGGCATGCATGTGGGATCTAGTTCCCGGACCAGAGATCAAACCCAGGCCCCCTGCATTGGGAGCGCAGAGTCTCACTCACTGGACCACCAGGGAAGTCCCCTGCCTGTATTGTTTTTGTTCTAATTCACATTTGGCAAGTGGTTAGCTCTTGGCACGTGGAAGTTACTCAGAAAATGTCCACTGACTGGATGAATGACTGAGGGAGAGAGTGAGTGACTCTGAAGTTGATGAGGCCACGAGGCAAAAAGGGAGAGAGGGAGGGACTGAGCCCAGACATGCATTTGCCCAGGCCCCAGTCTTGGTTTTCTCCTCATTGGACCACTGCTATTGTTGTTTTGCTGTTCTGTTGTCATGAATCTGGACCTTTGCTTCTTTCCTGTATCCTCTGCGTCAACATCAGGGGATCAGGGCGTTTGGACACCTGGACGGCATCAGGATGTCCCTGTGAGCGCTGGGTTTTTGTGGTGGCAGAGTCCAGCAGACCTCACAACATCCCAGCAGCTCTGGGAGAAGCCCCAGCTGTGATGTCCAGGACTTGAGGCGGGATACAGGGCCCATGGAAGACGTTGAACACTCCTGCTGCGTTTTGTGGATTCTCAGCTCCTGGTGTGTGTGGGCGCTCAGCCGGTGGCTGCTGGGTGTCCATCCAGGCCTTCACGCATACACTCGTACATTCCCTTGTTTGCTGCATTTGGCCCGGTTACCTGCCATGAGCCCTGGCCTCGCCCCCTCCCAACACTGTGAGCAAGTTAGTCCCAAAGTGCTGTGAGCTCAGTGTCCTTATTGGTAAAACACAGACTGTGACTGTCCCTTTTTTGCAAGATGATTGTGGGTTAAACAAATTAAGGCAGTAAAGCTGCAAGAACAGAGCAAGGCCTGCAGGAGACCCTTAACAAATGGAAAGGCACAGGTGTCTGCAGGTGTATGGGCATCAGTTCACTCACAAATGAGGCCAGTGGTATCTCCAGGAGACGCATGAGTTCTCAGATGAGACCCAGTTGGGTTGGGACGGAAAAGAGAGAAGGAATTTTTCCACCCTCATCTTTATGTTCACTTTATTTCCTGAGAAAAGTGTGCTGTGCAATGAGAAAGGCAGAATGGGGTGACTTGGTGTTAAGTTTGGAGATTTCTCTTATTCGTTAATCTTTCACTAACAAGTGTAGTCCAGGGCAAATCCCTAACAATTCTGGGATTTGGGAAGAAAAGACAAAGCCATTTGTGGGCCATTCTGGTTCTCTTCTGCAAAAATTCTCAAGCCAGAGCAGCAGGGCAGGGTGGTGTGGGGAGTATCCTGCCTTTGGAAGAACACGTGGGAAGCCAGTGTCACATGTAGAGCCGGGATAAAAAGATTTGATGCTGGTAAGTGCACAGGTTGTCCTAGGGTGGGCTTGGGTGTGGGTTCTGGTCTTTTCCAACAAGGAAGAGAATTTTTGCCTTCATTTGGGTGTGGTTGAGTGGCTAAAGGGGCTAGGCCTGGAGTTACCTGCCAAAGAACAATCTCGATGTGTGCATTTCTCCAAGCATTGGCCAAATCCATAACAATGGACATCGTGCATTCATCCATCACTTTGTTCATTTATGACATTTATTATAGAATAAGTGGGAATATCAGATAAGGTGTCTGAAAACAAAGAAATCCCTTGTGGTTCTACCACTCAATTTATTTTATTTATTTTATTTTTAATTTTTTAAAAATTGACGTACAGTTGATTTACAATGTTTCAGGTGTACAGCAAAGTGACTCAGTTATTCTTTTTCATATTCTTTTCCATTATAGATTATTACAAGGTATTGAATATAGTTCCCTGTGCTACACATTAGGCCTTTGTTGTTTATCCATTTTATATACAGTAATGTATATCTGTTAATCCCAGATTCCTAATTTATCCCTCTACCGCCGTTCCCCTTTGGTAACCATAAGTTTGTTTTCTATGTCTGTGAGTCTGTTTCTGTTTTGTAAATAAGCTCATTTGTATCATTTTTTAAGATCCCACATATAAGTGTTATCATGATATTTGTCTGACTTACTTCACTTAGTATGATAATCTCTAGGGCCATCCATGTTGCTGCAAATGGCATTATTTCATTCTTTTCAATGGCTGAGTAATATTCCATTGTATACATGTACCACATCTTCTTTATCCATTCATCTGTCAGTGGACATTTAGGTTGCTTCCATGTCTTGGCTATTATAAATAATGCTGCTATGAACATTGGGGCACGTGTGTCTTTTTGAATTAGAGTTTTCGTCTTTTCCAGATATATGCCCAAAAGTGGGATTGCTGGATCATATGGTAGCTCTATTTTCAGTTGTTTTAAGGAACCTCCATACTGTTCTCCACAGTGGCTGCACCAATTTACATTCCCACCAACAGTGTAGGAGGGTTCCCTTGTCTCTGCCACTCAGTTTAAATCAGCTACAAATGCATGCATTTCCCTAAGTGGTATAGCAGGGCCATTAGGTGTTTAGAAAGGACATGGGAAAACAAAGCCCTGTTATCACCAGGCGGTGTTTGATGGCGCCATTAGCACACAACCACGAAGGTAGGGACCCCCAGCCTTCACCTCCTGGCCGGTCAGAGGTGTCATGCAGTCCAGGGATAAAAGCATCCTGTCAGCTCCCACTGCTCCAAGCCAGGAAGCTGAGGTGTTCTTGGGAAGTTCGGGCATGGGTACCAAATGGATGTCCCAGGAATAGTCCAGTGAGGAAATAACCATCAGGGACCCTGACCCCATCCTACCTTGGCAGTGAAGGGAGGTGAAGTTCTGCTGGAGGTGCCCTACCATCATCCTCCCCGTGTCCGTGCACACCAGCCACCAGCACCTGCATTTCTCTGCCCAAGGGCTTCCTGTGGTAACGGTGCGAGATTTGCCATTCTTGGGGCCAGCTGAAGTACTGGGAGTTGCTGCCCCCTGGGAGCGGTCCTCAGCCAGTGACTCACAGGAATGGTGCATGAGTCTCTTCCAGTGGGCCGGCACCCAGTCCCCCCAGCACCATTGAGCTCCAGCCACTCAGACACTCGGGTGGTAGCTGGTGACACTTCCTGTGCTGGCTTCCCTCACTTCTCACCCTCCACCAGGTCTTCTGCGGACGCACCTCCCAACCAGATCCCTTGCATTCAAATCCTTGCCTCAAGGTCTTCTTCTAGAAGCCCACTGTCTGCCCACACAGCACGTAGGCAAGGAAGACAGATGGTAAAACCCATACTGGTGACCAGTGCTTTAAATGGAGGCCCAAGGAGCAGTGGAGAGGCTATGGGGACTTAGCCTAGAAGGAAACAAATACCTCTGTTTGGGATTCTCAAAAACAGATTCTTGCTGGGAACTTTTCTAACATGCAGGAGACTTTTGGAGGAACTCAGAAACATTTACCCAGCGGTTCCTCTGTACCAGATGTTGAGACACAATACTGAGGCTGAAAAAGCTTGGTCTCTCTCATGCAGTTCATGATATAACTGGGGTGAGGTTGATCAGATGATCCAAGGAATAAATGTGCTGTAACACATGGTAGGAAGGAGAGGTGAGAGGTGCTCTGGCTGCTTTTAAAGGAGGTTTTGACCTAGTTGGCTCCGAGGCGTGGGGCTCCAGAACACAGGGAGGCTTTGACCAGGTGCAAAGGGAGGGACCAGTGTTCCAGGCAGAGGGCCTGGCGTTTGCAAAAGCACAAGGGCGGGGGGATGTGTGCTGGAGAAGATGCACGGGGCCAGCGAGACGAGCTCACAGGGGACGAGACTGGGAAACTGCCGTCTACGGCCATTCAGGATTTTACCCCGGAGTCTTGGAGACTGTGAAGCCAGCGACGGGCTTTAGCTAACATGATTTGCGTGCTGAAGAGATCACTCTGGCTGCTGTATGATCCACTCAGAGTTTATCTAAAGATTCCCTCCCGTCCCCTCCCCACCTCTCCCGCCCACTAAGACCCTTGGACTGGAACCAGGGAGCAGGAAGGCTGGGGTTCACCACGACAGAAATGACTGTCGTCCCGTTTGAACCAGCCCAGCACACAGTGGTTCTCGTCTTGCCAATTACCTTGCCGTTTCCAAAAGCACGTTCACGCTGGAGGAATGAATGGGGCTGGTGCGGCCTTATATAACAGTTGGATGTCCCTCGCGGCTGGAAAATAGTGCTCCTGTCAGACGATAAGCCCCAAAGAACACGCCTTGGATCTGATAAACAGACGTTGGCAAATGGGAGGTTTGAAGGCAGTGCCAAGCTCTGTGGTTTGGACTGGCCCTACGAGTGAAACAATCGAAGCAGCTAACCATCTGCAGGAGGGGAAAAAGTAGGGGAAATTCAGCCTGAGACAAAGAGGCAGTGTAGGAGGCGTAGGGCCCGCAGCGTGCACGGCTCTGCCACGTTACCACAGCCTCGCAGGCTGCCACCAGCCCACCCAGCGGGACGCCATGGTTGCAGGGCCCGTCGACCATCCTGTTCATCCACCAAGGTTCCTTCCTGCGGCGCCTCCTTTGAAAGTAAAGGGGTGGGGTTGGGTTATGCGGGTGGGCATGCGAAGGAAGACTGTGGACGATCTGTAGAGAGCTCTTGGGGCCCATGCGTTGTCCTTCATGTTTGATGATGTGGCTTAGAAGCTGTAAAGCCTTTACTTGTTTTGCCATGGATGGCTCTGAACCGAGCTGGGCAGATTCCCTCACCCAGTGTGGCTCGTGACCACGGACCATCTACCAGAAGCCTGGCTGAGGTTCCAATGCAGTGGGCCTGGTAGGAGGTCGTGGAACCACATAGAGAGCCCGCTCGGGCATTCTTTTAGGACAACATCTACTGTTTGGAGGAGCAGAGGGCAGGGCCCATGTCTGTCAACCAGCTCCACTCCTCCAGGGCTCACACAGTAAGTCCTCAGACCAACAGCTCCTATGTCCTGGATAGAAATGCAGAATCTCAGACCCTACCCGAGACCAATCAAATGAGAATCTGCCTTTTCACAAGATCCCCAGGTAATCAGCAGGCATATTATAGTTTGCAAAGGGTGGGTCTAAAGGGTATCAGTAAGTGGTCCGTTATTAGAAGCAGTTTTTCTGTGCCAGGTATTGTGTTTTCCATACTTCATCTCATTTCATCCTTAAAATCACTCCAGGGGACAGAGGGAAACTAAGATGCAGGTGAGGACACGGGGGCTGGGTGATGTCCAGTCTTGTGCCCAAGGTCATACAGCTGGTAAAGGGTGGGGTCAGGTCTGGGTGGCCACTGCTCTCCTGCTCCCTTCAAGAGAGCCTAGCTGGACGCTCTCCTTCCACGGCTTGGCAAACCTAGGTCTCTTACCCAGAATCCTTCCTCTGTCTGGTGCCCAAGCCGGCTCTTAACCTGCTGTGGTCCCATGGCCTCCTGCACAGAGCAGGGCCTCTAGAAACGTCTGGGGAATGATGGAGACTGTGCTCCAGACAGCCGAGTGAAATGGTGAGCAGCCTGGGCGTGGACAGAGAGACTCACATCTAGAAAGACCTCGTCTCAAGCAAATACTGGCTCCGGTGATGTTAGGGTGCACACCCCACACTCCCACTCCTGTAGACTCCCTATTCTGTGAAGGCCGGGCTGGGTGGAGGGCCCCGTGCGTATGTGTCTGTACACATTATACACGGTAAGAGCCGCAGAAGGCAGCTCAGTTGAAAGACAGAGTGTTGTTTTTTTTTCTTTCATTTTTAAATGTAAAAGCCTGGTGATGTTGGAACAGATTTTGGCCTGGATTGGGCATTGCATTTTTTTTTTTATTTCACTTCCACTAGGGGCTTAAGTTGTTGGGTTTGGACAAGAACTAGGCAGGCAGCTGTGGCTACTTGCCTGCCGGAATTTAATCTTCTCTCTTTTGTGTGTGATGGTGACCCACAAGGCCCCGGTTAGGTGCCACCATCGCTTAAAACAGAGATTCCGTATCAGGGGCCCATGAGCCTTGTGGTGATGCACTTACTGGACAGGCAACCCCAGTTGGCCCTGGACAGGCAGCCATGAATGCTTGAAGGCCTGCTTCTGGGCTGAGGAGATGAATGAAGCAATCTAGCTATTCCCTCTCTTTCTCTCTCTTGCTCCCCGATTCCTCTCTGATCCTTAGTATCTTACTTCTTTGGCTTGTCAACTTTTAAGGAGAGGCAAGTAAACTAATCCCTTTGGGAATAGATGTCAGGTGCTAATTCCATCATGCTTTTTTAGCCCAAACACCCAAATTTAGTAAAAAAAAAAAAATTCTAGGGCAGGACTTTAAACATCTAGAAGAGATTAAATTTCATCTCTGTCGCATTTTTCCAAATGCCATATGCAGGTTTGCGAAATCCTGGGATACCCATTGTAACTGCAACCCATTCTGGTCTAGGATTTAGGAAAAGGCAGGGCCAAGTTCAGATCTTTCATTTATTCATTCATTCAACAAAGTTGCTACGTGCCCAGTACTCTTCTGGGCTCTGGGATTCTGGGTCCCCGCTCTGTGGAATCTCCATTCTTAGAGACAGACACTAAATACATGAACAAACAAGGCAGTTTCAGACCCTGATCAGTGCCACAGGACAATACAATGGACACTGTGTTGGGGGCATGAGGGTGGGGAGGGTACTCTTAAATGGGGTAGTCAGGGAGGGCTTCTCTGAGGAGGTGACACCTAAGCTCAGATCTATGTGGCCAGAGAGAGCTGGGGAATGATCCTCAGGCTGAGCCTCCAGGCTGCCAGAACAGCAGAGGCAGAGGCCCCAAGGAAGGAACAAGCTTGGCTTGTTAGAGGAACAGAATGAAGGCTGCTTCCAGGGAGAGAGCAAGGACTTGAGCCTGGAAAGGGCTGCAGGGACCAGACCCCACTTGCGGGGCCCAGCAGGCCCCAGGATGAAATTGGATTTTTATCTAAAGTGCTTTGGGCGTGCCATGATCTGATTTAGGGTTTAGAAGACCCCTCTGGCTGCTGTGTTGAAATGGACAAAAGTGGGAGCCCAGAGGTTGGTGAGGAGAGTCAGGTGGTCTCAGGAGTGGAACGATGGGGCATTGAGCTCAGCCGGTGGGGACACTGTATAGGGAGAGATGCCCCAGAAGGGCAGCCTTTCCCCACCTGTAACTGCCTCTTTCCAGCAAACCATGTTCTTCCACATTAACAACAACAGAACCCTGACGCCTGTGGGACTCTGGCGGGAAAAACAGAGCTCCACTGCGTTAGTGCATCAGACACATGAGGGGCGAATCCCGAAGGAGGGTCAGGGTAACACAGTCATAATTTCCTTCCATTTCTTCATCATCTCTGACTCACAGACACAATCTCAAGAAAGAAACATACTCATTTATTTATTTACACCTTGTCTTGTTACAAAATGATAGACTCTCTAAACAGAGACATTACAGAGAGGAAATCATCTTGAGTGTGTGTGTGTGTGTGTGTGTGTGTGTGTGTGTGTGTGGTGTGTGTACTTTATATTACTGAGTGCCTATTATATGCCAGGCACTGAGCTTAAGCTCTTTATTACCTTACTTAATCCTCTCACCAACTCTAGAGGTAGGAACAATTATTATCCTCATTTTAGGCTGCTGGGGGTTATGAAACTAGCCCCAGATCACACAGGTAGCACCAGGTAGGAAGGCATTCAAACCCATCTGTTTCCGGAGCCGATGTTCTCATCATTGTTCTCTACTGGTTCCACCATCTGCTGGGCAAAGGCTGGGAGCCTTGGTTTACTAATTGGCTAATAGAAAGGCTCTTTTGCACAGAGTGGATTTTGTCTTTTTGTTCCAGCTAATCACCCATGCTCTAACAGTAGAGGTCTTTTGTCCATATTGGAGGCAGTACCTTGGGCTGATGGGAAAAAGTTTTCCTGCTGATCTTTATTTGCCATTTTCTACCCAATACGTTGAAAATCCCTTGCCGCCAGAAGAACATTCCAGGATCAGAGGATGCCACTTCCCCACACAGAGTTCAAGACAGTTCTTTCTGTGGTTTCTGAACCCAGCTCATTGTCGCGGATGAAATCTCTGCGGATGAGAGCAGTGTTTTCAAATGAGTCACACTGATCATGGCTCATGGAATCTATTTAGTCGTTTGTGACAAGCAATTTTAAAAACAGGAATAGAGAGCTCGCTTTGGCAGCACACATACTAAAATTGGCACGGGACTTCCCAGGCAGTCCAGTGGTTAAGACACTGTGCTTCCACTGCAGGGTGCGTGGGTTTGATCCTTGGTCGGGGAACTAAGCATGCTGTGCAGCGTGGCCAAAAAATAGAAAAAAATAAAATAAAATAAAATAAAATTGGCACGACACGGAGAACGTTAGTGTGGCCCCTGTGTAAGGAGGACATGCACATTTGTAAAGCGTTCCATATTTTAAAAAATTAAATTAAAAAAAGGAATAGAACAGAAAATACCAGTATCGGGTTACCTCTCTCACAGTAAGGGAAATACTGTTTGTTAAACTTTTCTTTTAGTTTATGTGCGCTAGGTCACAGTTTTGTGGAGAACTTAAACATTTGAGAGCCACTGAATCAGAGTGTTGTTGGAAGATCCTGCACCTGGAGAAAAAACATTTTACCACTCGTGGGTCTTGTACCTCATCTACACCAGTCGTTTCAACTTACACTGTTAAGATATCAGAGAGTCAAGATCAATGTTAAGAGGCTCCAGTCTACCTGTCCCACCTCCTCTCTGAGGATAGGGCTGGTTTTGTCAAGGACTGGTCCAGGCAACAGCCCAGAGGGAAGTCTTTCCATTGAAATCTGGGTAATGCGTTTCAATTCTGATGTCTCTGTTTCAATTCAGATTATAATCGATAGGAGTGACAGTGTGTAAAGATAGTGACTGTCTCTTGAGTACTTCCTATCCACTAGGCATTTCCTATGTTGCGTCTCATGAAACTCTCATGGCAACCCTATGAGGTATAGGTTCTATTCTTATTCCTAATTTACTGAGACTCAGGTGGTAGAAATCACTTGCCCACGTGTGTGAGTCAGGAATTGTTTGGTTGCAAGTGGCAGTAACTGACAAGACCAGGGTCCTCTGGCTTTAGGCACTGCGGGATTAAAGAACTCGGATAAAGCCAGGAATCTCTCTTTGTCTCTTAGTTCTGCTTTCCTCTGTGATGGCTTCATTTCATATAGTCTTTTCTGTATGGTACCATATAGTACTAGGCAACTTGGGCTCATGGTCTACCATTTTACACTCCAGCACCTCTTTCGTGATAGTTGCAGCCAAAGTCCTGTCTTTCACTCCAATTGGCCAACGTGACTCTGTGCTGGGGCCTGAGGGTCAGCCCCACCTGTGACACAAGGGCTGAGAGATGGGAGGAGTCATTCTATGTATCAGGTAATTTTTGCCTCATCACAAGCCACCCAAAACTTAATGGCTTAAGACAATAACCATGTATTTAGTTCATGATTCTGTGAGTTGGCAATTTAAGCTGGACTCATCTGGGTAATTCTTCTGGTCTCATGTGGGCTCCCTCATGTATTCCAGGGTTGCCTGCAGGTCGCAGGGCTGGCTGGCTCTAGGCACAGAGGTCCTACCCTGTTCATTATGGGCTCCCATCCTCCAGCAGGCTAGCCCGGGCATGCCCTCAGGGAAGACACAGTGGTCCAAGAAATGGAGTAGAAGAGCACAAAGTCTCTTGAGATTAAGCTTGGAACTGGCACACCGTTACTTTTGGCACAAGTTGTTGAGAGAGGCTCAGAGAGGTGAGGCAGCTGTCTGTGTTCAGTAGTGGAAAGCCCAGAGAATCACGGAAAAAGCCTGACATTGTGGATCTGTGAAACTACCACCTGTCTCTGGAGTTCCCGTAATGGATGAAGAAGCCTCATCATTTAGGCCTATGATGGCATGTATTCTCTTAATTGCATCCTGAAACATTCCTAATTAACACACCGGTGTCCCCTGAACAATCTTACCAAAGTCTTTGGTTATGCGAGGCCGTGAGCCAGCCAGTGAGGATTCCTTTCCCTGTGTTATGCTTTCTTGGTGCTGCTCAGGGCTTGTTATTCTGCAGGGTTTACAGAAATAGCCTTTTGGGTTTTATTCCAGAGCCTTCCTCTCTCTAAGATCCATGCATGTGGCTAGAGCAGGTTTCTCAGTCATGGCCATATTGACATTTGGGGTAAGATAATTCCTTGTGGTGGGGCCGTCCTGTGCCTTGTAGGGTGGTTGGCAGCATCCCTGGCCTCTACACACTAGATGCCTCTCTCCAGTTTATGACAACCAAAAGACATCTTAGCGGGTGGAGGTGCGAACAGAAATATCCCCTGTTGAGAACCACAGAGTTAGAGGGATAAACTGGAGACAGATTTGAATGCTGCCTACAAAAGTTCCAAGTATCTCTCTCCTTTCACAGTTGTTTCTTTACGTATGTCAGGATGATCATGCTTAAATTCCCATTCACAGCAGGAAACACTCTCACAATACTCTCTGGCCAAACGAGCACCCTCGTTACAGGGCCTTGCCAGTTCCCCAGAAACACATGGGGGAATTCTGAATCCCCCTGGACCTAGATGGGACCTTGAGAAAGCTTTCAGGTTGTTTAACCTGGTTGTTCTCATACTTAGACTGAAATGGGGCCATAGCTTGAAGGTTGGGTGATATCCACAGACCTGGCTCAAAACTGGTATAGAGAGCAGGTTGGAATGTTTAGAAATAAGAATATGTTTCCTTGAAAGAGCCCTGGATTTGAGCTACGTTAGGTCGTAAAGACAGGAAGCCGAGCTTATGGCGGACTGACATTTCCAGCACCCAAGTGGGCCTTGAGGATAAAGAGATAAAACGTTTCCAAGACCTCGTTGCAAGGAAACGTTCCTGGATGAGAGGCCCACAGCCAACCCAGCATCAGCCCAGTCTCGACAAGGGAAACTGGGTGTGTTTGGGCTTTGTCTAACATCTTGGAATGATTAATTTAGTCTTCTGCTCTTAATAAAACCCACCGGCCTTGTGAGGACCTTCCCATCGTTACAGACTCTGTTTTGTATAAAATAAATTGGATCCGTTGGCGTCTGATTCATCTACACTGAATGTGGCAAAATAGTGTTTTGTGAGAAATTCTTGCTGTCTGCTAAGCTGGGAGAGCCTTGTCTTTAACAAAGTGCCTCCTTCCCTGAGGAAACAGGAAGTTACAGCGGGCCAAAAGAAAATGAGTTCCAAGCTGGCTGGGTTCAAGTCCAGACTCCACCCCCAAGCCCACCTGCGGGCTCCACGTCCACCTGCCTGGCGCTCTCTCCAGCTCTTGACACTGGCGGGTGGTTAAGCCCCTGTCAACATGGCCCTCCTTTTTGGCCTGGCCTTTCTGGTGTCAACAATGTCCCTGTTCTTATTCAGAGAGAAGGTTCTGCCTTCCTCCTCATCTCTCCTCTTGGCCCCCTCCTTAATCCTTGGAGTGCAAAACTCCGAATGTGTTTTTTCCTCAGATACATTGAAGAAAGGGGGCGGGTGCCCGAGGTTTCCAGCCAGCACTCCATAGTCTTTCCTCCTGGCTTAGGGTTGAACAGGAGCGCTGTTCTATGATCCTTCCGCACAGGTTCCTGACCCAAGAAGCTTCTTGAAGCTTATTTAATTGCGGATGAATGGTAACCCTATGCGAACTGGCTCAGATAAAAGAGGGAATTTATTGGCTCATATCGTTGAAAAGGCCAGTGGCTTCAGGTACAGCTGGATCCAGGATCTAAAAGATACCATAAGCAATCATTCTCTATCTCTCAATTTGGCTTTCCTCTCTTGACTTCATTCTAAGGCAGATTAGCCCTTCCAGGTGATAAAACACCCACCATCAACTTCAGATTTACATCCTATTACTGTAGATACTTCAAGCAAAATGGATGTTGGGCAGGCAAAAATGGCACTGCTATTGGTCGCTACCTACCTGACAGCTGTCCATGCAACTGCTTGAACTTCAAAATAAAAAAAAAAATCTCTTTATGTTTTCCAGTCTTCCCCAAACTTTTTAAAAATTTTGTTTTTAATTTGGCCACACCGCATGGCTTGCGGGATCTTAGTTCCCTGACCAGGGATGGAACCTGTGCCCTCAGCAGTGAAAGTGCAGAGTCCTAACCACTGGAACACCAGGGAATTCCCTTTCCCAAACTTTAAACAATGAACATGGGTCTAGATACGGATAATTTGGTTGTAAACAACAGACATCCAGTCAAAGTAGCTTAAGCAAAAAATTGTCGTTTTATGGAATTTAAGGATCACAGTGAGGCCTGACTTTGTGAGGATGGGAAGAAGAAATCAGAAATCCGCTAAGAGTCAGCGTGGCATCCCTCTCTCTCCGTGATCTCTGGTTCTCCTTGGGCGTTGACTTCAGTCTCCTCCTGCTCTGCATCTGATGCTTTACTTTTCTATGCTCACTGCAGGACATGGCCACTGCAGGCAGCTCTCGCAGCCGCTTAGAGGTCACTGGAAGCCCATGCTCCCCTCCGATTCCCGGGAGAGAGCATCCGACTGGGCTGGCTTGGGCGAGGGTCCACCCTAAATCCAATCAGCTGTGGCCAGGAGACAGGACACATGACCTATGTCCCCCCGATAGGCATAATGGAAGCCGATTCTCTGAGAAGGTGGTCACGGTCACCTTCCTTCCTGCCACAATGGAAGCGGTATCCTGTTTCTGTCTCAGGCAGACTCCCATATTGGTGTCCTGGTGTGCATCGCCTTTTTGGAGGACTTCACTCCTGTGGCCTCTGCCTTCGACTCTGGTATCATGTTTCCTCCCCTGCACCTCCACACCCATCCTGTGTCGCTCCTGTAGACCATGGTTGCTCAGCCTCTGTACTAGTGACACGTGGATTAATTCTCTCTTGGGGGGACTGACCTGTGAATAGTAGGGTGTGGATGGGGTCTGACCTCTACGCACTAGAAGCCAGTACTGCTCCCCACTCAAGTGTGACAAACAAAAACCTCTCCAGACAGTGCCACGTGTTCTCTGGGTGTGGAGGGCAGAAGCACCCAGGTTGAGAACCTCTGCATAGACCTTCAAACATGCCTTGGTCTCACCCTCTTTAAAGGAGCCACCCCCCTTCACCACAGGTTTGCCTCTGTCGCTGGGGCATTTTCTGCTCCCTTCACAGCAAAGTGTCTCTAAAGAGGGGCTGATCCTTGCTGAGTCCACTCTTCTTCACTTCTATCCTTGGATTAAGAAGACGATGGATTAGTAACCAAAACAGCAGGTATAACTTTTTAGTTTTATCTTTTTATTTATTTATTTTTGGCTGCATTGGGTCTTTGTTGGTGCGCGTGGGCTTTCTCTAGTTGCGGCAGGCGGGGGCTACTCTTCATGGCGTTGAGCGGGCTTCTCATTGCGGTGGCTTCTCTTGTTGTGGAGCACGGGCTCTAGGCACATGGGCTTCGGTAGTTGTGGCATGTGGGCTCAGTAGCTGTGGCTCGTGGGCTTTAGAGGGCAGGCTCAGTAGTTGTGGCTTGCGGGCTCTAGAGCACAGGCTCAGTAGGTGTGGCGCACGGGCTTAGTTGCTCCACGGCATGTGGGATCTTCCCTGACCAGGGCTCGAACCTGTGTCCCCTGCATTGGCAGGCATCGGATTCTTAACCATCACATTCGTGCCACCAGGGAAGCCCAGGTATAACCTTTTCTTTTTTAAACAGATCAGTATTTATTTATTATCTTATATGTTTAACAAACATTTTATTGGGCTTCCATCAGATTATCAGTAGAACATTAGAATTTCCTCGGTTTAGCAATGAAAATCCAAACTAAATTTTTTAGAGTTGACCTCTTTCTAAAGCATGAATTCGTATATAGACTTCAATGATAATAATAATTATTTCCAACTTCAGTTAAAAAGAATAGCTAAACGTTTTTTAAATTTCGGAAGAAGGTTTTGAATATATTGGTAAATGGTGGGAAGGAGGAGGGAGATTAGGGGAAGATAAAGTTCCCGGAAATCTTTAATTGAGTGAAAAGTCACTTGGCTTTGTATGATTTTGATGTTGCATAATAACCACTCAAGAGGCAGTGTGTCTGAATGGGTGGCGCATGTAGAGAACACATGTTTTAATAGTTGCCATGTCAGGTATAACTTTTTAAATAGGAAAAAGTAAAGATCATAGATTTAGCCTTACCAATGGTTTAAATTAAAACCTGGATGAATGATAAGAATTATGAATGAAAAACTACAGTCTGGTTGACTCTGGAAATTTAGAAATACAATCTAGGGACTGCCCTGGCGATCCAGTGGTTAAGATTCCAGGCTTCCACTGCAGGGGGGCACAGGTTCGATCCCTGGTCGGGGAGCTAAGATCCTGCATGCTGCACAGTGTGGCCAAATTTAAAAAAAAAGAAAAGAAAGAAATATGATCTAAATTAAGTCTTAAGTTCAACATAGAACATTTGGCATTTTAAATCAATTAAAAAAATTTTTTTTATTCTAAGAAGTGAAAAGCATATCAGACAAGATTACAATATTTACTTATTTTTTAAGAAAATTTATTTTAGAATAGTTTTAGATTTACGGAAAAATTGCAAAGATGGTACAGAGAATTTCCATATATCCCACACCCAGTTTCCCCTTTGGTTAACATGTTAGTTAACATTTTGAATATTAATTGTATATACATTGTATATTTGTTGTAATTAATGAGCTACTATTGATACATTATTATTAAGTAAAGTCCATACTTTATACAGATTTGTTTAGTTTTTTCTTCATGTCCTTCTTCTGGTCCAGGATCCCGCCCAGGACACTATATGACATTCAGTCCTCGTGTCTCCTTAGGCTCCTCTTGGCTGGTTCAGGTTCTCAGACTTTCTTTGGTTTTGATGACCTTGACGGTTTTGAAGAGTGCTGGCCATGGATTTTGTAGAATGCCCCTCACTTGGGATTTATTTATGTTATAGACTGCGGGGATAGGTTTTAGGGAGGAAGACCCCTGTGGTAAAGTGCCCTTCTCATCACATCACATCAAGGGTACATACTATCAATATGACTTCCTGCTGATGGTAAACTCGATCACCTGACCCAGGTCATGTTTGCCAGGTCTCTTCACTGTGAAGTTACCTTTCTTCCTTCTTGACAACTCTTTTCTTAACCTGTCATTGTCATGGGTCTGTAGAGGACCTATGACATAATCTTGCATTTGATGCAAGAAGGCAAAATAGAATGTCATATCAATTTAAATACCTTTGGAGCAGAGTTTTTTGGTTTAGAAAATAAATAAACAAAAAAACACACCTCTTTTCAAAATATATGGTTTTCTTAAGGGAAAAAATTTGCATTCTGTCCAAAGCACTGTTACCTCAAAAATAAAATCTAGAATGAGGTTTAGTTTCTTTTCCATGGTGACAATATTCATATTGCAATGGCTTATCAAAAGAAGTTGATTTCTCTCAAGTTTCCAGTTTTCTAAGTACTGCGAATTTATGGGGGAAAAAAATGACCCAGATGGTTGGGGACTTGTGAGTTCTCTGTGGACACATGAAGTGTGTTGCCTAAACAGACAAGTCCTTGAGGCTTCCTACAATATAACTGCAAGTTTCACTTAAAAACAAATGAATATCCCCATTCCCCACCACCCCCCGCTTTTGTCCCCCTAACAACCTGCCAATTGTTTCTCTCTCTCTTTTTTTTTTTTCCTCAAGGAATTTTGGGGCTAAATAAAAATTTACATTCTTCACTTATGGCAGCCAACCTTTTTTCTTTGCTAAAGCCATATATCACTTGCTTTAAAAAGGCACTCTGAGGAAGGGGAGAATAAGATGAAGGATAGAAAGGAGAATATTGTGCATTGCTGGGTAGCTGGGTTAAGCCTGGAAAGGTAGATTTTGCTGGTAGGAATTTGGTACCCTGATGAGGAGACAGTTTGTTTCCCTGGGTAATTTGGTAGCTCCTGGGTAGCTTAGCGCACAATGCAAGTGCCCACGTCATAGCTTTACATGACATTAGTCTACACAGTGTCTACACGTCAGCACTCTTCTGGTGAAAGACAGTGATGACAAGTGACTGCAACCCAGATCAAAATAACTTAAGCAAAGTGATCATTCATTGGCTGCCCAGATCCATGGAGGGGCCAAATAACCAAGAACTGTGGTGCTGCTGGGCCTCTCAGGTGGCCTGCGATCCAGCATGGGTCAGTGATGTCCTCCAGTCGGGAAAAATGGGCAGCTCGTGCACAGTGGACCTTTCTCATCTGGAGAAAGGATGACCTTGAAGCTCCGCCTCGTTGGTCAATGACTCTGTGGGGCCTGAAGCCCAGGGAAGGCTCCCATTGGCTCAGCTCTGGTCAGGTGACCACCCTAGACTAAGGGATTGACTCACCTGGAAACCCTCATGGAAACCATGTGGTCCAGCAGGGAGGAGAACTGACGAGAAGAAGTGGGGTTCGGGGACTTCCCTGGTGGTCCAGGGGTTAAGATTCCATGCTTCCAATGCAGTGGGTGCGGGTTTGATCCCCGGTCGGGGAACTAAGATCGCACAGGCGTGCAGCGTGGCCAAAAACAGAAACAGAGAAGTGGGGCTCAGATTCCAGAAGGCATGTAGTGGAGTAGACAAAATGGTTAACATTAATGTAATAGTGAGCATGTAATTAGAAAATTCCAGTTGTTTCTGTGTCTTGCATTTTCTCAGTTTATTTCTTGGGAAGAAAAGTCAGATATCTTATTCTGTTCATAATAGGTTACCAGGCAGCCCTTCCCATAACTTTACCTCCTCACATATTGTTAACGTGTGTATTTTTCCTTCTGGTATTTCCTTTCCCCATCCCCCTGGCTTCTTTGTTTTTCTTTGCAAGAGACTGGACTGACCTTTGGGTTCTTAGGTAATCTCCATATCTGTGGATTTCTTTCAAATGGACTTGGAATATTCTTTTTTTTTTTGAATTTTTGAGTTTTATTTTATTTATTTTTTATGCAACAGGCTCTTATTGTTATACATATTAGTGTATATATGTCAATCCCAATCTCCCAATTCATTCCAACACCACCACCCTCCCCCTCCACTTTCCCCCCTTGGTGTTGGACTTGGAATCTTCTTGATTACAGCTATATTGACATGGAACTCTGTGAAAAGTTCTTAAAACATTTCTCTCCCTTTGGTTCCCAATTTTAGTGAATCTTGAAATGTAATTAAGGCTCTCGAAAGAAACCATTGAAAGTGACCAGGAAACTTGGCTGCTTGGTCCCATGAAACAGAGAGCCCTAAATAGTTGGTATGACAAATCACTTTCCAAATTTTAACCTAGGCATTGCAGGCCGGAGGACTGCACGTCAGATTTGGACCAAAAGTGTTCTGTTTGGCTCATACAACTAAAAAAAAAAAGTCCGAATTAGTTACCAACATTTGAGCTTTATCAGGATTTCCAACTTCTCTCCAGATATCGGGAGATGGGGCAGTAGCTGGCCAGCCTTCCTGCTGGCCTGTTGTGGACAGTGGGGTGTGCTCGTCACCACAGAGCCCCAAACCCCGTTGTCATCCACTTGAGTCATATAGGAGGCTGCTGGGCCTTGGCTTGCTCAGACTCAGAACTGTTCTGCTCCATCCAGTGCAGGGCCCCGTGGGGTTTCCTGCCAGAGCTGGGCCTGAAGCCCAGACTCAGGGCTGAACCTTGTAGAACTTGATGGTTGGAGGAAATGTTTGTGAGATTCTCAGGAGGGAAATACTGGGTGCAGACTTTCATAGGGCATATTATCCTTCTCAGGTAATTTGAGAAATATGCACATATGAAATGATCTCTAGCGTTTGTGTCACTGCCTTTGCCCCCTTATCTTCCTATTTGCACCAACGTTTTAACACTACAGCAGAATCCCATCAAATGTGCATTTAACTTCAGCCAATTTAACTACATATGCACTGAAGAAGAAAGAAATCCTTGGCTGCATGTTTTGCATACGTATGTGTACTCTTCAGAGTCTGCTCTCACCATTCCAATGCCTTATCCACCCTGCATTCACATGGAGGGGGATCCATTTCATTCCCACCCATTACCCCTGCCCTATCCCGGAAGGGCTTGTGTACACAAACCCTGCTTACAGGATTGTGCACGATTGATGGGATTTCCCAGAGGAATTCTGACCATACCTAGTTCTTTTTTTATGCATTGATTTAGAACCCAGACTGGGTGATTCTTGGGGAGACAAGGTGATTCCTGGGGAGAGAACCAGCAAGAAGACGGCCTACGTGGAACTTACATTCTAGTGGGAGTTTTCAGTTTGGCACAGTCAGGATTCAAACCTGGGCTTGCCAGGCTCTGAAGGCATTTCATCCCTCCCTACATCCGATGAACAGAGCTAATTCGTACCCACCAGGTGCCAGCACCAAAGTTTATAAGGTATCTTGGAACCACATAGTAGGTGGGAAAACATGGCAAAAACACAAGAACCAGTGAGAGGTTAACAAGACATTTCCTGCTTGTTACCTGTGTGATCTAAGCATGTATTTAACCTCTCTGATCTCAGCTTCCTCGGGTTGAATAATGGGGCCCATTATAATGAGTCCCCTATGTGGTGGACCCAGCTCCTGAAGATTAGAAGTAGTAATAATGCCCACCATTGTATTATATTCCAGGTACGGTGCTCAACATTTACATCCATTATATCACTTAATCCTTCCAGCCATTTCAAGGATAGGTACCCTCATTATCTCCAGTTTAAAAGGTAAACAAACTGATGCTCAGAGGATTTTAGTAACCTGTCCAAGGTCACACAGCTTTTAAGTGGCAGAGCAAGGGTTCCAAAGATCACAAGCGACCTACGTGAGGACCCATAGCCAGGGAATATAGGGAGCAGATCTGAGCTACCTTGTGTTCCAGGGCCTTGCCATGCACACACCCGTCCTGTGCCTGTGGATAAAACACCAGCAAATGTACATGGTAGCTTTCCTCTTGAAGCTGCTGTTAAATTCCTAAAAAATGATTGGGAAAGCAGTTCATGGGACGGTAAAGTGTACAAGCACAGAGTGCCCTTGCTTTATGATAATACCGTCTAATACCTCTATAGCCCTTATGAAATGCCTTATTTAGACACTCTTCTAAGCCCTTTACATATAATAACTCATATAATCCTCACAACATTTTACAGATAAGGAAAGTGAGGCACAGAGAGGTTAAATAACTTGCGCAAGGTCACACAGTAAGCAGCCAGGCTAGAATTCAGAGTCAGGCATTCTGGCTCCCAGTCCGCAATCCTAGACTATGCAGTTCTGTACCTCCCATCTCAGGCCCTCCTCCCCACACTCTATAGCATATCTTGCTAAAGGGGCCAAATGAGAACAGAAAGTTCTACCTTGTTCTTTAAAAAAGTTGCATAGATGATTCACAATTTATTCAACAATGTTCTGGTTGTTTTCATCTATTTGGTACTACTGAGGATTTTGGATGAACCTTCCTGCAGAGAGATCTTCCCATGTCTATCAGTAGGATAATTTCCCACCTATATAATAAAACAAGGCTTTCTTACATGACTTTTGGGAACTTGGCTTCACCTAAGCTTGATGTGGATTTTATTTGGGCCATAGCGCATCGATGGAGTAGGGGATTTATCGTCTACATTGTAGTTCATTTTAGGCTGAGCCAAAATTGCTTCTCAGCTGCCTCCAAACAGCGGGGTACCTGAGCAGAAGGCACACTGCATGGCACTGGCCTCAGAGAGTCGAGGGCTGAAGTGTGTGCAAAGCTCGGAATTGATGACGCTGCTGTTCCCTATAATCCATTCTCCTCGGTAATGCTGATTCTGAAGGAGGGGCGAGTCCAAGGGGAGACAGTAGGCAGGAGATATGTGCAGTGGTCAAGCTCAAAGTTGGTTTCAGTCCTGGTTCCACCATTCCCCACCTGGTGACCTTGGCCCTGTGTTCCTCATTCATAGAATGCGGGTGTAATGAGAGTACCCTACCCATAGGGTCATTGGGAAGATTCAAAGAATACACGTATTCAGGACTGTTCCTGGTTCTTGGTTGGCCCTCAAAAGATGGCAGGTAGTATCACTGTGATACTGATCATCGTTGTCATCTTCACTTCAGGACACCCTCGTAAGACAGGGTTTACAAAGCTCAAGTCTCCCAAATACCACTGTTAACCCCTCAAGCCCTTCCGACTCTCTACCCAACATTCTGGTGAAGGCTCAGAAATAGAGTCGGTGAGAGAACTTCTGCCCCACCCCATCAGTGGACACTCTCCAGATCCCACCTTCCAGAGAGCCAGGCAGTGTGTCTAAAGTTGCTATACTGTTCACTCCTTCGGGACATTATTTTTGACCATTTACCCCAATATATGTACACAATTTAGCAACACATACTATTTTCATTTATAATTGTATTATTTACTACAAGTTATAAATCATTCATAAACTATATACATGTATTAGGTTGAAACATATGGAATTGCTATTTCTGTAGGTCTTAACAGCCAAATATCTACAGTTCCGCGTGGTCTAAGCCCCCCGGCAATTTAAAAAATTAAAGTATTAAGAAGTGCAAATGTACCTTTTTACTTTTAGATAAGACACGTAAATAGAAGCTCTAATCCTTTTTGGTGATCTTGGGCGGAATATTCGTGATGGCAAAGCCTGATTTCTCATCTGTAGAGATAATAATGGCCCCAACTTCGAGGTCATGTAGTGAGATTTAAAAATATATTTAAGTGAATTGCTTATTTGAATAAGGGTGTAATCAAAGTTGAGCTATAATTAGTCCAACATTCTGGCTTCTGTTTATATTTATCCGCTTGTTTTACAAAGATGGAGCCGTACTGCCCTGCTGCCTGTTGACCGCACAGCACGTGGGGACGTTAATACATGTAACGCTCAGTGTCAGTGCAACGGCTGCGTCAGACTTCAGCGTGTGGGTTTTTAACCGTTTTTAAACTGAACCCCTACTGACGGCCGTTTTGGTTGTTTGACTCTTTCATATCTTTATAGTTGTAGCATTGTGCGCACCCTTGACTGTTGTGGGGGTAAGTCCCCGGCCAAGGGAGCAGTTTCTTCTGGCCCCAACCCTGCCGTGTCCCTCCCTCCACTCTGGGAAAGGAACTGTTTCAAGTCGACAAAAGAAGGCTTTGGCTGGGAACTCTGGGGTGTGTAGGTGGGGCGGGGATTCTGCTCGCCCAGGTATAGCTGTAAAACCAGATAAAAAGGCTGCTTATGCATGCTGATGGAAGCTCAGATAAAGGGCAGTTTACAAAACCCTCCTTGCTGAGAGTTTTAAATATGCTCTTCTTTTGTGATTTTAATATGTCCTGACCCACCCATCATCTGACACTTCATAAAGAGCCAGAGAACCAGAGAACCAGCAGCCCATATCTTTCTCTCTCATCTTCCTTTCTTGAACATTTTCAGCCCTCCAGAAAGGTCTGGATTTTAAGTTTTTTTCTCAGGGGAATGAAGTACAAATCGTGGATTTTTCACATGTTTGGAAACAGAAGCTCAGCTTTGCGAAACCGGGCTCTTCCTTAACCTGGTTGGAGCGTCTGCGTCATGCTAGGGCTGGGACCCTGGGCCTGAATTTGGAGATTGGAGGGTGCAACAGGTAGAAAGCGAACGAGATGTAGGTGTGTGGGGCTGAGCCATCTAGGGCTTCTTCTTTGTCATGCAAAATGCGGATTTACCTCAGGGGCTCCTGCAGGATTAAATAAAATGAGGCCAGTAAAAGGCGTCATGCTCAAATCCTTGCATGAGTGATTTTAAAACAAGGCTCTCGCTTAGATTTGGGGGTGCTGGGGGCTTCGGCCAAGGCTTCCCTGTGAGGCAGCCAGCCCCGCACGCAGCATCTTCCCATCACTCCTCAGTACCAGAAGCGCCGGCCCTCTCCCCGTTCTCCCAACACCACATGCCCCACACAGCTTCGGAGCCTTGGTCGTGCTGTTGCCTCTGCTTGGAACCGCTCGCCCTCACACTGGTTGACTCTTTCTTGACGTTCAATTCCAAGGTCAAATATCTCAGAAAAGCCTCCCTCACTCTCTGACTACCTAGTTTAATTTTTCTTCCCAACACCTACCGCTCCCTGAAATCTGTTCACTTTCTGCTCCTAGATCTGTCCTTCCTTCTTCACCCAGTGCCTTGCAGCTAGTTGGCACTCAGCAGTGGCTGACGTGCCCTCCAGCGGTGCTCCTCGGCTTGAAGAGAACACGCGCCGAGCGGGGAGCCTTGTTAAAATCGAGGGTTCGGTTCAGTATGTATGGGGCGGTGCCCAGGATCCTCTCCCAGGTTGCAGTGATGCGGGGAGGTGGACCACGCTTTGAGAAGCAAGGTGCACGAGTGTTCTCTGTGGTACAAAACCTACATGGTGGGGCGTGGGAGAGTGAGCGTGGCGAGTGTGTGGTCGGCACAGACCCTGGCAGGAAGCAGGATGAGTGGTGTTCTCGTTTGGGGACCTCTGGGTCTGCCCTTTCATTTGGGGCCTGACGTTGAGCACTAGGGTTTGCACTCCCCCCTCCACCGCTCCCCCCGCCCGCTGCAATCACTTCTCTGCCACGTTATTGATCTTCACGCTGTACCTCTACCCCCTCCCCGCCTTCTACTGTCCCCACGTTTGGGTGAGCTTTCTAAAGCTGGTACAGTGCTTGCCGTGGCCTCCGGGTTCCTTAGACTCCTGACTACTTAGCCTGGCACCAAACGGGTGCCCCAAAACCTTAGCTGACTGAGGGATGAGGTGACATCACAGGGCCACCGTCACACCGGGCCCCGCCCCCACCCCCCAGGAGTCTATTGTCCTTTCGGCTCCATCCCTCATCTGCATGTGTGAGCCTCCCAGTTGGGTTGGAAAAAGGTTTAGTTCGTCTCTTTATTCTGTAAGTAAGCTCTGCATAAAACTCTTAAATGGAACAATGAGCCTCCTGCCTTTGCAAAAACATCTTAATATCTGTTATTGTGGCTAATTCTCAGATACTGTGCTCTCTCCAAAGGCCATGTGTTCTCCGGAGGTTAGGGCCCAGGCTCAGGGGACACGTGCCTGTGCAGGGCTCCCCGACTCCCTCGTTTTAACTTCTTTGTACCTCGATTTTCTCACCTGTGTAATGGGGATAATCAAACATACCTTAGATTGCTGTGAGGATGGTAAGGAGTTAAGACCCGAAACTCAAGTCGCACAGCACCTAACACCCTCGACGAGCTTTAGTAATGCAGCTGCTGTTGTTTTGTTAGCGAAGAAACACAGGCAGCAAGAAGCTCAGAGGCCAGTTCAGGGCTGCTTACTTTGCTAATGGGAGAATGGGGCTGAACAAATTCTCCTGACGACAAATTCTCTGTGCTTGCCATTACACCCCAGGAGTCCCTGATTTGGGATTTTGTGGACCAGAATAATTTGTTTAAACAGTTAAAATTTGGGGGTGGGAGTGGGTTGCCAGCTCTTCAGTTACCACCTGAGCTCACTGGCATTTCGTCCAGGATGGGATCATCAAGCGTACATGTCAGAGCAGGAACAAAACTGACCTCGGAATTTAGAAGGCTCATTGTCATGGAAGGACAGCTAGAAGGCGTCGGCATCCGTATTGGCCTGACCCTTTGGCATCTATACGGCGTGGTCTACTTCCATACGGCCTGATTTTCTTTCTTGTCTCAGTTCCACAGGGACTCTTGACAACTGTGTTCTAAAGCCGTGATACCTCCCCTCAGGGAACATCGGCAACTTTTGGGGGCACAAGTCTTTGCTTGTCACGATGGCTGAAGGGCAGCTGATGTTTGTGGGCCGGGGCCAGGGATGCCAAATGTCCTGTAAGACACAGAGCAGCTCTCCAAGGAGACCTGTCCTGTTGCCCACGTGCTTTTGAACCCCCACCCCCCAGCCACTCCTGTAGGCAAAGAACCATTTATCATTACCCAGGTCTAGAACCCCATTCCATAAGTCACTGAGACACAAGGTATTTTTTGCATAGTGTTAATATCCACTGGCTTTTCCAGGAATATATCTACTGTGTAAAATGAAGGGAAATATATTTTGTTCTGTTTGGAACTTTATCAAGAACTGTTCACCGTTCTGGGTAATCATGTCACCAACAGCATCCCTGGCCCCTCTTTGACTGTTGTCCCCTCTAAGCTGTAAGTCCCTGGGGGCAGCCCCTGGACCCCAGCTCCAAGCACAGGCTCTGGGACGATGTAAGCCCGTGTGGAAGGCTGCAGGGCCTGGTGATGACCAGCACGGGTGACTTCAATATGTGGTTTGGGCACTTCCTAGCTGTATGCCCTTGGGGGGTCTTCAGTCACTCTGAGCCTCAGTTTCTTTAGTGGTAAAATGAGGATCCCACAGTCCCAAACGTCATAGGATGTGAGGGTATGAGGAGATAATGGGAGCACGGGTGGATGAAGGAGTGAAGTCGACCTCAGAACTGTGTGTGTTTTATATTGTTTCCGTGGTATGTAGTGGTGCTGAGTAGTCAGTGGTGTTCACACACACATGCACACACACTCACCAGGACAATCCTTCCTCTCAGGTCTCCTCCGCCCCCTACCCTCATCACTCATGCTGAATGAGGGACGGACTAAACCCACCCTGCAGTGTGGCCTTGAGGAACAGAGCCCATGCCTGGGATTGGGGGCTGGGTTCAAGTGCAGGCCACCACTTACTAGCTGAGTGAACATGACCTGTTGACCCCATTTTCTCATTGGTCAACCATCATAATCAGATTGACGTGCACAGTGGGTTGGGAGGATGAAATGCGATCCCATGTGCAAGTTGTTTGGCCCGGTGCCCAAGGACAGAGGGATGCTCAGTGAGCAAGCCATCCTCTCCCCCTCCCTCTTCTACCTTTGTTCCTGGAGGCTCACACCTGGATCTCAGGGGACCCATGAATACTTGCATTTTCTAGATCCCTGTAAGACAGTTCCCCGGGGAAGGGGCAGAATGGAGGCATGGAGGAGCTGATCAGGAATTTTGCAGAGGTGTCCTTACCTGTGGGAAGACTTTCAGCTCCTCTCCAGGAAGCAGGTGTGTGCTGCAGGTAAAGAGGCTGGGAGTGGGGAGAGGCACCCCAGGCAGAAAAAGTGGCAAGTGCAAAGGGGCAAAGGCAAGAGAGCAGAGCAAGCTGGAGCAGCAAAGGCGCATGCTTCCCATCCAGTGATTGTTCCTCAGGAGGATGTGATCGGAAAGACCTCCTTGCTTGTCCTGTCCTTGAAAAGGACATCCCACTTGACTTAGAGTTACGGTGGAGATCAACTCAATGGCTACGGTACATTTCAGGTACCTACAGATTCGTATTGGTTTCCCTCAACATCAGGATTCTTGGATTCTTGACTTTCTATTAATTGGGAACCTACTGTGTGCAGACACCACTCTCAGTACTGGGGAGACAACCGTGAATAAGACCCAGTGACACGTTTGTCACGACCCAGTGACAAACTTCTTTCCCTATACTCATTTTATGGACAAGGAAACTGGTAATTCGTCCAAGGTCCCACAGCTAGAAAGTACCAGAAGCAAGATAGAAACCCTGTGTCCTTCAGAGCCTGAGCCCCGAGGTGTGTGTATTAGTTTCTCCTTGCTGCTGTAAGAAATTACCCAAACTCAGTGGCTTAGAACAACACACATTTAGTATCTTACAGTTCTGGAGGTCAGAAGACCGAAAAAGGTCTCACTAGGCTAAAATCAAGGTGTCGGCAGGTGTGTTCCTCTGGTAGTTATAGGGGAGAATCTTGTTTCTTGCCTTTTCCAGCTTTCTTCTGCATTCCTTTCCTCGTGGGCCGTTGTTCCACTTTCAAAGCCAGCAGTGTAGCATCTTCTAATCTCTCCTGACTCTGACCTTCCTGCCTCCCTGTTTTAAGGACCCCTGTGATCACCTTGGGTCCACTGGGGTAATCCAGGATCATCTCCCACCCCAAGATCTTTAACATAATCACACCTGCAAAGTTGCTCTTGCCATGTCAGGTGACTTATTCACAGATTTCAGGCTTTGGGACGTGGACAACTTGGGGAGCCGTGATTCCACCTCCCACAGTGTGTATAGCAAGAAAGAGCATGGTTCCCGGTCCCAGAGTGCATCTTAGCTTGGTTATTGGGCCTCTCTCTGCCTCAGTTTCCTCATTGGTATAACAGGGGTGAGAATGATACCTGTCTCGTGGGGCAGATCAGAGTAAAGGAGTTGATCATTGCAAAGTGCCGGCCACATGCCTGGCACTGAGGAAACATTTGCTGTCCGGCCAGCCTGCATCTGTCCTCATCCCTGCCCATAACTAGGTGTTCTTTGTGGGGGCAAGTCCCTTGCCCACCTGTGATCGACCACCCCACCCTGACCTTTTTCCCTGTCACTCCAGGGAGAGGGCTGGCCCACATGACTTTAAAGTTCTCTTTCAGTCTTGACATTGGATTGTCGATGGCTCTGTGTGTGTGTGTGTGTGTGTGTTTGTATGTGTTTCTGGGGAGTATGGGTGGGTGGGACGGAGGCCAGGAAAGACACTCTGTGAAATGTTTATATTGTGTGCCTTTTGAAGTAATTCCAGTCAAACCAGATCTTAAAACATGCAGCAGGAAGCTCCTTTAAATGTTTAATTTGTTGTTTTTCTTAGAAATGATTATTTCCACATTGAGCCCAGAGACACTCCAGTCTCATCCTGTCTTCCCTCCTTTTATTGTTCCTAAAACTCCCTGGGCGGCGGCTGTTTACCGCTGCCAATCAGGTGGGCTTTGCACAAACCATGCTCTTGGAACCAACAATTGCCCTGAAAAAATGACGCAGAGAGAAACTTGGGTCCACCCTGTCCCTTGGGACAGCGGTATATCTTTAGGGGAACACTCTGCAGTGTGTCCTGGGTCAGCTGGGGAAGGGTTTCATTTAGAAGAAATCAGACCTGTAGAATTCCTTGCTAAAAGCCACAGTGATGTTTTACAAGACCGGTTGAGAGAGAGCTGGGGTGAGGGTGAGGGGGCCGTGTGGGACTAGATTTCTTGGGGGGATCTTCCCAGTGTTAAATTTTTTTTTTTTTCGGTACGCAGGCCTCTCACTGCTGTGGCCTCTCCCGTTGCGGAGCACAGGCTCCGGACGCGCAGGCTCAGCGGCCATGGCTCACGGGCCCAGCCACTCCGTGGCATGCGGGATCTTCCCGGACCGGGACACAAACCCGTGTCCCCTGCATCGGCAGGCGGACTCTCAACCACTGCGCCACCAGGGAAGCCCCCCAGTGTTTAATTTTTGATGCCAACAGCTTGGTCCTGGTTTTGAAGAACAATGGAGTGAAGAAGAAAATAAATGATGTAAATTTAATAAGAATTGAGGCAAGAGATACTTGCGATCTTTGAGACTTAAACCCCAAACAAGTCAGAGGTGGCTGCATCCCTGGCCTTTCAGCTGATAACCCAGGAGGGTGTCACATGGAGCTGGGGGACGTTTATGAACAGGGGCGAGGTGGGGTTAATGCCTGACCCGAAAGCCGACATCAAAGCTTGTTCTTTACAAGAGAGCAAAGGATACCAGGAGCCCCTGTGAGGAGCTGGGGAAGTGGATCTGCAGGATTCTACACCCAGGCCTAGGCTGGGCACTGGTCGCTGATGGGCTCAGAGAGGGGGCTCAAGCCCACAGATGCATGGGGGTCCCTTTGCTGGGGAGACTTCCTGAGGGTCAGGATGGGGGCGGGGCATGATGGCGGGACTTGGGACAAAGCATATAACTCTCCGAGCCTCAGTTTCCTCATCTGTAATAGGAGGGTGACTTTCAGCTCATAATGTTGATGTGAAACAAGGTGAAACAAGCTAGTGGGTAAACCGCGCCCAGTTAAGAGCAGCCCTGGGACTTCAGAATGGAGTATGCGTTGTAGCTGTCTTCTGATGATAAGTGGGGCATCTAAACCTTGACCCTATAGACAGCTTCATCTGGATCCTTCCCTTCTGTAGGGTGTCCTGTGCCCTGCTGGGTGTTTAGCATCACCCCTGGCTTCTACCTACTAGACGCCAGTAGCACCACCCCCTACTCCCCAGTAGGGACAACCAAAAATGTCTCCAGTTATTGCCAGGTTTCCCTGGTGGGGCAAAATCCACCCCCCATATAACCAAGTTATAACTGAAATGCAGGCCTACTGTAAGCAACACTCAAACCAAACACTGTACCACCCGATATAGAAGAACGTAAAGAAGTAAGTATCCAGAAATTCCAGTGTAGCCGTGTTTGCATTTAAATGTGTATATTTACAGAGATTTTTCTATGCAAATACGTAGTACACACACATGCACAAACAACACGTATGAATTTAATTAATACCAATGATCATATTTATACTGTTTTATATGTTTTTTCTTTTAAATAATATTTTTATTTTACTAAGTTTTTTGAAAAAATTCAAAAGGAATACATGCTTAGTGTTAACAGGTCGAACAACACACTGTAGAGAAGGAAATATTCCTCCTCTCCTACTTAGGATCTCACTTGTCTACTACTGTTATTGCTATTAACGGCAGCTACTTTTTTTTTTTTTTTTCCTGCACTGCAAGTCTTGCAGGATCTTAATTCCCTGACGAGGATTTGAACCTGGGCCCCAGCACTGAAAGCACCAAGTCCTAACCACTGGACCACCAGGGAAGTCCCAGTGGTAGCTACTGTTTATGCAAAGCTTTCTTGGTGCCACTGAGCAGGTGCTGAGCCCCTGACACCTGTCTCACTGCAGCCCTCTGAGATGAGTGTGTGCTTACTTTTCTTCTGGTTTGTGGACGCAGACAGCTAGGCACAGAGAGGGTTTTTCTCTTGCCTAATGAGAGCTGGTCCTAGATGGATGATGATAGGCTATGTCACTGCTGTCCCTTGGGGCTTAGAGCAGTGGGTCTCATACCTGAGTGTGTATCAGAATCACCTGGAGGGCTTGTTAAAACACAGGCCGCTGGGCCCACTCCCTATTTCTGATTCAGAGGTCTCAGGCAGAGCCTGACAATCTGCATTTCTGGTAAGTTCCCTGGTGATCCGGGGAACACATTGAGAACCGCTGACCTTGATCCATATTTCTCAAAGCGTGTGTGTCAGACACTACAGAATCTATCTGAGACCGTTTTAGGTGGTTCACAGGCATGGTATTAAGTGACATTGCATTCCATCAAAGAGTTATTCTTGTTTTCAAATTCTTTTCCAGTTCTTCTAATTATATCAAGGAAACAGTTTCAGTTTGGGGTTAGTCTGTCCTCATGCTTCTCTAACATTTGCTAATCTTTCTCCTTGTTTACTTATTATTATTTTTAACAAAAACGAAAAGGGCCTCAAACTTAGAGCCTTCAGCTGGCGCTGCTTGACTAGCTAGGATTTAACAGTATTGTTCGGTTTTGTTGTATTCGTTTAGTTAATAGTCACCAGGAAGGGCAAGTGATACTGGTTAACAGCAGTGATGTAAACTTTCCTTTCAAAATACATTTAACTCCCTAAAGTAAGTCATTTTAAAAGAAAAATAAGTAAATACAGTGTAGGTGGCAAGGTATGGGGGAAATGCTATGCAGGGGACTGGGATGTCCAAAGTCTGGGGAATGTTTGGTGTACTGACCGCGGACATCTCCCATTCTCACCCTAGCCGATGGCAGTGTGATCCTGGGACCCTGGCAACTCCCTTCTTATCTCTGGGGCCCAGTCTGCCCGTCACTACATCTTCTCCAAGGGCTGGCGCACTCGGATGGTCCAGATTCTCACTGTGATCGGAGGGTATTAGGGTCCAGGTACAGGACACATGGCAGGGCAGCTTCCCTCTGATTCCTGCCTCTGAGCACTGAGAAGGGGCTTCCTTCCTTCCTTCCTTCCTTCCTTCCTTCCTCCCTTCCTCCCTCCCTCGCTCCCCCCTCCCCCCTCGCTCCCCCCTCCCCCCTCGCTCCCCCTCCCCCCTCGCTCCCCCTCCCCCCTCCCCCTCCCCTCCCCCCTCCCCTCCCTCCCCCCTCCCCTCCCCCTCCCCCTCCCCCCTCCCCTCCCTCCCTCCCCTCCCTCCCCTCCCTCCCTCCCCTCCCTCCCCCTCCCCCCTCCCCTCCCTCCCCCTCCCTCCCCCTCCCTCCCCCTCCCCCTCCCTCCCCCTCCCTCCCCCTCCCTCCCCCTCCCCCTCCCTCCCCCTCCCCCTCCCCCTCCCCTCCCTCCCCCTCCCCTCCCTCCCCCTCCCCCTCCCCTCCCTCCCCCTCCCCCTCCCCTCCCTCCCCCTCCCCCTCCCCTCCCTCCCCCTCCCCCCTCCCCTCCCTCCCCCTCCCCCCTCCCCTCCCTCCCCCTCCCCCTCCCCTCCCTCCCCTCCCCCTCCCCTTCCCCCTCCCCCTCCGCCTCACTCCCCCTCCCCCTCCCCTTCCCCTCCCCCTCCCTCCCCCTCCCTCCCCCTCCCCCTCCCTCCCCCCTCCCCCTCCCTCCCCCCTCCCCCCTCCCCCTCCCTCCCCCCTCCTCCCTCCCCCCTCCCTGCCCCCCCCTTCCTTCCTTCCTTCCTTCCTTCCTTATTTATTTTGGCTGCTCTGGGTCTTAGTTGCGGCATGAGGGATCTTTCAGTTACGGCATGCAGACTCTTGAGTTGCAGCATGCGTGCGGGGTCTAGTTCCCTGACCAGGGATCGAACCCTGACCCCCTGCATTGGGAGCGCAGAGTCTTACCCACTGGACCACCAGGGAAGTCCCGGGGCTGCTTTCCTAGAATCCTTCCAAACTCCCCATCAACAGCTGGCCTGTTTTCTGTGGCCTTGGCCTGGGCTCATTTTCTGACTGTGCCACGATAGGGCACTCACCTTTGGTACGCAAAGATGAAGCTTTCCTCATCATCAACGACTGCAGTGCCCTACTGAGCTTGGAGCTCTCCCACTCATAAAATTCTTCAGTTGAAGCACCCTACCCCCAAATGGGTGACCGAGAAAATTCAGACCTCTTGGACTGATTTTTAAGGCCATTTATCATGTTTACCCAGGCCGGTTTCATGCCCAGACATTTACACAGGGCTCAGCACTCAGAAGGGCCCAGTGCTGGTTAAAGGCTCTGCTGTTGCCATCTGGAAATTCAGATTTATTTATTTATTTTCACATCACTCCTTATATATCGTTATTTGCTCTTTTCTTGGTTAGGTCACAGTACATATGTCTCCACACCTGAAATAAATTTTTGAAAACCGCTGGATTTGAAAATAACACACCATGACTTAGTCAATGAAAAGTTCACATGTATCCACATGTGTTGTCAGTGAACTTAAGCAAAAGGTAAATTATTCAAGAATTGAATATTCAACTGAGTCATTTAGGATATGTGTCTGGCAGTAGAGGGGGAATCGGGACTCTCTGGTAGCTAAGTGTTGAAGCAACTCATTATGCATCTTGTAGTGGTTGGCGTGGTGGCAATTCTTAGCAGCTCTTGAGCAAAGGACCCCATATTTTCATTTTGCACTGGGCCCCACAGATTCTGTGGCCAGACCTGGTGTCAGCTCCTCCTTTCCCAGCCAAATCTCCAGCCACCTTGAGGTTTTGACTCCCTCCTCTCAGACCTCCAGGGTCCCTGAACATGTGTTCACAATACTTGGCTCTTCTCTTATTTTTTTTAACTTAAAAAAATTATTTTATTTTATTTTATTTATTTTTGGCTGTGTTGGGTCTTCGTTGCTGCACGCGGGCTTTCTCTAGTTGCGGCGAGCAGGGGCTACTCTTCGTTGCAGTGCGCGGGCTTCTCATTGCGGTGGCTTCTCTTGTTGTGGAGCATGGGCTCCAGGTGCGTGGGCTTCAGTAGTTGTGGCATGCAGGTTCAGTAGTTGTGGCTCGCCGGCTCCCGAGGACAGGCTCAGTAGTTGTGGTGCACGGGCTTACTTGCTCTGTGGCATGTGGGATCTTCCCGGACCAGGGCTCGTGTCCCATGCATTGGCAGGCGGATTCTTAACCACTGCGCCACCAGGGAACCCCTTGGCTCTTCTTTTAAAACAGGGTTTGCAGATGTGGGTACAGAGGAGCTGGGGAAAGAAAAGCAAGAGTGGGGATGACTGGGGTCCCCAGGAAAAGCCAAACTCTGTCTCAAGGGGCCATCGCCCCTCAGATCCAGCTATACCCTTTTGACTTCTCTACCGCAGGTTTTAAGATAAATGTCAGCCTTTTTTTTTTTTTTTTTTTTGCGATACGTGGGTCTCTCTGTTGTGGCCTCTCCCGTTGCGGAGCACAGGCTCCCGACGCGCAGGCTCAGCAGCCATGGCTCACGGGCCCAGCCGCTCCGCAGCATGTGGGATCTTCCCGGACCGGGGCACGAACCTTGTCCCCTGCATCGGCAGATGGACTCTCAACCACTGCGCCACCAGGGAAGCCCCCAATGTCAGACTTTTAAAGGTTGATAGCAATTCACATTTTTTAAAAAACACAAATCCAAATTAAGAGACTTTCTACCAAAAACTAACCTGGACTCTTCAAAAATGCCCATGTCTTAAAAGACAAAAACCAAAAATGACAGAAGAATAGTCCTAGATGAAAGGAGATTGAGGAGATATGACAGCTGGGTGCTGTAGGCAAGGGACTACAGAGGACATTATTGGGACAAATGGGGACATGGGGACATGGACTGTGTATTAGGTAATAATAGTACGTGTACTACTATGTTGGTAAGCTAGTAGTATAATCATGTGCTATTATCATACTAATATGTGCAACATTTATGTAATATTTCAAACTGAATGTGTGAAAACTGTGCTGTGGTTATGTAAGAGAATGTCCTCAGTAGACATATATACATATCTGGCTCATGAGCCCCCTAGTTTATGACATGTTCATTAAATCATCTGACACATGGGGAACTTCCTGCCTGACTTTTACCTCTATGAAACCTCCCTAATCCCTGAGAGCTAACCCAGTAAATTGTACTGGGCACTTACAGTAGTTTGGGCCACTGGTTAGACCTAGGTGCCTTTTTATCTTCTCTTAATTAGGCTATGAACGGAGAAGGGAATGTTTCCTACTTACTTTGGTGTCCTTCTCCCCTCTCTCCTCTCCCCTCTCTTGTTAAGACTAGAATGAACTGCTAGGAATTTAAAGCCCCCAAATCACAGAGATTTGGACAAGAGAAGTGTTTATGTCTGTCACGTGCTTACAGGATCACCAGAAAGGGAATCCATGTCTGATGTGACCAGCACTCCATGGAGTGAACCCTTCTGTTATTTTTGTCCTACTACATAGGGCTTCCTTTCCTGAGGATAACTCTTGGACCAAGATGGCTTCTGGAGCTCCAGCCATCATTTCCATGTTCCAACCACCAGGAAAGAGAAAAGGACAAAGAAAAAATTGAGGAGAGGCTATATCTTAGCTCCCTTTTGGGAAAGGTTCCCAGAAGCTTTCACATGATACTGCCATTTGCATTTCATTGGGTAAGCTTAGTTATATGGCCATGCCTAGCTGCAACGGAGGCTGAGAAATGTAGTCTTTATTCCAAGAGACCATGTGCCCACCTCAAGTGCAGGGATTCTGTTGCTGCCGAAGAGGAGAATGGTCACTCTAAGGGACAAACAGCAGTCTCTGCCACACCCCCGAGCCCGCAGAGGGCCTGGCGTGTACTTAAGCAGAAGTCAGCAAACTACATCCCATGGGCCGGATCTGGCCGGCTGCCTATTTGTTTACAGTCCATGAGCTAAGAACAGCTCTTCGATTTTTCAGTGGTTGCATTTTAAATGGTTACGTGAGAACTTAACATAACAGCCTCCATGTTATTTCTTAGCCAGTAAAGCCTAAAATATTTACTATCTGGCCCTCTAGGAAAACTTGCTGACCTCCTGTACTAGATGCTTAATACATTCTTTTAAAGATTTACCTTTTCAAGTATTTATCAGTCATTTGCCATGTGCCAAGCCCTGGAGATGCAGCAGCAAGCTGTCCTCACAGGGCTCAGGGCTAGTAAGGGACAGAGATAAGAAGTAACTAGCGAGAGACTTCCCTGGTGGTCCACTGGTAAAGAATCCATCCTGCAACGCAGGGGACACGGGTTCGATCCCTGGTCAGGGAACTAAGATCCCACATGCTGTGGGGCAACTAAGGCCGCACGCCACAACTACTGAGCCCACGCGCCTCAACTAGAGAGAGAAAACCTGCACACCACAACTGGAGAGAAGCCTGTGTGCCACAACTAGAGAGAAGCCCACGCACCACAACGAAGATCCCGTGTACTGCAACTGAGACCTGATGCAGCCAAAAATAAAATATAAATTAGTTAATTAAAAAAAAAAGAACTAGCGAAAAGTAATTAATTAATTACGATTGTACTTTGTGCTGTGAAGCAGTATGGGGTACTATGAATGCATAGGATGGGGGAACCTAATCTAACTGGGGCAGGCCAGGGAAGGACTGAAGAAGGACTGATTAGCTGAAATCTGAAGTAGAAGGAGTTAGTTAACCTGGTTAGGCCGGTGATGTGTGTGTGTTGAGGGAGGAGAATTTCAGGCCCAGGAACAAGGACGAAGACCACAAGAGAAGAAAGTTCTTGATTTCGTCTAGAAGTGACCAACGGCCTGTGAGTGGTGTGTGAGAATGAAGGGAGACGGTAGAGGAGCAGCATAGAAATGAAGGAAATCCTTCTCTACCAGGATGTGCAGGAAACCTATTAGCTGCAGTGATTCACATTGTCTCCATCTGTTTCTGTTTCTAACGGCCTTTCAAATCCCATGAAATAGTCATTTCTAAAATGTACCCACTGTCTTCCTTTCTTTTCATCCCCCTGCCTTCCTCTGAGTCTCTTATAGAAAAAAAAAAAAAAATGCAGGAATTCCAGTAAGACTGGTCCAGCCACATGGAAAGCGGCCCAGAAAACTGCTTGGTGATGGCTGCGAATGCCGTGAGAAGAAAATTATCCTGTAATTGAAGGGGAAATTCTTTATTAGGATTGTTGAAGAGTTCTACAAGCTCCTTTGATCTGCCGCTTGCTCCATGCTTTAATTAATTTGAATTCAGGAGGATTCCCAAGCCTCCAGTTGTACCATCTCCCGTGGAGATCAGGCCTTCTGTTGAAGATGGAGAGACTAAGGCCAGAGGGACCCTGGAGCTTGGGGACAAGTCCTGCCTCAGAGGGCTGGTTTCTGAACACGTCGAGCCTCAGGCTTTCAGGAAAGAGCTCAACAGTGGTTCCAAAGAAGAGGAAGAGCTTCTACCTTAAAATAAGCTTTTTTTTTTTGTTATAAAACTGGTTAAATCACATTTTACATAGGACTGGAAAAAAACAACGTATAAACACATGACCTCTTTTAAAAATACAACTGGCTAAGGAAACACTGATCTTGCCACTGGGTTATTCTCCTTTTTCTTGATTTTTAACTGAAGCCCAACTCAAAAAGGACCTTCAACAAAAATGGAAGTTTGTTGGCTCCCATAAACAAGAACATCCAGGAGGTAGATCTGCCTTCAGGCATGTCTGGTTCCATGGGTTTAAGTGATGTCACCAGCGCTCTGTCTGTCTCTGTCTCTGTCTCTGTCTCTGTCTCTGTCTCTCTCTCTCTCTCTCTCTTTCTCTCTCTTTCTCGCGCGTGCGCACACACGCTCTTTTTCTCTCACTTCCTCAAGTATTCTCTCTCTCTTCTGCCTTCTAGACCATGAAGCAGCCTTCAGGGGCTCACAGAGGTTTTTGCAATCTAAAGAGAAAGATGACTTTTTCCAATAGATCTACAAAAATACTGAGAGAACAATTCTGAGAGGCACAAAGATAGTGAGGGACTTCAAAGAATTTTGCTCATCGCTCTGACAATATCCTTCCCTTGAGCATTTTCAAGAGACTTTTGTAAAGTTTCTATTTGCTTTCAACTTTTGTTTTGTTACTGGACTGTTTCTTTGAAACTATGTAGAAAAACAGACACAAACCAATCACCCATGATCCTATCAAGTTACTACAGTCACTGCTATCATTTTGGGGTGTGTCTTCTTGACTAGGTACCAAAGCATTTCTGTACCAAGTGTAATTGTGGCGGTGGTGTATGGGCTTTGGAGCCGGACGGACTTGGGTCTGAATTCTACCTTTTTTATTCTTATAGAAAGTGCCACCTTGAGTAAGAGGGAAAGCAAGAGGGAGAGAAAGAATTCTCTCCATCCTTGGACCGAAAGCCCAGCGCTCCATGCTGATTGGACCACCTGTGACCAATGCCCGTGGCCAGGGAAGTGCCACGTGCTGATTGGTTTAGGTCTGAGTCACTTGAACCAATCATGGTGGAAGTCTGGGAGGGAGCATTCTGATTGGCTTAGGCAGGTGGAGGTGGCTGCAGGCAGGGAGTCTTGCTGGCCTATGAGGTCCCCAAGCTGAGGGCAGGCTGTGCCATCTCCCCTTGTGGGACGGTGCGGTCTTTAGAGTGAAGGGAGTAGCCGTTGGGCCATCTTGGCTTTCTCCCCGCGGTCTGGGGCTCAGCTTCCCTGGGCCTTGACCCGTGTCCTCTGCCGCCCCCAACACCTCCTTCACCGCATCCCCCTACTCCCCAACCACATCCCCAAGCGAGGGTTCCACCACGTTCTCAGCCCACACCTTCTCCTGAACTCAGGGACAGCCCTAACTGCTGCAGTTTGGAGGCTGGACGGTTTTTATTGTTTTCTCCTTGGCAAAACATGAGTTCTCTTAAGAAAATAAAAGACCCTCCTCCTTTTTTTAAAGAAAAAGAAGAAAGAAAGGGGGGAAAAAACTCATAAAAAGAAAAGCCCAAATCCCAACTCCAGTAGTAAATTGTACTTCAAATATCTCTTAACAAACTATAGACTTGAAACCATCCTACAAGAGCCAGCCAGATGCATCGGAATTAAGTTGCTCATAAAGACAGAGCCAAAGGGAGAATGGAAGCAGGGTTAGGGCTAGGGAAAAGGGGAAAGACCCTGGAGGCTTCTGAGGCAGAGATTTTAGCAATTGTTGTCAGTACCTGTGCTTTATTGAGGGCTCACGCTGTGCACTGATACCTATTATCTGTCATCTTCCCTAAAGCCTCCTTGTACAGAAGAGGCCCCTGAGGCACAGAGGCCAAGGGGCTTTCATCAGGGCACGTTGTTTGCAGTAGTGGGTTTGGCACCCAAACCTGTGTTTCTTTCTCCAGAGCTTTCTAACCACTGCCCTTCACAGCTGGGATTTGAGAAGGCTTGCAGAGTGTGGTTTCTGGGGTGAGATGGGGCCTTGAGGCAGGCAGAGCCTCCCCTCCTGGTTTCCATATTCTATTGGGTTTTGGTTTGGTTCCCATAGGTCTATTTCAAGCTGGCTGGAGAAGGAGAATTATTCTTTTTTACTTCTGGCTCCCTGGATCCTCCACAAAGTGAGTTGGCTCCAGCAAGCCCGGAATCATCTGTCTTTTGAGGTGTTGTAGATGAGAGTGAAGCAGTGTGCTGTTAACCCTTACAATGGGCAGGATCCCTGCACTGGGGGAGGAATAAGAGCTCCTTCTCATCCTGACTCTGGGGGGAGAGGCAGGCAGGAAAGAGTCAAGGTAATTTCCCCCGGGGGTAAGTGCTAAAAAGACAAGAAAGGAGGATAAGGTGGTAGAAGGGGACTGCTTAGGGTGTGGCTAGGCAGGACCTCTCTGAGGAGACGCCTCTTAAGTGGAGCCCTGAGTGAGGGGGAAGAACCAGCTTTGGGAGAGTCTGGGGAAGGAGTACTGCAGGCAGACGGAGCAGCAGGTGTTAAGATTTGGAGGATGAGCACGAGCTAGCCAGACGAGAGGGACAGGGGAAGTGGGAGGGACGGCCCCGCTGGAAGAAGGGACTGTATGACCTGGAATGTCTCTAAGCCCACGAGAGTTTCCGCCACTGTCAGATATGACGTCGTCTGATCTGTGCCCAGTAGTCTGTCCAGCCTGGTGACAGGGGGTCCACTCAGTGGCCGAGGAACCTGATCTTTCCGGCCTGCAGCTGGGCGGGGGTGGTGGTGGTGGTGGTGGTGGTGGCTGGCGCTGTAGGTGTCACCCTGCTCTCCCTGAGGAAAGGAAGTTGCAAGTTGGGAGGGAGAATTGACTCCCTTCCACTCACGTCCCAAACAAAGGGTCCAAAGCGACACCACAGTGTTTGCGGCAGGCGGCCACGGGGACTCCAGGGCTTGCTTACTAGCTGCCTTCACCCTCAGGCTTAGCAGCCTGTGAGGCAGACGGCCCGGGAGGGATGCAGCCTGCCCAGCTGCGAGGCTCAGAACGCCGGGAGGGAAGAAGGGCACGCTTTGCTGAGAAAGCATGAGTAGTCCCTTATAAAATGCTTTCTTTTTTCTTTCTTTTCCTCCTTCCAGTTCAGAGCAAAAGGCACCACCTTATCCTGGAGGCAGTGTCAGGTTGTTTTCCAAAAGTGAAAATTGATATTTGCTCTCTGAGCTGTGTTGATCTTCATTTTAGTGGCCCTCCAGGCAAGCAAATGAGAAAATATCAGTTTCTGGGATGGGAGAGCCGAGAGATGCCATAATTGAAGGGCAACAACCTAAAAATTAATATGGATGATTTGTTTAAATATTTACCGCGTCTGTTTAAACATTCCAGATAACCAAAATTATATCCCGGGGAGGCTATAGAGTGTATATTTAAATGGTCAAGTGCTTGGGTCATGAACACTTGAGTTTTAGTCTTCCTTTTGCCTCTTAGCAGCCCTGAGAATTTGGGCAAATTCCTTATCCTCTGTAAGCCTCAGTTTACTTGCATTACAAAATGGAAATAAGACCAATTTCTAGGTATTCTTTTATACAAATACATATTCAAATGTCAATATATGTATATACTTTTTAGTTTTTTAAAAAATAAAGGCAGTCATGCTAAAAAAATGGAAATAATAAAACTTTCTCGGAAAAGTGTTGTCCCTGGCAAATAATAGATGCTCAGTGCCTGTTAGAGTATACATAAGGTGCTTGGGCTAGTGCTGGGGCATGACAGCAGTTCATGAGATTTAAACCATTGGTATAACAATAAGAATTAGTGTAGTAGTCGTGTGAGTGAGTGGCAGATACCAAAGTCAGACTTTCTAGGTTCAATTACCTAGCTCTGCTGCTTACCAGCTTTGTGACTGTAGGCAAGTCACCTGACTTCTCTGAGCCTCAGTTTTCTTGACTACAAAATGGAGATGTAGTAAAACATGGTTATTCTGACGATTAAATGACTGAGGACTTAGAACTGAGCTAGGTGCAGGGTGAGCACTACGCGAGTACTATTTTATTACTGTGAGCAGTATATTGTTGTTCTAGTGCTGGAGTGCGTTCTTCTTGAGAGCAGGGACTCGGTCCTATTCTCCACTATATCCCTAGTGTCTACAACAGTGCTGAGCACACAGTAGGTGCTCAATAAAATTTCACCAACTTTGTTGAATAAATGAAATGGAAGGTAAAGAATCATTCCTGTGTTTCTCTGCAGATGGAAAGATCCTGAGCCTCTCTATAGGCACTCTGATACATCTAGAATAGAAGCCTCTCTCCCCTGAGTCCAAGTAGGTGCCTTTCATGTTCCAATATCTTGCCCCGAATATACACAATACTCAGCAAATGGGAAGCAAGGGCTCCTCGGTTCCCTGTGAACTCACAGCGCTAAACACCAACCGTCTCCACCGTGCATCTCCCAGCAGGGTCACCACTGGCTCAGGAGCCTGGAATCTCATTGGAGACTTACTGTGTTCAGTTCATTTGCGTCTCTAGGGCCTTCCCAGGGAAGGTGGATGAAATAGTATTGATGCATGTAATGGCACCCAATAATGCTATTTTGATGGAGTTTTGTGTTCACACATCTGATTGAAGGGGAGAAGAAAGAGGTGCACACAGGCTAGGGCACACAGGTTATTGGGGGACAGAGCTGGACTAGAGGATGGGCTAGCTAAGGAGCCACAGAGGCTGCTATCATTCCTCAGATACTAACTTAGGTTGTCATGATGAAACCTTCCCTCAAAGAATAATTGATTGTCACCAGATTGCCTCCATAGAAGGGTGTGCCAGTGAGCTGTGGGGTTGCTGAGTAGGGCATGCAAGTGTGGGCCAGACCTGAATTGCTCTAGAGAATAAACCTTGGGGTCCTGTCTGGCATTGCTTCTAGGCTTGAAAACCAGTAGAACTTTTAGCCCACTTCCCAAAGTGGTCATGTCTGGGACAGGTAGTGATGTGCCAGGGTACAGCCATAGCTTAAACATGGCATGTCTTTCAAAGCTGTTTAGAAACCCTTTTAAGTCAATTTAATACAAGTATCAATATATCGTGAAGTAGGATGACAAACGGTTTCGTAGATTTTTAAGTTAAAACACAGGACTTCAAAAAAATGTCAAGCCTGCCCCAGGCAATTCATCTAGACCCTCAGATAACTTGTTTGCATTTCTCTTTGCAATTAGGAATATTTTGGTGGACACATTTATGAAGTACTGGTATTCTTAAAACCCTGAAGTGGGACCCAGCCAATTGGCCATCTCTCTTTAATTCTTACTGTGAGACTGATTTCTGGAAGGAGTTGACATCTTTGATCTTGAACTCCCTCAGAGAAGCAGGCTAGAGTTAGGCTATTATTAGCACTGATGGGGCATTTAAAAGGAGAGTTTTTTGGTTTCTGGGACAAAACCCAATTAAAACTAGTTAAAGCCAAAAAAGAACACTGTTTGGCTCACAGAATTTGGAAACAGAAGGATGGATTCATGGATTCATATGTTTCCATCAGAGCTCTCTCTCTGTCTCTTTTTTAGGCTCTTCTCTTTCTTTCTCTCTCTATCTGGTCTCTTGATATTTTCCCAGAGACACCTTCCTTTGCAACTGGGCAAAGGCGGGGAGGGTCATAGACATTGACAGAGCCAGACTTACACACAAGGCAACCTTGCCCATGGCCATCACAGAGGCACTAGAGAGCTTGGATTTCTCAGGGTCTGCCTATAAAATCCCAGGGCAGGTCTCTGATTGGTCTAGCCTGGATCGTGTGCATATGCCTAAGCCAATCAGAGTGACCAGGGAGATGGTGCACTGTGATTGGCCAGGCCTGGATTACTGTTTTTCTTTAAGGGGCGTGGTAGGGGAGTATATAATGGACAGCCCAACCAGAACTACATGGAGAGAGGGGCAAACTCCCCAGAGGTAGAAGGGAGTCATTTACCAGAGTTGGGGAGGAGCATTGGGCAGAAGTAAAGCAAGATATCCACCACCCAGGAGAAGGTATTCTCACTTGAAGAAATGGGAAGGCACCCAGCATCTTCTTGTGATGTTAGCCCACGTAGGTGTGGGCTTTATTTAAAGACAGGGAGTTACAGGGGGTTCCACATATTCAGGGACCCTAGCTGCCTTCTCAGGAGAATGTTAAAAATTAGAAAAGGAGGGACTTCCCTTGTGGTCCGGTGGGTAAGACTCTGTGCTCCCAATGCAGGGGGCCCGGGTTCGATCCCTGGTCGGAGAACTAGATCCCGCATGCATACCACAACTAACAGTCCACATGCCGCAGCTAAGAGTCCACATGCCACAACTAAGAAGTCCGCATGCCGCAACTAAAAGTCCTGCACACTGCAACAAAAGTCCCGCGTGCCGCAACTAAGACCTGGTGCAGCCAAAACAAATAAATAATAAGATATTTTTTAAAACTTAGAAAAGGAAACTTGTTTTCATGACCAGAGCTTGACTTTGGTTCTGGTTTCTCTACATGTTAAGAGGGTGGGAGAATGTTCTGGAGCCCGTGGGTCAGTCTTGGTGCCAGTTTCTAATTCTGTGCATCCGGCAGTCCAAAGTCTGGCTGCACAGCTTGATGGGTACACCAAAGAAGAAAGGTTCGTGAGCAAAACTTTTCAAGTATTTAATAGTTTGAAGCCAGAGGCCACAAAGCGATGGCATGCCTTCTTTGGCCGGCAAGTAATTTAGGAAAAAAAAATACAAACGCCTGCCAGCATTGACAAACTGGAATATTTCATATGAAAGCATGGATTTCCGGTTTCCCTAGGAAAACCATAAGATCTGGCCCTGCTGGGCCCAGAGCTGCACATGGTCACCACTGGCTGGAGAGGAGCAGCGGCGACCCCTCTACACGGAATGTAGGACTCTCATCGGCCACTGTCTCCACCACCCCCTGTCACCCTACCCCTGGCCCCATTCATTCCCATTTCCTGTTTGGCCTCTGTAAGCATTTGCCTTTGCATGTCCTAGGTTTTTGTTTTTTTGGTTTTTTTTTGCGGTACGCGGACCTCTCACTGTTGTGGCCTCTCCTGTTGCGGAGCACAGGCTCCGGACGCGCAGGCTCAGCGGCCATGGCTCACGGGCTCAGCCGCTCTGCGGCATGTGGGATCTTCCCGGACCAAGGCACGAACCCGTGTCCCCTGCATCGGCAGGCGGACTCTCAACCACTGCGCCACCAGGGTTTTACAAAAACAAATTCCCTGAGCAAAATCTCTGAAGAACTAGGTTTTTCTTTTTCTAGCTTTGTGATCTTAGGCAAGTTAATTCCTCTCTCTAAACCTCAGTTTTTTGATCTGCAAGTTGGGGACGAAATACTAACTTCATTTAATCAATCCTTACTAAACATCTGTTTTTCCAGGTGCTGGTTTGTAGCAGTGAACAAGTAGACATGGCGGGGGCAGACAGGGGTAGGTGCTAGTGAGGCAAGGGGGTGGGAAGCAGACGTTGGGGAGGTGACAAAGTGATGGCCTGTGGAACCACCTACCTGACACCTGCTTTTGTAAATAGTCATTGGCACCCCGCCACGCCCACCATTTACATCTTGTGTGCAGCTGTCTGTGTACAATGGCAGAGTTGAGTACTTGCAATAGAGACCATAGCACCCGCGAAGCCTAAAATATTTGTTATCTGGCCCTTTACAGAAAAAGTTTGCCAGCTCCTGCCTAGCCCAAAGCCTGGATAAATAGAAGGAACTCAGTAAGTTCCAATTTACTGTTAGTAATGGTCCCTCTCCCTGCCCCTCTTGCTGATCCCCCAGGGCTGGGAGCCTTTAACTCCTCACTATGTCTCCCCTCCCCGACGACCTTTCTGTTTGCTTGCTTAGCAGCTGTGCTCCTTGTTCAGGTGAAACTGCAGAACTGGGGCTGCCCTGGGGGCGCAGTGGTTGAGAGTCCGCCTGCCGACGCGGGGGACACGGGTTCGTGCCCCGGTCCGGGAAGATCCCACGTGCCGCGGAGCGGCTGGGCCCGTGAGCCACGGCCGCTGAGCCTGCGCGTCCGGAGCCTGTGCTCCGCAACGGGAGAGGCCACAACAGTGAGAGGCCCGCGTACCGCAAAAACAAAACAAAACAAAAAACTGCAGAACCAATATTGGCTACTTCTTCATACAGATTTCATAGAAAGTTTAATGTGGCCCTAATCGGGGGCAGGCTTGGGGTTCACCCACTATCCCTTTCTGCGTGTCGAATCAGGTTAATCAGACCAAATCAAAAACAGGATTAGGCAGGCCGCAGCTTGAAGCCCCACGTAGAAAAGGCCGCATCGGTGTTGACTTACATTTTTCGATGGGGTGTGTGGCAGGTTTGCTGAGGTTTCATGGTCTCATCAGTGGCTCTACTCTTGTGCCAGCTCCCACAGCCCGACCATGTGCCGGAGACTTCCGCTCTCAACCGCTTGGGAAGATTCGTTTTCACCCCAACAGCATCAGCACAGACCTTCGGCCTGGGTGGGGTCACAGAGAGAAAGCAGGTGTTGCCCAAGTACATGTAGCAACAGCAAAGAGTCTTGTGGGTAATCGTGAACGTCAGCAGAGTCCTCGGGCAGGGCCCGCTTCATGAGCGTGGCACCTGCGTGGTTACCCCAGTCCCTGTGCTTACAGAGACCCTGCTCTGTTAATGCTTTGCTGTCAGTGTCTTGAAATTCGTAATAATTTTTAACATTTGCATTTTGCACTGGGCCCTGCAAATTATGTAGCCAGTCCTGACCTTGGGGGTGTGGGACTTGCTTAGATCCTGGTTTTGGAGGGTCTGCAGGGGGTGCTGGAGGAATTGGAAGTGACCGGGTTTCCTAGGGGGCCTTACAGCTCCCGGTTCCTGCACTCGGGAGATTTCTGGGGGTGGGAAGGGAGTTAATAATGTGGGGCTGGAGACAAAAAGGACCCCCCTTCCTCCTCTGGCAGCTGATGGGGCAAGAGCAGGACAACAACTGCATCATTTCAGGGGGCATCGTCTCATTCACCCCCAGGAGAACTCTGTGAAGTGGGCACCCTTGTGTGGGATTTGAGAATCAGCCAGGTGAGGAATCTGCCAGGGGTCACACAGCTAGGAACCATGTAGAGTGGGGATGCTGTCTGAGCTCAAACTCCTGGATAATCTCTCAGTTTCCTAGTCTGGAAAAACTGAAGCAATTAAAGCTGATTTGTAGCATCATTGAGAAGACTGAAGAAGGGATGTACAGTGCCTAGCACACAGCATGTAGTACATGCTCACTAGATGGTAACCTGTGATGATGATGGTGGTGGTGGTGGTGATGAGGATAACACCAAATCTTGTACTGCTTCTAGCTCTAATTTTGCTGACCCTTATCCACCCCACTAAAAGGTCATTTTGTCCCACAGAAATATATGGAGTAATGTTCTTTTGCTCCCTGAGTTAATTTATGTCCTGTGGGTGCCACAGTAAGTTACCACTAACTGGGTGGCTTGAAGCAACAGACATTTACTTTCTCACAGTTCTGGAGGTCAGAAGTCCAAAATTAAGGTATTGGCAATATTGATTCTTCTCGGAGACTCTGAGGGAAAACCCACCCGTACCTCTCCCCGAGCCTGCGGTAGCTGCTGGCAGTCCTGGAGTCCCTTGGCTTGTGGCCAGATCTCTCCAGGCTCAGCCTCACCTTCTCTTGGCCTTTCTCTCTGGGTGTCTCTGGGTGTCCTTTTCTGTCTCTTCTAAAGACACTCTCGTTTGATTTAGGGTCCATCTTAATCAAGGGTGATCTTATTTCTATCCTTACTTGCATTTTATCTGCAAAGACCCTATTTCCAAATAAGGCCCTGTTCTGAGGTCCCAGGTTGACATATGTTTTGGTGGTGGGGTTGCTGTTGAACCCATTCACCGAGGCAGGTCAGTGGGGGTCTGAGGAACTGAGAGGACCTGTCATGCACCTGCCCCCTGCGGGCCCGGGCACTGCTTACCGGGCCGCTGTCACAGTGGCTGTCGTTGGTGCTGTGGAAATTCCGGTGGACTTGTCCACTGCGCCTCTTTGAACCTCCGAGGATGGTGACTCACCCAGGGGTCATCCTGGCGGGTGCTGGGCCGGGGAGCTGATGGGTGCACCCGGCCCTGGAGGCCTGGCGGGTCCTGAGGAATGGGGGCACCCAGCGAGGCCCACCAGCCCCTCTCCAGGGGGTGCGGGAGCCTCGGAGGCCGTGCGTTGGGGGCTGGCCAGGGCTCTGGCTGCATTCACCTTTCTCTTTCCTTCTTTCAAACGAAACGTTGGAAAAGGAAATTGCAGCTTGCCATCATTGCGGGCAGGCTGGGACCCGTGGAGGGAGCTGGGGCCATGCACGGGCTCCCTGGCAGCACTGGGGGGATCCAGCTGGCCGCCGTGACGCCCCCTGGACCGGCAAGCCCGCTCCGAGGTGGACCCGGCCTCTGATGGTTACTCTGTGCGTCGGGAGGGGAGAGTGTGGCCAAGAGGGAAAGGGGGTGAGTTGTGAAGTCAGTTCTCACCTTTAAACAGAGCTCTGCTGAAAAGGGGGCCCCACTCCCCACCATTTCAATTTGCGCTCCCACCCTCCTGCCACCCTCACCCACGTCCACCCCATGGGTCTTCCCGTCTCCTGAGGTGGCAGGAGAACAGCTGGGAGCCCCATTACTGTTTTCAGAGAGAAAACAATACTCAGGTGGGGTGGGTGGGTGTTGGAGGCCATTTTTCTCTGGATGTGTTTGGTGGGAGGGCTGTGGCACGAAGGTGACTGTAGATACTAATGTCCTTTGCCTCGTTTGTGGAGTGGGAAGTCTTCGGGAGGTCTCCCCTCCTTCGGGGTCCTGACCCCAGGATCTGGGGAGCACAGAGGCTCTGGGCGCCTGTGGAAGCTGGAGGGATTTCAGAGAAAAGCCAGGGATTCCTTTGCAAAAGGCAAGTTTCCTTATAAAAGTGGAATATGTTGGTTTTATTAGATGAATGTGAGCGGGGACGATTGAGTGTTTCCTTAGTGGGCTGACGTGAATGGAAATGTATACCTTTAGTGCCTCCGATAATGATAAGGAGGAGAAAAAAAATAGGAAGGGAGGGAGGGGAAGGGGAGAGAGGAAAAAGAGGGAGAGAAAGAAGGAAGGAATACAAAAGACCAAAAGGTAAAGAAAATGAAAAAAAGAAGGGAAAGAAGAAAAGAACAGAGTGTCAAGAGAGTCTTTCTGAGGAGATGACATTTAAGCAGAAAACTCTTTGGGCCATAGGAGGCTGAGGGGGTGAGTGGTCCAGTAGGGGAGCACATGCAAAGGCCCTGGAGCTGCTTAAGGAGCAGCTGAGAGAACCATGACTGAGCCTGGTGGGTTTGGGGTTGAAAGGCACGAGATGAGTTTGGAATGGACGGGATCTAGACCACAGGTCCAAATTCCTATGGGTGCTGGACAGGAAGATGGGGGGGCGGGGGGGATGTGGCCAGCTGGGGCACCTCCGCTCCCCGGGAAGCTGGCAGCCACCTGGGCGCACAGGCTTGATGTTGCCAGGTCTCTGCTCTATGCGAGAGCAGGAATACAGATTGTTGTGTGAATGATGCTGGCTTCCAATTTCAAGATTTAAGAGAGAATTTGCATGCTGGACAGGGACTGTGGGCTGGGGCAACCGGTTGGCAATGCTGGGACTTGGTCATCATGGGCTATAATGGAGCTCACAAGTTGTCATCTCTCCTTCTGTCCCCAGCAGAGCTGGGCCAGGTCACAGGAACAATCCTTTGCTTCCCTATCTATGAAGCTGGCCAAGGGACTTCATCCAAGTAAGGGCACAGCCAGGAGAAAAAGGGTGTGTCTTCCTTAAAGGGCCTTGAATAAAGGAGTCCTATTCAGCACCTGAAAAGGCCCATGTATCAGTGAGTGGCAGCCCATCTGGTCAGGTCTGTGTGCACAGTGACCTCTTACAGGAGGGAGGTTTGCTGCTTGGAAGTTCGGTGCTTCTGCCTGTTGAGGAATCTCCTCCAGCAAAATCCAACACATATAGTTGCAATTTCTGCTTTGATGTTGCGGAAATAGGTCCTTAACCTTCCTCTGGGGATTATGAGAAGGAGCCTCCTGGGCACAGCTAGCTCATCCCTACCTCCAGCGAGGAGAGCTGAAGCTCAGCCTCTAAAGAGAGTCTGCAGCAGATTTGTCAGTGAGCTTGTGAAATCACATGCTACTGGTGTCTAGCTGAGTGGCAGGATGTCATCCAAGTCTAGACTCTTGGTTGCAAGTGACAGAAAGTGAACCCTCACGGGGTTAAGCAAACAAAAGAAGGTGACAACTTGGGTGGACCTGGAGGGCATTGTGCTGAGTGAGATAAGTCAGACAGAAAAAGACAAATACTGTATGATCTCACTTGTATAAGGAATCTACACAAAAAAATCTCACAGAAAAAGAGATCAGATTGGTGGTTGCCAGAGGTGGGGGGAAGGGGGTGGAGAAAATGGATGAAGGTGGTCAAAAGTTACAAACTTCCAGCTGTAAGATAAATAAGCCCTGGGGATGTCATGTATAACAGGGAGACTATAGTCAGCACTGCCGATGGTACATTTTAAAATTATTAAGAGAGTAGATCCTAAAAGTTCTCATCACAAAGGAAAAAAAAAGTTTTGTAACTATATGAGGTGATGGACATTAGCTTAACTTACTGTGGTGATCATTTTGCCGTGTATACATATGTCAAGCCATTATGTGGTACACCTTAAACTTGTACAGGGTTGTATGTCATTTATATTTCAATAAAACTGGAAGGGAAAAAAAAAACAAAGAAGGAATACATTGGCTTATGACACTGAAAAGTCAGCCCCTGGGTGCTTCAGGGACATGGGGAGAATCTGTGTCTGTCCCTTGACCCTGATTTCCACAATGCCCCCCTTCTTAGCCACCAGCAGCTCTAGATGCAGTTTCTAGCCTGGCAAACTCAGCAGACAGAGCACCCAACCAGACCCCCGGGGCTGACTCCTACTAGCTTGGTCATGTACCCATTTATGACCCAGTCATTGTGACTGGTCTGGCCTGGTTCCAGGGGATAAGGTCAAACCTCGCATGCCACATGGACCAAAAGTAAAAGAGGAATGGTTTCTCCAAAGCAAGTCAGATGCTGTTATTAGAAGAAGGGGGATGGCTGTTGACCGTCACACCACAGAACACAGCTGATAAGTAGCAGGTGCTGGTTTTGAGCCTGGGTCTGAATAACTCTGGGCCCATGTTTTTAATTTGAGGGGTTCAGGATTGGCTGGATCTAGGGATTCAAAAAATGTCAGCAGGGCTTGTCTTCCCTGCTTATGCAGGAAATTCTATATGGCCAGTCTTCTCGTGGGTTTGGTGGAACTGGGATTTCCAGGAGCAAATGTGTTTGAAAGAGGGTGTGGACCATCCCTCAGAGGACCTTACGTTGGCAGGGGTGTGGCAGGAAAAGAGCTTCACATTTCTGCTGTGATTAATGAGGTTTAAGGAGAATAATGCTTCCTAGTTGCACTGATCCTGGTATTTTTTAAAATGTTGAAATTTGGGAACTCAGAGGAGCCTCATAACAGCCTCATAAGAGCCTGGATGATCAGCCCCATCACCATAGGGGGAAAAAGAGAGAGTATGTGACATGGTGACAGTACAGCTTATTGGGACACCCAAATGGGCACCTGGGCTCCTGACCCTTAGCTGTACCAGTTTTTCCTGTTTCACCATGGCTAGACTTAAGTATCCTGAACGTGAGTTCTGCACCCAGAGGGCTACAGTTAAACTTCTGGCTCAAGCCACTTGTTAGTTGTGTGACCTTGGGCTCTGCATCTTGATTGTCTCATCTGTAAAATGGGTAAGCATCATCTGTAAAATGGGCACCTACCTAATGAGATTGTGGCAGAGATTGAGTTATTATATGAAAAGTCTTAGAATCATCCTTGGGACACAGCAAACACCATTAACTTTTACTACTGTATCAGTTAGAAATTAGGGTCAACTTTATTTTCCCACTTAATCCCCAGGGGCAGGCAGTTGCTGGCATTCAGTTACAGGCTCCCTGGTACCAGAGCCAAGGTGGCTGTGCTTCCTTTGGCCTTTTCCCTCAGTTCCAAGATGGTTGCTGGTGCTCCAGCCATCATATCCATATACCAGTCAAGAAGAATGACGAATGGGGAGTGGCAAAAGGGCTACCTTCCAACTGAGTCAGCCCCTTAAAGAACTCTCATGGATGCCACACCTGCTGACTTCTGCTTATATAACATTGGCCACACACTTTGCAAAGGAGGCATCAAAATGTGGTCCTTCAGCCAAACTCGTCTCAGGCTTTGATGATTCAGGATTTCTGTTTGAGATGAGGAAGGAAGCTGGATAATGGGAAGGCATCCAGCAGTCTATGTTATGGAGCTTTTTTTGTTTTGCCTTTTTTTTTTTTTTTTTTTTAAGGCCATGCTGCATAGCTTGTGGATCTTAGTTCCCCAACCAGGGATTGAACCCTGAGCCCTGCAGTGAAAGTGCTGAGTCCTGACCACTGGACTGCCAGGGAAGTCCCTTGTTTTTCTTTTAATGAAGCCATCATGAATGCAGGGTTTAAAGCAAGAGTCACACACTTACATGCCCATGAACAGGTGTCCTTAAATGCATGAGGTAGGCTTCAGAGGAAGAGAGGCAATAGGGAGTGGTGGGGATTGTGGCAGACGGGGGAACTCGTGTTCTGTCTCCAGCTGCCTACAAATCAGATCTAGCTGCTACTTGTCATGTGAAAAAGAGGAGCTCAGTGTTAGCAGAGCCTCAGATTTATCCAAAAAAAGTGGATAGAGACACTTTTAGATGAAATCTGCTGATTTTTAAATGATGATAATCAATTCAAATTTCCCCCTCCCCAAATTACATGGGTCAAGTAACACACAATTATGAGATGGATCTTACTTTTCTTTTTAAAGTCAGATTTATTGAGGCATAATTTACAAACAATAAAATCCACCCTTTTTAGGTGTACAGGCCTACGAATTTTGCAACATATGCAGTTGTGTAACCATCATCACAACCAAGCTATACAACATTTCCATCATCCCCAAGAGTTTCCTCGTGTCACTTTTTAGTCAAGCATTACCCCTACCCTCAGCAACTAATAATCTTTTTCTGTCCCTATAGTTTTGCCTCCTGTAGCATGTCACAGAAATGGAAACATACAGTAGCTAACTTTTGAGTCTGACTTCTTTCACTGAGCACAATGCAGTGGAAATTCGTCCATGCTGCTGTGTGTACAGTAGTTTGTTCCTTTTTATTGCCGAATAGTTTACCATTGTATAGATATACCAGTTAGTGTATCCTTTCACCTGTTGATGGACATTTAGTTTGTTTCCAGTTTTGGGCGATTATGAATTAAGCTGTTATAAACATTCACATACAGGACTTTGTGTAAACGTATGTTTTCATTTATCTTGGGTAAATATGGAGGATAGATCTAGGATGGTTTCCGAGGTGGCTGTACAGTTTTGCCTTCCCTCCAACAGTGTGACAGGGTCCTGGTTGTTCTACAACCTCGTCAGCACTTGGTGTTGTCAGGTGGGTTGGTTTGTTTGTTTAGCCATTCTGGTGATATTGAGCATCTTTTCATGTGTTAATTTGGACATTCATATATATTCTTTGGTGACGTGTCAGTTCACATAATTTGCCCATTTCTAATGGAGTCTCTTGTTTTCTTATTGTTCTATTGTGAGAGTTATTTATATATTCTGGTTGCCAGTCCTTTATAAGATGTGTCTTTTTTTTTTTTTTTTTTGAAGTAGAAAAGAATAGCTTTATTGCTTTGCTAGGCAAAGCGGGACCCAGTGGGCTCATGCCCTGAAACACTGTGTGTCCCTAAGATGTGTCTTTTGCAACTGTAGTGTCCCAATCTGTGGCTTGTCTTTTCATTTTTGTAGCAGTGCCTTTTGAAGAGAAGAAGCTTTAAATTTTGATTAAAGGCCAATTTATCAATTTTTTCATTTATGGTTTCTGTTTTTCACGTTCTGTCTAAAAAAAGCCTGTGCATAATCCAAAGTCACAGAGATTTTCTCCAGTGTTTTCTTCTAGAAGATTTATAGTTTTAGGTTTCACATTTAGACCTATGTTCCATTTAACTTATTTTTTGTATATAGTGTGAGGTATGGATTGAGGTTCATTTTTTGTATATAGATGTGTGATGGTTCCAGCACCATTTGTTGAAAGACTTTCCCCTCTTCATTGAATTGCCTTGACAGTATTGTTGAAAATCAGTTGACATTGTATGTGTGGATCCCTTTCTGGACTCTGTATTCAGTTCCATTGGTCTGTGTGTTGCCCTTTTATCAATACGACACTAGTGCCCAGGCATGAGTACTATATCAGTGTTAGCTCTTACCATACTTTATTAATTTTTAAAAAGTAAACTGTATTTTGGAATAATTTTAGATTTACAAAACAGTTGCAAAGATAGTGGAAAGAATTCCCCTCTACCTTTCACCTAGCTTCTCCTAATATGAACATCTTACACACCCACGGTACGTTTGTCAAAACGAACACACTGACATTGGTACAATACTGTTAACTAAACTACTTGGATCTCACCAGTTTTTCCATTAATGTACTTTCTTGCTGTTCTGGGACCTGACCCAGGATACCACGTTGCATTTAGCCATGGGTTTTCTAGAGGCCTATCTTAACGTCTCTAGAACCGAGATTCATCTTATAGTCAATACTGTCTTACAATGATAGCTGGGTGTATTTTTTTTCTTAGTGTGGCACATAAAATTATAGAATGTCTTCAGTTTAATGAGACATGGCATTATTATTAATTTAAATTTTATTTATTTATTTATTTTTGGCTGCATTGGGTCTTCCTTGCTGCATGCGGGCTTTCTCTAGTTGCGGTGACCGGGGGCTACTCTTCGTTGGTGTGCGCGGGCTTCTCATTGCAGTGGCTTCTCTTGTTGCGGAGCATGGGCTCTAGGCACACGGGCTTCAGTAGTTGTTGTGGCTCGCAGGCTTAGTTGCTCCGCAGCATGGGGGAACTTCCCAGACCAGGGCTCGAACCCGTGTCCCCTGCATTGGCAGTCGGATTCTTAACCACCGCGCCACCAGGGAAGTCCCGGTATTAGTATTATTATTTGGTCTCCTTAAGTCTCCACTTCCCCATCTGTAAAATGGGAACAATGCTAGGCTCACTTCATACACATGTGGGAGGGTAAAATGAGAGACTCCATGGAGAAGGCCCAGCACAGAACTAGTAATTAATGACTGGCGTTAAATCAAAATGTCACCTCTATCCAGAGCCTGCTTGCTGGGAGCTGGTGAACACATCTTTCCTTACCCTTCCCTACATTGGAGAAAAGTTGCTGGGAGCCCTGATTTCTTAGCAGCTTTTGTTCTCCCAGCAGGAGCCCACAGGAATAGCTACCAATTAAAATAACCAAGTTTCAGGTGACAACATTTGCAGAAAAAGCTGCAAATGTTTAATAAAAGCCCGGTTGCTGGGAGAGTGAGACAGCTACCTCTTTTGGAAGACCCGAAGCCACATTTCTAGTTGGCCAGAGAATTTGCTCTTGTTAGAACAAGACACTATTTTTGCTCAAGCTCCAGACCCTGGCCCTGTCCTCACTGAGTGTCTGGGGCCAGGCCCTGGCAGAGTCCCCTTTTCTGCTTTTGCTTTCACATCCTGCAGTGCATTCCCTGGTCCTCTCTGGTTGGCGCATTTTCAAAACTGCACCAGCCACACCTTTCTTGTGGACAATTGAGATTGTTGTACAGACTTGAGCTAATAACAAAGAAGGAAATTTAAAACGTGGCCTGTAACCCCACCACTCAGACATGGTCACCATGGGTGCTGAGCACTTTTACCTTTCTTTTTCTGTTAGAAAAATTTGTTATTTATCTTTTTCTGTTAAAAAATATTTGCCATAAAAGAAATTAGAAATTGTAGAAAGAGTACAAAAGCAAAACATCCCCTGTCATCTCACCATCCAGAGCACCAACGTGTGAATGTCCACCCTTTCAGAACTTTAAACACTTAATATTTTCATGCATATGTCAAAATACTGCAAGCCTTAGTAACTGACAGCAGGTGCTGGGGGCAGATGACCGGAGATCAAACCTGTGCCCCCTGCACCGGAAGCACGGAGCGATAACCCCTGCACTGCCAGGGAATCCCCTCACCTTGGCCTTATGTAACATAATCCCAGGGGTGACATCCCATCATATTCACAGGTCCCGCTACACTCAAGGCAAGGCATTCACACAGGACTTACCGCAAGGCAAGAAAATCTTGGGGCCAGCTTAGAATTCTGCTTACCACAATTAGCACTCCTAAGGCCTTCCTGTCATCCTGTGTTTTAGTTTGGGGGCAAACTAGAGAAACTTAAGGTGTTCCCAAGGACTCAGACTTGGAAAGAAAGATCCCATCTATCCAACCAAACGTTGGCATTGAATGTACTTTTGAATAGATGAACAAGCAGCTTCATCCAGAAAACACTGATGAATGAGCTAGTTCATTCATTTGTTCCTCAGGTAACGACATCTCTGCGGACCCCTGGGCTCAGTGCTGAAATGTGGACTCACGCGGGTACTGATAATAGTGGGATCTTTTGTGGAGCACTTACTACAACCAGGTGCCACTGCGTCTGTGCTCCACGGGTTAGCTTCTGTAATCCCACGGCAACCGTGTGAAGGATGCACCTGTGTTACCTTCACTTTGCAGAGAAATTGAAGTAGAGAGAGGCTGTTTAACCTGGCTGAGATCGCACAGCTAGAAAGTAGCAAGGCTGAGACAGGGGTCCAGGCAGTTTGGCTCCAGAGCCCATGCACGCACCACACCAACCCTATCCCCTTTACCACCACCAAACATGCTCACAGCCGTGAGGTCACTTGGTGCGGAGTTGCGCAAGCTCCTTTCCTCTCTCCATAACTGCCTCTCTCTGACTCTCCCTGGACAAATGGGGACATGTAAGGGGATGAAGGGCAAGCCTGCTGGAGAGCTTTAGCCTCGGTCACGTGCCACTGCCATAGGAGCAGCAGCCGTGGTCCCTGGTCTGAGCGTACCTTCCATGGTCCAAGCCTCCAGTGTCCACAGCCTCCGCCCCACCAGGAGATTCCCCAAGGGAAATGGCTAAAGAGGAGGGACCAGAGTTGCTCCCCCCAGAGCTGAGCATAGCAACTGCCCCTTGCAGCCACTGCCCTGCTTATCCTTTCAGCAGTTCGGGCCAGTTCTGGGAATTGTCTGTGCATCACAAATGCACATGGTAGCCGTGGGTTGGGTGTCCCTCAGCCCCACCCGCTTCTTTTGCTTATTTGTCGAGGACACTTTTTCTTACAGAAGGATTTAGGGAAGTGGAGGGCAGAAACCTTGATGAGAGCATCTGGACACATCTGGCCCCTTGCAAAGCTACGTCTGTGCAGCAGTGGAAGATAGAGGCCAAGAGTTTGGGTGTGGAAGACCCAGTGACCAGGTGCAAACACTGCAGCCCTAGGCAGAGCTACCTCACTGCTCTGGGCCTCGGTTTCGCCAAGTAGGGATAGTGTCAGTCTCTGCCTTACAGGGTTGCATTTGGAGGATCACATGAGATAATGTACATGGAGCACTTAACACCACGCCAGCGGCAGGTAAGCTCTTGGGATCATGAATTCTCATGATTCCTGAGCAACATGGCTTTCTTCTTCCCAGAAGGCAAAGGCCCCAGCAAAGGCTGTTCCGTCTCTCTTCCCTCTAGGTCCCTCTTCCTTCCTGCATGCACTGCAAACGGGCCACGGGCCTCACATGGCAGGATTCATCCAGTTCCCTACTCAGCCCTTGCTGGCCCCCCAGCCCCACCCCCTGGCCACAGTGATTGGGCACTGAACAGAAGCTGGGCCAATCAAAGTCCTTCCCTTTCAAACGGGAGACAAAAACTCATCGTGCCCTCACAGTGCCTGGCCTGTCTGTGAGTCGCGCAAACCTGGGATAATTTACTTCTAGTCATCTATCTGGTCTCTGCTTGGCTGGGAGCTCCCTGAGGGCAGGGAGACCAATGTCATATTTGCCCCCGTGTGTCCAGTACAGGGCTCAGTGGGTGGTTAATTTGATGAATGAATGAATGAGGGGTTCTGCTTCCTACTCCTTTTCCAGGGATGCTAAATCACTGCTTTCTCTCTGGAGACTGCAGCCTTTTCTTTCCATTCTTTCTTTCTTATTTATTTTTAACTTTTCATTAACGGGATATTTAAAACCTGAGAATAGGATAAGAAACTCCCATACACCTGTTCCAGCTTCAACAATTGTCGTCATTCTGACTTTCTTTTCCCATATTTCCTTCCCTCTTTTATCAGGGGAGTGGGGATGGAGGTGCTGGAATATTTTACACTTGATATTAGCCAAAAGGCCGAGAAGCGATTGCTGGAATATTTTAAAGCAAATCCCAGACATTGAATCATTTCACCCCAAAATACTTCTGTATGTATCCTTAACGGATAAGTATTTTTTCAAATAACCGTAATTCCACCATCACACTTAACTAAAACAATCATAATTTCTCAATATCACATAATATCCAGTCTACGTTCAGATTGCCCCCATTATCTCAAAAACTCCTTTTACAGGAGGTTTGCTCAAATCCTGCCAAGGTCCATTCATGCTAAGGTTTATCAGTTGAGACTTTGTGGTCTCAAGTGACCGAGACCAAGTTCAAACCAGCTGAAACCGGGAAGGGGAATTTGTTACCTTCTGTAAGGAAACTGAGAAATGGGAAGTTAAGGGGCACCAGGGGTACTAGATCCAGAACCCAATCCAGTCAGGGCTGTTTCTGTTGCCCCTGCTTCTCTTGGCCTGTATTTATTTTCTCAGACTGTTCCAGAGGAGCTGAGATCATGACCTGAGGCCGTTGCTTGCATACACTCTTTGTTTTGTGAGGACAGAAATTAGTTTTCCTCTCTCCAGGCCTGATGGAAAGTCAAGGGTTTTGATAGGCTCAGCTTCTGTCCAGTGCCCACAGTGTATGTCTGTGTTGGTTATTATCATGGTTGTGGTTGTTGATATATTTAGGAGCATTTCGTAAGCTTTGGGAAATTAAGGAGCACAGGTCTGGTGTTAGGTGAACTGGGTTTAAGAACTTCCCTTAAATTTTGCAATACTGAATTTTCTCATCTACAAAAGGAATCAAAAAGACTCACCTTGTTGAGTCGCCATCGAGGTTAAAGGGAATAATATAGACAAAGTCCCTGGCACATGTTAAGCCACTGTATTATCACCCCCTGCTGCAGACGGGGAAACTGAGGCCCTCAGCTCGGGAGAGATGCCCGGCGGGGTGTAGGCGGTTCCACATCCTCAGCTCCAGCCCTGGAGCCTTCCATAGACGCCTTTTTTTTTTTTGTCTTTCAACTATTATAACTGTTTTTTTTTTAACATCATTATTGGAGTATAATTGCTTTACAATGGTGTGTTAGTTTCTGCTGTATAACAAAGTGAATCAGCTATACGTATACATATGTCCCCATATCCGCTCCCTCTTGCGTCTCCCTCCCATCCTCCCTATCCCACCTCTCTAGGTGGACACAAAGCACCGAGCTGATCTCCCTGTGCTATGCGGCTGCTTCCTACTAGCTATCTGTTTTACATTTGGTAGTGTATATATGTCCATGCCACTCTCTCACTTCGTCCCAGCTTACCCTTCCCCCTCCCCGTGTCCTCGAGTCCATTCTCTACGTCTGCGTCTTTATTCCTGTCCTGCCCTCTAGGTTCTTGAGAACCTTTTTTTTTTTTTTTTTTTGATTCCATATATATGTGTTAGCATACGGTATTTGTTTTTCTCTTTCTGGCTTACTTCACTCTGTATGACAGACTCTAGGTCCATCCACCTCACTACAGATAACTCAATTTCATTTCTTTTTACGGCTGAGTAATATTCTATTGTATATATGTGCCACATCTTCTTTATCCATTCACGCTTTTGACTTACCACTTTCCCTGGGAAGTCACACCTCTGTTCTTCCCCTCCAAGTCCAATGACTGCATCCACCCAGCCCAGCTCGAAAGCCCAGTTAGCCTTGACAGGTGTGAAGTCTTTGTTTTTGCTACATTTTTCCCCCTACAACCTTCAACTTTGCCTTTGTCTGAGCAGAACAGCCGTGAAGGCAGAGAATTCGCTGGCCTTCTCCCTCCTTGCCTCTCTGCCAGGTGTTGCCTCCCGTCAAGCAAAGCCTCCGCTGTTATCTTTTCGGCCAGAGGCCGTGGAGGCAGCCAGGTGTGGGTCAAGGACTCAGGCTTTAAAACGCCAGGTCCGAACTCTCACTGGTTTTCTTTGCCCTGATTTTCTGGTTTGGGGACAAGAGCCTCTGGGTTTGAGCCCAACTAGCTGACTCCATTTGCCTTTTCGAACAGGGAGGCTGAGGGTCCGAGGTTCTTAAGCCCGACTGCAGAGACACAGATTCTTTCTTGTTGTCTTCATTCCATCAGCTTTGAGGGGGAGGCGCTGTGCAGTCACCTGGCCGTGACCTCTGTCAAGCAGCCACCTCAGGCTCTCAGAGGCATGGAGGGAGGGTCAGGAATGCCAGCCTTGTCCACCACCAGCTCATATAGGTCTGGAAAGCAAAGGCTCTGCCTGCTTTGGGGGAGACACTGAGGGCAGAAGAAACTTCTAGGGGCCTCCTTTTGCCCTGTTATTTTTAACAGTAGAGTCAGGTCACTGAAGTTAGACTGCTTGCAATCAAACTCTCATTTTCTTCCATCCTGTGCTGGTTAAGTGACCCCGGCCAAGAAATTTATCCTCATCAGGCCTCAGATTCCTTCTCTGTAAATTGGGGGCAATGGTAGTGTCTTCCTAACAGGGTTGTCGTGAGAGTGAAATGAGCGAACGCACGGGGCACACTCAGCAAATGTCAGCGGTCACTAATCACATCGTAGGGCCCGTGTGAACTGGCCTGTCCTCCCCGCTGGCCCTGTCCCTCACTGCTGCAGCCACACTGGCCTTTCTTCCCTTTCTGACACATACCAGGCTTGTGCCAGCCTCAGGGCTTTCCCCCTCGCTGGTTCCTCCTGGGAAGAGTTCCCCAGATCTTTGCCAGGCAGGCCCTCACCTTCTCCTTGTCTCACCTCTTCCAGGAGGCCTTCGCCCACCCCCAGCCTTGACACTTTCTCTCTCACGACCTTGTTTTATTTTCTTTGTAAACTTTATCCCCTCTTGAAATTATTCAGTGTATTTATCACTTTGCTTGTGTATTTCCCGATCCACCCCAGAAGAGAGGATTTCCATTTTCAGGAGCACCATCCATACCCCTGAGCGCCTGAAAGAGTGACAGCTTACAGTAGGTGGTCAGTAAATGACTGTGGAATGAATGAATGGATAGCTGTATAGAATATCAGCTTAAATACATACAGTCAAAGCTGATCCTGTTCAGCTTTACTGTATTATGTGCTTGGCAGTCTGAGAAGCCCTTTGTATATGTTTCTTCTTTTTTTAAAAAAATTAATTAATTTATTTATATTTTGGCTACATCGGGTCTTTGCTGCTGTGCGCGGGCTTTCCCTAGTTGAGGCGGGTGAGGGCTACTCTTTGTTGCGGTGCCTGGGCTTTTCATTGCGGTGGCTTCTCTTGTTGTGGAGCACGGGCTCTAGGCGCGTGGGCTTCAGTAGTTGTGGCGCATGGGCTCAGTAGTTGTGGCTCGTGGGCTCTAGAGTGCAGGCTCAGTAGTTGTGGTGCATGGGCTTAGTTGCTCCGTGGCATGTGGGATCTTCCCAGACCAGGGCTTGAACCCATGTCCCCTGCATTGGCAGGTGGACTCTCAACCACTGCGCCACCAGGGAAGCCCCTGTTTCTTCTGATTTTAAAAGACTCTTTAAAACTTTTTTTATGGGCCTACTGTCTAGTGAAGAAGTCTGCTCTGGAGGAAGGTCATTTTATAGAAACACAGATTAAATAATCATAAAATCCAATGACATATGACAGATAGTTTTTAATATTAATTTAAAAAAATCTCGGACTTCCCTGGTGGCACAGTGGTTAAGAATCCACCTGCCAATGCAGGGGACACGGGTTTGAGCCCTGGTCCAAGAAGATCCCACATCCCGTGGAGCAACTGAGCCCGTGTGCCACAACTACTGAGCCTGCACTCTAGAGCCCATGCTCTGCAACAGGAGAAGCCACCTCAGTGAGAAGCCCACACACCGCAACGAGGAGTAGCCCCTACTTGCCACTAAAGAAAAGCCCACGCACAGCAACAAGGACCCGACGCAGCCAAAAAAAAAAGAGTGTTTGCGTATCCCCATGAGAACAACAATGCTAATGCATCTTGTCTAAAGCACGCTTTTATTCTTCACTAATTATATTCACATCCAAAGTCATGTGTGAGCCCCTGTGTATAGGTGATGTGTATGTGGGATGGACATCTCTGTCCCTATTTCACAGGCAGGAAAACTGAGGCTCAGAGCAGAGATGGATCTGCTCAGCGTCGTGGGGCATATATGGTTGCCACGCTTTAGAAAGGTCTTGGCCGGGACCCTACCCCTCTGGGGAGCCTCCCTGGACCAGCCTCGGTCAGCTGCTGGTCCTCCATCACACTGCCAACACGTTCCCCATCTGAGCATCCCCAGTGCGTCACGGTTGCTCACTGCATTGTCTCTCCCGCTGGACCTGTGTGGTGGCCACCAGACCGGTGGTTCTCAACCAGGGGCAATTTTGCTTCCACCTCCAGGGGACATTTGGCAGTGTCTGGAGACATTTGCGGTTGTCACAACTGGAGGATTGGGACACCACTGGCATCTAGAGAAGCTGCTAAAGACTCGATAATACGCAGGGCAGCCTCCACAGCAAAGAAGTATTTGGTCCAAATGTCAGTAGTGCCTGCTGTAGACACAGCAGCTGTTAATAAGCACTTGAGATGTGGCTGGACCCAATGAAGACACCAGATTTCAAAGACTTCGTATGAAAATAAGAATGTAAAATATCCCATTAATAAGTTAAAAATGTTGACTACCTGTGGAATGATATTTTGGATATATTGTGTGAAAATAGATGGCGAAAATTAATTCTACCTATTTAAAAAAATGGTGTTAATTGTAGCTACTAAAAAATGTTAAATCGCATGTATGGTTCGCGTTACATTTTGAATGGGCAGCGCTGTGCTAGACGGCACATGCCATTTGAGCAGGGGTCTGTCTGCATCTCTCTGGGTTTGCTCATCGTTGTAAATGCAACACTAAGCAGAGGGCTGACACATGCTGGGTGCTTGGTAGATAGTTGTGGGAGAAGGGAGGAAGGAAGGAAGGGAAGAAGGAAGAAAGGGAGGGTCAACACCCCTGGGAGCTGCCCTGCTAGGACCCCCAAGAACCCATTGGTGAGCCCAGAATTCTCCCTCCAAATCCAGTATTTAAGGCAGCTGCCAAGGAGAGCTGCTTCCTTCTAGAAGGTGCCCTGGATGCCCACTGTCCCTGATTCCCTGGCCTGGCCCTCCTCTGGGTCTTCTCGCCCTGTTTCCTCCCACTCGACCTGGCCGACAGTAATCTTGGGTGAGTCACTTAATCCCTTGTTTTGTAGCTTCTCCCCTTGCAACCTGCCCCCCTTCTGGTCCCCATCAGCAGGAGGTTCACTTAGATTTTTAGAGCTATCTGTCTGAGCCAGGATCCTCTGGGTTCTACGTCCAGACAACAGGGAAGCAGTCGCAGGCTTTCTGTGACTTTAATTATCTCTAGCAAATGGGTTGATCATCCCCACAGGAAAAAGGTATGAGCCCCAGAACACGTATTTGGAAACGTCTGTCCTGTCCTGATAATGGGCTTTCTGAGAATACGGCTAATTCTTCATCATTACACAACACAGAGGTGATTGAGCAAGTGTCAGCCGCAGTGAACGCCAGCTGGATTTGACTGGATTCTGTCCCCGAATATTAAAAACAGGTCAGTTTTCTTCTCAGCCCTCTAAAGATTTGTGGATGGGCTGGGCATGGCATCACGGGGACAACTGACTCTAGGTGGCATCGAGAGAGGATGTCTAGAGGGGATCTATTTTAATCAGGAACACCAAGTCGCTATACGATTGGCAACACCTACCAGCCTGGCCTGGAAATTGGAATTTACAGACAAAAATGACAAGTCTGTTTTCATCTAAATGTTCCTGGGATTTTTTTTCCCCTTAAAAAAAAAAAAGTCTGACTGTGAGAGAAACATGCACATGAAATGGCAAAATGTAGGAAAATACGAAGAAAAAATAAAACTTACCCAGAATCCCATGACCCAATGATTATCACTGCAAACATGATATCTTTCAGCCTTCTCTTGTACATAAATATTCATAATTTATTGTGTATAGTATTTTCCAATATTGCTATCAAACGGCCTGTGCCAGTTGAAACTGTTTTTTTTTTGCTGTATATCAAGAACATTTTGTCACATCTCATTCAATAGTCGACATCAATTTAAATGACTGCAGAGCCCTTCACTAGGAAAGCAACCCAACACCTACTTAAACAACTCCCCAATATTTAGGCTGATTCCAACTTTTTGCTATTGTAAATAACTCTACAGTGGACATCCTTGTACATAAGTCTTTGCACACATCTCTGATTATTTCCTTAGGGTAAATTCCTAGAAGAAAAATTACTGGTGAAATGATTCACACATAGTAAGACTTTTTTTTAATTTAAAGCACCCTTATTTTTATTTTATTTTTAAAATTTATTTATTTATTTATTTTTGGCTGTGTTGGGTCTTCGTTGCTGTGCACGGGCTTTCTCTAGTTGCGGCGAGCGGGGGCTACTCCTCGTTGCGGTGCGCGGGCTTCTCATTGCAGTGGCTTCTCTTGTCGCGGAGCACGGGCTCTAGGCACGTGGGCTTCAGTAGTTGTGGCACACGGGCTCTAGAGCACAGGCTCAGTAGTTGTGGTGCACGGGCTTAGTTGCCCCGCGACATGTGGGATCTTCCCGGACCAGGGCTCGAACCTGTGTCCTCTGTATGGGCAGGCGGATTCTTAACCACTGTGCCACCAGGGAAGTCCCCGTAGTAAGACTTTTGATAAGTACTGTCATGTTAGTCCGGAAAGTTTATGATAAATAACATTTCCTATAGCAATAGAGTCTTTTCTCTCCCACTCCCCTGCGACTTTGCCAGTCCTGGTAGGTACCAATTGAAACGCTGAAAAAATAAATAATTCTACTGCCTCGAGAAGAACACTGTTAACAATTTGGTGAATATTTTTTCCAGACTGTTTTCTGTGCACATATGTTTATAGATATATGTGTGTTTTTCAGATCTGGAATGATGTATACATAGTGTTTGGTACCCTGATTTTTGAATTCAGTATACTGTCCTTATCTTTTATGAAACATCCTTCTTTTCCTTGACTCCATCCTATTATACTGGAAATCTGTACTGTAGCATCCCTCACCAATTCCTTGATGCTGAACGTATAGACTGCTTCCGACTTTTCCCATATAAATGGTATGGGAGTAAATTTCCTTCATTATCCATAGTTTCTAATTAATTCCTTAGAAACAGAAAATGCTAGAACAAAAACAATGCACCTTGTTAGGATTTTAATATATGTTACAAGACTCAGAAAGACCAACGCCATCTTCCCTCCAGTAATCTGAGAGTCGTATCACTGTCTGTTTCTGTTCTTTTTTAATATTGCTACTCTGAACGGCATGAAAAGTTATCTCATTATGGTTTTCACTTGAGTTGCTTTGACTGCTACTGAATTTAAGCATTTCTCATACGTGTATTGCCCATGTGCATTTCTACTTTTGAGATTTGTCTCTCATTTTTCTTTAGCCATTTTTACTGATCTGTGAGAGCTTTGTATATTTTGAGAGTCTTAATACTTTGTCATATATGTTGGAACTATTCTTCCTAGTTGTTATGTGTTTTTAAAATTTTATTAGTGGTGGTGTTTGATGTCCTGGAGTTTTTAATGTTTATGTTGAATCATTTTGTCTTTTCCTTTGTGGTGTCTTTTGGGGGAATGATTTTTAGGGCTCGTTGCCACAGTGGACAGTTAGACAGATATCCAGACTGAACTAGATGATGTCACACATGTACAGTGAATAAAATGGCCTTTGACTTTGGAGGAGCTGTGTCGATCACTTGGCAATGCAGCCGGTCAGTCAAAAGCCCTCTGTCTTTCTTAATTTTTATTAGGAATCTGTCCCTAACTATGTAGCAGAAAGAGCACTGGGCAGAGTCAGGGCCGCTGACCTTGGGCCGTGCTGCTAACTCACCGTGGAGCCGCCGTCCCCTCATTTGTAGAATGAAGGAATGATCAGGATCTTTTCCTTTCACCCCTAATTGATCATAGGATGACCTTAAACAGGGCCCTAAAAATCACTCCCCAGTGAAGCCTGTTCTAGGCATATAAAGCCAGACCCCCCAAAGAAAGACAAAATGATGACATCATATAAACATTCAAAATTCCTGGATGTCAAGAAGGACCACAAGTACAATGAAAAGAGAAAGAACAAGCTAGGAAAAATATTTCCAACCATTACATCATTAGCTCTCCCCGACCCCGGCCAGTGGACAGATAATTCCTGCTCTTCCTCGCTCAGAGGGTGGGGATGGGCGAAAGGAGCCCGGCACACGGCAGGGCTCAGTGCAGGCTTCTTATTCTCATGAAGGAAGGAACGAATCAATGGTGAAACCTGCATCCTAGGCGGTGTGTGCGCCTTCCTTTAAATTGAACGGAGGTGGAACGCCTGGGCCGGGGAAGGAAGTGGTTTTACTTCTGTTGTTTCCTGCGGGGTCACTGCAGAACCTCTGAGCTCATCTGGAAAATGGGTTTAGAACTGTTTACTCCCTCAGTTCCAGCCTCCTCCCTCCCAAGGGATGTCAGTTGGATGAATCAGAGCATAGGTATTTTGGCCCAGCCATTGTTTTGACAATAGGAATGATTAAACAGATAGTTTATTTATATTACTCTCATCGTTTGCACCCACATGTCCAGAAGAGCTTTGTTCATAGGTGTACACAAGAAGGGGACTTTCTGCAAAGTCAGAAACCGGTTGTGGGAAGAAAATGGGGGCATCGTCGAGGCAAAGGAGCTTTTATTTTTTTCACAGGGTTCCTTTTCACTTTAAACTGGTTCCTTTCTGCTCTTGTGTGGCCTGGAATGTCTGCTGAACTACAGGCCTGAGGAAGGACTTGAGTTGCAGCATGAAAGATTGGGTCAGATGTCAAGAGGGACTTCCTGGTTTATGAGATTGTGTGGGTAGAGGAAAGAGCGAAGGAGGAAAGTCACACCACCTCTTTCCCTGTGAGTGAGAGGCGGTTAGCTTGGAGACACTCCAGTGCCTGTGGGTGAGACCCTCTCCCCACCTTCCCAGAGACCTGGGAAGCAGCAGTGGAGACAAAGCACAGCCCTGCTGGGAGGTTCCTGAGAGAAAATGCAGCACCTCCCTCCCATTTCACAGGTGGAGAAACCAAGGCAGGACCGTGCAACAAATATTTACCAAGGACCTCCTGTGTGCCGGGACTGTTCTGAGCACTGGGGGTATAGCAGTAAGTGAGACAGATGACTAGCAAACAAGGTCAGGGACACAGAGTTAGATGTTGGGGAGTGATGGGGCTGGACTGGGACAGGAAGTAATGGGGGAGGAGGGGTGGAAAGCATCCTTAAAGGAGTGGTCGCGGTAATGCAAAATAAAATGACTCACCAAGATCACGCGGAGATAGAGTCAGAGTCTGGTTTCCTGACTCTTAGTCAATGGCTCCTCTGGCTCCTCCAGGGTGTTCTGGTTGCAAGTGACAGAAAACTCAACTCAAAAAAGGCTTATGCCCAAAGAAAATTGAGTGACTAAAAAATCCGAGGGTAGATCAGGAATGTCTTGGTCCAGGTTCTCAAACAATGTCACCAAGCCCTGCCCTCTCTCCATGTGTCTGCCTCTTCCATGGGGGTTTTAGTTCTCAGGCTCCTTGTGGGAACAAGATGACTCCAGCAGCTCCAGGCCTGCATCCTGGGAGTCCGGCTCAGCAGGACAGGTTGCTTCTCCTTCCCTAGCAATTTGAACGAAAGTCCTGGGCCTGACTCCCTCGGCCAATTTTGGGCCACAGACCAATTTCTGAACTGCTGGCAGTGGCTTAGGGGACATTCTGCGCCAATTGTCCAGGCCTGGGTCACAGGCCCACCCAGGAGCACTGGGCTGAGAGAAGGGAGAATGTGTTCCCAGGTGAATTCTGAGCATCGTTGGCAAAAGGAGGAGGATGGATTCAGGCCAGCCCAAACCCAGCCATGACAGCGATGTCATCCTGCTGTCCACGCTGTAGCCCCACCAGTCACTTCCCCAGGCTGTATTGGTCGCTGACTGTTTCTTTCCATCTCTGTTTCCCAGAGCTCAGCCTTCAGGATATAGAAGATACTTTTCTTTTTTTCAGTCCTCCAGGATCTTGCAATTTACTTGAGGAAACAAATCCTATATCCTTATTTTCATCCTGTCTTTTTGTGGTTTTCTAATGACATGAACTTTCTGTCCACAAAGGGAAGGATGTCTGTGGGCTGAAGGAGTCAAGTCAGGCAAAGGAGGCTTCTAGTGCATTTCAAAGGGGGGGGGGCGGTTGTATGGGGCAAGGGTTTGCAGAGGGTAAAATTCGACAGTGTGTGCAGGATGCCAGCTGTGGTCAACTGCACGCATAGCCATTTGATGATGATTTGTTGTGATACACGGTTGGGATTTGTATAGTTCTTGTACCACTGGTACTTTACAAGATTATAAGGTAGGAACCAGATAAACGTGTATTTTAGTAGTCAAGTATTTACTGCAAATTTGTGTTCAAAACAAATATGATATTAACTTATCAGACCTGGTTAATATGGACAGGGGTGAAGTGAAAATTAAAAAGCAAAAATGAGGGGGAAGAGTCGATTTAAAGAAAGCTCCTAAATGGTTTGCAGAAATGGCAAAAAATATCGGAATGAGAATGAGTCAGGTCTGGGAAATGCTGGTCTAGAGCCTGGATTCTGGGATCTTACTTGGATTCCAGCGTCAGACCCACCGTGCGTCCGCAATGCAATTTGGGGCAAATGGCTTCACCTTTCTGAACCTTCAGCTTTCTTACCTGTAGAATGGGGCTGAGACTGGGACCAGCTTCGTGGGCTGTGGCGGAACCCTTGAGACAGATAATGTGTGTGAAACACTTGGCGTGGTGTCTGACGCGAGTGAAGGGTCATTCAGTTGGCTGTCGGTAATCTGTTATTTTTCACAGGAAAGGGAGGGAAGGCAGCCCAGGTAGCAGGCAGGGCAGGAGCAAAGGCCCAGAGGTGGGAATGGACACGGCAGTTTGGGGCCTGCTGTGCGTGTGGGATCTTGTGGAAGAACAGCAGGGGTGATTTGGGGTCCGGAGGGGAGGATGTACCATTTGAATGGAAACCCCAGAAGGTGAATAAGGCTCCTCTGGGGGTTGGGACTCACTGCTCCCTCCTGAATCTTTCCCCTCCCAGCTGACCACCGACCACTACCATCCTCCCTGTCCCAAGTCGAGAGCTGTCTGTGCAGGCAGGTCCTCAAGAACTGGGGTGGTGCTCCATAGAGCTAATCTATGTTGTTTATCTTTTACACACCATTAACCACAAATTAGCTGATTCTTTTGTGGCCATAAATTAATAGATTCCATTAGTAAACAGTCAATTACAGATGATTACTTTTTCTCCCTGAACCTCGAGTTTTTTAATAGTTATTTGAGAGCATTTGATGCCGTCTTCTTCCCACTCCCGGTCTCCTTTCTGTGTTCTTGGTTCATTGGACCGGATCTTCCAAATGGACTGCAGAGGCTGTGGGTGGGTGGCGTGGATTCTCTCTGTAATGAGCTTCTAAGCAGCAGCCTGTTTGTTTTGCAGAAACAAAACCGACCGAGATTTATGTTGAAGAGAATTTTTATTTCCAACACAAACCAAAACAGCAAAGTTTCCATCTCCTTTTATTTCTGTGTATGCCATAAACATATTCTATTTGTGTTTTCTTCAATATCTTTCCTACTTATTGGGCCTCATTCTGGTAAACCCCTGATAATCTTTTTTTTTTTCTCTACTTATCCATCCATGCATCTTATCATCCATCCCAGTATCCATCCATCCCAGCATCCATCCATCAATCCTTCCATCCATCCATCCCTCTAACCGTCCATCCATCCATCCCACCATCCATCCATCTTACCATCTATCCATCCCACCATCCATCCATCCATGCATCCATGCATCCATGCATCCATCCATCCATCCCACCATCCATGCATCCATGCATCCATGCATCCATGCATCCAACCATCCACCCTTCTGTCTGTATACATCCTTCTATCCTTGGCTGGAATTTCCAAGAGGGATACTGATCCCACTGTATCCATCTGCCGAGTCCTAAAGTATTCAATAGTGAGATGGAGTTAAGTCTTTGGAACCCGTAGCCATAAATCTACTACAGGGATGGCAAACCTAGTGCCCTCAGCGGGTAGGCAGGTAACTTAAATAACTAAAAGCAAAAAAATGTCCCAGGGCTTCAGTGAACTGTGAGGTTGTAGCTGTTCCTAAAGCCTTCTAATTCAACTTAAAAACAAAATGCACTACCTTTAGACCTTAGGTTTGTGGCTGTTGCTGTATCAGCCAGAATTCTTTGGTTGTAAGCAATAAAAACAGACTCTTCTAGTAGGCTGAATAATAGTCCCTGACAAGGTCCATGCCCTAATCCCCAGAGCCTGTGTATATGGTATCTTACATGGTAAAAAGGACTTTACAGATGTGATTAAGAATTTTGAGATAGGCAGATTATTCTGGATTATCCAGGTGAGGCTGATGTCATCAGAAGGGAGGCAGGAGGGTCAGAGTCAGTGGTAGGAGATGTGAAGGTGGAAGCAGAGTTTGGGGTGATGCAGGGAAGGGACCATAAGTCAAGGAATGAAGGCAACCTCTAGAAGCTGGAAACGGCAAGGAAGTAGATTCTGCCACTTTCAGAAAGAATGCAGCCCTGCCATCGTTTGACTCTAGTCCAGTGACTGATCTTGGACTTCAAACCTCCAGAACCACAGAATCATAAATGTGTGTTGTTTTAAGTCATGAAGTTGATGATAATTTGTTACAGCAGCCGCAGGAAACTCACCCACTAAAAAAACAAAACAAAACAAATTATTGAAAGGCCTTTTAGTAGCCTCCAGCTGCAACTCAGAACAGAAACTCAGGGGGCTTCCCTGGTGGTGCAGTGGTTGAGAGTCCGCCTGCCGATGCAGGGGACACGGGTTCGTGCCCCAGTCCGGGAAGATCCCACATGCCGCGGAGCGGCTGGGCCCGTGGGCCATGGCCGCTGAGCCTGCGCGTCCGGAGCCTGTGCTCCGCAACGGGAGAGGCCACAACAGTGAGAGGCCCGCGTACCGAGGAAAAAAAAAAAGAACAGAAACTCAGGAAAGACCATAGTCGGGGAGAGTTCTGGGATTTTAGAGAGCAAATCTGAGGGATGATCCCTTGGGCACCTCTGCTGGGATAAAATCAGCATTTCCCATCCTTGTTTAAGGCTGCTCAAATTTCACATTCCTAGGAGAGGCTCTGATTGACTGAGCTTGGGTCACCTCAAACTGGCCGCCTCACTGGAATGGAGTTCCCCAAAGCAAAACCAGGGCCACGCTTGAGTGACTTGTCCCTCTGTGCCCAGTCAGCTCTGGCCAGAGATGGGGCCACAGACTATAGATATGGCGGTGGGGACCCCTCTACAAGGACGGGGGCCTGGGCAGATGCTCCAGCATGGCCTAAAATATTCCCAGCTCTATTCCATCCTTGGCAAGCCCAGCCTTGGGTGCCTTCTAGTTGGACATCTGAATTCTCAGCCTCCAGGAGGGCGATTCAATCCTTGTGACCTTAGCCTGCGGTCTCAGCCCCATGCTGATTCTTGCCGGGACTAAAGCACCCACCTCCTAACCAGGCCTGGTGTTGGGTCTTTTCTCTTCAGCCGCCCACCTTTCCAGCACGGGTCCAGTTTTCTTAAATAGAAACATATTTAAACGGGGATTTTCAACCTCAACACTATTGACATTTTGGGCTGGATCATTCTCTGTCCTGTGCACTGTAGGGTGTTTAGCAGCATCCCTGGCCTCTGCCTGTGAGATGCCAGTAACCTCCTCCTCCAAATTCTGGCACCAAAAATGTCTCCAGACATTGTCAAGTATCAAGGGCAAAACCGGCCCCGGGTGAGAACCACTGGTTTGAAGCATTACTTCTGTCCCTATCCATCACCTCTGCCACCACCACCGGATCCAGGCCACCATTCTCTCATCTCAGCAACTACAGGAATCCTCTCCTTGGTCTTTTCCATTCCCTCTTGACCCTTCCAGTCTATTCCCCATAACCAGCTGGAGAGAGATTTCCTAGAAAGCAAATCTGGTGTCCTGGCACTCCTTTGTCTAAAAAACCCTTCTTGAGTTCTACAGAGGTCCTTGACAATGTCCCAACCACTCACCATGTTCTCTGAGATCTGCCGACTTCCCCAGCCTCGTACCCCAATACCTTTCTCCTTATTCTCTACGCTTCAACCATATCCCGAACGTCTACACATTCTTCCAATGGATTTTCCCACCCCTGGGCCTTTGCACTTGCTGTTTCCTTTGCCTGGAACACTCATCCTGCCACTCTTTGTTTGGTTAACAGTTACTCATCTTTGAGACCTGTTTCAGTTAGGAATGCTTTTGTTTAGTTGTAATGACACAAAAACAGACAGTCTGGAGGCAGTTGGTTTCTGGGTATTGGTTCTGTGACTCAGGGCTGTTATCTCTGGGATCCTCTTGGCCTTTCCCTCAGGGCCACAAGACGGTTGCCTGAGCTGCAGACATCCCATCCCTATTTAATGCAGGAAGAAGTAGGACAGTGGAGCCAACAGACTTCAGCTTGCATCTCATTAGTCACAATTGTCCCGTAGCAATCCGCGCTGCAACGCTGCAACGGAGGCTGAGAAGGTAGGTGTTTAATTCTTGCAGCCTTGATAGAGGGAGTAAGTAAAGGAGAATGGAATTGAGAATGCTATCCATTAAGTGTTGTCTTAAATGTCACTTCCTCCTGGAAGCCTCCCCTGATTGCCTAGGTGAGGTCAGCTACTCCCATTATATGCTCTCCTAGCACCCTATACCTCTCCTTCATACCCTTATCACAACTATAATTTATTCATTTACTTGTGTATTTGATAATGGGCATCTGATTGTTTTCTTGGTCTGTGATTTAGTGAGTTCACTCCTATTTCTCCGGCCCAAGCATGGTACCTGGTATACAGTAGGACCTCAATGATTTTTTTCTTTTCTTTTTTTTTTTTTTGCGGTACGCGGGCCTCTCACTGTTGTGGCCTCTCTGGTTGCGGAGCACAGGCTCCAGACGCGCAGGCCCAGCGGCCATGGCTCACAGGCCCAGCCGCTCCGCAGCATGTGGGATCTTCCCGGACTGGGGCACGAACCCGTGTCGCCTGCATCGGCAGGTGGACTCTCAACCACTGTGCCACCAGGGAAGCCCACAATGACCATTTCTTGACTTCCTGCTGCCAAATAATTCCTGCTAGAGCACAGGGAGGCCCTGACCCTGCCCGGCCCAGGACTTTTGTTTCCTCTGAGTGGAAAGACAGCCTCTTTTAGTCATCAGCTTTCCCAGCAGTGGCCGGCCTTGTTTTGGCACGTTTTCTACCCAGCCTCAGTTTCTGGAGCAGGTCCACCTGTGTTTCAGTTGCACATCTGTCGGCCACGTGCTGATAAGGAGCGTGCTGATAAGGAGCGGAAACTTGTATGCAGATCAGTTGTGAGATACGGCACTGGGAAAAGAGGCTGCTCCTGGTGGGGCTGCCCCTGGGCTCTGAGAGGATGCAGGTTCTGGGCTCCGGGAGGATGGAGGTTCTGGGCTCTGGAAGGATGCAGGTTCTGAGTTTCCTGGGACAGCAGGCAGGGCCCTGCCTCCTCATCCCATCCCATCTACCTGCCAGCTGGGACTTCTGGGTTTCCTTACTGTGCCCATTTATTGATCCAGTTGTTTTACCGTGGGTTTTATATTTTTTTCCCATCAGACAAAGTAACATCACGTGTTCACACCATGCATCTTTGTTGCGTGCCTGGTAATATGTGATTCTGCAGATATGGGGGGACACAAAACGGAGGCAGTTCTTGTACCCCTGGAGGCGGTAGTCTGGTTTGGCAGACAGACACTGGTGTCAGTCAAAGACATAAATAAATGTAAAACCACAACTACCGCAAGTCCTGGGAAAGAGAAGAAATGGTGCTGGAGAGCCCAGCAGAAGGACATCACCCAGGGAGGTTAGAAGGGGCTTCCTGGAAGCTATGATGACCAAGTTCAGAGAGGAAGGAAAACAGGAGGACAGCAGGTGAAGGGGCCAGGAGCATGTGTTCCGGGTAGGGGGATCACATGGCAACAGCCCTGAGGGGCCGGCACGACAGGCTGAGAGTGGTTGTTTCCTGGGCTGCAGGTGGAAATTCCCTTCTCAATTAGTATCCAGGGGTTGGACACTGGCAGATCCATGAATGCCATGGGTTCACCATTTATTGGCAACCTATTGTGCCCCCCAGCCTGGTGCTGTGCCCAGGGATCCCCAGATGAGCAAACGTCCCTACCATCCATAACTTTTCTCAAATGGGCAGAAGGGGTGGGTGGACCTAACCAATGACAATAGGGAAGTCTGCTCTTGTTCAGACTTAAAGCTGTTTCCAGGCAGATGGCTCAGTCTGCCAGGTACCTTGGATGCTGGCCGTGGGCAAAGAACTTAGCTGATACACCCCTGGGCCTCTTCCTACCAGGAGCAGGCCAACAGTTTCCCAGGCAGGGTGAGTTTTGAGTTTATTCAACATCCAAAAGATCAAATCAGAAAAGAAAAAAAAAAAGGAAAAGGACAAGTTCTTTCAAGCCACATCCAACATAGGAAAAACAAACATTTCCTTTCCCTATGGATTTTCTGGTCAGTTGTGAATTTTAGTAATGCCACAAAAGGCTGACCCTTTTGGAGGAAGAGAGGAATTTCACGTTTGGTCGCCAGAATTAAATGAAGAGAAGCCAAACTGGTGGATGTCCCAGTGCACTATCTCATCCCGGGGGTCTTACTTAGTGTGTTCAAGTTGATTCACGTGGCTGCCACTGGAGAGCTTTCTTCTGGCCGTGACAGGCAGGACCCTGGGGGGCCTGGGGGGAGATTGGGAGCTTTGGGCACCTCCGTGGTGTGCTGGTTTTGTTTGCCCCTGCCTGTGTTCCTGGCACTTAAAAAAAGAAAAAAAAATTTTTTTAAAAACCTGGTCATTTAATCTCTTTGGTTACAAATGTCTTTCATTTCTCCCAAAAGAAATGAAAACACACATTGCCATGTAATGATGTTTACTGAAAAAAAAAAAAAAAGCCCCAAGTAAAATCAATAGACACAATCTGGATAAAATAGATCATTCAGCGACTTCCTTGTGAACTGTGCCCCTTAATCCCTGCCAGCAGCCCATGCACTTTGAGCTCTTTGGCATTTATTTGTTTTACTTTCTTGAAAGTGCACAAGTGGGGAGAGGCAGGTCCATAATCGTGCCGGGTGAATAGTGAGGACACATTCTCCGAATAGCTCATCAGAATAGCATCCATCAGTAGAAGTTTTTCTTCTTGGCTCATGGCAGTGGATCAAATATTTAAATGTGATTTTTAGACATAAAGGCATATGAAGAGATTTGTTTGATGAAGGAGGAGTGATTTAGAAAACTCTGCTCCAATGATGGGGAAGAATTTTCCGCTGGGATGAGGCTAACTCACCTGCAACACATTTTGCCTGAAAACTTAATACCCCCTTCATGTTCTCCCAAAGGAAGAGACCCCATTGGCCAGATTCTTTGTTGGGGGCCGGGGCTGGACCCCACCAGTGGTTTTGGGGACTGGGGTGCCCTTTGCCCTGACAGCACCTGCCTCCCCCATGGACGGTCCCCTTGGCAGCTCTCTGAGTTGAGTGCTGACAGCTCCGATTTGCCAGCGAGGTGGGGAGAAATCAGAAATAATCCATCCGCCTGCTCAGTGTAGTGGGAGAGGACCTGACAGGGCCTTCGGTCCGCTCTGGTGTCTCAGCAGCAGCAGGAAACGCTAACGGGAGCAGACAGCTCGGGGCTAGGGCTGGCTGCACCGGAATGGGGAGAAAGGAACGGGACAGGCTCTGATGAGGGCACGTCAAGAGGATTCAGGCGAGACCCAAGAGGGCGGTGCCTCCAGAGCATCCTCTTGGGAGCCGGGCACCTGCCTCCCCTGGGTCGAGAGTTCCAAGAGAGGCATGACCCCAGGGGTGGTCTTTCAACTGCGGCTGGTAACCGCAGTGTAATTTGGGGTGGTCCCCCGATGGACATTTTTCATTTAGAAAAATGCATATTGGTGAAAACACCGTTAGCACTCCAAGCCCATGATTTGGGGTTCTGGTTTTATTTTTTTCTAATAGAAATATCAATAATCTCTAATTGTGAAGGCTTTGCTGCAAGCCAGGCATGTTGCTAGGTAGGCATGTATGCTTGTATGAATTTATGTACACACATGCACATCTCTCTCTATATATTCCTTTTAAGACTGAAGAGCCCTATGAAAGGTTACCAGCATCCCCACGTTACAGATGAGGGAACCAATACCAGAGAGCTTAACTCTGTTACTCAACACTCATTAGCCCAGTGGTTGATTTTTATAACCCAGTAATAATAAATCCTGCTTCTTTCTCCTTACAAATACCATCCCTGGAGGTGCTCAGAGGAAACCTGTTGATTAATCACTCTGTCAGCTCATGACCCTTGTGTTTTTTCAGTCCTTTTTCTTGAACCCATTCTATGATTTTGCTTATTTAAACCCTGCTTATCACAGTTGTACTGGTTTCTACACCAGAGCAGAGCTCACGGTCCCTCTTCCAGAAAAGCCTGCTTTTCTACATATAGGAAATGATGATGGAGGTCCTCCCCAATCTGTTCTTGGAGCTTCTCCCGGGGCCTTTATCTCTTCGGATCTGTGCCCATCACTGGCTGGCACGGGGAGGGGTGTGTGAGGAAGAGGGAAGGCAAGAGCCTGGTATGAGTAAGAGCCCTTGGTTCCCTTCAGATGTTTATCTGTCCATTTCACAAACCTTCCCTCTGTGGAATAACTTGTTTGGTGAAAAAGGCTTTCTTTCCTCATTTTATGGCCGGGAGGGGTCATCAGATAATCACTTCTGAGTGCTGGTCTGGGGCGAAGGTGGGGCAGGACGAGCCCCTCACCCTTGGGTGCCAGCCGCTTCTGCCATCCCCCACTTTAGGGGGCAGTGAGTCTGGGATGAGAGGTGGGAGTTGGGAGTGCCACCAGGTAAAGGAGCAGGACATGTCTCCGCCTGCCACTCAGCCTCTGCCTTTAGAGGTGAGATCACCTTCCAGACTAGGCTCCACCCACCACCGTCCCTTCCCCAGGAAAAGTGGGGTGCCCCTGCTCCAGCCCTCTCCTCCCCACATACACCTGCACTGCACCCCACCCCAGCGCACCCCCGCGCTTCATGTATTCCTGCACATTCACACGGTGGGCGAGAATGCATTGTCTGCCCACGTACGTTCATCTGGGCTTCTCCTTGAGGTCAAGTCCAAGCTCATTTCTGGAGAAGATCCACTCATGTTGTAGAATCACTTGTTTATTGATTAATTGATTCAGTAAATATTGATTTACCGCCAACACTGTGTGGGCCACTGGGTCAAGCCTGAGATCAAGAAGAAGGAAGTGAGTACATCAGACACTCACCCAGCTTGTAGGAGAGAGGAGGCTTTAAACAGACACAGAGCAGGCGTGAACTGCGTAGCCACTGCATGTCAGGAACTAAGGGCTTCACCTCGGCACCTCCTTTAATCTTTGTAGAAACCCAGTCGGTAGGTTGGTTACTCTCATCCCCATTTAGGGCACGGAGGCCAGGAGGGGTGGAGTGACTTGCCTGACATCACACGGCTGGTAAGTAGCAGGGCCTGGATTTGAACCCAGGCTCCCTGGCTCCAGAGGCCACACCTGTGACCAGGACCTTGTGAACCCCAATGATAAGATCCTACTAACCATGAGAAGGGCTGGGTAATTCTAGATAATTCTGGGTAATTCTAGAAAGGGGACCTGATTTAGTCTGGAGGTCATCAAGAGGGTCTAAGGAGGGACTTCCCTGGTGGTGCAGTGGTTAAGAATCTGCCTGCCAGTGCAGGGGACATGGGTTCGAGCCCTGGCCCGGGAAGATCCCACATGCCATAGAGCAACGAAGCTCGTGTGCCACAGCTACTGAGCCTGCGCTCTAGAGCCCGTGAGCCACAACTGCTGAGTCCACATGCCACAACTACTGAGCCTGCGCTTTAGAGCCCGCGAGCCACAACTACTGAGCCCACATGCCACAACTACTGAAGCCTAGAGCCCATGCTCCACGATAAGAGAAGCCACCACAATGAGAAGTCCGCGCACCGCAACAAAGAGTAGCCCCTGCTCGCCGCAACTGGAGAAAGCCTGTGCGCAGCAATGAAGACCCAACACAGCCAAAAATAAATAAATAAATAAACGAATTAAAAAAAAACCCAGTGTCTAAGGATAACAGACTTGTGGTTGCCAAGGGGTGGGGGGGGAGGGGAGGGAAGGAATAGGAGGTTGGGATTAGCAGAGGCAAACTATTATATATAGGATGGATAAGCAAGAAGGTCATACTGTATAGCACAGGAAACTGTATTCAGTATTCCGTGACAAACCATAATGGAAAAGAATAGGAAAAAGAATATATCTATATATATACCTATATATATACCTGAGTCACTTTCCTGTACGGAAGAAATTGACACAACATTGTAAATCAACTGTACTTCAATAAGATTTATTTATTTTTTGGCCACGCAGCCTGTGGGATCTCAGTTCCCCAATTAGGGATCAAACCCGTGCCCCCTGCATTGAAAGCACGGAGTCTTAACCACTGGACCGCCAGGGAAGCCCTAATAAAATAAAATAAAATAAAATAATAATAATAAAAACGATTGTCTAAGGAAATGCCCTTGATGCGCATCCCCACCAGACACGAGAGTGAACGAGCCTTCAGATGATTCCAGCCCCCAGCCTTTGAGAGGGTCCAGACATCCTGAGGCAGAGCCAGGCTGGCCCTCCTGTACTCTATCCAAATTCTTGACACAGCATCCACTAGAATAATAAGTGATGTCTTTGTGCTACCAAATTTTGTGGTCATTTGTTACACTGCCATAGTAACTGGGTTTCTGTGGTAAACCATGACCTATCTGGTAAGCCCATTCCCTTTTCCAGGGATTGGTTTGGGGTTTGGTTTGGGACCCAGTCCTGGCTAATGTGAAGTAAAGGGATGTGTACTGAGCGAACTTCTGAGGAAGGTTTCCTGACTTTGAAAGAAAATTGTCAAGAAGATGCAGTCTTTTTCTACCTCCAGATAAAGCTTGGTGAGGAGATAATGCCTGGGCAACTGCAGCCATTTTGTGACAATGAGGGAGTGGTCCAAAGATGGCAGAATGGGAAGAGAGAAAGATCCTTGGGCCATATGTTATGAGATACCGATTAGCCAATCTTGAAACCATCCTAGTTTTGTGAAGTAATAGCCCCTCTTATTGTTTAAAGGTTTTGTTTTGTTTTGTTTTGTTTTTTGCCTTGCCTTGAGGCTTGCAGGATCTCAGTTCCCCGACCAGGGATTGAACCTGGGCCACAGCAGTGAAAGCCTGGAATCCTAACCACTAGGCCACCAGGGGAATCCCAGTTTAAAGCATTTTGAGTTTGACCTCCACTTACTTTCCAAGTCACATACCTTCTTTCCCCTCACAACCTACCTTTCTCCTGCCCTGGCTCATCCCTGAGTTTGGGGCAGAGAAGGCTTAAAGAAGCTCTGATACACAGAAGAGGATTTCTGCCTCTAAACCCAGAGCAAGAGGGACTCAGAATGGGAATTCCAGGAGTCTGATGGTGGAGGAAAGAGGTCAAGAAAGAAGGGAAACAAATCAAGAGGAAAGACCAGTGAGGGAAGAAATAAAGAAGATTATACCGTAAAGACAAGGAAATTAGGACAAAAGAAACTGGACAGAGAAGACCTGGGAGGAGGTGGTAGAGAGTTCAAGGCTACAGGACATTCTTTGTACCACTCCTTGATCCTAGAACCACATTCCTCACATCATCCCATGAGGCCACACAGGACAGGGATTAAACATGCAAGCTCTGGGGTTAGAATTCTGACTCCACTACTTTCTATCTGGGTGATATTGGGCAAATTACTTAAGCAAATTGAACCTGTTTCCTAATTGGTAAAATAGAGAAAGATGATAATAACACCCATCTCAAAGGGCTGCTGAAAGGAATTGAGACAGGACTCTACGAGTTGTCAGTACAGAAACTCAATTCAGACCGGCTTAAGGAAAAGAGTGATTCCTTTGGCTCCTGTCCCTAAAAGGTTGAGTAATAGGCTTCAGGTGTGGCTGGATCCAGGGGCTCAAACGATGTCATCAGGATTTTATCTTTATATATCTTTTGTCTCTTTTTCTCCCATTGGCAACACATTCAACTAAGCCTTCTCTTTATGGTTGCATCTTCTGCGCAGGCTCGAAGGGGACAATACTTTTTGTTGGTCTGATCAGCCAGCCTGGAGGGTCCTGTACCCATTCCTACACCTCTTGTATACCAAGGAGATGGATTATGCTAATTGGCCGGCCCTGGGTCAGGTGTGCCTAGTCCTGGATGTGGAGATGGGGCCAGCTCCACTCCCCTACGTGAGCTGACGTTGGTGTATGTGTGTGTGGGGTGGGAAAGGCTTCGAGGAAAACTGGAGAGCTGTCAGTGGAAGAAAAGAGGGTGACTGCTGGACAGACAACACAGCAGCGTCTGCAACAAGGACTTCAACAGCCATCACCTCAATGGCCCTGCGCTCACCCTTAGGAGAAGCAGTTGCACAGAAGACAAGCCCTGAGCTACATTTGACTCCTCAGTGAAAACCTGTCAAGGGAAAATGACTTTAAAAAATGTGGTAAGATACACGTAGCATAAAATCGACCATTTGACCCATTTGTAAGTAGACAGTTCCGTGGCCTTAGTTACTTTCACCGTCACCACCATCCATCTCCAGAACGTTTTCATCTCCCCAAACTGAAGCTGTGTCCTCATTAAACAGCAGCTCCCCGTCCCCGTTCCCCCAGCCCTGGGCAACCACCCTTCTACTTTCTGCCTCTATGAATCTGCCTATTCTAGGTCCCTCATATAAGTGGAATCCTACAGTACTGGTCTTTTTTGTGTCTGGCTTATTTCACTTAGCATAATGTCCTCAAGGTTTATCCATGTTGCAGCATGTGTCAAAATTTCATTCCTTTTAAGGCTGAATAATATTCCTTTGTACGTATATACCATATTTTGTTTATCTAGTCATCTGTTGATGGACACGTGGGTTGTTTCCAGGGCAAAATGCCTTTTAAACCACGAGGGCGCCCACTTTCATTTCTATAGGCAGCATGACACCCAAGCCAGCATTCTGCTTGTCCCCTCCTGTCCTTCCCGAAGCCCAGTTATTTGGCTTCAGAAAGTAGCAAGAGCAAAGGAGAGTCACAGAAGAATGGAAGTGATAAGGAAAAAGAGAGGGAGAGAGGATTAATAATTTTTTTTAAAAAAAAAGGTTTTCAGCAAAGGAAACTCAATTTTAAGAGAAAAAAAAAAAACCCAATTAGGTCTGGTGGCTGCAACTCACAAAGGAAGCACAGTTGTCAAAAGGAGGGCTGGGACTTTTCAAAGCGCTTACTGGAACTAAACAGAAATGCTGAACTTTGTTTTGTCTTTCCCAAGAACATGCTCTTTTTGGAATCAAAAGACTCTGAGGGTGGTGAAAGACTTCAGAGCATGAAATTGTATTACTGGAAATGGTTTGGGGCTTTTGTTCTTGAGGCTGGGGCCTCATGAGGGATGGGCTTAGCAACAAGCCCAGCCAGGCTGCAGAGGGGCATGGAGGGGCAGGGGGCAGGCCAGGCAGTTGGAACTGCCCTCGAGTTTCTCAGCTCCTCAAATGCAAACTGAAAAGCCTCAGGGGCCATGGTCGGATGCTATGCTTGGGGAAGACATTAAAAAACAAAAACAAAAACAACAAAAACGGTGTCTAGACCCAAAACAAGAGCGGCAGCAGGACAGGCAGAGGTGGGTCAGAGACTGCAGGTTTGTGACACCTGCAGCCTGCTTTGGGATCTTTCAATACTGCTGAATAACCACAGCTGTCTCCTAATGGGTCTCCTTACCTGTTTCTCTAAAAGGTAAATCTGATTGCATCACTTCCTAGCTTCAGAACCTTCGATGGCTCACCATAGCCCTTGAGATTGAGTCAAGCTCCTTAACTATACACTCCATTCGACCTGGCCTCTGTATGTCTTCTTTGACCTTAACCCTTCCATCCTTCCCTTTGCACTGAGCCGCCTCTGGTTCCTCCAAGGAGACCAACCCTCTCCTGTCACTCAGTTTTGCACGCGGTGTTCCATCTGCCTGATGTGCACTTTTTGTTCCCTCTTTGCCCACCAACACTGTGTATTCTTTTTTAATAAATTTATTTATTTATTTATGGCTGCGTTGGGTCTTCGTTGCTGTGTGTGGGCTTTCTCTAGTTGCAGAGAGCAGGGGCTACTCTTCGTTGTGGTGCAGGCTTCTCATTGCAGTGGCTTCTCTTGTTGCAGAGCACGGGCTCTAGGCGCACGGGCTTCGGTAGTTGTGGCACGTGGGCTTTGGTAGTTGTGACGCATGGGCTTAGTTGCCCCGTGTCGTGTGGGATCTTCCCGGAACAGGGCTCAAACCCCTGTCCCCTGCATTGGCAGGCGGATTCTTAGCCACTGTACCACCAGGGAAGTCCCCATAGTAAGACTTTTGATAAATACTGTCATGTTAGTCAGGAAAGTTAATGATAAATGACATTTCCAATAGCAATAGAGTCTCCCACTGCCTCCCCACCTTGCCAGTCCTGAAAGTTCTTGAAATTGAACTTGACTCACAGCAGGCTCTCAGTTATACCTGTGAAATGAACCCCAGGTTTTCAAGTTCCAGTCTTTGCTGGTACCATTAAGCTTATTTAGTATGAGAGCTTTGCCGAGTGGGAAAGCCTGCCATATTGGAAATGGCAAATGCCCAAGCCAGAGTAGACTTTATTCTTTGTTTGGCTTTATTTTTCTGCCTCTAGCTTATACTTGCTTTCAGATCTGAGGGCGTCTTGGGTAAAGAACTTTCCCCCACTTACACTACACCTACTGGAATTATTCTGATCCTTTCTGTTGTGATAAATTGACTGATGGCCATTGTCTTAAGGCTAAGTTGAACATTTGGCTGCCAGGATAACTAACCTACACTCGAGTTTCTCAGTCGTGACACTAGTGATAGTTGGGGCTGAATAACTCTTGGTGGTGGGCTGTCCTGTGTACTGTAGGGGGTTTAGCAGCATCCCTGGCCTCATTGACTGCATGCATGTAGGAGGATGCATGTAGCATCCTTCTGGAATGACAACCAAAAATGTCTCCAGACGGTGCAGATGTCTCCTGGGGGACAAAATCGTCCTGGCTGAGAAGCACTCTCAGCGTAATTAACGACTCACTGTCTTAGGGAGTTAGGATGTAGCCAGCCCAGGGTCCCCGACTTTTCCCTGACTTTCAGTAAGTTATTCATCCAGCAAGTGGCAGCCATGAGGGAGCTCTTGTCTTCTTAAGAACTTCCAGTCAAAGGTATTTTGGGGTACAAACAAAAAGACAACCCACGTTTCAGTTGAAGCTATGAAATTGAGGTTTCCAAAGTGTCCCAGTGCCATTAAATTATTCTTGAGGAAGAAAAACATTACTGTCTTTTTTTCCCCTTTGATTCAATACAGCAAGTCTTGAAAATCACACTATAGGCTTTTAAGATCTCATCATAAAAATAATAAATTAATACCAATTTTAAATGAACCTGTGTAGATGGGATACAGTGTATTCCCAGGTCCTGTCTAGGAACCTTTGCAGAATCACATTTAGACTTTAGAATTAGTGCCCATTTTAAGGATGGGGAGACTGAGTCTCAGTGACCTGCTTCAAATGGAATGGGCTTGGGGCCTTCTCAGTCAGGCATGTCGTGAGCCTGACAAAGGCTTGTTTTACTAAAAGGGATGTGTTGGCTCAGAGAATGGAGACATTTACTGCGAAACTCAAAGAAAGGGAAAGCAGGTGAGAAAGAAAAGAACTAGAGTTGGGACTATGCTGTCTCCACATCCCACCTCGTCTTCCTTCTCTGTTTCTCCTCTTGTCCGGAACACTCCCCAGCAGCCTGCATCCCATGTGTCACAGTATTGGAAACAAGGCTCCCTCTCCCAACCTTCCTGTACATGTCCCAGGGAAGGACTCCTATTGGCTCTGCTTAAATCACATGCCCATCTCTGAACCAATACCGAGCCCACAAAATAAGCCACTCTGATTGGTCTCACCTGAGTCATGTATCACGAGGGCAGGATCTATTACCAAAATAGGGCGAACGGGGAATGGGTGCCAGCGGCCAAAAGTGATAGCTACTTAACTCGGAACCAAGATGTGGGTCCAGGTTTGAATTAGTCATCCTTCTGGAACATGTCCACCATTGCCATATGTATTGGCTGTTTTGAAATAAATACCTGAAAAAAACACTTAATTTTAATAATCCTACAAGGAAGAAATCATTACTTCCACTTTGCAGATGAGGAAACAGAGGCTCAGAGAATTTTTTTAAGTGCATTGGGATTAGCTGAGCCCAGTTCCTACTCCAGAGTTCTAACGTGTAACCTCCATGTTTTAGTGCCTCCTGTGTATCTCAGATTTGTCCCAGAGAAACATCCCCCCGGTCCTTGGCCCCCCTGTTGACCCTGATTCCTTGGAGAGGGCTAAGGGGACAGGAGTGGGAGGCATATTGGGAGACACAGAAAAGGGGCAGAGGGAGGCCTTCTTGGAGGAGGTGGTACCTCACTGGCAGCGCAGGGTGAGGCTGGGCTGGCCTGTGCAGAAGTTGGGTCCAGGCAGGAACACGGCCCTGAGATCCAGAACCGAACATACTCTCTGTGTCGGGAGCACAGGAAGGAGGAGTGATGACATGAACATGTGGCAATGGTCAAATCCCTTGGGACCCAGAGAGTCTCAGGGGCTGGAATCTACCCCTCAGAGCAGTAGGGGGACGCTGAGGATGTGAGCTGAGTGGGAGAGCCTGTGGGTCAGTTTGCATTTTGGAAAGGCGTCGCTGGCTGCCAAGCGGGGAACGGTGTGGAGGCGGGCACCGACGGTGTGCCAGGCATTGTTCTAAGTATCAGGGATACAGACGGTCACAAGATGAAGTCCCCGTCCTCACAGACTTCCTAGCAAGGACGCAGACAGAAATCAAGTAAACAAGTAGATAGATTCGGCATAATTCACCTCATTCAGTAAGGGCTGTAAAGAAAAATGTCCTAGAGGCAGGGCAGAGAGGGTGATGGTGGTGGGTGCTTTCTTAGCCTAGGTCATAGTCCCGGAGAGAGACGAGGGTGGCCCGGGGTCGGGGTGGGGGAGTGCAGGGACTTTCATTTTGTTCGCCCCCAGTGGCGCGTGTCAAACAGTGGACCGGGGGGTGTCGGGCTGGCCGTCTCTGGGCTTGCCCTCCAGGGTGCCCACGTTGCCTTTGCTTTGGAGCAGCTGTCGAGCCGATATAAACATTTAAAAGTGGATATAGCTTGGTTCTCGTTCAGCATGTAAATAGATGTCAAATCTTCAATTTTGAAAGGACTGGTTCCCTGAGATTTGTGTAAATTTTGGACCACAGTAGAAGCCATACACACGGAAAACCAGGTCTCTCCACATTGGGGACGGATCCTGGGTTTCAAAGATACAAACCTTTCAGATGGGAACTCATTTTAGAGGTGGAGCTAAAATTAAGGAGGATAACAAAGAAAGATCAAATGTGTCCCGCATCCGACAGGCACAGCCCCCATTTAGAAAAGTAGAAACACTTAGAAATAGAGATTTGATGGTTTGGAATTCTTAGATTAAAAATACAATTTGATTTTATTTCTTATATTTCTCCTATGTTTTCCAGATATTTAGCATTGAGAGGATTTTCTTTGGGGACAGCCTCCAATAACTTATTCTTTTCTGAAGTTAGACTTTGGGGGTACCAACCTAAGTGGTCAGATTCTGTTGGGAAGCCAACAGACTGAGCATGTCATTTATTTGTCTCCACCCTGCCCCTCACGACACTGGCAAAGATGAAAGAGATGGAAAGATTGTTGCCGGGGAAGATGAGGGAAACTAGCACCTGTTAGTGGGTGGATACATGGGAACACTGTTTCCTGATGGTAATTTGGCAGGATCTGGCAAATTTTAAAAGAAGCTTGTCCTTCAGAATCAAGCAATTGATTCCCAGGAATCATATCACAGAAACATCTGAAATACTGAGCAAAGATGTAGTTACAAGAAAGTGCCCTGTGGCATGGTTTCATATAGGTGTATATTTGAGATATACGTGCATTATCTTCATTAACCCCCAACTGGTTTAAAATAATGATCATACTTCCCAACAATGGAACGCTTTGCAGCTGCTTAAAAATGAAGTTGGCCTCTGCTGGGTGACCAAGGTCAACAGCAACAGTGATAGGTCACATTGATAGCCTGCACCCTTGATAGGATGTGATGAGAAGGGCACTTCATCTCCCCCCAAACCCATCACTCCAGTCTGATTACAAGAGAAAATCAGATACATTCTAACAGTGGGGCATTTTACAAAATACCTGACCAGCACTCCTCCAAACTGCCAAGGTCACAAAAAACAAGGAAAGTCTGAGAAATTGCCACAGCCAAGAGGAGCCTCAGGAGATACGAAAACTAAATGTCATATGGTGTCCTGGGTGGGATCCTGGACCAGGAGAAGGACATTAGGGAAATCTGAATAAGCTATAACTTTAGTTAATAATAACGTAGCAATGTTGGTTTGTTAATTATGGCAAAAGTACAATACTAACGTCAGTTCCTAAAAATAGGAGAAATTATCATTAGTAGGGGGTAGGGTATATGGGAACTCTGTACTATCCCTGCAGTTTTTCTGTAAATCTACAACTGTTCAAAAAAAAACAAAGTCTGTTGCAAAAAATGAGAGAAATTCATGGATGGATGTGAAGGTAGTTCAAGATGTATGACTGAAGGAAAACAGTGATCCCATTTTTTAAAAACAAAATCGCATGTGTATGTTTATGGAAGTATCCATAGAGTCTAAGGTGCTTCCCCTTTCCCCCTAAGTGGTTACCTTGAGGGCTTAGGGTTAAAGCGTTTAGTGGGAGGGAATCGTTTACATTTCTACAATGTTTTGAAATCATTATGCACAGGCGAGACTTTTACAATACAAAGTTGAGTAAAGATATTTCACACACACACACACACACACACACACACACACACACACTGAAAAATCACTCCGTGGTGGGCAGAAGAAGGCAAGGGAAGTGTAAGTAGCCCGCACCAATTTCATTTCACATAAATAGGCCCCAAATTAACCTTCCTTGATTCATAATTCAGAGTCAACAGCATGGAAAAATTAGAATCCCCTCCAGGTTTCTGGGCACACTGAAACGGCCTTATTCCTAGAAAGTCTGACCTTGGCCGGGGCCCGTGGACTCTGCCCCTGTCCAGGGGCTTGCCTTGTCGTGGCTGCCCCTTGCTCAGTGGCTGGCCCTGGGAAGGACTCCCACACATGCCCTCATTTAGTCCTGAAAATAACCCTTCGTGGTAGATTATGTCATCACCACCCTTTTAAATATGAGGCCCAGACAGAGAAGGTCACTTGTCACTCAGCCAGTAAGGGGGGTTCAAGTCTGATCCAGAGCTGTCTGATCCGGGACCCCCAGCTTAACTACTCGCCCCTATGACCCCTCGAAGGTAGAAGCTGTGATAAAGGAGCCACTTGCCTGAACAAGAATTCCCCTCTTGGTCCCCTCGAATGAGGAGGTGACTGTTCAACATGACGGCTCCAATGAGCTTGGATCTCTAACGCTATTGTTTATCTTTCTGGTGGAATATTTTGGTCCCATAACCAGGTGCACGTGGAATTCGGTAACAATCAAAAAGTCCAAGGGTGCGTGAAAACCCAGCACATGTTGGCTAAGGTTGGGCCGTATGGAAAGTATACGTTCCTCATCAGTGTTTACATTTGACTTATTTATTTTTCCTGAAATCCCATCAAAATAAAAATCAACCACATTGCCCTGAAGCCCTTTCTGATGTGTGGGAGGTGCCCTGGACATCATTTTCTGTTAGGGGAACAGAAAGCAGCAAAATGGAAATACACAGCAGGGTGGGTGGGAGGCACGGGCCATTGGGAGAGGGACCTTTTCTCTTAACTCAGATGCCCTTGGAGAGGAGGGCGTGTCTACAGGGTGGCTGATGGGAGCAGACATAATGTCAGAGTGGGACGAGTTCTTTTGGAAAACGTGTTTCCAGCATCACTTGAATTTTGACCTTTAACTTCTGCAGCCATGCGAGCTACTTCATTTTTACACATCTCTGTCCTCAAACCCCATCAGACCTGTCATGAGCAAATAGACAAATAGTGAGTGGGGCCACTTTTTTTCTTAAAAGTCCCCTGCTGTGCCAGCAGGGAACAGTGATCCTCAGGTAGGAAGATCCTTCCTCTGGACTTGTTACAAGGTGAAAAGATGTCTGACCTTGATTCCCTGCCACCAAAGAGCCTTTGAGGAATGGAGCTCAAAATGTATTTTTGGACAGAGGTCTGTTTCAAACCGCAAGTGGAAACCTTTGTCACGTATTCAGTGCCTTCTCCTTTCTGGCCACGTGTGTCATATGATTCCCATGCAAGGAATTGGAAGCTTATTGCCTTGGTTGCCCTTACTGATGAAGACTAAAAGTCATGTTAAACACGTTTCTGGGAGGTGTTTTCTTTTTTTCTTTTCTTTTTTTTTCTTCTTCCATTTTTATTGTTGAACTTCATCTGGTGCTAAGATTTCCTCTAGAGAAGTAATTTAGAGCATTGTGGCATTTCCTTTCTTAATTAATCCCAACTGGGGCTTCGTCTAGAGCAAGCATCCGCGGTTGATGGCTTCATCACCGTGCAGAGGGCTCTTCCTGCTGCATTTGTAAACACCAGCCCGGCCACAGCGCCATGGCAAGGTTCTGGTTTGAATTAAAGCCCAGGCTGAAGGATCAACCCAGCTGTGCTTTCCTGTAAGCTCTGTCAGTTTTCCAAAGCTTGTTAACATGCTAATATAAAAGGAAATAGGACAAACTTCAAGGAATTTACAACTGGTCTTAAACTTCAAAGACAAAGCTACATCCACGCAACACACACACACACACACACACACAAAACCAATATGTCCCTCCGTCTCCTTCCTCTTCAAACAGCCCAACACAAAACAAAAAACCCCCAACTAATAAAAAGTTCATTTAGCAACCTGGGGATGGCTGTGGATGCCGGTTTGAAGCATTGTGGCCACAATCCACGATGTTGCAGGCGCTTTTGCGCATTGTGAAACATGGGGCAAAATTAGTAGGGCTGGCTGGAGACGGGATAAATATTTCTCCAGTCCCTAAGACAGTGACGCCAACCCAGCCTAAAAGGTCGGCTTCCTTGTTCCTCCCCGTACAGAGCTGGCCAGGTGGGCTGGGTGGGAAGGGAGGACCCGACCATCCTCACCTGCCACCTCCCCCGTCCAGCCCAGCCCTGGAACAAGGCACAGCACATCCATCCTGACCACAGGGGCTGGTGATCAACTCAGGAGGGAGAGGCTGGGGCACGTTTCTTAGCAAATGGTGATTCATTTTCAGAGCCGTCTCTTGGAGATTCTGACAACAAATAGAACAGCACAACTTTCTAATTTCCTGTTAATGTTCTCCTTTCTCCAGTGGGCATCAGCAGATCATATTTATCTCAGCCTGCCAGGGTGTGGATGCCAAAACCCAGTTCAAAGATTCTCATTAACTTCCTCTGAGCATTTCCAAATTGGAACCCAAATAGTGAAACTGGAGGTCCCATTTAGGATGAAGCTAATGGCTGCGGCTGTGACGCTCTCATTCCTCTGCCTCATTCATTGCTGACTGTGGACACAGTGTTCTCACAAATGCCCGTGTGGGTTCGCTTGGGTTGTCCAAGAATTGCGGCTTTGTCCGCTGCATTTGTATCTTCAACGCTGGAGATGTAGGGCAGCCACATCACTTAGTGCAGAGGTTCTCAACCTCAGCATTATTGACAATTTGGGTGGGATAATTCTTTGCTGTGAGCCGTCCTGGGCATTGCAGGGTGTGTAGCAGCGTCTCTGGCCTTCACCCGGGAGATGACAGAGCACAGTCTCCCACCTCCCAAGGCATGACAATAGAGAGTATTTCCAGACCTTGCCAAACATCCCATGGGGGTTGAGTTGCCAGATAAAATACAGGGTTAAATTTGAATCTCAGATAAACAATGAATACTTTTATCTAGCATATCTTATGTATTATTTGGAATGTGCTTAGAAATTATTTTTTGTTTATCTGAAATTCAAATTCAACCGGGCAGCCTATAGTTTTGTTTGCTAAATATGGCAGTCCTACCTGGAAGGCAATACTCTCCACCAATCCCTGCCCTCTACCCTGTCTTGAGACCCGCTGACTTAGGGGAAAAAACAAGTAAGGATAACTGCTTCTAGTCTCTGGTTCGCCCCGTTCTTGGTCATTTTATCTCAGAAAAGCCATTTAAAATCTTGGAGCTTTCCCCTCTTCAGTGTAAAAAGTGGTCATGATGTCTGCTCCCATCTCGTGTTGAGAAGGTTCAAAGGACAAGGCTTCACAGTGAGGAACAAGCTTTCACAGTCCGGGCGAGAGCAGGAATCCACTCACAGCTGTCCGGTCACTAAACCCTGACTTCCCAGCATACATCTCGGCCCACTTGGTGAAGGGGGGAGCAGCTGAGCCACCCCTGACTCCAGGCTTGACCAATCAGAGAATCCTATTCCTCCAGGCACAGCAATTGGCTCATGGGACACCATGTGACCTGAGCAGAGCCAATGGGAGCTACAGTGGTTTTGCTGGGAGATTTCAGTGAGAGATGCTGTTGTCCATGAACCTGATCTTGGAAGCTGTAAGATGGGAGCTGCTGGGGGCTTTCCTGAAGGAGAGCTGATGCAGAGCAAAGCAGAGCTGAGGGATGGGAAGAAAGCTGATTTCTGATGGAGGGACTCCCCCACCCCGCCAAAGCCTCTGGACTTTTCTTTGTGTAAACCAATAAATCCCCTCTTTACCTAAATTAGAATTGGAGTTACAGCCCAACCCAGCAAAAGAGGACCAACTGACTCTTTTGTGAAAGGGTTTAGCCAGCCTCGCCCACGCTAAGTGTTCAGTAAATGTTAGGTATTGTTGTTGCTGTGGGTTTCCTCAACTAGACTATAGTGTCCTCAAGTTGAGAGGCCATCTCTTCTCTCCCATTGGCTTTCTGGTGGGTGCACCAGGCCCCTGGGGGCTTGGATCAGAATGGATAGATAAAGAAGTGAAGGATGGATGGGTGGGTAGATAAATGAACAAGAAAGGTGCACGGTGGGTCGTCGGTCAGTCGGAAGCAAGGAAAATGAACACTATCCTATCTCCATCTGAGCTTTTAATGAAGGATCACTGCAGGTCCTCCCTTTCCTGCCTCCACTCTCCTGCCATTGCCCCTTGGTGCTTGGTGCTGAGCCCCAGCACAGCCCTCTGTGCTGTGATTAACACAGAGCTGGTTCCCATTAAGCCCAGTCCCCGTGTCAGGGCTGTGGCCCTTGCTGGTCCCGCTGCCTGGATTACCCTCTCCAGTATCTTCTCGCGGCTCACTCCTTACAAATCAGGTCTGCACTCAGTGTTGCCACCTCTGGCAGGCCTTTGCTCATCACCCCTGGCAGCCCCCTTCCTGTCAGCTTGATTTCATTCACGGCCACTATCACCATCTGAAATTATCCGAAGTTTGTCAGCCTACTGTCAGTTCCCTCTACCCCACCATGTAAACTCTATCTTTTTGACTGCTCTGTCCCCCACACCTAGAAATTCCATCCACATAGTAGATGCTCAATAAATATCTGTTGAATGAATGAATGAGTTATTTATGTGTCTGGTTTCCTCTGCAGACTGAGCCTGTCATATTCATTTTGAACCCCCAGGGTCCAGTAATGAGGCCTGAGTGCATGAGTATTGAATGAATGAAGGATTTTTTTTTTCTGGCCGTGCCTCGCAGACTGTGGGATCTTAGTTCCCAGACCAGGATTGAACCCGGGCCCTCGGCAGTGAAAGCACAGAGCCTTAACCACTGGACCACCAAGGAATTCCTGAATGAAGGATTTCTAATAGCATGCTAGTCTCTGCGGAAGCCAGGGCAACAGAAAACTCTCTGTGGGCTCAAACTCTCAGCCTCCTGGCAGGACTTGGGGGATGGGGACAGCATGAAGCCAGGGAGGGGAGAACTGGGGCGTTGTTTCTGCTGTTTCCTGACATCATGGTCCTGGGCCTCAGAAACGCATCTGGAAAGCAGGGAGAACGCCAGCACCCCCGTCACAGGGCAATTGTGAACATTAACTGAGGCCAAGCATGTAACAGGCCTAGAAGTAGTCAGGTGTGCTAGCGCAGAGTTGTCCTGATATATTTGTTTCTATTTGTCTGAGCATCCCTGCATCCATCCATCACTCCAGAGGAGGGAACTTGCCTCCAGAGGAAGAAGGTGGTCTGCTCAAGGTCACGCAGCAAGTCAGACTTTTCCGATTGAATGGTGGGTGCAGGTGCAACGCCCCCGCCTTGCCTCACACCTCCCTTCTCTCGCCCCCATACCTCCCGGCTTCCCTGCTGGGCCCGTTTTCCTGCAGTGAGATCCTTGGGGCCTTTTCCTTGGGTGGGCGCGTTTTATTCTCAATAGAAAAAAAATGACAAAGTCACTCAGAAACCCGAGCTGTTTTTCACACTGTTCCGTCTCTGACAGGCTGTTAGAAAAGTTGGGAGGAGAGGTGCTACTGTTATACTTTTGTTATTCGGTGCTAATTAGAAGAAAGCTGAGTGCTGGGATGGAGAACAGTTCCCCACGAGGCACTTATTGTTGCCACTGGAACGGAAAACGAATCCAGATTAAAAGTCTTCTGATTCCCAGGCACTGCAGTTCAAGCAAAATATATATTTTTTTGCTCTTAAACAATGAAAATTACCTGGTCAAGCGAATAGCATTGATACATCAAAAAATGTTTTCCATATTCTGAGTATTTAAAGGCATCTGATAGTTAGCTTTTTCTGCAGCATTTAAAATAAAGATGCCGATCAAGTTTGCCATGTAGGAAAATGTGTTTTTGATCAGCAGAGATGCGCATTCTACGTCCACAGACTATATTCAGAAGAGGTAGATGGGGGTTCCTCCTTTGGGGGAGGGCAGGGTGCTAGAAGGAAGAGCTTTACCTGAGAAGCCAGGGAAGGTGAGAGGGGGCTGCCCTGAACAGTGTCTTCTCCAGAACCCACTATGTGCTGGTTGCACAATGCAATCTGTGTTTAGCTGTGAGGCTACTGTACCAGATGTGGGAGTAGCTTATCGAATCCTCACAGTAGACCGTGCGGTAGGCGCTCTTATCATAGTTCCCATTTTTATAGAGCAGGAAAGTGAGGCTCAGAGAGGTTAAGTCACGTGCCCAAAGTCACACAGCAGGTAAATGGCGGTCCCGGCATTTGATGCCAGCTGGTCGAGCTCCAGTGTCCCTGCTTTTGGCTGCAGTGCTGGGCAGCCTCGCTATGGGAACACCATTACTGGCCAACTGTACAGGTGAGGGAACCGAGACTCAGAGGGTTCCATCCCAGCGGGAGGCCGCCCAGCGAGAATGGGTGGAGCCCTGACGCAAGTGGCCTCCAGCTCCTGGAAGAAGGAGGCTCAAAGAATGGTGGAGAATTTGTGCTGTGGGAGTTCCAGTCACCAGCGTGTGAGGCCTGGCTCTGCTTTCAGAGGGATGACCGCGGGCAAGTGACTTCCCCTCTCTGTGCCTCAGCTTCCTGCCCTGCAAAGTGAGGGTAACAGTTCCTGCCTCTTAGTGGGGTTTAAGGATTGAAGGAGATTCTCCCTGTTAAAACTCTGCCCAGCACACCGGTCACCTGATCCACCCTAGTTCAAAGCTGGCTGTTACTATCACCATTATTATTATTCCGATTCAAAAGCTGTGCTCCTTCCGGATACAGGATGCTGCTGGCAGTAGATCTCTGTTAATCAAGTTGGATCATCCTGGGTAAGCACGTGACCCCTCCAGGCTTCACTTTCTTCCAGAGCGCCACCAGAGAATCCGAACCAAGAACCTTAAAGGCACTGGGTGGTTCTCACTGCTCTGCCCCTGAATCCTTACTATTCTGTTTCCCTCATTCAGTAACGCCAGGCACAGCGCTAGGCTCTGGAACAAAGAGCAGTGGCCCTCGTTAAGTTCCTGAGTGTTTTACGGAGAAGGATAGAGATTCACAAAGCCGGTGAGAGTGATAAACCCTCCGAAGCCACGTGGTTTCTGCCCGCCTCTCTCAGAGATGACCAGTAATAAGGGATATCTGTTGGCACGTTTATTTCCCAAAACGCTTTCACTTCCTCCCTCTGGGGCAATCTTCATTTCGCCTGTCTGAGCAGTGTGGCTGGCTGAGCAACCCTCATTTATCCCCATTTGACAGATGAGAAAATTGAGGTTCACAGAAGTTGAAATGATTTGCTCAAGGCCAGGGAACTAATTATCGGTGGAATCAGGTCTCAGCTCTGTGCCTCTCTGGCCTCCTCTTACCCAGTGAGGCAATAATCCGGTTTCTGTCGCCATTGGCAGAGTTGGATAAGGGCTGGTTTTTCTACGCTGGTAACTAGAAAAATGGGCTGGTAACTCTTCAACCACAATTTTCATTATTATCTCCTGAGTTCTAGCCGAGCAGAAGGCTCCGGTCTCCATTTTCTGTGAAAATCACTCAATGAGTCAATCAATAAATGTCGAGTAAACATTTTCCTGTACGTGGAAGGGAGCTAAAGCTTACTCATAACCTCCAAGACTTCGGGTGCGGCAACATAAAGTAAATAATGTACGGAGCGCCGACTATATGCCTGGGACTGGGATGTCCTGTCACTTACTCTTCACCAGGTTAGGAATTCACTTCATGAGGTTACCTTTCCAGATCCAGGAAAAGAGGCTGAGTGAGGCCGAGGCACTCGCTAGGGTTGCCCGATGAAACCCAGGACACGTGCCATTTGTGGCACACGTATACTAAATAATCATTTGTTGTTTATCTGAAACTCGCACTTAACTGGATGTTCTGTGTTCTTGTTTGCCAAATCTGGCAACCCTTCCAAGATCATGCAGGGCGTCAGGATTAGGACAGAGCTAATCTCATTCCCAAGCCTCCATTTTTGACCCCTGTGATGTCCTGTTACACCTGCATCACAAGGAGAGGTTTCCTGTGGCCCCCCCCTATAAATGTCCCCTATATCTTTTTTTTTTTTTTTTGCGGTACGCGGGCCTCTCACTGCTGTGGCCTCTCCCGTTGCGGAGCACAGGCTCCGGACGCGCAGGCTCAGCGGCCATGGCTCACGGGCCCAGCCGCTCCACGGCATGCGGGATCTTCCCGGACCGGGGCACGAACCCGCGTCCCCTGCATCGGCAGGCGGACTCTCAACCACTGCACCACCAGGGAAGCCCGTCCCCTGTGTCTTATTGACAGAACCGGGTCACCTAGGAACCCTAACTGTGGAGGTGGCAGCCCGTCCCCTGTGTCTTATTGACAGAACCGGGTCACCTAGCAACCCTACTGTGGAGGTATCTTTAGTTGGGCGCAGTGCTGACCCTAATAAAGTCAGAGATCTGTTTGCAAGGCAGTTGGGGGAATGGATACTTGGGAAACAACATAAATTCAGCCTGGAATTGCTCCCTCTCCACAGGGGGAGACACTGAGGACAAGTAAAGTGACTCAAAGGCGGGGCAGTGCAGGCAAGGCATGGAGAGAGACCGCCTGTCAGGAGTGGGGTTGGAACCATGGTGTGGTGCCTTACCTTAAGTCAGAGCACCCATGAAAGAGTCCCGATAAATCCACATGCTGGGCTGTGCCCTCACTGTGTCACACACAAACCGTCACAGTCTCCTGGGCACAGAGCTCTGAGACCGTGTCGTGGGGTCAATCATGCAGCAACACTGGGCCTTCCCCAGCACCCTCCACTCAGGATACAGGACGGGGCGGGTCTGGTACTGTAGGAGGTGACAACTAGGATGTAGGCAAAGACTAAGCTGACCAGCCATCCTGGCCAGCTCGCGACAGAGCGTTTTCTGAGTTCTGGAACTTTCAGTTCTAAATCTAAGAGAATCCCGGGCAAAGAGACAAGTTGGTCACTGTAGGAGAGGTTCGAGATGGGACCGTGGTGGGGGGTAGGGCTGAACCAGGTGGTCACAGAGAGCATGATGATGGGGGGGCCTGTGTGAGACAAGCTCCTTCCCCCTAGAATCAGCCAAGAGCCCTGTTTCCTGTCTTAGTCCATTCTGGTTGCTGTAACAAAAACACCAGAGACGGGGTGGCTCAAACAGCAATGTATTTCTCATAGTTCTGGAGCCTGAAAGTCTAAGATCAAGACTCTGGCATATGCGATGTCTGGTAAGGGCCCATTTCCTGATTCACAGATGGTTGTCTTCTTGCTGTGTCCTCACCCAGTGGAAAGGGTGAGGGAGCTCCGTGGGATCTCTTTTATAAGAGCACTAATGCCATTCATGACGGCTCCACCTTCATGACTTACCTCCCAGAGTCTCCACCTCCAAACAGCATCACACTAGGGACTGGGATTCAACCAATGGATTCTGGTGGGGTGCATTCAGGCTATAGCATTCCCCAGTCTTCATCGTTTGCTTGGCATTTCAGGAGTTTTGCTATATTCTCAATCTATACGAATAATCAACTTACCTTTCTCAGATAAATGCACTTATTTAAAAAGAACCTCTCTGGGCTTCCCTGGTGGCGCAGTGGTTGAGAGTCCGCCTGCCGATGCAGGGGACACGGGTTCGTGCCCCAGTCCGGGAAGATCCCACATGCCGCGGAGCGGCTGGGCCCGTGAGCCATGGCCGCTGAGCCTGCGCATCCGGAGCCTGTGCTCCACAGCGGAAGAGGCCACAGCAGTGAGACGCCCGCGTACCGCCAAAAAAAAAAATAAAAAAGAACCGCTCTATTACCACTGTAAATGGAAAGCCAGTATTAGTTCCCACACATAGAAGATAGCCATAAAAATAAATAAGCAAAATTGTTACAAGAAAAGAATCATTAATCTGTGTACCACCTAGAGATCATCTCATGTGCCCCATTGCTGCAAACATCACCCTCTGTACCCTCAACACCAGATGTGGTGTGCCTTGAGATGGGGAGACAGAAGAAAACAACCATCACCCGCCCCCCCGCCAAGAACACGAGGTGCTTTGGAATGGAAGTAGTTGTAGGGCTAGGAAGAGTGAGAGAACATAGAAGAAGCCAGGAAGCCATCCTGGAGGAGGCAGGGCTTGAAAGGCCTCGGAATCAGGGCAGGGTGTGGATATGCAGAACAGAGAACCAAGCCTTCATTGACTGATTTGTTTCTGGAGTCAGTCTTTCTCCATGGGCTCCTTTTGGAAAGGTCCTCACTTTGCTCAGTTCTGCTATGCACAAACTCCAGTGATCACATTTCAGTTAAATAACACCGGTCCCCCAACTGATTCAATTCCGAGACACCATAGTACATTAACTGTGAGTAATTTTAAAAAGTACAAGCTTCACCGCTAGCTCTTCATAGCACATGCACCATCATTGCCACTTAGGCACCCATGGCAGACATCACTAATGGATTGTAGCACTCCACAAAGTGCAGAGGTTAAGAAGCTTCTGCTCCAAAACCAGACTGGCTGCCTTTGAATCCAGGATCTTTCACTTTCTAGCTGTGTGTCCTGGGACAAGTTACGTAACCTCTCTGAGCTTCCATTTCCTTATCTGCAAAATAGACATAAACAGTACTACCTCGCAGAGTTGCTGTGAGAATAAAATGAGATCTATGTAACGTGCTTAACACTGTCTGGAGTATCATAATGCTCCACGCTTGCTAGCTAGCAGCAGTAGCAGCAACACTGCCAACGCTAGATTCAGCTACAGAAGCCTTCTCCACCCAGCACAGCAGATACTCACTACTGATCAGCCTGAGCTGGCAGGGGAGGTGGAATCTGCTTGCCATCTCTGCTGTGATCCAACCCTTGCAGATAAGAAAACAGACCCAGAAAGCTGAAGCAATGAGCCCACGGTCTCCCAGAGAGCTAGAAGCCTTGGGCTCTGCTCTAGTTCAACCATGAGTCCACTACCCTCCTCATCCCATTTCACCTCTATTCCAGACACACAGAAAGGCTCTCCGTGTGGGCTTGGGTGCTGAGGTCATAAGGACACCTGAGGTGCTTTTGGAGTTTGGGAACACGTTCATAAATCTCGCATCTTCCCATTCAGGCGAGGTCTCTGGAGGCAGTACTATGTCTGTCCTTTGTCAACCTCCGAGTTTGGGGTTTGACCTTCTCAGTAGAGAGAAAAGTGAGAAACGAGAGCCATTGTCTCATCCTGGGATGCCTCCGAGATGGGCAGCTTCTGTCTTCTTGCGAAAGGTGGACCACAGTCAGGACTATACAGCTGCCCTTTGATTTGCTAAGAAGGGGTCTCACCTTTGCCCAGTGCTGTTTCCTAGGAACTGGTCCTACCTGGTTGCTACAGGTTGTGAATTTCAGAGTCTGCAGTTGTCACCTGGCTGGGCAGGACTGGCAGCCAGACCCCGGGCAAAGGACATCCAGCGATGATCATGTAAGGGGAGCAGACTGCCCGGAGGTGCGGGGCAGCTGGACTCAACCAGCTTCCAAGACCACATACCTCAGCCAGGCTCATAGGTAAGCCCAAATGTGAACACAGGCCTGGGCACATCCGTTAGGAAGCATCTCTCCTCCACACCCAAGAACAAAGTCACCCAGAGGTGAGAGGCAGACTGACTCCAGCTTTTGAGGCAGATGCGATAAGAGGTCAAGAAGTTGGCCGGGGAAAAGAAAGGTTCCCAGTATTAACAGCAGCTGCAACAGTAATGCCAAAGTTTGCTTATTTGGGAGATTTCTCATTACCTGTACTGTTTTTTGAGCATTTAGCGTGTGCCAGGCGCTTATTGTGTGTTTTGCCTTTTTAAACTTCCAGACAGCACCGTGAGCTATGTCTTATTGTTGCTATTTTAAAGATGCGAAAACAGCTCAGGCGGGTTGTTGGCATGCCTAGGTCACACAGTCCTGGTAGAAATGGAACTTGAACCCATGACGTGTGTCAAAGTCACGCATCTATTGTCCCTGTGTGGTATCCTGGATGCCACTCTTGTGTCAGCACCATGTATAACCAGATTTAAAGGATGGGTAGGTTTTTATTAGATGGAAAAGAGAAGAGGGCGTTTCAGGTGGAAGGACAAGCTTGATAAAAGTCAAGAAGTAGAAACTGGCATGTGTTTGGACACTATGCAAGAATAATCTGATTTGGGGCTTCCTTGGTGGCACAGTGGTTGAGAATCTGCCTGCCAGTGCAGGGGACATGGGTTCGAGCCCTGGTCTGGGAAGATCCCACATGCCATGGAGCAACTGGGCCCATGAGCCACAACTACTGAGCCTGCGTGTCTGGAGCCTGTGCTCCACAACAAGAGAGGCCACGATAGTGAGAGGCCCGTGCACTGCAATGAAGAGTGTGGCCCCTGCTCGCCGCAACTAGAGAAAGCCCTCACACAGAAATGAAGACCCAACACAGCCAAAAAAAAAAACCAAACATTGAAGTAAATTACATTTCAAAAAAAAGAATAATCCGATTTGACCAAATGGTAGCCATTAGGGTATGCCGGGGATAGTTGTCAATAGACAGGTGTGTCTAATGGTCATAGGTCTTGAAGGGTCTCGCAGGCTAGACAAAGGTTTTACAATTAAATGCAGTAGGTAATAGGGAGTCACAGTTGGTTCTTGAGCAGGGAAGTGGCATGCAGAAAATAATATTCTTGGGAGGCTGGTCTGACAGCCTTTTGTAGGATGACACAGGTGAGGGGAGATGGAAGGCAGGAAGAGCCACTTGGAGGGATGGTCCGGGCAGTAATGTGGGGCTTTGGGAAACACTGGGAGAAAGAGGATGGGTCTGTGGCAGGTTTGCTGTGGTCCTGCTGCCCCGGCAAGGCTGGTTAAGGAGTGGACATGTGACTCATTTCCTTCAAGGAGTTGTGGGAGCTTCCAGGAAAGTATCACATGCTCCTAGAAAGGGGAGATGCACAGACGAGGCTGTCCTTCTTCCACTGATGTCGTTGTCTAGAAACTGGAACTTCAAGGTCCATCTTTTGACCTCCAGGGGAGACTGAGGGCAAAGCCAAGACCCCACGGCTGGCGGAGTGCAGAAATGTAAAGAACCGTGTCTCAGAGAGAGAGAGAGAGAGAGAGAGAGAGAGAGTGGGCAGAGCTGAAAGACGCTGCTCTTGGGACGCAGGGCGAACAGGCGGCCCCTGGTCCCCAGTCCCAGTTACGGAGGCACAGCGTACGTCTCGTCCTTGGTGTCTTTGAGAGTCCTGTGTGTTCCTATGACAAACTCCCTTTTCACCTGAGCTGACGGGGGGTGGGCTTCTGCTCCTCCTTAGAAATCACTGTGACCAGAACACTTGGCACCAGACCTTGTGTTGTGCTTCCCGACGTCCCAGCACCCAAGACGGTGCCCAGCACTGAGTGTGGGGTGGATAAGTACAAAATGAACGATGCGTGAATGAACGATGGGTGAGATGAGCCTTGGCCTTGGAGGAGAGGCAGAAAGGCAGGGTCTGACCATGGGTTATTATCCCCAGCACAAGCCACTACAGATACCTCAGCTACAATAGCCTCACCTGTGTCCTCTGTGTCCCTAGCCCTGTGCGGGATCTGAGGCCCTTATTCTTGAGGGGCTGGGTGTGGTCTAAGCTTCAGGGCCCATGGCCATAGTTTCTGATTCTTAGTCTGGGCTGGGATTTTTCCATTTGTAACAAGTTCCCAGGTGATGTGATCCTGCTGGTCCAGAGACCCCACCTAGCAGTTGCGGTGCAAGAGGTTTATAAGGCATAGTGTCACCCAAGGCCCTCATCATCCAGCTGAGAAACAATGGGGAAAGGGAAGTTGGGGACAAGAGGCTGGCAGGTTGGGGCCAGGAGGGCATCCCTGTGTGGGTCCTTGACCCCAGACAGTCACGGGGCCAGTCCTCTTATGATTAATTCATTCACTCGTCACTGGAGACCGAGGGTCAGTTAGGCTCTGGGATGCGGAAAATCAACGTCTGATGTAAGCCCGGTGCTCGCAGGCCTGTGGTTGACTTGAGATGAGGGCGTATATTCACTTCATGAAACATCCAAGTAGGAGGAGTGTCTGCGGCCGACAGTGGTTGTCCTTTTGGATCCCCGAGGATTTGTGTGTTGCTTTCCTGGGTACTTCCGTTTCCAATGACCGGTCTTTGGAGACTTGCCTTGAGATTAGCCGTGTGACGCCTGGGCAGGCCCGGAGATCCAGAAATACTTGGGAGTTTGCGTGCCCAGGACGGCCCCTGGCCAGAGGCAGGCGGGTGAGGGTTATGAAAGCCTGGCATCTCTTACCCCCAAGCCAGGAAAACGTACGGGGTAACTTACCCCACAGGATCAGGTCAAAGCCACCCTCCCAGACTCCCCTGCAATCACATCTTCCTCAGCTCCCCCTGCCCGGGCCCGCTGCCCCATGTCCTTTTGGTCTCCCCTTAATGAATCCTGGCGTCAGGCTCTGCTTCTGGGGAAGCTGACCTAAGACAGATGCCATTTGCAGGAGTTCTGAGGGGGACATGATGGGAATCGGGGTCAGTGCCCAGGGCCAGGTGCCCAGAAGAGGTGCTGGAAGGCATTTGGAGTCAGGATAGTTAACTTCTGGGAGTTGCAGGAGTGACTTTCTAGAGAGGTCTCCCTCCAGGCCCCTCAGAAGCTTCTCCGCCCCCGGAAAGCAAGATCTCTGAGATGCAAAAGCGACATGGGCCCTTTATGAGATATTTAATAAGTTCTGTTATGGAGAAAGTTAATTGAGTTTGTTTTAGAGGTTTTGGCTTATAATGTTTACCAGAGATTTTTTTTGTGGCTGCGCACAGCCTAGCAGACACCACGACGAGGCCGCGGGAGCACAGCCGTGGCTCTTGCGCCTGCGGGGAAGCTGTGATGCCCCCAGGTTGTGTCCAGGAAAACCAGAGGGTCCGGGCTGGGGGCAGGGCTGTGCGGGACATAACGGATGTCAGAGCGTTCGATGAAATGACATCCCGGCCTTGTCCTGTGTCCATTTAATGACTGGTGGAAAATCCACCCCTTTGCCGCCACAGAGGTGAGTGATGAGGGAGTGGGGGAAATACTCCAGAAATGAGACAGAGTCCTTCCTTGTGTTTACAGCTATAATTACCTGTTCAGGTGTTGCAGACACTTGCTCTGCGACTTGGGCAGAGAAAGGTGGGAGGAGCAGGGAGAGCCTTTCCAGGGCTGAAAAGATGAGCTCGACGTTCATAAAGGGTCCTTTGCATGAAAGTGCTCTTGCTTCGGCCGGATTCAGAGCCGGATCCTTTTCTTCGTCCATATCATTGATTCGATCATGATCATCTGGGAAAGAAACAGTTCCCCCGTGGGAGTTGACAGTCACAATAGCTACCATTTCCTCTCTGGGCCAAGTACTCAATATTTTTTGTTTCTTCGCCTCTCAAAACCGCCCTGTGATGATCCACTGTACAAGTGAGAAAATCGGGGCTCAGAGTGGTTAACTAACTTACTCACAGTCACACAGCTGCTAAGTGGCAGGACTGAAATTCAAAGCCAGGCCTTCAAGTTGGGCAGGACTCGGTCCCTGCCACCCTGTCTGACTTCATGCCCCCGCCCCTGAAAAGTTGTCAGCCCCACGGATGCCTTTCTGTGTCTTCAACCCAGAAAGCGACTTTCTCCCTCCAGGCCTTTTTGTCAGTGCCTCTGCCTGGAGCGCTGTTCACAGTCTCCTCTTGTCCTTCCATCTCCCACTTACTGGTCATGTCTGGAGTCTGCAGCAGTCTTCCCCGCTCTCCCCATCTACTTGGGTGCCCCCCACTCCTTATCTCCTCTATATGCTTTCCTTCACAACTGGTTATAATTACGTATTTATTTACCTGTTGATCTTATAGTCCCCGTCTTTCCCAAGAGGGCAAGAACCATCGACTTTTTTGTATCTCACTCTGTTCCCGGAGCCAAACCCCGCTTGGTACATGGTAGGAGCTCAAATGGATCGAAGGAGGGAGAGAGACCTGCATCCTTACAGCCTACTTGGAGGGTGCTTTGTGATAAACAAAGCGCTCTGCATACCTCAGGGGTTGTACTCATTTATAATTTTTGTTGTCACGCCAGCACAGGCTGAGGTGTGTTCTCTTTGGTTTATCCCTCGGCCCCCTGTGCTGAGGGCAGAGGAGGCTGTGTTCAATCCTGTTACACCCACGGGCCTCATCCAGGATCATCTTTTCGTCAGAAACCTCCCACAGATGAAGCCTCCCCCTCCCCAAGTCCCCAGTCATATCCGTAGGATTCTTATCGTGGAGTAACCAACTCTCCTGGTTTGCTCGGGACTGAGGGGTTACAGAGCTAAAGCTGGGACAATCCCAGGGAAACCAGGACGCTTAGTTACTTTACTAATTTGGCTGCTACGAACAGAAGCCTGTTAGAGGGCCTTAAAGCAATGCAGGGTTTATTTATCTCTTACATAAAAGAAAAAAATCCAGGGCTGGATGGTGACTCCATAATGTCATCAGGGACCCAAGCTCCTTGCTTTCTGTCCTGCCATCCTAAAAGCATAGTTTTTAGCCTCAAGTTTGCCTCATGGTCCCAAGATGGAGGTTGAAGCTCCAGTCATCATATCCACATCCCAGGCATGGAGATGCAGGGAGATGGAGGGTTTAAAAGGGCTGGTACCTATTGAATTAGTCCCCTTTAAAGAGCTTCCCCAGAAGCCCTCTTTGGGACCTCTACTCACATTTCACTGACCAGAAATGTACCACATGACCATCCCTAACTGCAAGGGAAATATAGTTTTTTAGCATATGCCTCATTGCTCTGATTAAAATGTGTTTTTGCTTGTTTGGAAGAAAGCAAGAATTTGTATTTGATAGTTGAGTTGGCCAACTTGTCCAGGTTTGCCCAGAAGTTTCTCAGTTTTGGTACTCAAAGTCTTGAATTCCAGGAAGCCCTTGGTTCCAGCAACAGGATGGTTGGTCACCTTATTGGAAAGAAACCTCCATCCTCTGACATACCAACCTTCCTTGGCTGTGCCCTAGAAACAGGGTGTTGGATGTTTGTCTAATACCTTGACACCTGGGCGTAAGTCAAACATCAAACAGCCCAGGTGATACATTAAAAAATAATTTCACCAAAGCCCAGGTGCTGAATTACAGCAGTTTAGCTGTAATTATTTGATACCTATCTAGGTGGCTGAGAAAACTCTGCCTCAATTAGGAATGAAGTTAGGCTTCCAAATTTTCTCTGCACACCTCTCTCTTTCAGGGAAATATTTCCCTCCTTTTCCCAAGTTCAGATTTTTTAAAAAAATACTAAAACTCTAGTTTCTAATGTTCGCTAAAAAGACACGATATTGGGCTTGGCACAATCTCCAGCTACAGAGGAAAGATGTAGGAGTGGGAAATGGAAAGCACCCGCCTTTAGGATAACAGACATGTCTTATAACGGAGGCTGAACACTGCCAGGGGCCTCTTAGCTCACGCAATGGGGTGGCCAGGGAGAAACCATGACCAGCATAAAAATAGCGCCAGCAAATATCTATCAGCCACTTCCCGTGTCAGGCGCTGGGCTAAATTACACCTTCAGCTTGGTGCATCTTCATGATTCTTCTCTGCTGCATTTTGCAGCTAAAGAAACTGAAGCTTCCAGAGGCTGAATAGTTTGCTAAGTCCACACAGCTAGAAAGTGGATGGTGATGCTGGGATCTGAACCCACGTCTGGCTAATTCCAGAGTCTGGTTATATACACTGCCTCTTGGAAAGAGCTGGTTTTAGCCAAGCTATTACATAGGTTTGTAGGAAAAAAGAAAAAGAAAAAAAAGAAGGATGTCTGACTGCACCCAGTTCTGTCTTAGCAGCATCCTTCAGATTGAATGAAGGAAAGCAGTTTGTAACTCCCGGCAATTTATGTTTCCCAATGCATCGGGCGCTTCAAAATGCCCCACGTTGTTAAGATAACAAATGCCATCGTATTTTTTTTTTTAATATTTATTTACTTTGGTTGCACTGGGTCTTAGTTGCAGCAGGCAGGCTCCTTGGTTGCAGCACATGGGCTCCTCCGTTGTGACATGTGAACTCTTAGTTGCAGCATGCATGTAGGATCTAGTTCCCTGACCAGGGATCGAACCTGGACCAGCTGTGTTGGGAGCGCAGAATCCTATCCACTCTGCCACCAGGGAAGTCCCTTATTTCTTGGACTCCAGATTGCTTGGCACCTGGCCTCTCTGTAACTGCCCAGTTTTCTAGGGCCAATTTCACAGATTAGAAGTTGCAAGGCAGGTTTTGCACCTTATAAAGAGACCCTGGTGACTTCCCAGGTGGAGGGTCCCAAAATCCTGGTCTAAGTGACAGTGGAGATTCTTCCTGGAGGCCTGGTGCCTGTCCGAGCACGGTGACCCTCTGCCGGTACTCCAGGCTGCTGAGTGTATGGGGCTTCTGGGGTCAGCTCTGGTCCAGTGGATGCTGTGCTGGTCCTTGTTGAGAACCGCACATCCTCTGAGGCCAATAGGGTGGACAGTCCCCACTGGTTCCTGAGTCCCAGCTGGGTCTGAGGCTTCCAAGTGTGATGCTGAGTCTTGGTTCCTTCCTCTGGGGATTGGTCACAAAGGCACCCACCTCCCAGGGCTGTTGGGGCGATGGATGGAGATAGTGGCAGTCAGGTACCTGACATGGTACCTGGCATATATGAGGCTCGATAGACCTTGGCCTGAAGAGTGATGGTGAGGAGAGGAGAGAGAGGAAGAGGAGAAGAAAGAGATCATAACCCTCAGTTTCTTTAGTTATAAAGTGAGAATAATAATGAAACCTCTTTCATAAAACTGTAGAAAAGATCAATTGATAGGATGTCTGTTAATTATGCTCAGCGCATACTAAGTGTTGGATAAATCTTAGCAATTGATACAGTCTTTAGAGCTTCAACAAAATGGGGGTAAGAAGTCACCTTCCTCATATGAGATTGTAGTGAAAATTTAGCAAGGTAATGTTTTTTTTTTTTTTGCGGTACACGGGCCTCTCACTGTTGTGGCCTCTCCCTTTGCGGAGCACAGGCTCCGGACGCGCAGGCTTAGCGGCCATGGCTCACAGGCCCAGCCGCTCTGCGGCATGTGGGATCCTCCCGGACCGGGGCACGAACCTGTGTGTCCTGCATCGGCAGGCGGACTCTCAACCACTATGCCACCAGGGAAGCCCTAGCAAGGTAATGTTTTTGAGGTGACCAAAAAGTGCTTGGGACCGCTTAGACCTCAGTGCATAATTATTATTATTCAAACAGAGGTGAGGAAATCGTTCTGCCCCACTGGTGTCTGATCTTGTGGCCTCGAGGGGATGGGAATCTTCGGGAGAGAACCAAATGCAACGGTTGTGCAGCACGTGGGCTCTCCCAGGTGAAACGGATCACAGGGGCAACGTCCGGCAGCTGGTGGCACTGACCTGAGTGGCTTCGGTCTTCACGTCAGACCTGTCCTGGTGGCTGGTGTCACTCTCCATGTCCTTTAGTTCTCTCGCCAAAGGCCAGGGAAACAACACGGTGACCGGAGCCCGGCCAGTGTGAGCGCTGCCCCTGGGTGGTCTCGGCGCCTGCGCTCGGCTGCCCTGGCCCGCTTTGACATCTGCCTTCTGTGGAGCACATGTTGTCACCAGTTGACACTTACACAAGCCAGAAGCGGGCTGGCCCACACTCATCGCCGTAATAAACACATGTGGCAGTTTTTGAGAGCCGAGCTATCACATCCATCAATCCACGTGACACCCAGAGTCCCCGTGGGGAGGAAGGCAGCACTTCAAAGCGCAGAGCCTCGCAGCCAGGTGTGCACACCAGGCACGCAGGGTGCCCTGGGCTGCGGCCTACAGGGGTAGGCGAGCTACAGGGGTCTGTGTGTGTGCGTGCGGACATGTGCGTTTGTGCGTATCTGTGAGTGGATGTGAACGTGTGTACATATGTGTATGTCTGTGCACGTATTCATGTGTAGATGTGTGTGTTGGTGCTTGTATGTATGTGCATGTGTGTGTGTGTGCATGCAAGCACATTAGATCAAGAGCTCCAAATTCCAACACCTTCAGGGGCTAGCAGGGTTGTGAAAATGGAACAGACCAGATGGAAACGGACTTTGGTCCTCAGAATTTAGGGTAGAATAGAGAGGGGTCGGGACTGTAGCAAACAGGAAGCCCATGTCCACCTGAAGGAGGAGGATGCGACTCAGTTCTCAGCACCTGCTGCCTGTTGGATGCAGGCGGAGTGATACCAGACGGTCCCATCTTCAAGAGAAGCCAGAAAGTTGGATTTTTCTGTGAAATATCTTGATTTTTCTTTTTAAAATTTTTATTTTATTTTTTTTTTAGTGTTTCTCTTTTTTTTTTTTATTGCGGTATGTGGGCCTCTCACTGCTGTGGCCTCTTCCGCTGTGGAGCACAGGCTCTGGATGCGCAGGCTCAGCGGCCATGGCTCACGGGCCCAGCCGCTCCGCGGCATGTGGGATCTTCCCGGACCGGGGCATGTGGGATCTTCCTGGACCGGGGCACGAACCCGCGTCCCCCGCATTGGCAGGCGGACTCCCAACCACTGCGCCACCAGGGAAGCCCAGTGTTTCTCTTTTTAATTTTACTTTTTAAATTGAAGTATAATTGATTTACAACGTTGTATTAGTTTCAGGTGTACAGCAAAGTGATTCAGTTATATATATATTATATATATATAATATATGTATATTATCTATGTATCTATCTATATAATTCTTTTTCAGATTCTTTTCCCTTATAGGTTATTACAAAATATTGAGTATAGCTCCCTGTGCTATAAGTAGGTCCTTGTTGGTAATCTACTTTGTGTACAGTAGGGTGTATATGGAATGTCCTGATTTTTAAGACTATTGTCAGCTCATCAAGAAGATTTAAAATGTCCCCTGGCCCAAACAAAACATACTCAAGGCTGGAATTTGGCCTGTGGACCCCAGTGGAGTGTAGTTATTTCTCCCTGGTGGGGAAGGGACTGCTCTACCCAGCTGGGCTGTTCCCAGAAGACCCTTATTGACCTGGAACAGTGGTTCTCAATGGAGTGAGCTTGTCCCCGAAGCGACACTTGGAAACATCTGGAGACATTTTCCATTATCGAAACTGGCTGGGGGTGATGGCGGGTCGTGGAGGGCGGTCGTTACTGGTAGCTGGTGGGTAGAGGCCAGGGATGCTGCTAAACATCTACAACGCACAAGACAGCTCCCCCCATAATAAAGAATTGTCTGGCTCCAAATGTCAATAGTGAGGAATCTGAACGAGAATCATCCCGAAGATGATTTGGGAGGCCCAGCTTCGGGCTGCCCAAAGTCCTAACTCTTGAGCAGTGGCCTTTAGGGGTCAGTTGTGTGACCAATTGAAAATCCCATCCAAGAGATGGATTTCTGGCTGAGAGGCCTGTCCTGTGTGCCTTCCCAACAAGGCAGCCTTGGGTTAGTGTTTCACATGCCTGAAATCACCACACTCCCACACCCCATGATTAACACCACTTTTATCGTCATTCCACAGATTAGGAGATGGAAGCAGAGTCACACACACACACACACACACACACACACACACACACACACCCCAGAAAGTTGGCAGAACCCGAATGTAACTCAGGACAGACTTGCTCCCAAGCCCGCCCCCTTAATGACAGGGCAACACTGTGAGAAAATATGGACTGAACTGATTTTACATCTCTCGCACATCTGAGAGTTTGAATCTACTGCTTCCTCTGCCTGGAGTTATCCTGTCTTGGAAAACTCTCACTCATCTTCCCAGGCTGAGCTTGAAAATTGTCTTCTCCAGGAAGCTTCTTCCCCTGGCCATTGAGCCTGTGTCAGGCCCCAAGTCTGGGGTCCCTCCACCAACCAGGTGTTTCCCCTTCACGGATCATCTCTCCTTTACTGTGACTGCTTCAGTTTCTGTCTTAATATTTAATGAGCATCTATCATGACTCTACTAATGCCTGGCACATACTAGGCACTGACTAAGTATGTGTTGAATGAACAGATCAGTGAATGGTGGGCGTATCCTAGCTTCCCTTTGTAGCTTTATTTCTGAACTTTGGAGTGCGTTGTTGAACCTTCATGACGAACCAGGCACTGTTCTCAGTACTTTACGTGTATTAACTTGTTTCATGCTGCAGCAGTCCCATGAGGTAGGTATTAATACCGTCCTCATTTATCCTCATTTTCTCAACTTACCAGGCAAAGAGAAGTTCAGCTACGTGGCCAAAGTGACACAGCTCGTAAGTGGCAGGAACTTCCTCAGTGGCTGCTATGAGTGCAGTGTCTGCAGGCTGGGGATAGAGCTGAGTTCTGTGCTTTTCCTCACTCTGTGCCTCCCCTGGTTAGGGCTTAGTGAGCTACGATTATTTGACTCAGGACAGGTTCAGACAACAAACAACCATTATACTGAACATCTACGATGTGGCAGGCACCAAACTAAATGAGGTGGTCATAATTTCATGTTTGTTGTTTGCATTTCTTGTTTAGGTATGTGCCTGTTTATATTGTATCAGTATATTGAGCTTTTTTCTTATTGATTACCAATTACTCTTTATAGATTAAGGTCTATGCCATACATTTGTCACTTTTTACGTATTTTCCTTAATTTCACCAATTTTGTTATTTCTCAACTTGTTTATAACGTTTTAGTTGCCGTTCATAGTTTTTAATTTTAATTTCTAGGTAGTCAAAATTGTTCTTTATAATTTCACTCTTTAGTGCCATACCTCAAAAGAGTATTTCCAAGATTATAAAATATTAATTCATACCTATTTCTCTAGTCCTTTTAGATTTATTATTTAATGTATTCATTTGCCCACTACCTTACTTAGCATTAATCTTTGGTTCACTAGGAATAATTTTAGCATATGGTGTGAGGCAGGGATCTCACTTTATTTACTTTTTAAATAAATTTATTTATTTTAATTTTTTGGCTGCATTGGGTCTTTGTTGCTGCATGTGGGCTTTCTCTAGTTGCGGTGAGTGGGGGCTACGCTTCGTTGTGGTGTGCGGGCTCCTCATTGCGTTGGCTTCTCTTGTTGCGGCGCACAGGCTCTAGGCACGTGGGCTTCAGTAGTTGTGGCACACGGGCTCAGTAGTTGTGGCTCGAGGGCTCTAGAGTAAAGGCTCAGTAGTTGTGGCGCACAGGCTTAGTTGTTCCATGGCCTGTGGGATCTTCCTGGACCAGGGCTCGAACCCATGTACCCTGCATTGGCAGATGGATTCTTAACTACTGCACCACCAGGGAAGTCCCGGGATCTCGCTTTATTTTTTTTTCACTAGGTCTACTACATTCTTACGAAAAACTCCTTGAGAGCACCTTGACTAAAACAGGCTGCCACAGTCCTCACAGTATCCACTTGGGCAGCTCAGCCTGTAAACCAGTTGTCTTTCAGTCACCTGAGGTATAGGTATAGCTTACACATCTGTATCAATATCTATATAGATGTAGATATGTCTCATATACCTATATATATTCACCATTCAGTCAATGGATGTGTCCAGTGGATGTGTGTGAATTTTTGAAAGATGAGTTTCTTAGGCATTTACTTCCTGGGGGTACAGTTATGCCAGCCTCTGTCACTTGCCCATTCCACAGCTGTGACCACACTGGTCCCCCACCTTCCCAGCCAGCAAATTACCGCTTTATTCACATGACTGGTAGAGATCCCTTGACACATACCAATTAAAATCATTGTCAGTCTTGGTGATCTGATTGGCAAAGATGAAAGAGATCTGCAGTTCCTGATGCTGGCAGACATAGAGGTAATAGGGCTGTCTTGATCCCTGCTGGTTTGAGCATGGAAATGGAGTGGTAAGGTGCTGCTAGAGGGCCATCTGGGTGTCACACCGATGCTGGGGACCAGTCACTGTGCTGTGGTTTTGCCTGAAGAGGTGGGAACTATTATTAAGTCAATTTCACAGCAGAGGACACTAACATATGAGGTGAAGTAACCTGCCCAAGGTCAGGCATCTGGTAAGCGTAAACCAGCCCACCTGCTTATCCTGTCAGCTGCCTTGCAAAACGTTTAAAGTGAAAGCCTTCAAGGCATGCTTATTCATCCACCCAAAAAGTCCCTGTCTAGGAACTGATGCCAAGGAAAGTATTACAGATGGGCAAACAGACTTGGGACGGAAGTATTTTCACAGGATCGTTTTTAACCATGAAAAGATGTAAATAACCTAAAAGTCCATCAATGGAAAATCGGTGAATTCTGTTACAGTATTTGCATATCCTGGACTTTTATACAGCTTTTAAAGAATTATAAAATATTACTCATTTGATACATGTAATTTCCCATATATTATCGCATAGACAAAACAGGTTACAAATTATTGTATGATGTCATTTTCGTTATTTTTTAAAAATGGAAGTTAGAGCTGCGTTTCTCAGACTTGGCACTGCTGACATTTTGGGCTGGATCACTTTTTGTTTTGGGGTATGTCTTGTGCAAGATGTTTAGCAGCATCCCTGGACTCTACCCACTAAACACCTGTGACATCTCTATCATGCCCCTCACCCTCCCAGTTGTGACAACAAAAAGTATCTCCAATCATCGCCAGGTGTCCCCTGGGGGACCATATTGCCCGGTTGAAAACTGCTGGGTCCCTCCCTCCCTTCCTCTCCTCCTCCCTCCCTCTCATCCCCCCTTTCTTCCTTCCGGTTTCTGCTCACGTCACCTCCTGAGTGCCCTCCTTGCCCACCTTGTCTAACACCACACCCTGCTCCTATCCGATCACTTCTATCCCTCGTCCTCTTTTATTTTTCTTTACTGGACTTAGCACCCCTGCCGTCCCACTGCCTCTGTCTGTTTCTTTTCTGTCTCCTGCACTGGACTGGAAGCTCCCTGAAGGCAACGACTTTGCTGAGCTCCCTTCTGTGTTTCTCAGTGGAGAACAGTGCCCAGCACACAGTAGGTGCTCAACAATGTATATGGAATTAATAAATAATAGACCAGAGCTAGCACTCTTGAGCCCCTACTGTGTGCCAGGCCTTGTTGTAAGTGCTTTACTTCTATTAACTGATGTAATCCTCCCAACAACCCTGGGAGGCGGGTTCTGTTATTACCCTGTTTTACAGGCAGGGGAATTGAGATCAAAAAGGTTATGTTTCTGGCTAAGGTCCCATCTTTTGAGGTGGCTGAGTGGGATTTGCTCTTTGAACACGGCTAAGATGAACCTTCGAGATCGCATAGGCCCTTGCACATCTGTGGAGGAAAGCCATGGAATAAGTTCTGCATCATAGGGTCAAGTAGACACGCGCTGTGAACTTCAAGGGACGCCATCCAAGTGCTTCCCTGAAGGCGTGTCAGTTTGCACTCCCTCCAACCGTGGCCTGAATTCATCTTATAAGCAGAAAAATGAAAACAAAACCAGAATGATGACACAGTGTTCTTTCTGAGAGTTCGTCGGCAGAGCACGGGGACCCTCTGCGTGGGAGGCGAGGAGGGGCTGTAGTCCAGCTCTGCTCTCTCGGAAACACTTCCGATGGTTCGCTCCTTGCACCCAAGCATCCCCCACACCCCTCAGACAGTTGCCGCTGAATCACACAGAGGTCGTAGGGGCCCACTGAGCTGAGTGCCTTCCCCCTGGGCTGGCGTGTTCAGCATCATTGTCAGAGCCGTGAGCTGTCCTCCTGAATGGCGGGTGGGGCTGTTTGTCCAACTACTGAGTAAAGGAGGAGCAGGAACCTCAGGGCCATGGTCCCCAGGTCCTGGTCCCCTGCCTAGGACCTCCCTCATCCTTCAGGTCTTGGCCAAACTGTCCCCTCCTCTGAGAGCCCCCCCACCTTTGGAACAATGCAGCTTCAGTGCATTGAAAGGTACCTCCCAAAAGTGGTACCTGGAACCTCAGGCTGGGACCTTGCTTGGAATAAGGGTCTTTGCAGTTGTAATTATGGTAAAAATCTCGAAATGAGATCATCCTGGATTGGAGTGGCCCTAAATCCGGTGATAGGTGTCCTTACCAGAGAGAGAAAAGAAGAAAAAGCAGAGAGACGTGGAGGCAAAGGCCATGCGGTGATGGAGACAGAGATTGGAGTGATGTATCTATAAGTCCGGGAAGCCGGAACCACCAGAAGCTGGAGAGATGCATGGGATAAAGTCTTCCTCGAGACTCCAGAAAGAACCAGTCCTGCCGACACCTTGATTTTGAACTTCTGGCCTCCAGAACCGTGAGAAGATACATTTCCGTTGTTTAAAAACCACCAAGATTGTGGTAATTTGTTATGGCTGCCTCAGGAAATGAACACAGCATTGCTGCTTCCACATCCCAGCTGATGGCTGCGGGCAATGTGGTTTGCACCCTGGCAGGTTACTTCTGCCCCTGAGCCTCTGCTTTCTCATCTGTGAAATGGGGATTCTAGTCACATCTATTTGAGGATTGAATAAAGTAACAAATGTAAGAACTCAGCTGGGGGCCTGCTCAATAAATGTTAATTATTTTTATTCTTTTATCAGTCTGGAAAGTGTCCCCAGAGGTCCCACGTTAGAATAAAAACTGAGGCCAAAACACATTCCTCAGATTCTGTGCACAGAGATGTCCACGGGCCATTGCTCACAGCGCAACAATGAAAATATGGAAACAAACCAGTATTCGCCCAAAGGGTCAGAGTAACGTAAGATATGGTGGGAGGGAGATATGGTGAGAAGGAATGATGTGCAGTCACTAAGAGGACATTTAGGAAACATTTTTTATAATGTGGAAACATCCTGAGTGATAAGGTTAAGTGGCTAAAAGAAGAATGTAAAATTGTATGTGCAGAGTGATTACAATTATGTAGAAATAAATGGAGGAAAAGGACTGAAGCACCAAAAAAGGTCAGAGGAAAGCCATTTAAATCCATAAATGCAGGAAAGACGGAAAGGAAAAAGAGAGTGAGAAGGGTGGGCGGGAGAGAGGAAGGGAGGAGGACAGAGCAGGAGGGACGGGGGTGTGGCCAGCACCGCATTCACTGAGGTGATATTAACCTATGGTGTATGTATAGCAAGTATTACCTTCGAAATACTTTACATCCTTTATCCCAATCCATTTGTCAGCTTTAATGTACTCTGAGCTCCACTTCCCTTCTCTGAAGTGCTTGAATCTCTACCTCCAGTCCTGGCCACCCTCTAGCTTTGTGCTCATGGGCTTAGTCTCTAATGGCCTCAGTTTCCCGATCTATAAAGTGGGCGTGATAAGTACACCTGTCTCACTGAGTTGGTGATAGCTCAGTATTGGGCCTGGCGCCTAGGAGATGCTCACTAGACTCAAGCTGCTGTTCTTACCTTTGGGACAGGAGCCTGGTGGGTCGTGTCAGTGGAGACCCGATCCTCTGAGGCTGCCTTCCCACCCTCAGAGCTTCCCAAGGGCTGGGGAGGATTCCCTGGGACCCTGGCAGACCCCCAGGGCAGGAGGGCAGGAGGGCAGGTGGGAAGGTGGGAGAGGGCGCCCATTCTGCACTCAGCATTCCGTGGAGACAGGCTTATTTCATCTTGGCACAAGATAGCTTCCTGGTTCAAAGACCAAAGGCCTTTAAAAAAAGAAGGGAAAAAACAGTTCTTGGACATCAAATGCTTCTTACAAACACTGTTTTGATGGTTTAAATGTAAACAAATCCGACCATGTGGATTAAATTTCTCCTGAAGGGTTTAAAAATTAAGGGGAAAAAAGGGAGTTGTCTTGGGCCAAACGCATGTTGATTTTTGCCAATCTCCAGAATCTTCGGGAAATAATTGGAGACATGTCCTCACACCCCAACCAGCGCTAAGCTGTACAGTTTTTTTTTAATTGCTGTTATGACTCACTGTTGAGTTGGTGATTATTTTTATCCAGTTAATGAAGGTAATCTATAAATTACCACTGACCCAGATTCATGATTTAATAAGATTTAAATTACACACCCAGGCTCGCTCGGAAGCAGCGGGCTGGAGCCTCTGTCTGAATGGAACGCATGCATCTGTCTGTTCTCAAAAGTCCCAAAGCTCCAATGTTCGCCCACTGCCTCCCCTTCCCCCATCTGAGCTCATGACCTACCCAGTGTGACATTTGGGGCCACCTGGCCGGTTTCCAGGCCCTGTGACTGCCCAAGCTCTGTGGGCGCTAGCTTTGGACTCAGTGAAGAACCCCAAGTGGGGACAAAAAGGCAACCACCCTGCTCCCGCCCCTGTCACACTTGTGTGCCCTCAGTCCACGTTGGCCCTTCTCTGGGCCTCAGTTTCCCCCGTCCGACATGAGAGAGTATTGGTCTTTAAGGGGTTTCTTGGTACATCCCGGGTTTCCCGATGTGGACTCTGTGGAACCCTGGACCCTCAGTGTGCCCTGTGGAGAAGAGCACAGTTACAGACTCCACTAACTTGTCCATTTATGCAGCACGCCGGCAGGCTCAAGGTCAAAGTCAAGGTTACCACCACCTCTCACCCTACAAAAGCCACAGCCTCCAGGAAGATCCGGTTTAAAAGCCAGCTCAAGTCCACACCCCCGAGCTAGCAAGACCCTGGGGATCTGTAGCCAGAGCTGGCTTCACGGACAGGTGACCTGGGCAGCAGCTCAGGCCAGTGCTCAGACGGACCTCGTGCCTAATTTACATGCTCCTTTGCCTCCGTCTTGAAATTCTTAATAAGTTTTGCCCAAGGGGCCCACATTTTAATTTTGCTCCGGATGACTTGAATCGTGTCTCCAGTCCTTCCCGAACCTCAGCCTCGCCTTCGGCAGGACCGCCCTCTTTCTGTCCCCTCCTCCATCACAGGTCTCGCGCTGCTCCCCGGCCAGTTCAGGGTCCCGGCTCAGCCTCTGCGCGGCTGAGCCATGTGCCGGGAACACTGGCTCCTCCCCTCTTGCTTTAATTGGACCCATTCATCATCCTTCAGGTCTCAGCTCAAATGTCAGCTCCTCAGGGGGGCCCTTCTGTCCTAGATCACTGATTAAGGCACCCCCAGGGCCAGCCCCTCCCATCGTGTTCCCTTTCTGGCACTATTTGGAATCGCCTGGTTGGCCCCGTGGAGTGACAGGAGGGCAGGAGCTTGTTCTGCTTGTCGCTGATGCAGGCTGAGTGCGTGACACACACACACACACACACACACACACACGAAGCACTTGTCTTGGGAATGAAACCCACCCTGTTCATCCCGAAGGAAAAGATCCCCCTGCCCCCGACCCGGTGTGCGCCCCCGACCCCTGGAGTCCCACGGCTCAGGGACTGCCCAGGGCCCCCCGCCCCCTCCCTCCTGGTACTCCCGCCCCAGCTCTCTCGCCCCGCATCCCCCTTCCCTTCCAGTATCGTTGCTCCCAGGATCCTCTAGGAGTCCCTTTTTTCAGATCAATTTCCAGGACGTTTCACATGATGGTGGTTTCATGTTTCCCCCTCTCTGGACCCTTTCACTAGTGTCCTCACAGTGTGGGACGGCCACCCCGGTGGGGAGGTGAGACAGTGGAGCTGCCGCACAGATGCTCATTTTTTCATCTCTCTATTTTAATGAGCAAGGCTGAATTTATTAATGTTTAGAAGTGGGTTTAAAAGAACTCTATTAGCAAGTAAAGGGAACGGGGGCCCAAGGCTGAGCAAAGATCACAGATGTGGTTCTCACGATACTGGCACGTAGTTTCTCACACTGGAAATCGCTTCGGGCTGGGGGCTGGAAGCCCTTTGGGGTGTGTGGAGGAGGCAGGGTGGGGACTGGTTTTAAGTCCCCTCTCTCTGGGGAAAGAGCTCTGACCTTGAGCGAGTAGGGTGACAAGCTGTCCCAGTTTTCCTGGGGCTTTTCTGCCAGGTTTTGCATTCAAAATCTCATGTCCTGGGAAGCCCACTAGTGCCAGGCAAACCCTAAAACAAGCCCAAACAAGCTTGTTCCCTGTGCTGCTCCCTCGAGCCCATCCTGAGGGCCTGACTTTCTCTAAGGGCCCCTCTCCCACCCTTCAGCTCCCCTCCCCTCTCAGGGAGCAGGCTCCAGCGCCATCTCTAGACCCACCCACACAGGGGGCTTCCTCTGCCCCCTGCAGATGTCACTGTGTCCTATGTCCCTTCTGGGGCCCCAGGCTGGCCACAGGAGGACAAAGAACCTCTGGTGGGGAAATCAGGGTTCATCCCAGGACCCCTACCTGCATCTGTATAAAGCTGCCAGGACAGAGTGCTGCCAGCCGGGGGTTTGCATCTGCTGGGAAGTTTGTTTTTGTTTGTAACTTTATTTTAATTTGTGGTAAAATACACAAAGCAGAAAATCGACCATCTTAGCTGTTTTGAAGCCAATCTCTGGAACTCTTTTCTGCTTTTACTTTTATTTGCATTTATTTTTTGCAGCATTTATTCCTGGGCCATAAGTTTTTGTTTCTTCAATTTCTTCTGGGATATCTTTTTCTTCGGGGCAACCTCCTCTTCTGGTTTAGGAACAATCTGTTCTTTTTCAGTAAGGATCATCTCAGTGTGGCACGGAGAGCTCAGGTATGGGTTGATCCGACCATGAGCTCTATAAGAACTCTTTTCATCTTGCAAAACTGAAACTCTGCCCCATTAAACAACAATTCCCCACCCCACCCAACCCAGGCCCTGGCACCCACCATTCTACTTTCTGTGTCTGTAAATTTGACTACTCTGGAACCTCGTCTAAGTGGAATTGTATAATATACGTCTCTTATCTTACATCCCGTAATGTCCTCTTATCTCACATCTTATCTCTTATCTCACATCCCGTAATGTCCTCAGGGTTCATCCGTGTTGTAGCAGGTATCAGAATTTCCTTCCTTTTCAAGGAATGAATAATATTCCATCGTATGGATGGACCCCATTTTGTTTATCCACTCATCCCTCCGTGGACACTTGGGTTGTTTCCACTGCAGATCTTCTTTTTGTTTTGTTTTGTTTTTAAGACATACTTTGAGGCAGGAATAGAAAGGAAACACCAGGAGTGGGAAGTACCCTGGGAGCTGGGCTGTGATGGGCAGCCTGAGTCCTGGCTAAAAGAGAAAAGGAAGGTGAACATGTGCTGGAGGAGAGAAGAGGAATGAGAAAGAAGGAGAGGGGCTGAGAGCACTGTTTGTGCATTGGCCCCTTTTGAAGCTGGTAGTTGATTCCCTGTCAGAGGCTCTTGGGATAATATTTACTAAAGCCTCCCTGTTGATTGAGCACTTACCATGAGCCAGGCCCTGTCAAAGGGGTTGGTACGTGAAAATTCACTTCATTCTCGACGTAACTCTTGTAGGTGGATGCTGTTACCCCCACTTTACAGACAAGGAAACTGACCCACAGATGTGTCACTGGTCTACGAAATCTGGGTTGAAAACTAAAAAGCATTTAAAAGTATCGTAGACCGGGGGTCTCAGGCTTTTAGCCCACGTCCAAATCACCCGCAGGGCTTGGTAACCTTTATGTGATTTCAGCCCGCCCCCGGGGGGTTCTGATTCGGGAAGTGCCTCTGGGGCTGCATAAGGTGCTCTGGCTTGATGGAGAGTTCCTGTAGAAAGGGTGGCAAAGAGGACCCATCATGGGCTACCCCATGTGTTCAACATCAAGAGAATACTGCAGAAAAGGCCCCTCTTTCTCCAAACCTGTCGCTGAGAATCATGTACGGTGCTGGGCACTAGCAGAAATAGATCGACCTTCATTCAGCACGACACGGCACTTCTGTCCAGAGTCTGGGAGTCCTTGGCTGTAAAACGGGGTCAATGGTACCTGCATTGTAGACTCCTGTGAAAGCTCCCTGGATCAGCTGGGTGGGGCATCACATGACATCTTAAGTGATTGGTTCTCCAGCATCGTTTCCATGGTAAGCAAAGCTCCTGTAGCCTTTGGATTTTCCCGTTTGTGACCTCAGTGGCAAAGCCTGGTTGTCACTGGGTCTGTGCCCCTCACAGCTGAAGTTGAAAGTGTTCCAGTTCTAACCCTGCCGACTACAGGAAGGAGACTAACCCCCTGGTACCCAACCGGGGACAACTTTTTATGGCATTTCTTTCTTTCTTGTTGGCCAGAAGTGGTCCTTGGAGCATTCTGAAGAAGTCAGAGGAGATGGATTTATGTTAACGAGCAACTTTTTTCCCCTTTTCACAAAGTAACACGTCTGTAGTTATCGGTCTAAGAAAGGCATATAATTAGACAGAAAAAAACAGCACCATCCGTAGCCCACCTCCCAGACATGGCAAGAGACAGTTGGGGCCTCTTGTTGAACCTGAGGCATAAACCCATAGAGGGGAGGATAAATCCGCAGCTCAGAGTTTATGCTGCTTGTCTGTGGTTTTGTCCCAAGAATTTTGGCAGCTGTGCCTGGTTTGGGAGGTTGAAGGAGAGGTGAGGTGTGAAGAGGATAGAGGTTTTGTTTTTGTTTTTTGAGAACCTGGAGTTCCAAACAGATAAACGAGCGGTGCTAAAAGGAGTCCTAAAAGCATACTTGGCCCCCCCTGCCACCCAAAACAGATTAGTTGTCATTTTTGATGTTTTTCAAGAGTATATACTTATTTTTTCTCAGGAAATTGACGTGCTGGCAGTCAAATTGTGTTATTTTTCATTTGTTCTAGAACATGATTTCTCAACCCCAGCGTGATTGACACATGGACCAGATAGTTCTTTTTTGTTTGTTTTGTTTTTGTTTTTGTTTTTACGGTACGCGGGCCTCTCACTGTTGGGGCCTCTCCCGTTGCGGAGCACAGGCTCCGGATGCGCAGGCTCAGCGGCCATGGCTCACGGGCCCAGCCGCTCCGCGGCATGTGGGATCTTCCCGGACCGGGGCACGAACCCGTGTCCCCTGCATCGGCAGGCGGACTCTCAACCACTGCGCCACCAGGGAAGCCCCAGATAGTTCTTTGTTATGGGGCCACCTTGAGCATTGTTGGATGTTTAGCAGCATCCCTGGCCTCTACCCACGAGATGCCAGCAGAAACCTCTTCTCACCCCCCCTCCCAAACCCATGACAACCCAAATCATCTGCAGACAGATGTCCCTGTGGGACAAAATGACCGCTGTTGTAGAAAGTTCCTGGAAGACATACCCTTGCATCTCCTCAAGCATAAACAGAGCCCAAAGTGTAGTTTATGATATTGGTCTATGTGATGATTCTTTTTTTTTTTAAGGGATTCCACTTAAGAAAATAGCTAATTAAGCAAGAGGATGAGAGCATTAATAATATAGCTAATGTTATATCCCATGTGGTTGGTGTTTGTGTGTGTGCGTACTTATGCTTTAATATCCATTACATTTAATTACAATTAGCATTGCATTACGCTTACTATTATGTTACTAATTTCATTTAACCAAGAAAAGGGGGCTTTGGGGGTAATTTAAGCTTTTTATTTCTTTTTATTTTTACATGACCAGCTTCCTGACTGAAGGATACTATTACAAATCAGATATAAAGAGAGCTTTTCCAACAGACTTGAAAAATGGTTGTTGATGAACAGAAAATAGCTGTTAAAGAAGAATTGCCCCAGAACATTACAGATGGGGATACCCTACAGGAAATTGCAACTGCTTTTGAGACAGTTCACAAATAGGTATTTTATTCACTCAGTGGCCAACTGATTTTTATGAAACTGAACCATGTACAGGGAGTTTTTAGTAGGAGAATTTCTAATTTCCTACAAATGGAGAGGCGACCTCCTCTGAAGAACCAGGAGGCTTTTTATTCTTGAACTTGCCTTGGGAATCCATAAATGAAAAGACGTTTACTACAATTGGACAAATAAGATTTGTCTTGCAGAATCTCATTTGGCCAAGCTCAACAAATCATCTTGTGGAGAGGCTTATTTACTATAGCGTGTGTGTGTGTGTGTGTGTGTGTGTGTGTGTGTGTGTGTGTGTGTACGCGCACGTGTGTGTCCTTACATGTGCAAAACAGAGCCATGGGCTATTTTATTTATAATTTCTCATTTTGCTCAAATTTTGTTAACAAAATTAACATGAGGATCCTAAAGGGTGTTTTGTCGTCATAGGAATCAGTCCACCAGTATGGAAAAAAGAAAAGAGGACGAATGTGTTACCTCCATTTTCCAACTAAATATGCCATTTCATTATAAATATTGCATGTATCTTATAGAAAATTTGGTGAATGCAAAAGAAACTTAATATCATAACTAAGTTTGTCACTTCAAGGATATTGCTGTAAAAAGGTTGATATATTTCCTTCCAGGCTTTTATTTTTTATTTGTGTGTGTATACATACGATTTTAAACAAATTAAGACGATACTTTTTTCAGTTTTCAGTTCCATTTCACTTTCTGTTGTGTCCTGAGCATTTCCCCCAGGAAATACGATTTTCAGGGAAAAGTCGCTGATAGTGAGTGAGGCACACAAACAAGGCTGCCACGGACGGTTGTGCAGGCCGTAAACCTGGTGCAAACCTGGGGGCTACAGTGTGAATGGTCCTACCTGAAACATCATTCTCACTTCACAGACTAGAGAACCAAGGTTCAGAGAGGGTCAGTCGCTTGCCTGAGGTCACTTCTCTGGCTTGGAGTCAGGCCCCACTAAGCTGTGACGTGCTCTCGCCCCGGGATGGAGTCTGCAGGACGGAAGCCCTGACGGTTGGGGCAATCCCCCCGCCCCCCCACTTCCTGTCTTCCGAGTCTGTCGTCTGCGAATCAGTCACTCCCGCCCTGCTTCCCAGCCTGGGTGGCAAACACTGAGCTGAAAAATATGGATTGAGAAACAGCAATGCAGAGGGAGCCTGCCTCCTCTCCCACCCGCTTTCGGCTGCCCTTGATCTAAACATTGTGATGTGAACTGTTTACCACCGAGAGCAGCACCCCAAACAGGCTGCGCCTTTGGCCAACGTGCATTGGATGAGTTTGATTTATTGCCTGCGTCTGAAGGGATCCTCAAACAATGCAGAGCTTCTGGTGGCCTGTCTGGAAGCAGGCTCCCACAGTCACCAAGCCCAGCTCTGAATCAGCCTCCAGATCTGCAGGAGAATCTTCAAAGTCCAGTCGGCTGGGTTTCCAGCAAGACCCGACTGCGGCCTGGGAACCAGCACGGAAATATTGACTGAATGCTATTTTCGAATGTGGCAATGGTTTTGAGGCTGATTTCCTCATGAGGAGTCCCTTTTGTATTTTTATTTTTCACTGTGTTGTCATTGCCTGGGAGCTCGTGTGAATTCAGGCTTCCGACATCCTCAGTAGAGGCTGTGAGAACCCGGGGCTCGCGGGCTGATTTCCATCGGTCTGTCGGTGGCCACGTCCAGCGAACGGACGGCTTTGGGGGGAAAGGGGCAGGACGGGGCGGACAGCCAGCCGCCCAGAGGAGGACAGCGTGCCTTCACAGCTGGACTTCTCTGCTCAGCCTGCTCCCTCCCCTTCCTCACAGGATGTGACGATCCCCCAATCGATCGAATGCCCGATGCTCACACAGCACTCTGTGTTCTTCATAAAAGGATCAAATAGACAAACCGTGGCACAGCTGGATGATGGAATATGACTCATCAATAAAATGAAATTAGCTCTCAAGCCACAAAAAACACAGTGAGGGATCTTACGTGCGTCTTGCAAAGTGAAAGAAGTCAGTCTGAAAAGCTTACGTGCTCTGTGATGCCAACTCTTGAGATTCTGGAAAAGGCCAATCGATAGAGACAAGATGAAAATCAGCGGTTGCCGGGGGTTGGGGGCAGGGAGGCGAGGCGAAGGATGAATGGGGGAGCAGCGGGAATGTGTAGGGGGAAGAAACTATTCTCTATGACACTGTAACTGTGGGTACATGTCATTATACATTGTACATCATACCTTACACACGACACAGTATACAACACCAAGAGTGAGGCCTACTGGAAACTAGGATCGAGTTAATGAAGTATCAGTATTGGTTCATCAGTTGTAACAAATGCACCACGCTATTGCAAGATGTTAATAATAGGGGAAACTAGAGCTGGGGGAAGTGAGGGTATATAGAACTTTTCTGTAGTTTTTGCTCAGTTTTTCTGTAAACCTAAAACTGCTATTTTTGAAAATAAAGTCTATTAATTTATTTTTTTATGGCTTTGTTGGGTCCTCGTTGCTGCACGTGGACCTTCTCTAGTTGCAGTGAGCAGGGGCTACTCTTCGTTGCAGTGCGTGGGCTTCTCTCATTGCGGTGGCTTCTCTTGTTGTGGAGCACGGGCTGTAGACGCACAGGCTTCAGTAGTTGTGGCTCGCGGGCTCAGTTGCTCCGCGGCATGTGGGATCTTCCCGGACCAGGGCTCGAACCTGTGTCCCCTGCATTGGCAGGTAGATTCTTAACCACTACACCACCAGGGAAGCCCCAAAGTCTATTAATTTATGATTTTTAAAAATCATCCCCAAGTCTATCAATGGCATCCTTTGACATTTGAAATAAAATCCCAAATCTTTGCCTCGTCTGGCTGAAGGCTGACACGGTCTGTGCCTGTCCACCCATCTGACCCCCCTTCTCCCCCGATGGTCTGTCCTTGCTGGCTTGTCTTTAGTCACGCTGACCTCCATCAGTCCCTCCAACAGCTCTCAGGACATTTGCACGTGCTGGGCCTTCTGTCTCCTCCTATGGCTGGTTTCTCCCTTTTCCCAGGTCAAAGCTTTATGTCAAAAAACCTCCCTAACTACACCAACTAAAGGAGGTTTCTCTTAGAAATTTCTACCACTGAGCCTTTCTTGCTTCACCACTAATAGCTTTTGAAAGCAGCTGCTTTTTTGCATATATGCTTATTTGTTTTATTTGGTTACGTATTGCTCTACCATTCTCCCTCCCTCAAATGTAAGGCAGGAGATACTAATGAGGGCAGGGAGGTTGGTCTGTTTGGTGACTGATGTATCTTAGTGCCTTCAATTGTGTCTGGCACACAGTAGACGTTCAATAAATGACTGACTGTGCATTTACTGACACCTACTGTATTTCAGTGTAAGAAATAAGAGCCAGGGCTTCCCTGGTGGCGCAGTGGTTAAGAATCCACCTGCCAATGCAGGGGACACGGGTTCGAGCCCTGGTCCAGGAAGATCACACATGCTGTTGAACAACTAAGCCCGTGCACCACAACTACTGGGCCTGCGCTCTAGAGCCTGCGAGCCACAACTTCTGAGGCCGTGTGCCACAACTACTGAAGCCCATGCGCCCTAGAGCCTGTGCTCTGCAATGAAGAGCAGCCCCCGCCCCTCGCTGCAATTAGAGAAAGCCCGTGTGCAGCAACGAAGACCCAACGCAGCCAAAAAAAAAAAAAAAAGTCCCAAACTCCCACAGTATCTACGGTCACACAGGCCAGTTCAGTGTGAGAGGGATGACACAAAGGTGAGAATGCCAGGAGGCAAGGATTGCTCTACGCCATTCTGGAGGCATTCACCCCACCAGATGCACTGAGTTCATTTTCTCGCCAAGTGGGCCAGAATTGATGGATAACTCTGGTCAGTGACAAAATCCTGGGTGGTGTCCCCAGCCAAGAAGATCATGGCTTGTCTTTCGGTTTTGATCATTTTTACCTTATTTTTAACACCTCACGCGTTTTTTTCCTTGCGTGGTGGGAGGCCTTTGCTGTTCATACTTCACCCTCTGTTGGAGACGACCCGAGAGACCAACCCAAGCTGATTTAGTCCCCGAGACAACGAGCTAGGAATTTATAATTAGAGCGGGAAGTAAAGGAAATGAATTTGTCTGGCAAAAGGCTATAAAATAATTCTACTGCCAGACACAGAATCTGCCATCGGAAAACAGATGGGAATATTATGGAAATATAACAAATGCCAAGAAGGATCAGGAAAGGCAACTTGTAGCTATTTAAATGGTTTTCTAAAACATTTGTTTAATCAGGGCTGTACAGAATGCCAAAACGAGTGATGGGAGCGTGAGGCATTCTGCCAGCCCCGTCTGCACGTGCAGACACAGCCAAAAGCAGAGGGTGACCACTGGAATCGTGTTTGGGGATCAGGCAACAGCCTCCCAACTGATGGGCACGGAAGGCGATTCCCGGAGCTTGGAGTACTTGGGGTCCCCCAACCCAACGCTTCTTTGCTGTGTGAGGTTCTGCACGTGAACTTGGCCGGGTTTCAGCTGATGTTGTTGTTTCAACACCTTTGCAGAGGCCTTCGGTGGAGAAGTGGTCTGGAGTTTAGGACTGAAGATGAAGGAAGTAAATAGCAGCATATAAATGAAAGAGATTTTACTCCCAGCAAACACGCCGTGGGTAATGAAGGCTGGGGTCAACGTTGCAGCGTGGAAGGCAATGTCCCCAAGTGTATCGTATTTGTTATGTGCAATCATAGGAAGAAAGAAATGCCTTAATTTGAGGAGCATGTCCCAAAACACTACAATGTGCAGTGAGAAGTGACAATGATGACAAAATAGGAGCTAAATTTGGAATATTCATATTTAACCTCCATTAAGAGGTAACTCTCCAAACCTCCATTAAGAGGTAACTCCCCATTCGACTCTGAAGGAGAAGGTAATCGATGGTCAGAGTTATAAAAGTGGACCTCGACTTAGGCCAGAAGGGGTGGGAGTGGGGAGGCCTCCTGCGGAACCACTATTTAAGCAAAACACGAGGAGTGAGTAGCGCTTGTAGGGGAAGGGGACAAGTCTTATTTTCCCCACTACAGGGTGGAGGTAAAGGAACCCACCCCCAGCTCTGCCCTTGATGTGTGATTCCAGTCTTCCCCGGACACAGTTCTCCCCACATCAAGTCGGATTTACTTATTAACTATGCACATACGTCAGGAAACAAGTGCAAGTTAAAAGTGATAACGTGTGGCATGCCCAGTGCCTGACACATAATCCTAACAACAGTGACAACAGTACAGTAATAATAAACAGCTGCTGTCAGAGCCCTGGCTCTGCCAAAGACCAGATCTCAGTGCCTCGCCTGGACCAACTCATTTCCTTCTCTCCACCACCCCATGCAGCAGGTGGTGTCACTTTCCCATCTTACAGATGAGGAAACTGAGGCCCAGAAAGGCTAAGTAACTGGCCCAAAGTTGCATCAGCAGTATGTGGCAGAGCCAGGGCAGCTAATTTGAGAAGGGGGTTTGACTGTGCAGATACACAGCCCCTGCCTTATACCCTGCCCCATTTCAGTCCTTCTCTCTACTGGGTCCTACAAAGGCCTTACCTATCTTGACTACCCAAATAAAACTCCTTTAAAGAGGTACCTGCAGTATGGAGGTTACTTAAAAAACTAAAAATAGAACTACCATATGACCCAGCAATCCCACTACTGGGCATATACCCAGAGAAAAACATAATTCAAAAAGACACATGCACCCCAATGTTCATTGCAGCACTATTTACAATAGCCAGATCATGGAAGCAACCTAAATGCCCATTGACAGATGAATGGATAAAGAAGATGTGGTACATATACACAATGGAATATTACTCAGCCATAAAAAGGAACAAAATTGGGTCATTTACAGAGATGTGGATGGACCTAGAGACTGTCATACAGAGTGAACTAAGTCAGAAAGAGGAAAACAAATATTGTATATTAACGCATCTATGTAGAATCTAGAAAAATGGTCCAGATGAACCGGTTTGCAAGGCAGAAATAGAGACACAGATGTAGAGAACAAATGTACAGACACCAAGGGGGGAAAGCAGGGGGTGGGTGGTGGTGGGATGAATTGGGAGATTGGGATTGGCATATATACACTAATATGTATAAAATAGATAACTACTAAGAACCTGCTGTATAAAAAATAATAATAATAAAATTCAAAAAAAAAAAAAAAAGAGGCGCCTGCTGTAGCTCCGTGCGAGCACGTGTCAGCATCTCTGGTGTGCAATTCGGCATTGTCTGTTTCCGAATCTATAGACCTCGGTGGGTGTCTAGTGAATGCTTTTCTCGGGGGCCAGCAATAGTGCCCTTCGGATGTCCTTGGACACAGGTCTGACTGATCTATGTGCAAAGGTTATTCACAGCAGCCTGACTTTGGGTAGTGAGGGTATGGGAACAGCACAAATGTCCCTCAATGTGCTTAAATTCGGTCATGTAGTTGATGGACATCTGCATGGTGTGATGCTAGAGTGCTCTGAAAAGAGCGGGGATGTTCTGTATGTACCAATTCAGAGAGTCTCCTGAGATAGAGCAAGTACAAAAGCAGGAGGCAAAACTGTGCAGGACACCCAAGCCATTGTGCCCGGGGATACGGACATCATGTGCACGTTTGTAAGAAACGTGAGCAATCTCACGATGGTTGCCCAAGAACTCAGTAACGGGGGTTCGTTTGTCTCTAGGGAAGGGAGCAGAGAAATTGGGGGTTCAGGGGTAGGAGAGAGGCTTACATTTCCCTGCACAGCCTTTTGCAACGCATTTGAAATTTTATTGTGTGTATATACATGTACTATTAACAGATGTATGTGTCAAGAAAAGATAAAACATAGAAACAACTTAGGGGCCTAGGAGAGATGCTCCTTTTAACGCTTGGGGGGGGAATATTCCTTCTGAGAGCATGTCATGAGCGCAGGTGTGGGGTTTTCCCCACATTTCTGGAGGGGCACCTGCCTCCGTTTCCATCAAGCATCTGGTTTCCCTCTGAAGCCCCTTCCGAGGGTGGGCTAGCCGACATTCAGATGGCATGAGTGTCCTCAGAGGCTGCCAGGCCCTCCAGAGCTGTTCCACGTAGCCCCTCAGCAACCCCAAGGTGCCTCTGGGGAGGGTCAGCGTTCACTGTAATTACGGCCCCCGCCACACTGCTGTCCACAGTCATTAGAAAAACACCCCCGCCGGCTGCCACCCTCACAGCTGAGCACGGTCCATGCAGAGGGTAAGCAGGCGCCCGGGTGCTCAGCATGACACCCTGATTTGGGACAGTCTCTAACATTCCCCACGGCCTGCCTCAGGCTGGATGCTCGTGTCCTTTGCAGCCGACCCTCCCCCTTGCCGGCATTGCTGTTTTCCCAGGAGATGTTTGGATAGATGTTTGGATGTTTGGATAGATGTGCAAAAGCATCATTTTCAGGAAAGACAAGGCACCGACCTATGGGACGCTGTTGTCATGGGCACGGAGAGCCGGACAGAGAACTATTGCCCTCCAGGAACTGCCTCACCGCTGAGACACCAGACCACAGGCCCCTCCATGCCTCACTGATTCCGTCTTATTTGACCTGATTCTCCCTGATTTATTATCTTTCAAGACTCAGCCATAATCTCAGAGGTCATGCAATGAGCTGAGAGCTTTACATACATTCTTTTTTTTTTTATTCATCTTTATTGGAGTATAATTGCTTTACAATGGTGTGTTGGTTTCTGCTTTATAACAAAGTGAATCAGCTATACATATGCATATGTTCCCATATCTCTTCTCGTGTTTCCCTCCCTCCCACCCTCCCTATCCCACCCCTCTAGGGGGTCACAAAGCACCGAGCTGATCTCCCTGTGCTATGTGGCTGCTTCCCACTAGCTATCTATTTTACATTTTGTAGTGTATATATGTCCATGCCACTCTCTCACTTCGCCCCAGCTTCCCCTTCCCCTTCCTGGTGTCCTCAAGTCCATTCTCTACGTCTGCATCCTTGTTCCTGTCCTGCCCCTAGGTTCTTCAGAACCTTTTTTTTAGATTCCATATATATGTGTTAGCATACAGTATTTATTTTTCTCTTTCTGACTTACTTCACTCTGTATGACAGTCTCTAGGTCCATCCACCTCACTACAAATAACTCTATTTTGTTTCTTATTATGGCTGAGTAATATTCCATTGTATATATGTACCACATCTTCTTTATCCATTCATCTGTTGATGGACATTTAGGTTGCTTCCATGTCCTGGCTATTGTAAATAGAGCTGCAATGAACATTGTGGTACATGACTCTTTGAATTATGGTTTTCTCAGGGTATATGCCCAGTAGTGGGATTCCTGGGTCATATGGTAGTTCTATTTGTAGTTTTTTAAGGAATCTCCATCCTGTTCTCCATAGTGGCTGTATCAATTTACATTCCCACCAACAGTGCAAGAGAGTTCCCTTTTCTCCACACCCTCTCCAGCATTTATTGTTTGTAGATTTTTTTAATGATGGCCATTCTGACTCGTGTGAGGTGATACCTCATTGTAGTTTTGATTTGCATTTCTCTAATGATTAGTGATGTTGAGCATCCTTTCATGTGTTTGTTGGAAATCTGTATATCTTCTCTGGAGAAATGTCTATTTAGGTCTTCTGCCCATTTTTGGATTGGGTTGTTTGTTTTTTTGATATTGAGCTTCATGAGCTGCTTGTAAATTTTGGAGATTAATCCTTTGTCAGATGCCTCATTTGCAAAATTTTCTCCCATTCTGAGGGTTGTCTTTTGGTCTTGTTTATGGTTTCCTTTGCTGTGAAAAAGCTTTGAAGTTTCATTAGGTCCCATTTGTTTATTTTTGTTTTTATTTCCATTTCTCTAGGAGGTGGGTCAAAAAGGATCTTGCTGTGATTTATGTCATAGAGTGTTCTGCCTATGTTTTCCTCTAAGAGTTTTATAGTGTCTGGCCTTACATTTAGGTCTTTAATCCATTTTGAGTTTATTTTTGTGTATGGTGTTAGGAAGTGTTCTAATTTCATACTTTGACATGTAGCTGTCCAGTTTTCCCAGCACCACTTATTGAAGAGGCTGTCTTTTCTCCATTGTGTATTCTTACCTCCTTTACCAAAAATAAGGTGACCATATGTGCATGGGTTTATCTCTGGGCTTTCTATCCTGTTGCATTGATCTATATTTCTGTTTTTGTGCCAGTACCATACTGTCTTGATTACTGTAGCTTTGTAGTAGAGTCTGAAGTCTGGGAGCCTGATTCCTCCAGCTCCGTGTTTCTTTCTCAAGATTGCTTTGGCTATTCAGGGTCCTTTGTGTTTCCATGCAACTTGTGAAATTTTTTGTTCTAGTTCTGTGAAAAATGCCATTGGTAGTTAGATAGGGATTGCATTGAATCTGTAGATTGCTTTGGGTAGTATAGTCATTTTCACAATGTTGATTCTTCCAATCCAAGAACATGGTATATCTCTCCATCTGTTTGTATCATCTTTAATTTCTTTCATCAGTGTCTTATAGTTTTTCATCATTAGTGTATAAGAATGCAAGAGATTTCTGTGCATTAATTTTGTATCCTGCTACTTTACCAAATTCATTGATTAGCTCTAGTAGTTGTCTGGTAGCATCTTTAGGATTCTCTATGTATAGTAACGTGTCATCTGCAGACAGTGACAGCTTTACCTCCTCTTTTCCGATTTGGATTCCTTTTATTTCTTTTTCTTTTCTAACTGCTGTGGCTAAAACTTCCAAAACTATGTTGAATAATAGTTGTGAGAGTGGGCTTCTTCTGATCTTAGTGGAAATGGTTTCAGGTTTTCACCATTGAGAATGATGTTGACTGTGGGTTTGTCATATATGGCCTTTATTATGTTGAGGTAAGTTTCCTCTATGCCTACTTTCTGGAAAGTTTTTATCATAAACTGGTGTTGAATTTTGTTGAAAGCTTCTTCTGTATCTATTGAGATGATCATATGGTTTTTCTCCTTCAATATGTTAATGTGGTTTATCACATTGATTGATTTGCATATAATGAAGGATCCTTGCATTCCTAGGATAAACCCCACTTGATCATGGTGTATGAGCCTTTTAATGTGCTGTTGGATTGTTTACTAGTATTTTGTTGAGGATTTTTGCATCTATGTTCATCAGTGATATTGGCCTGTAGTTTTCTTTCTTTGGGAAATCTTTGTCTGGTTTTGGTATCAGGGTGATGGTGGCCTCGTACAATGAGTTTGGGAGTGTTCCTCCCACTGCTATATTTTGGAAGAGTTTGAGAAGGATAGGTGTTAGCTCTTCTCTAAATGTTTGATAGAATTTGCCTGTGAAGCCATCTGGTCCTGGGCTTTTGTTTGTTGGAAGATTTTTAATCACAGTCTCAATTTCAGTGCTTGTGATTGGTCTGTTTATATTTTCCATTTCTTCCTGGTTCAGTCTCGGAAGGTTGTGCTTTTCTAGGAATTTGTCCATTTCTTCCAGGTTGTCCACTTTATTGGCATAGAGTTGCTTGTAGTAATCTCTTATGATCCTTTGTATTTCTGCAGTGTCAGTTGTTACTTCTCCTTTTTCATTTCTAATTCTATTGATTTGAGTTTTCTCCCTTTTTTTCCTGATGAGTCTGGCTAGTGGTTTATCAATTTTGTTTATCTTCTCAAAGAACAAGCTTTTAGTTTTATTGATCCTTTCTATTGTTTCCTTCATTTCTTTTTCATTTATTTCTGATCTGATCTTATTTTTTTAACTTAAAAAAATTATTTATTTTTGGCTGCATTGGGTCTTCGTTGCTGCGTGTGGGCTTTCTCTAGTTGCAGCAAGTGGGGGCTACTCTTCATTGCGGTGCGCGGGCGTCTCCTTGCAGTGGCTTCTCTTGTTGCAGAGCACGGGCTCTAGACGCATGGGCTCTAGACGCACGGGCCTCGGTAGTTGTGGCTCATGGGCCCTAGAGGGCAGGCTTAGTAGTTGTGGCGCACGGGCTTAGTTGCTCCAAGGTATGTGGGGTCTTCCCGGGCCGGGGCTCGAACCCGTGTCCCCTGCACTGGCAGGCAGATTCTGAACTACTGTACCACCAGGGAAGCCCTGATCTGATCTTTATGATTTCTTTCCTTCTGCTAACTTTGGGGTTTTTTGGTTCTTCTTTCTCTAATTGCTTTAGGTGCAAGGTTAGATTGTTTATTCGAGATGTTTCCTGTTTCTTGAGGTAGGATTGTATTGCTCTAAACTTCCCTCTTAGAACTGCTTTTGCTGCATCCCACAGGTTTTGAGCTGTCATGTTTTCATTGTCATTTGTTTCTAGGTATTTTTTGATTTCCTCTTTGGTTTCTTCAGTGATCTCTGGGTTATTTAGTAGTGTATTGTTTAGCCTCCATGTGTTTGTATTTTTTACAGGTTTTTTTCCTGTAATTGATATCTAGTCTCATAGTGTTGTGGTCAGAAAGGATACTTGATACAATTTCAATTTTCTTAAATTTACCAAGGTTTGATTTGTGACCCAAGATATGATCTATCCTGGAGAATGTTCCATGAGCACTTGAGAAGAAAGTGTATTCTGTTGTTTTGGGATGGAATGTCCTATAAATATCAATTAAGTCCATCTTGTTTAATGTATCATTTAAAGCTTGTGTTTCCTTATTTATTTTCATTTTGGATGATCTGTCCATTGGTGAAAGTGGGGTGTTAAAGTCCCCTACTATGATTGTGTTACTGCCGATTTCCCCTTTTATGGCTGTTAGCATTTGCCTTATGTATTGAGGTGCTCCTATGTTGGGTGCATAAATATTTACAATTCTTATATCTTCTTCTTGGATTGATCCCTTGATCATTATGTAGTGTCCTCCTTTGTCTCTTATAATAGTCTTTATTTTAAAGTCTATTTTGTCTGATATGAGGATTGCTACTCCAACTTTCTTTTGATTTCCATTTGCATGGAATATCTTTTTCCATCCCCTCACTTCCAATCTGTATGTGTCCCTAGGTCTGAAGTGGGTCTCTTGTAGACAGCATATATACGGGTCTTGTTTTTGTATCCATTCAGCCAGTCCATGTCTTTTGGTTGGAACATTTAATCCATTTACATTTAAGGTAATTATCGATAGTTATGTTCCTATTACCATTTTCTTAATTGTTTTGGGTTTGTTATCGTACGTCTTTTCCTTCTCGTGTGTTTCCTGCCTAGACAAGTTCCTTTAGCATTTGTTGTAAAGCTGGTTTGGTGGTGCTGAATTCCCTTAGCTTTTGCTCGTCTGTAAAGGTTTTAAGTTCTCTGTTGAATCTGAATGAGATCCTTGCTGGGTAGAGTAATCTTGGTTGTAGGTTTTTCCTTTTCATCACTTTAAATATGTCCTGCCACTCCCTTCTGGCTTGCAGAGTTTCTGCTGAAAGATCAGTTGTTAACCTTATGGGGATTCCCTTGTATGTTATTTGTTGTTTTTCCCTTGCTGCTTTTAGTATTTTTTCTTTGTATTTAATTTTTGATAGTTTGATTAATATGTTTCTTGGTGTGTTTCTCCTTGGATTTATTCTGTATGGGACTCTCTGTGCTTCCTGGACTTGATTAACTATTTCCTTTCCCATATTAGGGAAGTTTTCAACTATAATCTCTTCAAATATTTTCTCAATCCCTTTCTTTCTCTCTTCTTCTTCTGGGACCCCTATAATTCGAATGTTGGTGTGTTTAATGTGTCCCAGAGGTCTCTGAGACTGTCCTCAATTCTCTTCATTCTTTTTTCTTTATTCTGCTCTGCGGTAGTTATTTATACTATTTTATCTCCCAGGTCACTTGTCCATTTTTCTTCCTCAGTTATTCCACTATTGATCCCATCTAGAGAATTTTTAATTTCATTTATTGTGCTGTTCATCATTGTTTGTTTCATCTTTAGTTCTTCTAGGTCCTTGTTAAATGTTTCTTGCATTTTGTCTATTCTATTTCCAAGTTTTTGGATCATCTTTACTATCATTATTCTGAATTCTTTTTCAGGTACACTGCCTATTTCCTCTTCATTTGTTTGGTCTGGTTGGTTTTTACCTTGCTCCTTCATCTGCTGTGTGTTTCTCTGTCTTCTCATTTTGCTTAACATACTATGTTTGGGGTCTCCTTTTCACAGGCTGCAGGTTTGTAGTTCCCGTTGTTTTTGGTGTCTGCCCCCAGTGGCTAAGGTTGGTTCAGTGGGTTGTGTAGGCTTCCTGGTGGAGGGGACTGGTGCCTGTGTTCTGGTGGATGAGGCTGGATCTTGTCTTTCTGGTGGGCAGGACCGCACCCAGTGGTGTTTTTTTGGGGTGTCTGTGACCTCATTATGATTTTAGGCAGCCTCTCTGCTAATGGGTGGGGTTGTGTTTCTCTCTTGCTAGTTGTTTGACTTAGGGTGTCCAGCACTGTAGCTTGCTGGTTGTTGAGTAAAGGTGGGTCTTACCGTTGAGTTGGAGATCTCTGGGAGAGCTTTTCCCATTTGATATTACGTGGAGCTGGGAGGTCTCTCGTGGACCAATGTCCTGAACTCGGTTCTCCCACCTCAGAGGCACAGGTCTGACACCCGGCTGGAGCACCAACACCCTGTCAGCCACCCTGTGTTGTCCTGCAAACTCCAGAACCCACACTCCAGAGGCCCTCCTTTCGATGTGCTGCCACTCCCCTTCTCTTTACGTACATTCTATCTATGAAATAATCATAAGAAGTAGGATGCTTGAAACCAGTGTTTGCCACATGGAAACCAACATGCAAAGAAAGCAGAGAGCTTGACCAAAGCCACACAGACGAGAGCTGAATCAGGAATGGAGTCAGTGTTTAAACACTGGGCTCTGAGGCCACCACCCCACTCCTGTGTTCACAGGAGACATCGTGAATGGGTCTAAGAACATTTTCCTCTCAGCCCAGATGCAGCCTCAAATGTCAGTGGAAGGTTCTAGGCAGAAACCACCAATCAAAAAAACCATAAGGTCCCAAGGGCAGGGACCGGTCTGGTTTAGGGCAACACTGGGTCCCTAGCATCTACCGCAGTGTGTGGTACTTAGTAGAAGCTCAATAAATATTTATGGAATGAATGGAGAGAGGGAAAGAGGAAAGGAAGGAAGGTCCCAGGCAGAGAAGGTTAGCTGCCTACCAAAGTTAACTTTCTTCCTCCACGGTGTAGGTTATTACTGTGATGCACTACACAGCCTGCTTCACAACTGGTTGCACTCAGGTGACAAACTCTCCCCAGTGAAATGAGAGTGGAAGGGAGAAGGGCCACACTGGGGCGAGGCTTCTGGGAAGTGGTGTGGCTCCTCCTGGCCTCTCTCCTGCTGGACTGGAGCAGCCTCCTAGTGGATTTCATGGCCACAAGGCAGAGCCTGGGGCCCGGAGTCACTGCATCCTGTAGAGCCAGCTGCCATCAGGAAGGTGGCCGGACCGTCTGCCCTGAGCAGGCAGGAGCGCGGCTGGCTGTGCAGGCTCCTGGACTCGCTTTCAGGGGGACTCAGGCCACTGCTGAACCCAAGTTCCTTCTGGAAACTTTAGCTCCATTCAACATGTAATGTGTTTCTGTTTAATCATGTGCACTACAGTTTCCATTTGGGAATTAACTGTTTGTTAAGGGATGCGAGTCCCTCTTTAAACGCAGAGAAATACGAGGAGCTGTTTTAGGTCAGGTTCCGTAAACATGGAGCCAGTGGTTTACGGAGGGGGCGGTGCTCTCAGAAGAAAAGCCTGTAAGAGAAAGAGGCAGAGGCAGGACAGGAACAGGGATGGACCAAGCAAAGCTGTGGTTCAGCCTCAGCCTGACCCACGGGGAGCTCTGGAGTATGAGAGGCATCAGAGTCTTCCGAGCTTGAGGCAAGGGAGCCCGGCTTTTGTAGCCACACCAGTCACTCACTGGTCCTTGGTGGTGGCGAGGGGTGGGGAATGCCTCCTCCCAGGCATCTCCGCGCGAGGCAGCATCCGTCACCCAGGTTAGTTCTCTCGAGAGGGCTGCACGTGGAGCCATCAGCCACAGCACTCACAGCTGGGGTTCCGGGCAGGGAACTAAGAATCTGTGCTACAGGGGCAGCTGGGGGGAAGGGGACAAAGAAAATGCGGAATGAGGTGGTGCGCAGTGACGCTCTCTCGTGTGACCCTCACAACAGCCCCAAGAGGTAGGTTCTCTCATTGCTACTGTTCCATTTTACAGATGTGGGTATTGAGGCTTAGAAAGGTTAAGGACCCAGATGTTGGATGTGGCAGAGCAGGAGTTTGAACACAAGCAGATCTGGCTCTGGAGCTCCACACATCACTGTTGCACAATCCTGCTTCCCTCAATGCAGAAGGGGTCCAAGGGAGAGGACACGGCAGCATCTCTCAGCACCTTGACGTTTCCACGTGGGAGTTTGCCTGGCCTTTGTCTCCAGGGGCGGCACCCTCCAGGAAAACAGCTGGCGGGACAGCTGGTCTGGCTGGGGACCCCACCCAGGGGTTGCAGACAGGACGAGGCAAGCGGTCCTTTAGCTTTGGGATCCTCCGAGCGGCCGCCCTGCAGGGTGTGCAGTCAGCTCCCTGACTCAGAGGCTGCCGGCCTCCTGGTTTGCTGATTTTGCAAAATAAGCAGGTCCTGGGTTGCTTCCCGCGTGCCTTTGGGGTGCCTGGCTTTCCTGGGAGTGGTGGGAGAAAGGGTGTTTAAGTCAGTGTGAGAAACACACTGACCAAACTGGTCCCCCCGCCCCCACCCCGAGACTGCAAGATACAGTGCAGAGGGAGGATACCTAGGGATGCGCAGCCTGCAGACTCAAGCTCTGCTACCTGGGCTCGGATCCCAGCCCATCACTACGGGCGAGGTGGCCCAGGGCAAATCCCTCACCCTCTCTACGCCTGTAGATAAAAACAGGCTCATCCTCGTAGAGGTTTTGTGAGAATTAATTGAGCTAATGCGTGGGAAGTGCCTAGTACATGCCAAGAACTCAGTTAATTTTTACAATCATGGGACTGGGTTTTGTTTTTTTTTTTTGCGGTACGCGGGCCTTTCACTGTTGTGGCCTCTCCCGTTGCGGAGCACAGGCTCCGGACGTGCAGGCTCAGCGGCCATGGCTCACGGGCCCAGCCGCTCCGCGGCATGTGGGATCTTCCCGGACCGGGGCACGAACCCGTGTCCCCTGCATCGGCAGGCGGACTCTCAACCACTGCACCACCAGGGAAGCCCGGGACTGGGTTTTTGATCCCAGCTCTCCATCCCTCGTAGAGCAAACACCAGTTTCTACCCTGCACTATAAAAATGGGAAATTTACCCTGTGCCGTTCCAAGCTTCAATTCCCCTCCAGTATCGCCTGCTTTTGTTCACCGTCCAGTGCCTTCAGGTGACTGTCGCTTGTGTTTGTCCAGCATCTACAGTTATTACCAGAAGCCAGAAGTCCACACCATCTGTTTTCACACTCTACCACCCCTGCGTGACGCTCAGAGGGGTGAAGCAGGTTACCCACCGCTTCTCAGCTACAACGTGCCGGAGGTTGCAAGTGGGCCTGGAATCCAGCTCCAGCCCCCTGCTTCTTCTCTCTCCCCTCACACTTATTTGTGCGTCATAGGAATATTTACCAAGCGCCGACATTGCACCAGGCACTGTGTTGGTCCTGGTGACACGGCCGTGAACGGCTTCGACGAGGTCCCTGTGCTCAAAGGCTCACATTCTAGTAGCAAAGTCGGACAGTGGGCAAGCAAACAACCCCCGAAATGAGGCAGTTGTGGGTGATGACAGGTGCACCAAAGGAAATGAGACAGGACGACGGGAAACACAGTGATAAGGTGGAAACCGCTCTGGTTTGGTAGTCCAGGCGGGTGACATTGCACAAGAAGCAAGAGTGAGGTGAGGGCGGGAGCCGGTGGGTTTCTGGGGAAAAGGCTTTTCCGAGCAGAACAAGAGCAGAGCTGGAGGAGGGAGCAAGCCTGGCTCGTGTTCATGGAACACAGGGAGGCCAGTGTGGCTGCAACTGAGTGAGCTGGAGGAGAGCAAGGACACGAGAGCAGGGAGGGGCAGGGCCGCATCACCCCGTGCCGGCGCCTCTTCAGAGCTCATCCCAGCCCTGGGCCCCACTCCCTCCACAGCTGTGCCCCAACCCCAAGGACCACTTTTGTAGCATCCAGATGCACAGTTAGAAGCTCAGGGAATCTGATGGCTGCAGTCTCTGGGCTCCTCCCTCACTCCATCATCATTCTTATTGTTATTATTAGATTGTCATCAGCCCTATTTAACAAGTGAGGAAAGTGACTCAGAGACGCTTAGTGACTTGTCCAGGGTCACACAGCTAGAAAATGGAAGAACTGGGATTTGACCCCAGGCTAATTTTACCACTGCCCTTCATTGGCTCAGAACGCAGGGCCCTGTGAATCCTAAACACTCCTAAGTCCAAGCTAATACACACTCAACTTTATGTTTTTGCTATGCCTTCAAGCAGCCACAGCACACATGCTGGCCCTAGGCTTAAACTATGGCCCGAGAACCCAGTCTGCTGGCCCTCTTCCTGTCTGGGGAAATACATTTTTACAGAACAGAGCCACACCTCTTTGTTTACAGATTGCCTGTGGCTGCTTTCCTGCTCCAGTGCAGAACTGAGTAGCTGCCACTGAGACCGTATGGCCCTCAAAGCCTAAAGTATTGACTATCTGGCCCTTCACAGGAAAGGATTGCAGACCCTGAGACACCTGCTCTCAGCTTCTGTCTGCAGGGGCGTGACTCTGGAAAGACACCTTGATTGCGCAGGGCCCAGCCCAGGGGCCAGCACAAAGTGGGCCTTTAAAGCAGGTGGTTAATTCTTCCCTGGCCTGGAACAAATGCCCCTTCCCTGAGGGGAGACACCACAACCCCAGGAGGCCTGGGCACTGCCCCCTCTCTCTCTCAGAGGGGATGTGCTGGCAGAAGCCTCTTCTGCATATGCTGCCAGCAGTTGCCAGACTTACAAATAAAAGTACAAGACAGGACTTCCCTGGTGGTGCAGTGGTTAAGAATCCGCCTGCCAATGCAGAGGACATGGGTTCGAGTCCTGGTCCAGGAAGATCCCACATGCCGCGGAGCAATGAAGCCCGTGTGCCACAGCTACTGAGCCTGTGCTCTAGAGCCCGCGAGCCACAACTACTGAGCCCGTGTGCTGCAACTGCTGAAGCCCGTGCACCTAGAGCCCATGCTCCACAGCAAGAGAAGCCACTGCAATGAGAAGCCCACGCACTGCAACGAAGAGTAGCCCCCACTCGCCACAACTAGAGAAAGCCTGCACACTGCAACGAAGACCCAAAGCAGCCAAAAAAAAAAAAAAGTACAAGACAGCCAGTTAAATTCAAATTTCAGATAAACAACAAATAAGTTTTTAGCATAAGTATGTCCCAACTATTACATGGGACATACTTATACTAAAAAGTGACTCTAATATTATTATGCTAAACTTCTGAAGTTATTATACTAAATTCCAAATTTATTATGCCAAAATTTTTAGGATAAGTTACGTCCCCAATATTTCATGGGACATACTTATGCTAAAAATTATTCTACTAAATTTCTAAAATTATTGTACTAAATTCTAAATTATTATACTAAAATCTTTACTATCAGTAAATCCCCAAAATTACTTCTGGAACATACTTTACTAAAAAACAATTTCTAAAATTATGAAATTATTATACTTAATTCCAAATTTATTATGCCCAAATAGTGTAAGTATATCCCAAATATTTCATGGGACATACTTATGCTTTAAAAAATTTATCCATTGTTTATCTGAAATTCCAATTTAACCAGCTTCTTGTGTTTCATCTGGAAATAGTACAAGGGAGCTAATTTGGAGGCAGCGAGAGGAAGCTCAGACCTGTAGGGACCTCATCACTGCCAGACTTTTCCAAGGTGGATTGGTTTCCATGGTAGAGCCCGGAATTGTAGCCACAGCAAGTTTCAAAGTCCCTTTCCCAAGTGGTTTTAAAGTAGGATATCCTCTCAGTGCCCAAACAAAGGTGAGCTATTTTCCAAGGGAGCATCCCAAAATCTACTTCTGGAATGCAAAGTCTGTAGCTTTAAGGCAGCAGAAACTTTTTAAAAAAATCATCCTTGTTTTGTTTCGTTTGATATTTCACAAGCTGAGATCTGTTTTTCCTCTCCAAGCCCCTCTGCCCTTGTGTTCCTCTCTCTGGCTCACTCTCTCTGGTTCTCCCTGTCTCACTCTGTTATATTTCTTGCTCGGGGGAACGGAGCAGGAGACAAAATGCCTTTTGACAGGTGACAAAATGGAACGAACATTGTGGAGGGCTTGGGCCCTAATCTGGGTGGCAGAAGGGAGCAGCGATGAGGCTTAGAAATGAAACGAAATTGAGATGGAGGCACGGCTGCTGCAAAGGGGACCTGCAACCAGGGATTTCTGCCCTCCTTCAATTTTAAAAATAATTATTAGGGGCATTATTTTCCAAAACGGGGCAACACAGCTGAATCAGCTTCCAAACTGGGCTGAGCAGGCAGGGTCCAGCTAGGAACCCGGCTTTGTCAGCTGCAGTTAGTCATAATGGTAACAGCGGCCTCTCAGGGTGAGGACCGGAGGAAGCATTTGGCCTCAGTTCTTTTTTTAAAAAAAATTACTTATTTTATTTATTTTTGGCTGCGTTGGGTCTTCATTGCTGTGCACGGGCTTTCTCTAGTTGCGGCGAGCGGGGGCTACTCTTCGTTGCGGTGCGCAGTCTTCTCATCGTGGTGGCTTCTCTTGTTGTGGAGCACGGGCTCTAGGCACGTGGGCTCAGCAGTTGTGGTTCGCGGGCTTAGTTGCTCCGCAGCATCTGGGATCTTCCCGGACCAGGGCTCGAACCTGTGTCCCCTGCATTGGCAGCGGATTCTTAACGACTCAGAGAGGCCAAGTGACTTGCACAAGGTCACACAGCTGATATGAGGCAGAGCTAGGAGTGGGAACTGGGAGGGGCAAACCCCCAACCCCTGCCCTTGTCCACTATTCTGTCCTACAAAAATCTTGCCTATTTTAACCTTTTATGATCTCCACCTTCTCAGAAATCCTCCAGCTTTTCTAGTTGCCTCTCAGGACTTAGCATCCAGTGTTGCGTGTCTGCAGTGACTCTGGATCTGGCTTTGGGTGGGGCTCATCTAAGGGCTGGGGGCATGAACAGAAGTAGCTCGTGTAAAGGGGTGAGCCAGTGCCAATCACACGTGAAGCGCTCAGCCCCTGCACTGTGCCGTCTGTAAGGCTCATCTTCCTCGCCATCACTGAAAGCACTCAGTGCCAGGAATGGAAGATACCTGTTAGGTGCTCAGTATGCGGTAGCTTAAAAATCTCCCCTGGCCTCCCGCTTTGTATCTGCACAGCCGGGCTGGTCTAGGAGACCCATCCATGGACCTCCTGGACATCAGACCTGTCCCCCCTACCTGGGACCCATCCGAATGCTTATGCCTGTGGCACCTCTTAAAGAACACATACTGAGCAAGTATCTCAGGCCCTCCTGGGGTTTTGGGGAGGGTAAAAGGGGCCCCAAGCAGAAGACTCTGGGCCTGCTGCAGGAGTGGGGGGACCACTAAGGGTGGAGCAGACTCAGAGCCATGTGGCCCAGAACCCCAACTCGAGAGACAGTGGGGGGTCTCCTCCCACCTTCCCAGCTCCCGGGCCTTCCCAGGAATTGGAGAGCCCCTTACTTTGCCATTCAGAAGAAGGGACCCTGTGCTGACTTTTGAGAAGTAGGTGAGAAGAAAAGGAGACTGTGGTCTGAGTGTCCCCCAGCACCTTTGAAATTGGCTTTGAGCCTTGCTTTTCTCCTCCAATTCTCTTCCAAACCGGCTCTCCACTTTAGTCCAGAGAAAAGGGGTGAAAAGCAGCCAGTTGGGGCCAGAAGGGCACTTTTGTACTGAAACCTCCCCTGTCTGGGAGAACCCGGATGCCGTTCTGAAATGCAGACTCCAGGGCCCCACCCCAGCCCTCCCCAGGGGGGACTCTAGGAGCTGGTCTGGGACTCTGCATCGTAAAAACCTGCCTTTCTCCATGGTAACACTCAGTTAGAGGTGCAAGGCAAGGGCCAGTAACTTTCAAGATATGATCCTCTCCCAGCTTAAACACAGTTGAAAATCCCTTCCTGGCTTCTCAGTGCTCCTAGAAGGAAGGCCAGCACCTTAGCCTAGCCTGCAGGACAACAACCTCCCGGTGCTTCATCCTGTCACCACTCGCCTGCCATACTGCCCCCTCCTGGGCTGCATACCCGACTCCTGACACTGGACCTTTGCTCTGCCCATCTGCGCTCTCTATACGCTGACCCCAGGGAAACTTTCCGGGGCCCCTGGTCTAGCTCAGCTTTGAAAGTTCCCCTTCTGGGCCCACATGCCTCTCATTCAACCACTTCTCTCAGTTTGAGGCCGCTGAGGGGAGGCCCTGAAGCTGCCCCATCCAACTCGGCACCCCCGGCCCCAGGCCTGTGGACAAAGCAGGGTCTGGAGTCCAAGGAGCATTTCCACCCCAGCCCTGGCTGACCATAGCACGGCAAATCCTGAAACCCACCTGGGCCTCCATCTCCATGACTATAAAACAGAGCTAAACTTGCACCTCTCCCAAAGCACTGTTCTGAGGATGACGTGAATGAGTGCGTGTCACACCCTTACCATGGCGTCCGGTATTCATTCAACAAATATTTAGTGAGCGCCTACTGTTCACCGAGCACTGCATCTGCGGAGCTACATCCAAGAAGGAAACCGACAAAGCCACTTCCTGGCTGGAGGACAGACAGTCCACAGATGGATCTAGAAGAGAATGTTTGGCAGTGGGAAGTGTGGTGTGTTTAGTGGTTCATGATGCAGTCAAATGCCGGGGGGATGGAGGACCCTCCTCAGGATATCTGGCCTTGCCAAGCCTTGGTTTTCTCACCTGTGAAGTTGGTGTGATAAGAGAGCCTGCTTCATGGCATCACAGTGAATGTTAGATGAATTAGTAGGTGTGTATCCCTTGCCTTGTGGTACGTAAGGGTGAACTATTATTATTAGGACAGACAAAGCAGGGAAACACAACTGGGCAGAATGAGAGGGCGCTGTGGGTGCTTTTTTAGGTAGAGAGGACGGGGAAAGCTTCTTGGGGGAGGTGATAAGACGGAAGGACAGAGCCCGGTGGATATTTGGGAGGAGACGAGTCTGGTGGCAGAGGGAACAGCTCATCAGAAGCCCCGAGCGAGATCACAGTTGTCAGGTGCAAGTCCAAGGCCGTTGCGGCTGGAGCTTGGGTATCAAGGCGAGAGCAAGTGATGAGGTTGGAAAAGGGCAGAAGCCAGTGAGGCAGGCCACTGCCGGCCTTGCCTTTCATTCCATGTGGCGTGGGAGCCACTGGAGCTTCTGAGCAGGGGAGTGACAGGCTCTGTTGGTCGCTGCATGAGTGAGGCATGTGGGGTTAGGGCAGAAGCAGGGAGCCAGCTGGGAGGCTGCGGGGTCCAGACGTGAAGTGATGGTGGCTTCGAAAGGGGCCCGGATGACGCAAGCGATGAGAGGTGGTCAGATCCTGCATCCGTTCCGAAGCTGTGGCCAGTAGGAAGTACTGACAGATGGGATAGAGCATATGAAAGTGAGAGGTCAATGGCAGCTCTTAAGATTTTGGTCTAACCAGGTGAAAGCGGAGCCGACTACCTAAATGGGGGCAGCGCACAGAGCGTAACACCATCAATGGTAATTATCGTTGAATTATTTTAAGAGTTGTGGCAGAGTGATACATGTTTGACTCATCCTCCTTCAAGCCCCAAGCTCACTGGCTGGGTTAAGTCAGCCCTCACAAAGGCAAGGGGTTTTAGTCTGAATAAGAAATGTCAAGCAAGGATAAGTTTGGTTCGCCCTCTATAGGAGGGAATCACTTTGTGTCCATACCTATGGAAAACTTGACTTTTTTTTTTTGATTTTACTTATTTATTTTCATATTTATTTATTTATTTGGTCACTCTGGGTCTTAGTTGCAGCACGCGGGCTCCTTAGTTGTGGCGTGCGAACTCTTAGTTGCAGCATGCATGTGGGATCTAGTTCCTTGACCAGGGATCGAACCCGGGCCCCCTGCATTGGGAGCGCAGAGTCTTAACCACTGCGCCACCAGGGAAGTCCCAAAACTTGACTTTCTGGACAAACACTGAAAGTTGTCAATTGTCCAAGACAGTATCCCTGGGACTTCCCACTTTGTAAACACCCATTTTAGTATTTCCTCAAGTTGTGCATATTCTAGAGCAATTTGGAAAGCAGCTCCTTCTCCAACCCCATTTATACCTAATACATCCCAAGGACAAACCCAAGGGGTGGCTTTGGAATTTTCAGTCTCAATGCCCCTCTCTCTGGATGGTGCTGATCAAGACCTGAATGTATTTCAGGTGCACATAGGTGTATATACAGGTGCATGGAAATTCATTAGAATGTTTTACTGTGTCCTCTGCACACCCGGATTGGTTGAGCTGAAGTTTCCTTGGTAAACATTTCCTAAACCACAGAAGAACAATACAACATCATTGCCCACAGAAACACACACACACACACACACACACACACACACACACACACACACAAAACCACACACAAAAAACCTTTCCTGAAGGTAGAGGAATCTCGAGGGAGGTGGAAAAGTGGAAAGGAGGTCCTTTCCCCAAGAGGCTGCCCTCGTGGTGTTTCCAGTTAATAAAGTACAGCAGATTGGACTTCTGTGAGATTCCCTCAAATTGTAGACATTTCTTCTAAAACCCTGACTAGTAATAGTCCGTGATAGGCATGAGTGATTGATACTTGATGGGAGCCAATATTCATCATCATCATCTTTGATGGCTATCTTCTGCCAGCCAGCCAGCCCCTCACCTGTGTCGGCTCCAAGACACACAGCTACCTGCAAGGGACCTGTTTTTACATTCCCTGCCCTAGATGCATGTCGGGGCAAGAATCTTCCTTCTGTGCTGCATGTATTCCTCTCAAAATCTTCTCCAACTTCCCAGGCCACTTGGTAGCATGGAAAAGCCTCTTCCTAGAATCTCTCCGCGCATCTCGTTCAAGTTCCAAACTCATCTCCTGTCATTTATAATCATTTGGCAAGTTTCATTTAAAAAGAAAATCCATTTAATGAAATATTTCTGTTTAAATACCAGCACATTAGATTTGCAAAAATGGACCCATCTTGAATATATTTAAGCAAAAATCAATAAAGGTTAATAGCATACTGCCGGGGCATCACGATGGCAAAAAGCCAAATAATTCCTTTTGTAATTGAACAGTATCACTGGAGTGTGGGTGGAAATCAACAGTGACATTTCTACCACATCTATGCAAATGGTGTGTGAAATTCAGCCATTGGGAATGGCTGTGATAGCCACATACAATTCAAATTTGACTAATTAGGTGAACTGTGCAATTTTCCATTTTTTAATAGGAAAGGGGGGACGGCAAGGCAATTTTGAGAGGGTTGAGGCCAGAAGGGGTGGGGGGAAAATCATGTGAAGACAGCAAAGTCTTTAACAACAACGGAATTTGAAAAAAAGGATTTAATTGGAACCTATTAGGAGACAACCCAGCTGGTTTGAAGGACAAGATTAAAAATATTTCATTAACGCACATGTGACTATGCAAATAGACGCCCGAGGAATTCGCCGGAGGAATTTATCATTTTCTCAAGTCACTTACTGCCCGGCACTTTCTCCAAAGGAAAGTGGCTCATAGACCATTAGGCTCAAGAGACTTTGTAGTTCTTTCTGGTCTCTGTTATTGATTTCCCCCCAGGGCGATGGTTATCTGTCGTTGCTCTTGAACGTCAATTTCCACTCTTCCTATGGGCATGTTGTGTGTTCTTGAGGAAACCGCACCTCCTCTGTTCTTAGCCCTGAATTCTGAGTCAAGAGTATCCCATCACCGGCCTCCGGGTGGACCCTGATTGGCTAAAACCGGTTGTCAAGTTCGACCCCCCCAGGACACAAGGATTGGTTCAGTGGATGGGCACATCACCAAATCCACATCAAGACGATGTGAAGAATACATATATTTCCTTGCTCTGTCAGCTGAGAGGGTCTAGAAGCAATGGCACCCCAGTAACAAGAAGCCCACCTAGAGTCTAGATCTTAGTTTCTAACGTCATTCTCAACTAAAAGGAACCGGGGCTCCTTGGAGAGATCGCTGATCCCAGGGCCCGGGTGGGAAATATACAAGATATACCTTACAGTGTCAGAAAGTAAGGAACTGTTAAAACAAACACACAAACAAAAAACCCCACAATAATGTGGGCATGTCAAAGGGACACCAGAGCCTCCCAATGGTCAAAGCTAGAACAATTTGAACAGAAAAGTGAAGTAGTGTTGGATTATAACCCAAGGTATAAAATAAAAAGATGTACAGTCCACAGTGGTATAAGTAAATGATTGAACAATGAATAAATAAATACATAAAAATAGACAAATCTCCCATGCAGAAAAATTCCAAATAATTTCCGTAGATACTTCACCCCCGGGGAGATGGAGCATAATTCCCCTATTTCTTTGTGTGTGGTTTTTTGTTTTGTTTTGTTTTGTTTTTTTGTGGTACGTGGACCTCTCACTGTTGCGGCCTCTCCCATTGCGGAGCACAGGCTCCGGACGCGCAGACTCAGCGACCATGGCTCATGGGCCCAGCCGCTCCGCGGCATGTGGCATCTTCCCGGACCGGGGCACGAACCCGCGTCCCCTGCATTGGCAGGCGGACTCTCAACCACTGCGCCACCAGGGAAGCCCCTCCCCCATTTCTTAAGTGTGGGCTGCACCTAGTGATGTCCCTCCAAAGAGCACAGGATGGAAAGGGTGAAAAAAAGAGTAACTTTACAGCAGAGAAACCTGGCAAACATGACCTCAGTCAGGTGATCTAGGTCAACAACAGTGATAAACAACGTTTCTGGTGTGGACCTTTCATATGATGTGATGAGAAGGGCCCTTTACCTGTGGGGTCTTCCTCCCCCAAACTCATGACCCCAGGATATTCTTGAGAAAACATCAGACAAATCTGAAATGAGGGACAGTCTAGGGAATATCAGAGCAGTTCTCCTCCAAACTGCCAAAGTCATCAAAAGCAAGGAAAATGAGAATCTATCACAGCCAAGGGAGACACCACAACTAAATGTCATGTGGTGTCCTGGGTGGGATCATGAACCAGAAAAAGGACATTAGGGAAAAGCTAAGGGAATCTGAATAAACTTTGGACTTTAGTTAATAATCTTGTATCAACACTGGTTATTAATCGTGACACATACTCATCTAAGATGTTAACAATAGAAGAAGCAAGGTGTGGGGTGTATGGGAACTCCCGGTACTATCTTTGCAATTTTCTTCTGTAAATCTGAAACTATCCTAAAGTTTAAAAAAATATTATTTAAAAAATCTGATATGAAGTGATATTTATAGGGGCTGCTGGAAAAAGAAAGCTCTCTTGTGCTGCATCATGTGTACAGTGTAAAGATTTGGAGTTTAAAACTGAGTGCACCATTTAGCTACCGAAGAGGGAGAGACTGGAGCTACTGGCAGTTGCTCGGTGCAGCCTGGAGACAAACTCACTGCAGAACGCAGAAAGAAGAGGTGGAGAGAAACCAAGTCCTTGGCGGTATGCATGAGCTGCTGGATCGAGCCTTGCCTGAAACTAACATTACTCTTGACTTTTCTGATTCTGAGCCAGTACATAAATCCCTTTATTGTCTGAGTAGGAGTTTTGGAAAACTGAAGCATCATGATTAATTATGCACTGTTTAGAATGATTCCCCATCTTCTCTGATCTTTGCATGATCCCCAGATTCTGAGCTCACACTCTGTTGGGCTTGGGGTACAATTTAATCGTCAACAAAGTCTGAGCAGTGTATTCTTTGGGGATACTTCCTCACTGTTTCCAAGGGCAGAAAGAGTAAGGTGTATGGGCTGGGGGCTGCAGGGATCCCTGGGCTAATGAGGTCTTCGGAGCTGGCCTTGAGTTCCCACCCAATAATCTGTCTCCCCAGTAAAGAAGCTGTTGCCAGAGGATGATTTCTGGAGGATTCTTTTGTTGGAGCCGAGACCTGAGCTCACTGCTTCTCAGTTTTGTGTGGTTTGTGGCTATGGCTCTTTGTTGTTTTGCTAAAGGATGTGGCTGGAGGTGGGGTATGACTGCTGTTTGGGATTTCATGTCTGCTCTAGACTTCATTGGAAGATCACCCCCTCCTAGCCCTACCTCATCACACATTGTGATGTTTCTGTTTGTTATTTTTGTAATCCTTTTTGTGTAGATTATTTAACCTTGCAGAACTTCAGAAATGAATGCCGTTTGTGGAAATAAACAATCAAGTATTTCTAAATTGTCCCTGAACCCCCAGGGAAGGGATCGTCTCTTAATCATCTTTATTTTCCCAGTACTCAAGTCCCCGGTACAATTCAAAGTCAACATATGAATGAGTCTGCTAACTCTCTGTACACAGACAGGCCAGACACTTGTTGGGGGCAGGACGTGCCCGATTCTGTCTGGGTCCAGCTTCTTCCTTCTCCGTACCCCTCACTGCCTGCCCAATCACCAGCCTTCCAGCATGTTCTTAGAGGGAGGGACTTCTTGCCTGAGTGGCTAGCAACACCCCAGATCCTCCTGACCCCTGTAAGCATAAGCTCTTGTGAAGATTGGCTAAAAGCATTTGAAATGCCAGGCCCACTAATAGCCAGGATCCGTGCTTTGGACGGGACCCTTTAATCTCCTCCTTCGCTACAAAGGGAATGAAGGATTCTCCTAAGACTGTCAGTCAAACCATTACGGTTTTGTGAAAGGTGTGACCTCAACTTGGAGACACATACCTGACCTTTTACCTGCTCTTTCATGTTGTTTAATTCAGTTGCACCGGATTTCAAGAGATCTTAGCAAAAGTCACCCTTATCAAAAAAAAAAAAAAAAGTCACCGTCATCCCCCCAAAACCCTGATGCATAAAATCCTAAACTCTTCAGTTTTCTATTTTCATTTGTTCTGAATGTCACGTTACCTCTTGCTTCGAAGGAATCCATTCATTCAACAGATCTTTGTTGAGAGTCTCTGTGTGGCAGGCACTGTTCTAGGGCTGGAACACGGCTATGGTGAGACAGGCAAGGTCTGCTTGAACCCAGATGATCTCTTAATGACTGAACTCTGCAAAATGCCTCCCTAATATGCAAGGAGGTAGGACTACTTCAATTCAAATATTTGTTGGGGATTTTTTGTAGTTGGATGAGCTAGAGCCAGGGAAGAGCCCTTGTCTTTGGGGCAAGGACATATAAACCTGGGCAGGTGTATACAGTTGAGTGTGGCATAACGCTAGGGTAAGATGCTCAAGTCAGTGAGAAAGGCGAACATCTTCTAGGGCAAAACGTAGCCTTGAAAATCCCTGAGATCTCCTTAGAGCGCTGGTTTGTGCACCCAGTCCTGTAGGGTAATATGTATATATCAACGTATAATGTGTGTAGACATGTGTTACGTACTGCAAGCAGTAAATGTGCAGAATTCATTTCACAAGGTTTTCTGTTACAGCAGAAACAGTACATAGAGAGCACTGAAATTCCAGAGTAGCCTCCGCCAGCCTCCCTGCTGGCTGTTAATTTGGCAGCTGGAGGAGCCCTGTTAAGCCAGGTAGGATCTCACTGCAGCTCCAGCAACTCCCCTTACACACAGGGTAGAACCAAGGCCCCCAGGACCCTGGAACCTGGCCCCCTTCCCTCTGCTCGCACCAGCCCCCTGCACGTTCCAGCCCGCCGTGGTTGCCTCCTTGCGTTTCTGGAACCCATCAGGCCTGCTCTCAGCGTGGGCTGCTGTCCCCTCTGTCTGCACGTCCCAGGGAGCCACAGACTCACCTCTGAAGGTCTCCCCTGACTGTCACCCTGACCACCGCCCTTAATGCTCACCTCTAGTCCCCTCCCCTGCTTTATTTTTCTCTAGGCAGTTTACTGCTATCAGACACCCCCTGCTTTATTTTAAAATTTTGTTTAATTGTAAGCCCCAGGAGGATGAGGTTTCATGACAACGTTTTGTTTTCTGATGTTTGCTCGGTTCCTAGAAATGTGCTCAGTACTGGCAGGTGGTTAATTGATATTTGCTGAATGAATGAATGAATAGCACCTGTGCCCAGTGGCTTATGCATCAGTAAGTCCGAGTCATTCATTCAAAATGTTGTGCAGACTTACCGGATGCTACGCTTCAATCAAAAGTTTACTTAAAATGGGGACTTCCCTGATGGCACAACAGTGAAGACTCCGCGTTCCCAAAGCAGGGGCCCCGAGTTCGATCCCTAGTTCGGTCAGGGAACTAGATCCCACATCATGCCGCAACTAAGGAGCCCACCTGCTGTAGCCAAGACCCAGCGCGACCAAATAAATAAATAAAATAAATATTTAAAAAAATTTACTTAAAATGGAGTGGAGGGAGGGTGTCTTCATGTCCACTCTATGAGATACAGTTATCGCTGTTTAAGTGAGGAGGAAAGAAAGGTTCAAGAGGGGTAAAGTGGCTTATTTATCTTCTCCTAATCGACAAGCAGCAGGTAAGCCTGTTCTAGGAGAGCTCGGGACTGTCACCGTTTCTCCTCCCTCCCATAAGTGAGCCCTGGGAGGGGAAAGTGTGTTGTGGGCACCATCAAGAGACAAAGAAGGTACTTGAATGTCCATTTCTCCTGGGTGGTTTGTTGACTGGGCAAATGTGTGTTGCGTGACTAAAGAGACAGAGCCACGCTCTTCCCTTTGTAGCCTCTGCTGCAACACACTGTAGATGAAAGAATTGGAGGGGGAGGAAAGAAGATGTGCAGAAGGGAAACAGAGGCAAGATCAGATCTTGCCGATTTCTAGTTTCATGGTATCTCTCAGGCTAGTGGCATCTCTGCCCTAACCAATGTAGAAGTTAGCAAAGAACAACAAGAATTAGCATCGATAGAGAATTTTTTCCACTCCCGACTGTCCGTGAGTTATGAAGCAAAATTCCAGTCCATTGCAGTTTAAATAAGGAAATAGCTCAGATGTAAATGGTAAGTAGCTGTAAGTAGGTAGAGGGAGAGAGATACTGCCTTTCCTCCACCCTAAGAGGCCATCTGGCTTTGAAGATGGAGGAAGGGGCCGTGAGCTAAGGAATGTGGGCAGCTTAGGGTGTAAGAACATTGGAACGAGTGACCTGTCTGGAGTCAAACAGCCCTGAATTCAAATTCTGGTTTCTTCATTAACTAGTTATAGGACTTTAGGTAAGTCATGCTGCCATTCGTCTATCCGCCCACCCACCCATCCATCCATCCATCCATCCATCCATCTATCTACTCAACAAATATTAACTGAACTCCTGCTACACACTAGGTATTTGAGAAGGGAAGCCAACAGAATTCCCTGTGTCTGTTTTAAACAATACAGAGACCAAGCCAAACAGAATTGCTTGCTGCAAAAGATATATGCACCCGGAAGATAAGACTGTCAACTAACTAAACAGCTTCCTTATCAAGAGCTTTTTTGCAAAGGACTTAACGTTCAGTGGAACAGTGGCTCTCGATGTCTGTATCCTAATCCCTGGAACCTGTGAATATGTTTCATTTCACTGCAAAAGGGGACGTTGCAGATGTGATTGGGTTAAGGGTCTTGAGATGCGGAGATTATCCTGGATTATCCAAGTGGGATTAATGTAACCACAAGGATTCTTATAAGGGAACAAGGGAGGCAGGAGGTGTAGTGTCAGAGTGCAAGAGAACAGCTCCACTGGCCATTGCTGGCTTTGAAGATGGAGGAAGGGGCCACGAGCTAAGGAATGTGGGCAGCTTCTAGAAGCTGGAAAAGGCAAGGAAACGAATTCTTCCCAGAGCCTCCAGAAGGACGGCTCTGTCCACACCTTGCTTTTATTTTATTTCAATTTATTTGATTTTTAAATTTTTTGAAAATTAAAAAAAATTTTATTTTATATTGCAGCCTAGTTGATTAATAATGTTGGGTCAACACCTTGATTTTAGTCTCGTGGGACCCATTTCAGACTTTTGACCGCCAGAACTGTAAGAAAATACATTTGTGTTAAGGCACCAAGTTTGTGGTAATTTATTATAGCAGCAGCAGGAAATTAATACAATGTCAGATGGTAAATATTTTCATTTTTGAGGGTTGTGTGTTCTCTTTCGCAACCTCTGCCACTGATGGTAAATGAATGAGCATGGCCAGATTTGGCCCCCGGGCCATAATATGTCGACTCCTGTCCTAACATATTAAATAGAGAGTAATAATAGTAAAATGTTTTGTGAGCGTGAAATGAAATCATGCATATAAAACTTCTAGTGGTGCCTTAGAAATAGCAAGCACCCAGTAAAGTTTATTATTATTTTCTTAATATTATGGCAGTGGTTATATGAGGAGGAATGTACTTGATTTTTCCAGGAGTCTGCCCAACAGAACACCACAAGGATAGGCCAAGAATCTTCTATTTGTCAGATATTTCTCATTAAAGCTCTTCACCAGCAGCTCATAGACACCACATAAGGGGAAAAACAGCTTGGGGAGGAAGAAAAAATGAGAAGAATTGTCTTCACCTGAAAATGACAACCTGGAACAGATCCGGTGAAAAACAAACATCTCTAAGTCACAGGATCACCTCGGCTTTGAATGGCATGGGGTTCTCCTGTTACTACCTTCCCATTCCGGCATTGACGTATTTTGTTACTAATTGCTTCTTCAAACCTCATCAATGATCTTTTGCACTTTCCGCAAAGAAACGTTGAAAGCTTTTAATGAAGAAATTAATTATGTACAGTCTTGAATGCAAATTAGACTAATTAATTGTAGCATTGATACCCTCTCCTAGCACAAAATATGAGAACTGGCATTATACATATTTATAAGGTACAGTACATTTTGACAGATGCCTGAAGATTGTGATGAAAAGGTGGTCAAGGTGTCTGAAAGGACACCTTCTCTCTGACAGATGAATGTGGCTGCATTTCGTGAGAAGTTTGGTTTAGTTGTCAACAACAGTGACTTCATAATGTTGAGATATGAAAACTTCGGGCATAAAATGGATTTTCCCCCAAAATGGAAAACTTGAGTGGAGTAGAGATGATTGGAACCAGGATTGAATGTTTCTTAGGAAAATTCATTTAAGTGTTCCTGGCTCCTACTGTTTGATTGTCTAAGAACCATTTCCATCAGGGCTGGATGGCTGAATGGTTGGAATTTGCCTCTTTTCATGTATGAGAATAGAGTTGACATCTGTGTGAGTATCACTTGGCCACTGGGAAACAATGTTCTGCTTCACAGAAATCTGTGCTAAATAAAGACCCCAGTAGGGGGGAAAAATGGTCACAATATTTTGTTGCTTCTCCTATCAAGAAATGGAGTTTATTTGTCCACCCTTTGTATCTTGGCTTGGCTGTGTGACTTGCTTTGGCCAATGGGAGGTTAGCAAACATGATACAAGCAGAAGACTGAAAAGTGCTTCTGCACTGGGTTTGCCATCCCTTGCTCCTGCAGGAGACCTTTCTGCCACCAGGAACACAAGCACACGGAGACAGGCTCAGCCATCTCAGACATGACCCCAGGCACGTGAGTGAGGCCATTCTAGATCAGCCAGCCGCCTGCCGAGCCAACCCAGACCAGAGACAGCCCAGCCAACCAATAGAATCGTGAAAAGTTTAAAAAACACGTTCGCTGTTTGATACCACTAAGTGTGGAATGATTTGTTACACAGCAAAGGCTAACTGATACAAGTTACCACCAAAATTTCAGAGCACTTTCCTCCTACATTTGGGGGTGGTGGGTATTAAGGACCTTGTTCATGAGTGACTGGTGCTGCTTCCTTGGAAGACTCCACAGATAAAGACCAGTCTTTGGGGAAAGACAGACAGTGAAGGAGTAAATCAGTCAATACTTCATTACAAAATGAAGGAAATGAGTTGGACAAAGAGGAATAGAAAACCCTTGGTCTGAGCATGTGTGGCCGACAAGATTGCTGCCTCCCAACAGCCATCTCCTCCCTGCATCTTCTTCCTTTCTGACCAAACCCTTTAAGTCCGTGATAGAGGCTGAAAGTACCAGAGGCCTGTTTGCCAGCTTCCTCTGCAGCCAGGATGGGCATGTGACCCAGTCCTGTCCAGTGGGACCCCAAGGGTATCTGGCAGGGGTATCCTTGGAAAGGCTTCCCTCCCTAACAAAAAAAGACACATCTCTGATGGCACGGTCCTTCTGTGGTTGGCAGAATTCCAAAATGGTGTCCCCAAGATTTCCTGCCCTAACCCCCAGAACTGTGACTATGCTGAGTTATCACTCCTGTGATTATGGCACATTATGCAGCAAAAGGGATTTTGAGATGTAATTAAGGCTGCTAAGTAGTTGACTTTGAGCTCATCAAGAGGGAGATTACCTGGACGAGCTCATTCTAATCACGTGAGCCCCTGGAAAGCAGAGAGCTTTCTCTGGCAGGTAGCAGAAGAAGTGAGAGAGATCCAACATGTGAGAAGGACTCATTGAAAGATCATGTTTTGTTGCTGATGGAGGGGCCACCTGGTAAAGACCTGGGAGCGGCCTCTAGGAGTTGAGAGCACCCCACCCCTGGCTGACAGTCAGCATGACGGCAAGGATCCAGGCCTCAGTTTGCTGGTGTGTGGTAGGGGCAGGGGGGTTCTCTTTTCTTCAAAGGTACAACCTCAAAAGGCCATATGTAGCCACAGTAGGAGCTGGGTGGTCACCTCTAAGAGCAGCAGGGAAACAGGGTCATAGGGCTTCACACAGTGATGGGGAGAAAAACAGACCTGAGCTGGAGAGAGAGAGGGTTGGGATCCTACACCCTGGTCAAGCCCCCTCCCCAGGCCTGGCAACACCCAGCTATTGGATCTCCCAGAAGCCACCACTCCTTGAGGAGTTCTGTCTTTCGCTTAAGCTCAGTTTGGTGTTGACCTCTTTGGGGGAAATGTGTTTTATCCAATACAACACCTTCTACTCTAAGAGGTAAGTTACAGATGGTTAGCTTAGTTGGTGACAGCCTCCAGCTTGGCTCCACTTACACCCTGATCTGTACCTGCTAGCTCCAGTGAGTTTCTCCCAAGGGCAAGCAAATGCCCTAGACCATGCCCACTCAAAGTGTGGTTTGAGGTTTTGGCGCCCATCGGAGAAAAGTGGGCTACTTGTCTTTGAGGGATTTAGGGGAGAATGCTGAGAAACCTGTACAGCTGTCGGACCCTGTACCACATCGAAGCCTCCGACCAGCATCTCGTTTCATTGAACAAACGATAGACAGATGGTGCGGCTGGTAGCCACGCACGGTAGGACCACATATTGGTCTGCAATGTGTTGACAATTAAAAAAATGATCCTTCACCCCTGGAGCTTGTGAAGACCGCCCCAGGCTCCGGCATGTCAAGGTTTTCCTGGCAGGTATTATAGTTTGAGGCAATCTTTTGAGTTCAAGTCATAGCTTTCTTTCCTGGAAGAAGTGAAGGAGTGTCACTAATTCCTTCATTTCCTGCGGGGGAACCTCTCAGACCCCTGTCTTCCTTAGGACTCCCACACCAGATGGAGAAGTCTCCAGTGCAGCCATTTCTGCACAGCTTTCTTTGGAAGACGACAGAGTAAGAGTGTTAGAAGGAAGGGGTCATCCAGGCAGCACTTCCCAAATTGTGTTCTTTGCCCCCAGGTGGGCCGTGAGAAGGGCCCCAGTGACACAGGAGACACAGCCCGGTGTGTTTCTCTCATGGAAACTGGGGATGGGAATGGCGATGAAGCAAGACCTAGGAAACTGGGAGTGGAAAGGACCCAGAAATTACGCAAATGCTCCATTTCAGTTTCCGGGGAACTGAAGTCAGAGATGTCAGCCTAAGGCCACGAAGTCAGCCAGGGTCACATCCTTGAGCCTCTGACACTAACTTACCTTATTAGGTTACTACAGTGGCTGCTGTAACAAAGATCAAACTAACAGTGACCAGGGCTGGATAGAAGTCGGTTTCCCTTTTGTATCTCAGTGCGGTTGTTCAGGCTGATGCGGTCAGGGGTCCAGGCTCCTTTTCCCTTTGTCCTCTTCCATCTTCAATAAGAGGCATCCGTTCCATAGTCTGGCCTGAGGGATGGGGGTGTAACAGGATCAGATTTAAGTTATAGAAAGATGAGCGGCCTGCAGTGGGAGGCAAGGGGGGCCATGCATGGGAACAGGCCACAGAGTCAAAAGTAGAAACGTGTTAAAATAGGATCCTGTTAAAATAGGGCCAGACAGTAATGAAAACTAATGAAGGGACCCCATGTAAGATGACAAAGGGCAACTCACTCTGGGCTTCGCTCTCTGGGAAGCAATAGGGAGCGGTGCAGACTGTGGCAAACTGGGCCCTGCACACTGTCTGCAGCAGGGCTGCTCGCCTTCGGCCCTATCGACGCTCGGGGCTGTGTAGTCTTCATTCTGGGGGGCTGGCCTGGGTGCGGTAGGATGTTTACCATCATACCTGAACTCCACCCAGTAGATGCCGGTAGCACCCTCCCCCCATTTGTAACAAACAAAATTGTCTCCAGTTGTTGCTAAACGTCCCCTGAAGAGTAAAATCCCGCCCAGCTGAGAAACACCGGTCTCTAGGGAGCAGCCGTCCCTCCTCAACTCCAGCTACAGCGCCCTGTGGGGATGCAGGCTTCCAAGTCTACAAAACTCACATTTTATATTGCCAAATAACCCACTTTTAAAAAAAGTGCCAGCCAACACCACGTGAGACAGATGAAAGCCCCACCCCAGGCCCCAGTTTGCAGCCTCGGAGTGAGCAGTCTATGATGACCACCGAGGGGTGGATGGGATCCTTTTTTCCTTTGAGCCTCGATGGGTGGGAAGGATGTATTTATTTATTTATTATTAATTTTTACTGGCTATAGTTGCTTTACAGTGTTGCTTTAGTTTCTGCTGTACAGCAAAGTGAATCAGCTATACGTATACATATATCCCCTCTTTTTTAGATTTCCTTCCCATTTAGGTCGCCACAGAGCACTGAGTAGAGTTCCCTGTGCTATACAGTAGATTCTCATTAGTTATCTGTTTTATACATAGTGGTGTATATATGTCAGTCCTAATTCCCAATACTTCCTACACTCTCTCCTTCCCCCCCTTGGTAACCATAAGTTTTCTACATCTGTGACTCTATTTCTGCTTTGCGAATAAGTTCATCTGTACCATTTTTCTAGATTCCACATATAAGTGATATCATACGATATTTGTCTTTCTCTTTCTGACTCGCTTCGCTCTGTGTGACAGTCTCTAGGTGTGGATGGGTTTCTTCGTGTACTTATTCTTATGTCCACCAAAGGACCTGTTTTATGGAACCTTCCACTGAATAGCAGCTTGTTCACTATTTGTTGAGTGAGTGAACAACAGAAGCTGACAGCTTATAATGCTGATCCTGTGTCTCCTCTTAACCCCCTAATTTTTATTTGACGTGATCACTCCAAAGTTCATTTCTCTCCCCTTCCTGCCCCTTACAGGAATTTAAGAGTTCAAAATAGATTCATCTGAAGTCACAAACCTGATTCCACACAGCTGTCAGCGCCCTCACTTGAAGCCAGCCCTTCCAGAAACACACAGAAGAGCCACACACGCTCACCCTCCCACCCCCTTTTTCAGAGAAAAAGGCCGTGTGTGGGAAAATGCTGTGGGCTTTGTGGTGGTCAGGATGATGAGCTTATGTTGAAAATGCTCTGCTCTGGATGAAAGTAAATAAAACAAAACCTTGTTCTTTAGAATTAACATCAGTGTTTCCTTCCACACTGCTGACATTTCGGACGGCCCCTGCCCCCTCGCCGACATCGCGTAGGAAAGGCTGCTGGTAACGGACCTCCCACGATTGTGTCTCGTTTGCACACTTCCTCCCCTCCCCTGAGCTTCTCCTAGTTGGATGCTTTTGACAGGCTCTGCGGCCTGTTTAGAGGTTGAGTGAAATGTTGCAGATTCGGGGATTCTGGTCTCTGAAGTCAGTTTCTGGTGAGCCCCCTCCCCGCGCCCCAGCCTCCTCGTGTCCCGGCTGGGATGCAAGTTGACAGCGAGCTCTGGGGTCTGCGAGCAGTGGCAGAGGCGAGGCATGCGGGGGACAACACCCTCAAGGGAGGTGATAATACAGACAGGATCCCCTTTGTTCTCTGGGGCTTCCTCTGAGCCTGGGCCCGGCGGATACTTGGCGGACGCTGGCTCACGTGATGCTGCCCGCATCCAGAAGGGGCAGGTAGCATTGTGACCGCGCACTCCCCTGCAGGGCCTGTCACCGCAACGCCACCTGCCTGTCTGTGCCGCCTCACCTCCCACTGCTCTGCTGCAGCCACACTGGCCTGCCTTCAGTGGCTCCCAGGCAGGAGCTGGCAAAGTTCTTCTGTAAAGGGCCAGATGGTTGGTACGTTTGGCGGCGTGGTTAGTGGCTGCTCTCCTACCGGTACCACTGCAACCTGTGTCCCCAGGAACCCCTTGGTCCTAGGCAAGCAGGGACGGTTGGTCACCCCACTTTGCAGGCCCTCTGGGCTCTGTTGCAGCTGCTCAGCTGTGCCCTTGAAATGCTGCAGCAGCTGGAAAAGAGAGGAAACTGAGGGGGCGTGGCTGTGGGCCCATAAAAGTTCATTCATGAAGTCAAGTGGCCAGGCAGAGGGGTTCGCTGCCCCCTGTTCTGAGGCGGCAGTCTCACTCACTCCGCACTTGCATGAGTCGCTCTTCCCTCAGATACGCACCCATGCCTTTGCTCAGCTGTCCCCTCCTCAGAGCCCACGGGTCTCAGGCACCCGGCTGCTGAGTGTTGGCTGCTAAGAACCACCAGTTGCCTCCTTCTCCAGAGGGATGCTCTCAGGCAAAGGGCGCCACCTCGCCTGGGAGTCTATGCTCTGCCTTTCTGACCGTGGCTGCCCCAGAGGGCCCATGGATAACTCCAGCGCCGCTGCATCCTCGCCTCGCTCCCGCCCACATCGCGCATTACTCACTGTCCCATCCCGTTGTTGCATTGTCTTCACAGCGCTGCACACCATCCTAAGTGATCTTGGCTGCATGTTCGTTTACTGATCTGTCGTCTGTCTGCCCCTGGAAGGTAGGGACCACGAGGCCAGGCTGCCTTGTTCCTCACCGGGAGGGAGCCGTGCCAGGCTCACGGCTGGCTCGCCATCGGAATCTGTGGTATTAATGGATGCAGTAACAACTGGGTGAAGCACAAGGGCTCAGAAGGCTTAATACGCTTTGCTCAAGGTCACTGCCGGCAGGAAGGAGAGAACTCGGGTCCTGAGCTGGGCTCTATCACCAGCATTGTGACTTGGGCACGTCACTTGCCCTTTCTGGACACTGACCCCCCAGCCACAGGGGCACGTGTCTGTGTGCAACACGAGAGGCTGAGACGGCCTTAGCTGAGGGCTTGTGCAAATGTGGAGCTGAATGGTTTGAGGAGATGCCCCCTGCGGTTTCCTAATTTGGTTCCACCCCACACCAGGCCCCTGATGACCCCAGCCCCCTGGCTCCCTGGAAGGTCCAGTGCCAGGTAGAGCGATTCCCATCTGCATCTCTTTGTGGTCAATTCTTTTTTCCGACTTCTTGGGCGTGTGACCTGGGCAGTGGGACAGGGCCCTGAACCCAAAAGGGCCACAAATTTTAATGCTCTGCTATGGCTGTCTTGAAATTCTCAATACTTTTTATGGATCTTGATACTCTTTGAACAAGAGCCCAGATTTTCAGTTTGCACTGGGCCCTGCAAATCCTGGAGCTGGCCCTCTGTGCCCTGTTTGCCAGATTTAGTTCCAAGAGCTTTTCAGGCATCATTGTGATTATCTGCAGTCTGCACGAGAAGAAACTGAGGCCCAAGGGGACCAAGGGATTCGTCCCTGGGTCACCAAGCAGGGAGGTGGCAGAGCAGGCTTGGAGCAAGGCTAGTTCCTCTCAGAGCCCCCTTCTGCCTTAAGCATCCCACACCCACCATGCTGCTTCTCCTGAGGACATTGGAGCTGCTCAGGAAACAGCCATTGATGATTGAGGTTGATTTTATGTCAGCCTGGGAAGGGAGGCCAGCTCTTCATGTGGCTGCCTCCTTCTCCTCTAATCTTCAGAGCCCTCCTCCTCCAGCAAGGCCTGCAGTCACTGCAGTCCTCTTGTAGCCCACTTCAAAGCTTGGGTGGCCCAGCTCTCCACCTGGTCCAATCCTGTGGAGTCCTGAGGTCATGCCTGCTGGTGGACAGGTGTACCCAAGCAGCACCTCATTTCCTGGGGGCAAGCACACAGTCTGATTCAGCAGACTGACGTTCACAGCCCCATAACCAAGCTTGGGAATGCAAGTGGTTAGGTGTCAAATTAGCAAGTACCTGCTGCATTTGGAAATATTTATCAACTTATTTTTACTTTTCCTTCTAAGAAAATGCAAAGATGCTTGCAGGGTATATGAAACATAAGGTAAAAACATAAATCAGAAGTCAGGAGAAAAGGAAAACAGATGAAGAAGAATAGGGATATAATAGAAATATAAAACAAAGCCAGAAATAAGACTGTACATGCTGTCGTGGGCAGAATAATACCCCCCAAAGGTGTCCAATTTGTAATCCCCAGAACCTGTGAATAGGTGACCTTATGTGGCAAAAGACTTTGCAGATGTGATTAAGTTAAGGATCTTGAGATGCGAGGATTATCCTGGACTATCTGGGTGAGCTCAGTGTAATCACAAAGGTCCTTATCAAAGGAAGTCAGGGCTTCCCTGGTGGTGCAGCGGTTACGAATCCGCCTGCCAATGTAGGGGACACCAGTTCGAGCCCTGGTCTGGGAAGATCCCACATGCTGCGGAGCACCTAAGCTCGCAAGCCACAACTACTGAGCCTGCGCTCTAGAGCCCGCAAGCCGCAACTACTGAGCCTGCATGCCTAGAGCCCTGCTCCGCAACAAGAGAAGCCACTGCGATGAGAAGCCCACGCACCGCAACGAAGAGTAGCCCCCGCTCGCCCAACTAGAGAAAGCCCGAGTGCAGCAACGAAGACCCAATGCAGCCAAAAATAATAAATAAATAAACTAAATAAATTAAAAAAGAAAAAGGAAGTGAGAAGAGTTGGAGTCAGAGAGAGAGGTGGGGACAGGTTGGGAGATGCTGTGCTGCAGGCGCTGAAGGTGAATACACCAAGGAGAGCAGGTGGCCTCGGACACTAGGAAAGGGAAGGAGACAGCTTCTCCCCTAGAGCCTCTGGAAGGCATGCAAGCCTTCCAACTCCTTGATTTTAGCCCATTGACCTGGGTTTTGGACTTCTGACCTCCAGAACTATAAGATAATACATTTTCTCGAGCTGTTCACTTTGTGATAATTTGTTATAGGAAACTCATTGATGTATGAAAGAATCTCATTTATCGGAGACCAATACTGAATAAGTTTACCTCTAAGTAACCATCCAATCAGGGAGTGAAGCCCACTGCCTTTGTGATCCACAAGGTATATGGATGAAAGCAAAATAAATAAATAAACACCCCTCCAAACACCATCAATTTAAGTCCCCCAAGAAATTCTTGCTAAGGGTCCTCAAAACATCTGTGTCTTTCTCAGGGGGACCTCAGATCAGCAACCCTGAAGGAGGCACTCAGGGGACAAGGGGGTCCTCTATAGCCACCTCGACCTTCAGCTGGACCACCAAGATAAGGAAAATGATTTTTTAACAAACTGTGGAAATGAACTCAAACACAAATGGCAATATTTTCCCTCGTGTCTCTCTTTTCTCTAATGAAAATCCAACACATCCACAGGACTCATTCAAACAATGCAGAAGGAGTAAAGCAGAGGGTGTGAAACGTTTCCTGTAAAGGCCCAGGCAGACAATATGGGAAAGCAGCTGCAGTCGGGGTGGTGAGTGGGCTGCTGTGTCCAAATAAAACTTATTTACAAAAACAGATTAGTAGGTCTCTTGCAGCAGTGGGAAAGCTTCTGCTGGCTCTGGGATGAAGCTCCACTAATCCTGCATCCCCCTCCCAGACAGCATCCCTTTCCTAGTCAAGCTGTTATTCAGGTCTCTGTATGGGGAACAGCCACAGATCACGAGGGTGGAATGGAGATGGCTAATTGGGAGTGTCGACTGAAAAAATGCACAACTTAAAAGTTCAGAATTACGTTTTATTCATCAGACATACTGAGGACATAGGCCTGGGAGACAGCCTCTCACATAGCTCAGAGGGATTTCTCCAAAGAGCCGTGTGGCTGACAGGGTCTTTGTGCTCCGGCCGGTGTCAGGCCTGTGCCTCTGAGGTGGGAGAGCTGAGTTCAGGACATTGGTCCACCAGAGACCTCGCAGCTCCATGTAATATCAAATGGCAAAAGCCCTCCCAGAGAGCTCCATCTCAATGGTAAGACCCAGCTCCATTCAACAACCAGCAAGCTACAGTGCTGGACACCCTATGCCAACAATTAGCAAGAGAGAAACACAACCCCACCCATTAGCAGAGAGGCTGCCTAAAATCATAATGAGGTCACAGACACCCCAAAACACACCACTGGATGCGGTCCTGCCCAAAAGAAAGACAAGATCCAGCCTCATCCACCAGAACACAGGCACCAGTCCCCTCCACTAGGAAGGCTACATAACCCACTGAACCAACCTTAGCCACTGGGGGCAGACACCAAAAACAATGGGAACTACAAACCTGCAGCCTGTGAGAAGGAGACCCCAAACATAGTATGTTAAGCAAAATGAGAAGACAGAGAAACACACAGCAGATGAAGGAGCAAGGTAAAAACCAACCAGACCTAACAAATGAAGAGGAAATAGGCAGACTACCTGAAAAGGAATTCAGAATAATGATAGTAAAGATGATCCAAAATCTTGGAAATAGAAGAGAGAAAATGCAAGAAACATTTAACAAGGACCTAGAAGAACTAAAGAGCAAACAAACAATGATGAACAGCACAATAAATGAAATTAAAAATTCTCTAGAAGGAATCAATAGCAGAATAACTGAGGCAGAAAAATGGATGTGACCTGGAAGATAAAATAGTATAAATAACTACCGCAGAGCAGAATAACGAAGAAAGAATGAAGAGAATTGAGGACAGTCTCAGAGACCTCTGGGACAACATTAAACACACCAACATTCGAATTATAGGGGTCCCAGAAGAAGAAGAGAGAAAGAAAGGGATTGAGAAAATATTTGAAGAGATTATAGTTGGAAACTTCCCTAATATGGGGAAGGAAATAGTCAATCAAGTCCAGGAAGCACAGAGAGTCCCATACAGAATAAATCCAAGGAGAAACACACCAAGACACATATTAATCAAACTATCAAAAATTAAATACAAAGAAAAAATACTAAAAGCAGCAAGGGAAAAACAACAAATAACATACAAGGGAATCCCCATAAGGTTAACAACTGATCTTTCAGCAGAAACTCTGCAAGCCAGAAGGGAGTGGCAGGACATATTTAAAGTGATGAAAAGGAAAAACCTACAACCAAGATTACTCTACCCAGCAAGGATCTCATTCAGATTCAACGGAGAAATTAAAACCTTTACAGACAACCAAAAGCTAAGGGAATTCAGTACCACCAAACCAGCTTTACAACAAATGCTAAAGGAACTTGTCTAGGCAGGAAACACAAGAGAAGGAAAAGACGTACAATAACAAACCCAAAACAATTAAGAAAATGGTAATAGGAACATAACTATCGATAATTACCTTAAATGTAAATGGATTAAATGCTCCAACCAAAAGACATGGACTGGCTGAATGGATACAAAAACAAGACCCGTATATATGCTGTCTACAAGAGACCCACTTCAGACCTAGGGACACATACAGACTGAAAGTGAGGGGATGGAAAAAGATATTCCACGCAAATGGAAATCAAAAGAAAGTTGGAGTAGCAATTCTCATATCAGACAAAATAGACTTTAAAATAAAGACTATTACAAGAGACAAAGGAGGACACTACATAACGATCAAGGGATCAATCCAAGAAGAAGATATAACAATTGTAAATATTTATGCACCCAACATAGGAGCACCTCAATACATAAGGCAAATGCTAACAGCCATAAAAGGGGAAATCGGCAGTAACACAATCATAGTAGGGGACTTTAACACCCCACTTTCACCAATGGACAGATCATCCAAAATGAAAATAAATAAGGAAACACAAGCTTTAAATGATACATTAAACAAGATGGACTTAATTGATATTTATAGGACATTCCATCCCAAAACAACAGAATACACTTTCTTCTCAAGTGCTCATGGAACATTCTCCAGAATAGATCATATCTTGGGTAACAAATCAAGCCTTGGTAAATTTAAGAAAATTGAAATTGTATCAAGTATCTTTTCTGACCACAACAATATGAGACTAGATATCAATTACAGGAAAAAATCTGTAAAAAGTACAAACACATGGAGGCTAAATTGAAATTGAGACTGTGGTTAAAAATCTTCCAGCAAACAAGAGCCCAGGACCAGATGGCTTCACAGGCAAATTCTATCAAACATTTAGAGAAGAGCTAACACCTATCGTTCTCAAACTCTCCCAAAATATAGCTGAAGGAGGAACACTCCCAAACTCATTCTACAAGGCCACCATCACCCTGATACCAAAACCAGACAAAGATTTCACAAAGAAAGAAAACTACAGGCCAATATCACTGATGAACATAGATGCAAAAATCCTCAACAAAATACTGGCAAACAGGATCCAACAGCACATTAAAAGGATTATACACCATGATCAAGTGGGGTTTATCCCAGGAATGCAAGGATTCTTCAGTATATGCAAATCAATCAATGTGATCCACCATATTAACAAAATGAAGGAGAAAAACCATAAAATCATCTCAATAGATGCAGAAAAAGCTTTCGACAAAATTCAACATCCATTTATGATAAAAACTCTCCAGAAAGTAGGCGTACAGGGAACTTACCTCAACATAATAAAGGCCATATATGACAAACCCACAGCCAACATCGTTCTCAATGGTGAAAACCTGAAACTGTTTCCTCTAAGATCAGGAACAAGACAGGGTTGTCCACTCTCACCACTATTATTCAACATAGTTTTGGAAGTTTTAGCCACAGCAATCAGAGAAGAAAAAGAAATAAAAGGAATCCAAATTGGAAAATAAGAAGTAAAGATGCCACTGTTTGCAGATGACGTCTTACTATACATAGAGAATCTTAAAGATACTACCAGACAACTACTAGAGCTAATCAATGAATTTGGTAAAGTAGCAGGATACAAAATTAATGCACCGAAATCTCTTGCATTCCTATACACTAATGATGAAAAATCTGAAAGAGAAATTAAGGAAACACTCCCATTTACCACTGCAACAAAAAGAATAAAATACCTAGGAATTAACCTACCTAAGGAGAGAAAAGACCTTTATGCAGAAAACTGTAAGACACTGATGAAAGAAATTAAAGATGATACCAACAGATGGAGAGATATACCATGTTCTTGGATTGGAAGAATCAACATTGTGAAAATGACTATATTACCCAAAGCAATCGACAGATTCAATGCAACCCCTATCAAACTACCACTGGCATTTTTCACAGAACTAGAACAAAAAATTCACAATTTGTATGGAAACGTAAAAGACCCCAAATAGCCAAAGCAATCTTGAGAAAGAAAAATGGAGCTGGAAGAATCAGGCTCCTGGACTCCAGACTCTACTACAAATCTACAGTAATCAAGACAGTATGGTACTGGCACAAAAACAGACATATAGATCCATGGAACAGGATGGAAAGCCCAGAGATAAGCCCACGCACCTATGGTCAACTAATCTATGACAAAGGAGGCAAGGATATACAATGGAAAAAGGACAGGCTCTTCAATAAGTGGTGCTGGGAAAACTGGACAGCTACATGTAAAAAATGAAATTAGAACTCTCCCTAACACTGTATACAAAAGTAAACTCAAAATGGGTTAAAGTCCTAAATGTAAGTCCAGACACTATAAAACTCTCAGAGGAAAACGTAGACAGAACACTCTATGACATAAATCACAGCAAGATCCTTTTTGACCCACCTCCTAGAGAAATGGAAATAAAAACAAAAATAAACAAATGGGACCTAATGAAACTTCAAAGCTTTTGCACAGCAAAGGAAACCATAAACAAGATGAAAACACAACCCTCAGAATGGTAGAAAATATTTTCAAATGAAGCAACGGACAAAGGATTAATCTCCAAAATTTACAAGCAGCTCATGCAGCTCAATAACAAAAAAACAAACAACCCAATCCAAAAATGGGCAGAAGACCTAAAGAGACATTTCTCCAAAGAAGACATACAGATTGCCAACAAACACATGAAAGAATGCTCAACATCATTAATCATTAGAGAATTGCAAATCAAAACTACAATGAGATATCATCTCACACCAGTCAGAATGGCTATCATCAAAAAATCTAGAAACAATAAATGCTGGAGAGGGTGTGGAGAAAAGGGAACAGTCTTGCACTGTTGGTGGAAATGTAAATTGATACAGCCACTATGGAGAACAGTATGGAGGTTCCTTAAAAAACTACAAATAGAACTACCATACGACCCAGGAATCCCACTACTGGGCATATACCCTGAGAAAACCATAATTCAAAAAGAGTCATGTACCACAATGTTCATTGCAGCTGTATTTACAATAGCCAGGACATGGAAGCAACCTAAGTGTCCATCGACAGATGAATGGATAAAGAAGATGTGGCACATATATACAATGGAATATTACTCAGCCATAATAAGAAACAAAATAGAGTTATTTGTAGTGAGGTGGATAGACCTAGAGACTGTCACACAGAGTGAAGTAAGAAAGAGAAAAACAAATACCGTATGCTAACATGTATATATGGAATCTAAAAAAAAAAAAAAAAGGTTCTGAAGAACCTAGGGGCAGGACAGGAATAAAGACGCAGACGTAGAGAATGGACTTGAGGTCACGGGGAGGGGGAAGGTTAAGCTGGGATGAAGTGAGAGAGTGGCATGGACATATACACAACTACCAAGTGTAAAACAGATAGGTAGTGGGAAGCAGCCGCATAGCATAGGGAGATCAGCTTGGTGCTTTATGACCACCTAGAGGGGTGGGATAGGGAGGGTGGGAGGGAGACGCAAGAGGGAGGAGATATGGGGATATATGTGTATGTACAGCTGATTCACTTTGTTATACAGCAGAAACTAGCACACCATTGTGAAGCAATTATAATCCAATAAAGATGTTACAAAAAAACGAAAACAAAAAACAAAAAAACCAAAAAACGAACAAAACAGACCAGCAACTGGATTTGGTCTGCGGGCTGTAGTTGCCTCCCCACGTGCTTTAGACAATAATAGATTTCTGAAGGTCACTGAGCCCATCCACAACATGACTCAAGAGTCCTCAATGACCTGGATCATTTTGCCTCCCCCTGGACCAGGCACGGAGACAACTCCTCCCAACCTACCTTCCCTGTGGACAGAAACAATGATACCCAACATGGGTTTGGTAAAGTGGCTGGCAGATCTGCTTGGCACATAGCAGGTGCTCAGAGCCATGGTGGCTGGGAATAGACTGCTGTCCTCTCCTGATGGCACACAATCAGAGCTCATTAGAGGAGATTTTGGTGGTGACAGGTGCAGGCTAGAGACAAGTCCTACCTTGGCCACTTACTCTCTGTGTGGCTTTGGGTGAGTTACTTAACTTCTCTTCGGTGCAGAGCCTTAATCTGAAATGGAATGCTAATTGTGGTTATTGGTTGCTGTGACGGTTCAGTATAGAGTTGCCAAATAAGATACAGGATGCCACATTAAATTAGAATTTCAGATAAACAGTGAATTATGTATTTATTTATATTTTATATTGGAGTATAGTTGATTTACAATGTTGTGTTAGTTTCAGGTGTACATAAAGTGATTTAGTTATAGATATTCATATATCTATTCTTTTTCACATTCTTTTCCTATATAGGCCATTACAGAGTACTGAGTATGGTTCCCTGTGCTACATAGTAGGTCCCTGTTGATTTGTTTTACATATATTAGTGTGTATATGTTAATCCCAACCTCCTAATTTATCCCTCCCACCCACCTTTTCCCTTTGGTAACCATAAATTTGTTTTCTAAGTCTGTGAGTCTGTTTTGTAGATAAGTTCATTTGTATCATTTTTTAAGATTCCACATATAAGTGATATCATATGATATTGTCTTTGTCTAACTTACTTCACTTAGTATGATAATCTCTAGGTCCCTTCATGTTGCTGTAAATGGCATGGTTTCATTCTTCTTTATGGCTAATATTCCACTGTATATATGTACCACATCTTCTTTATCCATTCATCATCTGTCAGTGGACATCTAAGTTGTTTCCATGTCTTGGCTATTGTGAATAGTGCTGCAATGAACATTGTGGTACATGTATCTTTTTGAATTAGAGTTTTCTCTGGATATATGCCCAGGAGTGGGATTGCAGGATCATACGGTAGTTCTATTTTTAGTTTTTTAAGGACCCTCCATACTGTTCTCCATAGTGGTTGTACCAATTTGCATTCCCATCAACAGTGTAGGATGAATAATTTTTTTGTGTGTAAGTAAGTCCCAAATATTGAATTTTCTTCATATGCTAAACCTAGCAGCCCTACTTCAGTAAGATAATGCTTGAGGAACGTCTGAGCCAGTGCCTGGTGTGTAATGGGAGCCCAGTAAAAGGTTAGGACTTTCTAATGTTATCTGTAAATGGAGTTACTATGTTTTTGACACCCTACCTATCCGGTTGTTGGGAGAACCAGACAAAGTAAGGTCTGTGAAAACCAAAGCCACTCTGGCCAGTCTGTCCTGTCAACTCTTCTTCGTCTTCTTATTCCTTGTTCTTCCCATTCCAACCCGTCAATTCCACAAAGCTGAATGAACCAGTTTCCCAGTGCTGGTGCTCCTTGGCCTGCTTCTGGGAGGGACTTTACCTCTTTCTGGTGGGGGAGCCGGGTAGGAGGCAGCCCCTGTGTCTCTCCTTGCTCTGGGTGGTCTGGCTCCAAAGACCTAGAGAAAGAGCTAAAGTCAAGTCAGCTCTGAAAACCTGGTTCCCACGGACCCAACTCGATTTGGGCCTGACAAAAATCCTCCCTCCGCAGCCTCCTTTTCCCAGATCCCTCTCTTCCCAGATCCCCCTCTTCCCAGATCCCCCTCTTCCCGGGATCCCCCTCTTCCCAGGATCCCCCTCTTCCCAGATCCCTCTCTTCCCGGGATCCCCCTCTTCCCAGATCCCTCTCTTCCCGGGATCCCCCTCTTCCCAGATCCCCCTCTTCCCAGGATCCCCCTCTTCCCGGGATCCCCCTCTTCCCAGATCCCCCTCTTCCCGGGATCCCCCTCTTCCCAGATCCCCCTCTTCCCAGATCCCCCTCTTCCCAGGATCCCCCTCTTTCTGGATCCCCCTCTTCCCAGATCCTCCTCTTCCCAGGATCCCCCTCTTTCTGGATCCCCCTCTTCCCAGGATCCCCCTCTTCCCGGATCCCCCTCTTCCCAGGATCCCCATCTTCCCAGATCCCCCTCTTCCCGGATCCCCCTCTTCCCAGGATCCTTCTCTTCCCAGATCCCCCTCTTCCCAGGATCCCCTTCTTCCCAGATCCCCCTCTTCCCAGATCCCCCTCTTCCCAGGATCCCCCTCTTTCCGGATCAGCCTCTTGCTGGAACCTCCTTCTTCCTTTCTTTCACCACAGCACCAGCTGCCTATAGCCCACAAAGCACGAGAGATTTGATTCCATTTTCTATTCTTCCACTTTGGTTTATTTTATTTGGCTCAAATTTTCCCCCTACTATGTTTTCATTGCACTTACATATCTTTTAAATAAAAAATTCAGGCACACAATTTTAAAAGTCAAAGATACTCAAAATTCACAACAATATCAGCAATGAAACCTTTCCTGTTTCCACCTTCCCCAACCCCAATCCCTGCGCCCAAGAGCAAACTCATTTCAACCTGCAGGCTGTTTTCTGTTCTTGGCCACTTTGTAATGTAGCCTACTTACCCTACTACTTTATGCTTTGCAATGTTGGATTTGTTCCACTCTTATTCTCCCCACCACACCCCCTTGCCCTCCCTCCCCTCATTCTTCCAATGACAGCATCAACCCCTTTGGGTTCAAAGCAGTCCCAGTGTGCTCCTGACTGTGACTCCCTAAGTACTAGCCAGGCACTGCCATCACACCTGTGCACACTGTCTTGTTGGGTGCGAGGGTGACTTGGGGGTCCTTGTGTGGGCTTCAGGGGACTGAGTCAATAGGTGTCCCCAGAACAAGGCCAAACCTTCTCAAAAGTCTTTGGAAGTTGAAGTTCAATGTCACTTCTGGTGATGTACACACACCCCAGAACCCTGACCGGGTTGGCAAGAAGGCAAGCTTTCAAGCCATAGTGTCTCTCACCCTATGGCCCAGACCACTCTTCCCTCTGCCTGTAGGGTACCCTAAAGTCTTATTTTTATAGATCCCACAATTATTTCATGAATAACACAATCATATAGCACTGTAATTTGAGTGTTAAAAGAATGGCTTTGTTAAATGTAAAGAAGAGAAGAGACTCTGCCCCTACCGTCTTAAGTGCTGTACCTGGGACCTGGGAATTAAACTGACAAAAGACAGATTGACAGGAGAAGAACATATTTTATTTGATGTTACTATTTTTATGTGTAGACAGAGGCCTTCATATATAAGAAAGAAAGACCCAAAAAAGCAGATAGGTCTGAGAGCTTATATACCATTTTAACAAAGAACAGTAAATTGTGGAGAGGTGACAAGACCAAAGAAAAAGGGATTTGGGGTTAGGGACAGTAAATTGTGAGAAAGTGACCAGGAGATACATGGGGGAAACTAAAGGAAGATAAGGGTTATTTTAGTAGGTTTATTCGTACAGATTCATCTCAGCCTTGACTGTCCATCTTGGGTAATAGGAATGTTCTCTTTCTGGTACAGGGAGGGCACTTTCCTCATAGGAAATTTATGCCCTGCTTTGAAGTAGAAGGGGGTGGTCAGAGAACCCTTCCTGAATCTGGTGTTTTTCAATTGCCTTCAGCTCAAAATAGTCAATATGCAAGAGTGTCATATTTGGGGATGGCATGTTCTGATCCTTTTCAAATGTAAACATTAAAAATATGCCACAGTTTTTGTTACCATATTTCTTAATATGCTAGGAGTCCCATAAAATGAATGAGGTCTAGTCCATCTCTGCCTCCGAGAGGTCCACTGTGAAACCTGGACCCACAGAGAAAGGTGCTGCAGGTGTGCATGTTTCGGGGAGGGGGTCTGGCTCTTGCTGGATTCTTGCGGGCCCTTCTATTCTTATCCCCCATGTTCAGATGAGGAAATCTTGGCTCAGAGAAATGCCTTCAGTTGCCCAAGGTCATGGAGCTGTCTGTCGGTGGTGGAGTCATGCTACGATTCCAGGTGGTCTGACCTCAGTTCCTGCACACTTACCCACCGAGTCATCATTGGAAGGACTGAGGGGGCTGTATTAGCTTCCTAGGGCTGTGGTCACAAATTACCACAGCCTTAGTGGTTTAAAATGTCAGCAATTTATTCTCGTGCATTCTTGGGTGTCAGAGTCCAAAACGGGTCTCAGTAAACTAAAGTCAGAGTGCGGACCTCCCTCTGGAGGCTCCGGATGAGAATCATTTGCTTGCCTTTTGCAGCTTCTAGAGGCACATTCCTCACATCCCTAGGCTCCTGGCCCCTCTTCCACCTTCAAAGCCAGCAGCCCAGCATCTTGCTTCAGCGTCACTTTGCCTTCTGCGCAGTCAAATCTCCCTCTGCCTTTCTCTAATAAGGACATTGGCGATTGCATCTAGAGACCTTGCAGTCATCCAGGATAATGTTCCCATCTCAAGATCCTTTACTCAATCACATCTCCACAGTTCCTTTTACGTGTGAGGTCATATTCACAGGACCCAGGATGTGGACCTCAAAATCCTTGGGGGCCATTACTCAGCTTACCCCAGCAGCCCTCAAAGGTGTGTGTCCCACAGGCTGGGTCCTCACCATGGAGATTTCATGGTGACCTATGAAAGGGTCACGACAGCCATGGGACTCTCTAGTCTCCTGTAGGAGGTGGAGCATGTAACTCATCGACCAAGCAAATGCCTCCGGAATCTCTCAGGCAGGACCGGTACAACCCAAGCTTGGAGGTCTTTTTTTTTTTTTTTTCTTTAAGATTGAATTTTATTTATTTTTGGCTGCGTTGGGTCTTCATTGCTGCATGCAGGCTTTTTCTAGTTGCGGCGATCGGGGGCTACTCTTCGTTGTCGTGGCTTCTCTTGTTGCAGAGCACAGGCTCTAGGCGCACGGGCTTCGGTAGTTGTGGCGTGCGGGCTTCCGTAGTTGCAGCACGCGGGCTCAATAGTTGTGGCGCACGGGCTTGTTGCTCCGCGGCATGTGGGATCTTCCCGGACCGGGGCTTGAACCCGTGTCCCCAGCATTGGCAGGCGGATTCTTAACCACTGCGCCACCAGGGAAGTCCCAAGCTTGGAGGTCTTAAGTTTCAGGAGGAAGAATGATTCCTGCCCCAGCAGCCCCCTCTGCCATCAGCACAGTGGGCTCTTGGGGGAGAGAAGCAGAGGGACAAGCTTCCTGTCCTCACCTCTGCTAAGATGCTGGGGAGGCTGGTAGGCTGTGGAGGTGAGATCATTGGCCTCTGGAGGTAACAACAACCAGTATTTGAACTCAGTGAGTCCTGCTGTATGGTGGGTGATCTCATCTCTCTGATCCTCAGTTATCTCCTCTGTACAATGGGAACAGTGCCTGCCTCAGACGATGGCTGTCAGGATTCACAACCCATGTAGAAGGCACTGGGCAGAGTCCCTGGTACATGGTGAACTCATGGCAGATCTCCTATCTCAAATAACTGGTAACCCCATAACCCAGTTGGTCAGGCCACAGTCCTTGCCCTCCTCAATGCCGTCTCCCGTTCCTACCCCATATCCAATCCATCAGCAAATCTGCTTTCCATCTGCTTTCAACATGTCCCTGCAAGAAACCATTCTTGCCCAGATCACCATCATCTCCCTCCCGGGTTCTTGCAAGAGCCTCGTCACTGGTCTCCCTGCATCCCCTGCCCTCTTATCATCTCTCACCCCCAGAGCAGCAGAGGGGATCTTTTCAAGCTCAAGTCAGTTCAAGGCCTTCTTTGCTCAGAGCCTTCCAATGGCTCCCTACTTCATACCCTTTCCACGGCCAGCAAGCATCCGTGGGATCCAGCCTCCAGACCATTCTCTGACCTCATTCCACATTCCTCTCTCCACCTCTGTCTCTGCTCCAGCCACACTGGCCTCCCAGCTTCTTCTCCCATACACTAAGCAAGTTTCTGCCTCAGGGCCTTTGCACTGGCTGTTCCCTCTGCCCCAAATGTCCTTCCTTCTGATGACTATGTACCTAGCAACCTTGTCTCCTTCCTGTCTTTGCTTCAGTGTTAACATTTCTGTGACTCCATCCCCGGTCCAACTATATAAAAGAACAACCCCTGTATATCTTATATCCACACCTGATATGTGATTTTGTTACTATTTACTTATTTATTTTTTGTCATCTCACTGTCAGCTCTATGAAGGCAGGAGCTATGTCTGTTTTGCCTTCTGCTGTGATTCTAACATCTAGGATAGTGCCTGGCATATAGTGCATGCTCACTAAACAGTTGTTGAATCTGCAGAAGAATTTATTGGGGATGGAATGAGAGCAGTGCCAGGCACTGTTCTAAGGGCTTTACATAGATTCTCTGCTCTAATCCCCACACCAGTGTTATGAGGGAGGTACCATTCTGCTCGTTCCCCACTCCCTCCTTGCCCCACAAACACATTTACATCCACACAGACCCATTTAACAGATGAGAAAACTGAGGCTCAGAAAATCCAAGTGACTTGTCACGGTTGAGCCAGGGTTTAAGCCCAGATGGGGAGAGTCCCGTGCTCAGTCTCTCTCTCGGTGCACTGTAGGGTGCTGTCCACTCTGACAGCCGTCAGCACCCCTGTGGTGGCCCTTAAGGACATGCAGCGTGGCTGGTCTTAATTGAGATGTGCTGTGAGTATAAAAGACACACTGATTTCAAAGGCTTCATACCAAAAGAGGAGTGTAAAGCATCTCATTAATAAGTTTTTACATTGGTGACGTGTTGAAATGATAATATTTTGGATATATTGGGTTAAGTAAAATATATTATTCAAATTAATTTCACCTGGCTCTTTTCCTTTTTTTTAAAAAATGTGGCTACTAGAAAGTTCAGAATGGCACATGTGGCTCCCATTTGTGGCCCATGGTATGTGTCGGTTGGACAGCACTGTCCTGCAGCATCTTCTGTGTCCTGATGTCCTGAACATCTCTTGCCTGGGAGTAGGCAGGTGAGCTGCTGGACGGACTCCACTGGGCTCCAGGATGCCACAGTCAAAGCCTGTTCTCTGAAGACCCCGCTGAGGGATTCGGATGGCTAAATATTTACGGTTCTGAGGTTGCATTTCTAACAGCTCCAATATGCCTTTGGATTTTGTATAAACCTAATCATGGCAAGGCACACGGTTTCCATTTCCACCGCCTTTAATCCTCCAGCCCTCGATAAAAAAGATGTGATGACATCTCTTGAAGAGTTAGGCCAAGTCTGCCTGGGAAACGGCTACACAGATCTGCAAGTGGGCAGGGGCTGACAGGGGGTGTTCCCCAGTGGTTGTATTTTTGGAAGTAATAGTGGTGTCTTTAGTGGTCAAATTTGATTACTCTCCCAACCTGGTCGTGGAATGAAAGTTAGGAATTCTATAGAGTCTAAGGCTAGACTTGCCATACCTGTGCTCACCCCTCCAAGGGGACTCAGTGCAGGATTTAAAATTGCTGCTAATGAAAATTTAGGTTGGGTGTTGGAGGACAAGAAAACTTATCATTTGTTGTGGGTTGTGATGGTGAAAGTAGAATCATGGTGTGGTGTGTGTGTGTGTGTGTGTGTGTGTGTGTGTGTGTGTTTTAAAGCTATCTAATTTCATTCACTTGGGCTGTGACCACTATGCTCTGTTTTACCAAACCCCGAGAGCAGGGTGACACTCTGCATCCCTGTTTGAAGTGACTGTATATGGAGACTTGGGTCACAGGAGAGAAACACTTGGAAAAATCGGGAGTGCTTCAGGGTGACTTAGAGGCAGCTGATGTTCGAAGTCTTCTCTAGCGAGATCGACTGCAAAGTCTCAGGTGGCACAAATAAGATGAGAACTCTGAAACATTTGCAGGACTTAAACCAAATTGTAATTAGAAGGTGAAATAACTCACATGGCTACCAAAAAATTTTTCTTCATATTAGATCCCAAGAATCTTGTTAATGGAGACATCATCTGAGGCTAGATATTTGAAAATTTTTTTGATTGGAATGAAAAGTCTCCTGTTTCTTTACTTTTCACTTCCTTAAACTACTGGTAGCAATTTTTAACAATGGGAAATTGTTATCCATGAAGTATAGAGCATATTTTATATTATCCTGACTGTATCTTCTTTCTGAAAGTTAATTAATGCTCACTCAGGGCCAAGAGTGTTTTAACACAAGGGCAATACCCCTGGAATCATGAAATTATTTCATGTGAAGGCTAAGGTTTTGCAATCGTAGATGAAAAGTTACCGTTAGAAAAAGAAATTCTTTCCTTTTTTTCTTTCGAATTCTGGTGCCCTATTTGCAATGAAGTGAGGCCGTTTTCTTAAAATTCTGGCCTCTCGGCAAATGGTTATTTTAACTGACACTCAAGTCAAAAGCTCGTTTGTAATGTCCTTTCATTTCAGTTTTATGGCAAATTAAATTATGGTTGTGGTTAAACAAAATTACATTAAAAACCATATGTGCTGAAGAAGTTTTGAGGAAGAGTATCGAGTTTATACTTTAAAAAGCCGGAACTGCTCTGTTTAAAGTGGATCTTTCATAAACTTGGAGTCACCGAGCAACAATAATGTCCTTCACTGAGTCAAACGCTTTGGAAAGAAAGGCGAACTGAAAACACTTAGTCGAGTTTTTCTGTCAAACCACGTTTGAAATTAAGGAATTCGTGTAAATTGCCGTCTTCTGCATCAGAAGGAAGAAACGGACACAATTCCCCTGCTATATGGAGTTGTTGTGACATAAGAAAACAAAATCTTTTTAAACCTCGAGTTTAATTAATTCTTTTAAAAAAAAAAAAACTTTAGCAGCAGCACGTTAAAAGGAAAAAGGAGGGGGGGGGAAACCCGATTAGCTCCAAATAAGCGTCTCTTAATCACCCTTAGCAAGGCGTAATTTGCAAAACACTACGAGGAAGTAACATCTTTTTAATTTTAGGGGGGGAAGCGCATTGATAAAAAATAAGTAGAACATTTTAATTAAAACTCATAAAGTTGTGGACATCTGCCGGGGATTGTTCAGCGTGGTAGCGATTAGCGGATCCCAGCACGTAGATAATGAATCGTTACTGGCATAATGGGCAGGGTCCTCTGTGAGAACGCTGCGGGCTCACTTTGTGGGGCAGGGCATATGCCTATTAGATTCCAATAAGTTTAGCCTAAAAGCGGGGAGGAGGGTGAGATGGGGGGGCAGAGTTAAACACAGGAAACAAGCGTTGAGTGTGTGCCAATAAAAATGATCACAAATCAGGGCTGCTGATGTCATAACCCTGGGGGTCGGGGGTCACGCGGAGTGAATGCGCCTGAAAGGGACCGCCTGTCTGCGGCCGGAGCGGCGGCTGGCGAGGGGGGCGCGGCGCGCACAAAGGGCCCGGAGCGCCTCGTTAGAGACGCGTTTGATGGGCTCCCGTCCCCCAAGGGGGCCCTGGGCGACGTCAATGGGATAATTACGATGATCTAATGGCCGGCTCTTTTGCATGCAGGCCCGCCTCAATAGGGAGCCTCGAGGCTGCATTGAGGCCGGGCTGTGTAAACTGTAGGGTGCCTCGTCGACTTGGAGCCGCGGAGACTGGCGGCGGGTCAACTTGGACCACTTTGCATTCACGCTCTGAATAGGCGGAGCGGGAGGCGCCCCTTTCCGCGGCCGCCTTTCAGCCGCGAGAGTGACAGATTGGAGGTCAGGGGCTGGCGGGATGGAGGCCCCGGCGGCGCAGATGGACCGCGCGCGGCCACTGCGCGGACCCCTGCCCGGACCCCCGCCCCGCGCCGAGGCGCGTCTACGCGGACCGCTCGGACCGCGCGCCGGTGCGGGACCCGCAGCTTCGGTCCTCCCAAGGCGGCCGCGGGAAGAGCGGGTTTCCACTTGCCCGCAGATCGCCTCTCTCTTAATTACAAGAGTAATAACGTCCAACAGGTCCCACAGCCCAGCACTTGGCTGCTCTCCCGGCACTTGTGCGCGTCCCCAGAAGCGGACTTGGCCCCTGCCAAGAGCACGAGCAAAGCAGCCCCACCCCGAATGCTTTGGTGGAGCAGGGGAGGGGAGGGAAAAAAAAAAAAAAGAACAGGGTAGTTCGATATTTTAAAAGAATGCTCAGTGGATTATGCTGGACCACGTGGCACTGCCGATGTCCCACCACTTTTGACCCAAGAAGCTGGCTGTTTCATGTGGTGCAACCGAACGGTATCCTGCTTCCCTCAGGACCCAGGGTGTTCACTGTGAATTACTTTGCAGACGCAGGAATCCTAATCTTTTCGGCCCCTAGGAGTTTTACAGAGCCGGGTCTTTCATCAAGCACATAATAGGCACTCAATGAATATTGGTGGAATGAACGAATGAATAAACGAATATAGAACGTACACAGAAACAGTAAGGCGTTCTCTCCTTTGCCCTCCTCCCACCAGTGGCTCCAACTCCTCTAAGGCCAGCAATTCCAACAGCCTGGAACATTGCGTTTCCCTCCTTTCCCTTGCAGTTAAGAAAAACCACTCTGTTTCTAGAAAACTTAAATCATACTTACAAGGTAAGAAGAAAGTAATAATCCCAATATCATCATTCCAGACCTGTGTGTTTGTGTTCTCTCATGATACATCACATATCCTAGGTCACAAATAGAGCCCTGCTTTTATATTGGCAAGATCATAGGATACACGATATTTGACAACCTGATATAACCCACCCTCACTGACATTGTTCTATACCAGTAAATATCGACGTACGTTCTCTTATAAATAGCTATCTATCGCTTGTGACATGGACACAACCTTATTCGCTTAAGCAGTCCCCCACTGAGGGACACGTTCATTGTTTCCATTTTTTCCTCTTTAAAACAATATTGTTATGAATGTATTTGCACATTCTATTTCTGTACATTCTTCCAATTATCTCCTTAAGATGAATAATTATTGTTTCAAGGAAGGTAAAGGATGCCAGTTCTCTTACATAGTCTATATTTAGGGCTGGAATCAATCCTAGACAATAGCCTTTGTCACATATGAAAATGCATAAAAATGCACCGAGCTATTCAGTCCTCATCCTCACAGAAAACATTTAAACTCTCATCTTTTCCAACCCAGAAACTTTCTTTTTCTTAGCAGAAATTTTGGGGGTCACTCCAGGGAAAGAGATGTCTCTGATCTTATTATCCATTCTTTTCTTCATTCAGTGAAGTCCTTTTCTTTGAGCCAACGGTTAGAAATGATTTCATCTTTGATGCCTTCCCTGGAGTCATAACCCTTTCACAGTTGAGCTGAGCATCAGATTACCTTGAGGTCCCAAAGCCAGACTTGGAAACAGTACTGAGCCCAGCAAATGACTGCGTGTAACTGATGAAATGGAATTGCCAAGCGTAATAAGATGCAACCGCTGCTTTGGGATCGTGCTGCTGCTCACATGATATCCAAGCCACGTCTGGGCTGCAGGATCAAATCATCATCAGACAGAAAACAAAAGTGGAATTAAGTGGTATTTAAGCATTTTAAAATTCAATCCAATTTCGATAAAACAATATATGTACACTGTAAACGCTTCTTCCAAACATGACAGTGAAAAGTTTCTCCCCCATCTCATCTCCACCACCACCACCCAGTTTCTAGATTTTTCTCCCCAGAGGTAACCACTCCTATCATTTCCTGCATCTCTTTCCATCAGTATTTGCACACATACACCCAGCTGCGTATATGCATCTCCCCTTTTACACTGGAAGTTAATATACTCTATACTTTGTTAGGTATTTTGCTCTTTTCACTTACAGACTCTGGATCAGTATTCCTTGGTGTGATGAACCACAGTTTAACCAATCCCCTGCTAGTGGACACTTAGGTTGGGCTCAGGCTTTTGTTACTGCAAACAATATTCTTCTCGCACAGGTAAACTAGAACTGTTGTTAAATTCCCAGCAGTGGAAATGATTTAAAAGATATGTGCATTCAAAACTTAACAGCTCTTGCCAAAACGTCCTCCAAAGAAATCCTTCCAATTTGCACTCCCCAAAATCAGGTCTGAGAGGACCTGTCTCCCTATACAGTCGCCTTCTCAGTGCCTTGTCAACTTTTTAATTTCTGGCAATCAGATCTGTGAAAATGGCTGAATGATATTTTGATGGCTAAATAGGCTACGTGACTTTGGATCCGAACCCAGTCTCAAAGGGAGGATGGTGTAATGGGCTCCAATCCCGCGCTGAGCCAGGAGTTCAAAATTCCTGGGACTGTTGGCCCCATGGAGCCCCTCCCCACCCACCCATCCCCCCGCAGAGGGGGAAGGAGAACAGCCCGTGGCAGTGTTTACCCTGCATGAATGGGGGAGGGCCCGTGCCCTTGTTTGGGGTGCGGCCCTCCCTCTGGCTGGCGTCACCCTGCCGCCGACAGTCACTCTACCCTCGGGCTAAGGGCTCCCTGGGACCCCAGCAGCGGAAATACCACCCAGCTGTGCTGGGAGGTCAAACCCAGGACAGGACCCAGGTATCAGGCATGATGCACCTGCTTAGGCAGATGTGACCACAGTAGGCGGCTAGGTCTCCATGTTCTCAAACTCGACCACAGCCTCCATCCAAAGCCTTCTGGAGATCCCCATCCCCTCCCCATTCCACCCTGCCCAACGAATAAAAGGGGCAGATTGCATTGGAAACGGACAAAATTGCATATTTCTTTTGGATAAGCAAGGAGACCTGAGCAGGACTCTTGCAGGGGATACGGCTCTCCCTCAAGGCCTTGTCTTTGCACGGAAACTCATAAAACCTACTCTAAAGATCTGGTCTAAAATACCCTCTTTCGGCTGTGATTTCGGGTATGACTGAGGAGCTCTGGGCATTTCAGCTCTTTAACCTGTTAAAACAGACCATTCAACCTTTTTTATGCCTTAGAGCCCTCCCAGCATTCCGCTTCCTTTTAAATGCGTGCCCGGGGCGGGGTGGGGTCTGGAGCCCTTTGTGCTTTGCTCTTCCAAGCTGCTCTGTAACCAGTTTTCTGCGCCTGTCCCAACCAGCAGCGTTTTCTGTGAAAACACGGTCCTCTCTCAGTTTCTTTCTCAGGATCTGCAGCTCCTTTTGCCCCAGTGAAAATGATCCTCAGCCATGGTGGAACGTTATTCTGTGTATGTGGAAATTGGTAAAGGCCGTGAAAAAATATTTTAAAACGTAAAGCCCCGGCTGCAACAGTACCTCGATCTAATTTTACTGGCTGTTGTTTCAGAAAAATACCTTTCGCGTTGGTTTAAGAAAAATTTTCAGGTTGTCGTTATTTTTATCTTCTCTTCATCGTTGCCTGTTAAGTCTTTTTTCAGGAGCTGGAAATAAATAATCTGCAAACAGCCAAAGGGGGAAAGGGTTCTGTTGTGCAGGGCCGGCGCTTTGGTTTGTTTTGTTTTTTTTTCTCTCTCCAAAGAGGACACTGTCCACTAGTTCTCTGATAGAGTTCTCAGGTGTTACATCCTCAGCCAGCTCTGGTGGATTTGAGCCCCTGAAGTCAGGACATCAAAGAGTTAAATGTAAATAGCTCGACTTTGCAGGATGTCTGGCTCCTACCTCACGTAGGTAGAGTTTGGAATCTGGGGTCCCACAAACCCCTTGCATTTTTGGTTGATTGTCTTTAATTACTTTTGAGGGCTGAGCAAGGTTGCTTGTGCCTCAGGGCTCTCATGACAGACGAGGAATGTTTTCCATGCCATTTATAAGGAGCACATCATGGAGCATCAAACAGAGCAAAAATGACAAGAACAGCGAGTGTCTCATCATAGCCTTTATTTAAGTAGAGGATGCAGTAAACAGAGAGAAAAACTAACCACATGGCGGGGGTGGATTCATTTGCTTTGATTGCCTATTACTCAGAGAGGCATTTATACGCTGATTTTTACAATATTTGCTGAAGCCCTAATTTCTCTGGTTGAAGGATGGAGGGACAGAGTTGGTGGGGCACGGTGGTGGGCAAAGAGGTGCTGACCTCCCCTCAAAGCCCAGTTCAATCCAGTTTAGCGTCTAAAAGAGAAAAAGTACTTGCTAATGATTTTTTAGAATTTATTTCTGGGGAGAGTAGCAAGTATGGAGAAGTTGTTCCCATATAGCCAGAATTAGGATCATCAGATTTACCAAATAAAAATACAGGCTGGCCATATACACAAATATTGAATCGTTATGGTGTACACCTGAAATTAATATAGTGTTGTGTGTCATACCTCAAAAAGAAGCAGAGGAGGAGGAGAAGGAAAAAATACAGGATGGCTATAGCTCAGTTTGAATCTCAGGTAAACAATAAAGAATTTTTAAGTACAAGTATGTCCCATGCAATATTTCGGACAGATTTATATTTGAAAAAATTATTTGCTGTTTATCTGAAATTCATTTAACTGGGTGAAATTTGGCAGCTCTGTCAGAGGTAGGAATATAAACCCTGGTACCTTGTAATTCCATCATCTGTATGTCTGGATCACAGGAAAATTAAGTGCTACTCCATAAAAAGAGAAGTTAAGGGGGGAGGGAGCACACACATTAGTCAAAGGCTAAATAACCTTCACTAAGCTGTACTTTATCCCCAAGAGCATACGTTTGTATTGGTAACTGTGGAAGCACGTGGAGATGCCATGATGGACCCGTGGAAACTGCACTGTGGAAGCAGAAGGGTGGGGCGTGGCCTGAGGATTCGAGCAAGGCCTCTGGCTGCTTCCTCAGGTGTGACCCTGAGAAAGTTGCTTACACTCTCAGAGCCTCAGTTTTCTCCTCTGTTAACAGGAATATCTGTACCTCTCTCCTGGAGTGTCCTCATCCAAGTAACACGAGGCTCAGTGATGGACGTGTAGCCCTTTAGAAGTGGTGGGTTTTCACAGGCGGAGAGGCTGCGTCTCCTGATGGTGTAGGGCCCTGGCCTTGAGAGACAAGGGCACCAGAGGTTCTGTCGCTGTGCGGCCAATGACTTCGGTGTCCTCACTTGTGATCCTTTTGAAATTTAAACCACAGTCACCTTTTAAAAATGGAAATGCCAGTTTTCCTTATCCCTGTTCAGATATTTGAAATGGCTTCTTATCACCCTCAGAATGAAATCAAAGTTTTTTGTTTTTTTTGTTTTTTGCGGCACGCGGGCCTCTCACTGTTGTGGCCTCTCCCGTTGTGGAGCACAGGCTCCGGACATGCAGGCTCAGCGGCCATGGCTCACGGGCCCAGCCGCTCCGCGGCATGTGGGATCCTCCCGGACCGGGGGACGAACCCGTGTCCCCTGCATCGGCAGGCAGACTCTCAACCACTGCGCCACCAGGGAAGCCCGAAATCAAGGTTTTTAACATGACTTACGAGAACTTTCCTGATGTCCCATCCACCCACCCACGTGGTTGTACCTCCCTCACCGAGTTCCTGCCACTCTGGCCTCCTTGCTGCCATCTGAGACTCTCCAGCTGGGACTGGGTGAGGCAAGAGAGGGATCCTGGATGCAGAATTCAGGGCAGTCCTCATTCCTCTGCAGGAGCTCATCCTTTCTTTGACGGATGCAGAGCTGGTCCCTCTCGGCCTAAGAAATGGCAGCCCACCCACTCATATATGGACAATTAATTTATGACAAAGGAGCAAAGAACATACAGTGGAGAAAGGGACAGTCTCTTCAATACGTGATGTTGGGAAAACTGGACAGGCATGTGCAAAAGGATGGAACTAGACCACTGTCTTAGACAATACACAAAAATTAAATCAAAATGGATTAAAGACTGGAATGTAAGACCTGAAACCGTAAAATTCCTAGAAGAAAACGTAGGTGACAACCTCATTGACATCAGTCTTAGTGATGTTTTTGTGGATCTGATTCCAAAGGCAAGGGAAACAAAAACGAAAATAAATAAATGGAATTACATCAAACTAAAAAGCTTCTGCACAGTGAAGGAAACCATCATAAAAACAAAAAGGCCACCTACTGAATGGGAGAACATATCTACATATCACATATCTGTTACGGGGTTTATATCCAAGCTATAAAGAACTCATAACTCAACAACAAAAAAACCAAGCAACCCAACTAAAAAATGCGCAGAGGATCTGAATAGACATTTTCTTCCAAAGAGGACATAGAGGTGGCCAACAGGCACACGAAAAGATGTTCAACATCACTAATCATTAGGAAAATACAAATCAAAACCACAGTGAAGTACCATGTCACCCCCATTAGAATGGCTATTATCAAAAAGACAAGAAATAACAAGTATTGGGTAAGATATGGAGAAAAGGGAACCCTCCTGCACTGTTGGCGGGAATCTAATTTGGTGCAGCCGCTATGGAAAACATTAGGGAGATTCCTTGAACAATTAAGAATAGAACTACCATATAACCCAGCTATCCACTTTTAGGTATTTATTTAACCAAAGAACATGAAAACATTATCAAAAAGATAGATGCAGCCCTATGTTCTTTGCAGCGTTATTTACAATAGCCAAGACACGGGAACAACCTAAGTGTCTATCAACAGATGAGTGGATAAAGAAGATGTGGTATAAATATACAATGGAATACTACTCAGCCATAGAAAAGAATGAAATCCTGCCATTTATAGCAACATGGATGGACCTTGAAAGTATGCTGTGCGAAATAAGTCAGATGGAGAAAGACAAATGCCGTGTGATTTCACTCGTAATGTGGAATCTAAAAAAAAACCAAAACAGGGCTTCCCTGGTGGCGCAGTGGTTGAGAGTCCGCCTGCCGATGCAGGGGACGCGGGTTCGTGCCCCGGTCCAGGAAGATCCCACATGCCGTGGAGCGGCTGGGCCTGTGAGCCATGGCCGCTGAGCCTGCGCGTCCGGAGCCTGTGCTCCGCAATGGGAGAGGCCACAACAGTGAGAGGCCCGCGTATCGCATAAATAAATAAATAAAAACAAACCCCAAACAAATGAACAAACAAAATAAAGTAAAAACAAACTCATAGATACAGAGATCAGATTTAGTGGTTACCAGAGGGGAAGGAGCTGGGTGGGTGAAGGTGAGTGAACTGTACTTTGTAATGTACACGGACATCTAGTTACAATGCTGTACATCTGAAAGGTGTATATTGAAAAAAGAAATGGCACCCCAAACCCCCCAAAGTCATAGTTTGTGCTTTGGGAGCAGTTCTGACCTGGAACAGAAACTCCGTGCTTCTGAGATTGAGGCCACTGCAGAAATTCAAATAAACCTACAGAATTTTCCCTTCATTTATTTAAAGGGATTCATCTAACAACAGTATTGAGCACCTACTACGTGCTTGTTAGTATTCTGAGGTCCTAATAAACCACTGAATAAGATTATATTTTTAAAAGGTAACATTTCCATTTTAAGCACTTTGCACAGCCCGGGCACCAGATCAGGTGCTTTATAATGTTGATCTTAATAAACATGCCCATTCCTAGAGTTTTTGCCCATTAGATTCACTTAGTAATTAGCAAATAAGAAAAGTACGATGAATAGCTCCATTGCATGGGTGAGGAAACTGGGGCTCAGAGAGGGCAAGTAACTTTTTCAAGGTTGCACAGCTAGGAAGTGATGGAGCAAGGATTTGAACCCACAGTGACCTGCCTTCAAAGATGGTGTTTTTTTAAAATTTTATTTATTTTTTTATACAGCAAGTTCTTATTAGTTATCTATTTTATACATATTAGTGTATATATGTCAATCCCAATCTCCCAATTCATCCCACCCCACCCCCCCACCCCCACCACTTTCCCCCCTTAGTGTCCATACGTTTGTTCTCTACATCTGTGTCTCTATTACTGCCCTGCAAACCGGTTCATCTGTACCTTTTTCTAGGTTCCACATATATGCGTTAATATACTATATTTGTTTTTCTCTTTCTGACTTACTTCACTCTGTGTGACAGTCTCTAGATCCATCCACGTCTCTACAAATGACGTTCCTTTTTATGGCTTTGTTCCTTTTGTTCCTTTTTATGACTGAGTAATATTCCATTGTATATATATATACCACATCTTCTTTATCCATTCGTCTGTCGATGGACATTTAGGTTGCTTCCATGACCTGGCTGTTGTAAATAGAGCTGCAATGAACATTGGGGTGCATGTGTCTTTTTGAATTATGGTTTTTCTCTGGGTATATGCCCAGTAGTGGGATTGCTGGGTCATATGGTAATTCTGTTTTTAGTTTTTTAAGGAACCTCCATACTGTTCTCCATAGTGGCTCTATCCATTTACATTCCCACCAACAGTGCAGGAGGGTTCCCTTTTCTCCACACCCTCTCCAGCAGTTGTTGTTTGTAGATTTTCTGATGATGCCCATTCTAACTGGTGTGAGGTGATACCTCTTTGTAGCTTTGATTTGCATTTCTCTAATAATTAGTGACGTTGAGCAGCTTTTCATGTGCTTCTTGGCCATCTGTATGTCTTCTTTGGAGAAATGTCTATTTAGGACTTTTGCTCATTTTTGGATTGGATTGTTTGTTTTTTTAATACTGAGCTGCATGAGCTGTTTATATATTTTGGAGATTAATCCTTTGTCCATTGATTCGTTTGCAAATATTTTCTCCCATTCTGAGGGTTGTCTTTTTGTCTTGTTTGTAGTTTCCTTTGCTTTGCAAAAGCTTTTAAGTTTCATTAGGTCCCATTTGTTTATTTTTTATTTCCATTACTCTAGGAGGTGGATCAAAAAGATATTGCTGTGATGTATGTCAAAGAGTGTTCTTCCTATGTTTTCCTCTAAGAGTTTTATAGTGTCCAGTCTTACATTTAGGTCTCTAATCCATTTTGAGTTTATTTTTGTGTATGGTGTTAGGGAGTGTTCTGATTTCATTCTTTCACAGGTAGCTGTCCAGTTTTCCCAGCACCACTTATTGAAGGGACTGTCTTTTCTCCACTGTATATCCTTTGCTCTTTTGTCATAGATTAGTTGACAATAGGTGCGTGGGTTTATCTCTGGGCTTTCTATCCTGTCCCATTGATCTATATTTCAAAGATGGTGCTTTGACATCTCTCTTCTCCTTCACAGACAAGTGTACACAGTCTAAGCTTCACGCCGCATGTGTGAAGCATCTAAAAAAGAAGTGATTTCGTTGGAAAAATTGAGATCAGTTGACCAAATTAGTCAAAAATCATTAGCTCTGCTCATGAGATAGGGTTTAAAGAAGTGACAAAAACCAACAGCAACCTGTTCACCTGTGAATATTTTCCCTTCTCAATTGTCTGACAATAAGAGAACTAGTCTATGGCAAAGTAAAAACGGTATTTTAAGTCACCATTGGATTGAATTGAAATGTTTGTTCACTTTCCCTTCACTCTCAGCTGGACTTCCTGTGTATTAGTGCAGGGGTCAGAGAACTGTAAAGGGCCAGAGAGGAAACATTTCTGGCTCTGTGGGCCATCTGGTCTCTGCTGCAACTAAACTCTGCTACTGTAGCAGGAAGACAGCCATAGACAACGCACGGCTGGCTGGTTGGCTGTGCTCCAATAAAACTTTATACAGTCAATTCCCATTATACATAGGAACGTTCTGTAAAGATGCCACCAATACTGAATTAGGGAACACTGAGCCGGTGTTCCTAGGGGAAAAGCGGAGTTAGTTGCTCGTGAGCCTCAGGTTGCAACATTTTGTCAGTCGATCAATACTTAACCTAGTTATGTATTGACACCTGTTTAAAGACACCTTATTTAATATACGTTGTTGATTCATTAACATTGAACTCACAGCCCACAGTGCTATAACTCATGCTTGAACAAAGCTCATCTAACACCTGTAGTTTCTCCATGAGGCACATGGCAGCCTTCTTAGGCTTAGAAAATACTAAATAGCGCTTCAGCTATGTTTGGGGGTCATTTTAAATAACAAAATCTCCAACAAAAAGCTCCAACATGGGGAAAACCATGACACTAAATAGACCGTGAAAAGGACATTGGTTTACAGTACGAAAAAAGACAGCAGAGGGCTGTCTGTTTCGTCTCAGCTGGGCGACTCACAGTTTTTGCCTCTTTGCCTGTGTTGGAGAATGACCACAAAAGCGCCATAAGTATTGCTTCGGGGGTTACAAATAAATTTTAGCAAGTAGACGAATTCGTAAATGTGGAATCTGCAAATAATGAGGGTTGACTCTATAAGGTCACTGGAATTTGATTTTTATATAATTCTCATGTGTCACAAAATATGATTAAAAAAATTTTTTTTTCCAGCCGTTTAAAAGTGTAAAAACCATTCTTAGCTTTGGGGCTGTATATAACCAGGTGCTGGGCCAGATTTAGCCTACAGGCTATAGTATGCTGACCTCTGGAATAGGCCATTAACTTCCCTGACGTTGAGATTTCTCATGGAAAAGGAAGAGGGGAGCCGTTTGGTGACACTGGGACTCTTCATCCCATGTCACTGGTGGTAAGAGTTTGACTTTTCTCACTTGGGTAGGAAACTAAATCCATCCCATATCCACTGTCTGATGCTAAGATGGTGAAGTAATAACACTCCTTACATGCAGTGGGAGCTTGGTTTACTTTCTGAAGACAAACAGGCAAGGAATGAGCTGTTTTCTCAGAGCACCCAGCACACACGTTATCCCCCTGTAATTGCACCATCGCGATGATGTTAGAATGAGCTGAGAGAATCAATGCATTATTTGAGGCCCAGTTTTCCCCGTTCCTAAAATTCCCTCCGAACTTAGTGTATCTATAAATAGAAGTTAAAAATAAAAAGAAGAAAAGAAAAAAATAAAAAAAGAAGAAACGCCGGCCTTGTTTCACCCAGAGACACATCCCTTTTGCATTCAGGACAATCAAGGTCATTTATTCCAATGATGCAACCAGCTCTGAATGCCCAAAATGCAAACACAAACCAGGGCAGAAATGATAGAATTTGCTGAAACGTCTTTGCCTCCTAATTTTTAGGTTACACATTGGCACTTGTTTTTAGAGTTCTCAAAGAAAAGCCCAGACATGTTGGAGGAGGTTGCTTCTCAAAACTCTTCCCAAAATAGAAATAGAGTCAGAGTGAAAAACAAAACTGACATTTCCCGATAATCTGAGTCAGTCTTTCCATTTGAGGATTATTCATACCTTTGTCTTCCTATCCTGGGGTCAACAGCTAGCCAGTGTGGGGCATTCTTCATGCATTCATCCATGCAATCATTCATTCAACAATGTTCCTCAAGCTTCTGCCACTTACCAGGGTCCCTGTCTACTCTGGGGATGGAAGAGTGAAATACCTGCTGGGTTTGCCTCTCCAGAATGTCAGGGATAAAGGCCTGGACCAACCTAGGTGGTATCTAGAATTTTTTCAAAAGCGTTTTCTGGAAATTCCATGTTTTCCCTCAAGAGAATTCAGGAATTGTCAAGTGACATATGCTCTAATCAACATATACAGGAAACATCTGGAATAGATCCCTTCTTTGCCCTGGATCTTTTAAAAATAAAAACTTAAACTTTGATCAGTCAGTCAAATCAACATGAGATTACATTAGTCTGGCAACTTTTCTCATTAAAAAAAAAAAACAAACCTCTAAATCTTGTGTTTGTGAACCCAGAAATTCATTCTCGTTCTGCTCCTCTGAGACCTCTTGCTTTTGTTGAAGATGGTTTCATATTCGTTCTTCACTCTGTAAAACTCGCCTTTGGCCAAAAACAAGTATTAGTTACCCTTATCCAATCTAAAATCAGCTGATTTTAACTGCTTCTTAGCAAATCTTTAAAAGGCAGAAGAGGTTGGTTTAAGCACAATAGGACCTGTAGTCATTAAGAACCAACTAACTCCTGGTTTCTATCAGGTGACAGGTGACCTAGGACTGGGAACCTGGCCTGTCCTACCCCAAGGTGGTCCACTCCATTTGCCAAATTTCTTTTTCAGAAAGTGCATTTTTTAGGGAGGCATACAGATGGCCCTGGGTCACTTTCTGAAACCCAAGATAACCAGATCGCTCCTTGACAGCTCCGCTTAGGTTGGAGCAGTAGACCCCTGATCGTGAGCCCGTTAGCAGATTCTAGAGAATTCTTAAACAATCACTTCTATTTACTATGGTTGAAAAGCTTAATATCAGAGTTCCGGTCACCCCACACCTAGTGTCTCACAGAAGTAGGTGGGAATACAAATTTTATTACTTGGCACATTTGTGGGCAATACCCCAAGTTGGTGAGAATTTAAAGGAAGAGGTCACTCCCTTAGATTGTGGGAGTAAAACCTGGAATTGCCCTAAGCAAAAGATAAAGCCTTTTAGAGGGAGATTTGTTATAAGCATCAGGATGTAAAAGCACACATCTTCCACCCAACAATTCTCTTTAGAGCGGGAGGTCGGAAAACTACATCCTACAGCCTGTTTTTGTAGAGCCACAAAAATTTTTACATGATTGGGAGAAAAATGATCAGAAGAAGATTTCATGATACACAAAATCACATGAAATTCACATTTTAATGTCTATAAATAAAGTTTTATTGGCACACAAGCATGACTACTTGTTTATGCATCGTGGGCAGAGTTGAGTATTTTCAATAGAGACCATATGGCTCGCAAAAATATTTACTCTCTGGCTCTTTACAGAAGTAATGTGCTGACCCCTTTATTCAAGGAATGTGCTCTAAGGAAACTACAGGAAGGTAATGCCCATCAGAAGGTGACCAGTTCAATAAATTATGAGACATCTGTTCAGGGGTGTACTGTGACGGAACTATGAGGAAAGGTGATGCAGAAAGGACCACATGCATCTTATTCCCATGGAGACGTTCCAGATCACGCTGCTGTATTTTTAAGGAAGAAACAGTATGTCCTAAAAGATCCTGGAGAAAGTGAATTTACTTTTGTTAAATAAAATGATGCATCTGTGTGGATGTAATCAGAGAAAGGATAAAGCAATTTATTTTGACATTTAAAAATAGCACCCTGGGGGCTTCCCTGGTGGTGCAGTGGTTGAGAGTCTGCCTGCCAATGCAGGGGACGCGGGTTCGAGCCCTGGTCTGGGAGGATCCCACATGCCGTGGAGCGACTAGGCCCGTGAGCCACAATTACTGAGCCTGTGCATCTGGAGCCTGTGCTCTGCAACAAGAGAGGCCCGTGCACCGCGATGAAGAGTGGCCCCCACTAGCCGCAACTAGAGAAAGCCCTCGCACAGAAACGAAGACCCAACACACCCAAAATTAAATAAATAAATAAATTTATAAAAAAAAAAAAAAAAAAAAAAAAATAGCACCCTGAGTTTGTTGCTTGAGTCACTTCACAGACAAGACTTTTCTCCCATGTTCTCCTCCCACCACCAAAAGGAGTTGTCTCGAAAGATCTCAGGGGCAGATTTTGACAATGATTTTTGCTGTTATCTATTGGCAGATAAAACAGTTACGACCTTTCTCGTCTAATTCCTTCTTTCTGTGGCTGTCATCCTCGTGAGGTGGCAAGGTGCCACTTGTATTTGTGGGTTGGTTAGTTGAGTGTAGTTTAAATGCCTTTAACCTGCATTCCAACTAACATTTACACACAGGAACTTGAATTCAGAGCTCACAGGTCTGATCATAGTCAAGGAACCCATGAAACCCTTGGTTAATCTGTCCGTCAGGTAACCCGAGAATCTCAGCCCCTAATCTCTGACACACCAAGGTAGCTGCGATCAGTCTACCAGGAAACAATGACTTGATTCTCCCATCAGAGGGACTGGACTTTTGGTTTGGTTTGGTTTGGTTGTTGCTCTTTTGTACTGGAGCCCTTTCCAAAAGAAACTCGGTCACCACATGGAAAAAAAGTTAAATATTTTGAAATCTTCCCAGCAGTGCATTCTAGTGCCTTCTTCTGGGGCTAGAACTGGCCTTTGGCTTTGGAAACCCAGACACCTGGGTCCAAACCTAGCTCCATCTCTCACTGGCCAGGAGAACTTGGGCTGGTCTCTGAATTTCTCTGAGCCTCAGTTTCCTGCTCCGTAAAATGGGAGCAATAATAACTGCATCTGCTTCATAGGGATTTTGTGAAGAGTCAGCAGGAGAAAGCAATAAAAGCACCTGGCACAAGGCGTGGTGCCTAGTAAGCCTATAAAAAATGCCCCTGAATGTGTGTTGACTGCTCACACACTTAAAAAAAAAGTAAAACTCTCTCCTGCATTCCAGCTTCAATAGCTACAACAGATAAACCAATATTTGCCTTAACATCTAACATCCCTTTCCTTGCAGAGGAACATCAGAGCTTCCCAACTGGGCCAAACATGCTCAGAGCTGCGGCTTAAAAAGAAGACAAAACAAGGCAAAAATGATCCCCAACCAAAGAGGATCTCTGAGATGTTGTTTTTCCTGAGGGGTTTTGCTAATGCCGCCCAGCAAGGGACCTCCACACTTTTAGGCAGCAGCATCCACTCGGAGGGTGATAGCTGTGTGTTGTAAATTGCAGAAGGAGGCATTTATTTAGGCAGAAGAAGAAAAAAAGAACTGATGGCGGAAAAATACCGGTCAAGAAGCCCAAAGCCCAAAGCAAAAGGCAGAGGGGCCACGGGGATGGCTTTGTTGAGACAGTTTAGTAGAGTGACGGAGATGGGACCAGACTAGCCTGTGTTCAGGTTCCTGTTCTGCCACTTTCTAGCTGTGCGACCTTGGGCAAGTGCTAAGCCTCTCTGTGCTTCCGTTTCTCTATGTGAGGCTAGGAATTATATCCATCTTATAGGAATGCTGTGATGATGAAGCAAGGGAGTTCATGGAACGGGCATAGCCTGGTACGTCGACAGCACTTTTCAAATGTTCGCTACCGGCTGATACTTCTTCCTTTACGTGACAAGCTGGCTTGACAGGTTAGGCGTTTTTCATCGTGGAAACAGATGCTTAGTTTAAAAAAGGGAGGGGGGAGTGGTGGTAGGGGGGAGTTAAAGGCTATGATCAGGTAATTCACCACAAAGAAAATGCAAAGAGCCAAAACACTCTACATAAAAAGATGTCCAGGGCTTCCCTGGTGGCGCAGCGGTTGGGAGTCCGCCTGCCGACACAGGGGACACGGGTTCGTGCCCCGGTCCGGGAAGATCCCACATGCCGCGGAGCGGCCGGGCCTGTGAGCCATGGCTGCTGAGCCTGCGCGTCTGGAGGCTGTGCTCCGCAACGGGAGAGGCCACAACAGTGAGAGGCCCGCGTACTGCAAAAAAAAAAAAAAAAAAAAAAAAAGATGTCCAGCCCTGCTAGAGGTCTGCGAAACCCTCATCGAAACCCCCAGAATACCAGGTTTCACTTATCAGAGTGGCAGTAATTTAGAAGGCTCATAACATGTGGTGCCAGTGAGGGCTCAAGGACATGGGCACCCTCATAGTTGTGGGTACAGCTATTGGAAAAAGCCGAACAGTGACATGGAGCCCACCAGAACATATGCTTATTCTCACCTCTGGGGAGCTGTCCCACAGAAACACGGGTGTCAATGAACAAGCGGGAACAGGGGAGAAAGTTCACTGCAGCATCATCAGAGCCGAGCATGGACACATCCTGAACACCTAGCAATTGCTTAGATGAGTCATGGGCTGTCCACAGTCTGGACTGCTACGCAGCCTTTTAAAGGAATAATTGGAACTACGGGTCTTAATAATAATATTGATCGACTACTGTCCCTGTAGCCAACACAGCAGTGGAAGCCCCCTCTGTGCACGCTACTTGTATTTACTGCAACTTGTGAACTAAACTTGGTTGTTACCCTAAATTTATAGGCGAGAAAATGAAGACAGTTTGGGAGCGAGCAGGTCACCCAGGATCTTACCGTTCATGAGTGGTGAGCTGGATTTAAACCCAACACTTGGCTCCACAATCTGGGCAATTAAATGCTGGACTAACTGGAACCTCTTGGCCTCCCAAAATATGGCCTATTGGACAAAGTTGTGAGAAAAGGGACTATTATAATCCAATGTTAAGTAACAAACAAAAAATGAAATGGCACCTCCCTCCCTCCGTTCTCCAAACTCTTTTCCTTTCTTCATTTTCTTCCTAGCACTCACCACACACGCGCACACACACACACACGCACACACACACACACACACAATTTGTCAATTGCTCATTCTTGTCTTCCCCACGCTAGAACACAAGCTTCGTAACAACAGGTCTTTGCTGTTTTGTGTCTCTACTACACAAGGATGGTGTACTGTGCCCAGCAGACACTGGATAAGTGTTTGTTGAATGAATGAATGAACACAGCACCTTCACCTCAACTCTAAAAGCAGGCAGCCACTAACTGGGCCACTGGAATGGGCTGGGCAGCCCCGTAGCCTGGTGCTGGTGACATGTTGCGGACAATGTAGGTTGGAAAGTCCTCTGGGCAGCATGATCCTGGGAAAACCCAAGTTTGTGAGGACAACCTGCCAGCAACTGTCCCCTTGCCTCTCTTACAGTACCAACCAAGAGCTTGCAACTAACTGGACGATGACTTCATAGATCTGGAAGCTAAACTTCTTTTGGTGGCAGGGCGAAAGACTGTTGGCAACCCTAGCTGCATACATTCAAACAATAAACTTTTTTTAAAGGTAACATTTCTAAACATGCATCCACTTGAATTAACACCCATCACGAGACTGTCAACAGAAGACAAAAAACCTGGCTGCGTGCCCCGAACATGCCCCTCGCTCCTCTGCTGCGTGGGAACCAGTGCTGACCTTTCGAGGGTGTTCTAGAAAGAACAGTGCTATGAGGCCAGGCTTACCTCCGCCACCTTGTTCCCATCCAGATTGGACCTGGTAAGTTATCGCTACAGCCCTTGCAGTAAGGACTCGGGGCACAATCGTGACCGTTTTCTCTAGAAAGAACGGGTTGGCAGCAGCTGCAGTTAATTTACTCCTGATTAAGCTAACCTTTCCAGCTCCGAGGAAGTTATTTTGCAGGAGGGGAAAATGCAGTCACAATATTGTTTTATGACCCTTTATCTGTAGAGCCCAAGGGATACTGATTGCAAATATGTATGCTCATTAAAAAAAAATCTCAGCTGATGTTTGGAGTGCATTTTTTTTTTTTAAGAGTGAAATTAGATCTCGAGTGGATCTAGCAGTTTTGGAGGATTTCAAAGTCATAACCAAGTTTTCTCTACCGGCCTCCTGGGACTAATCACATAAATGTAGCAGTTAGGCAAACCTGATTAAAATACGGAATATTACCATTCTGTTTGGCTTTGGAAGACTTGTCTTGGTTTAAAATGTCCATTATTAATGACTAGTCTAGAACTCTAAATCTTGGTCTATGTCTTATTAAAGAAAAGGACCTCTGAATGAGAAAACTGCATTTCTCATAGAAACACTGCTTTCCTCTTAGAGAAATGATTAGCTAAGTGTCAAAGGAAAAGCTCTAGACACAATTTCCCCACCTCCCAAGTAGCCACCATGGTGGCATTTGCTACCCTGAGCTGAAATAATGACACTGTTTCTTCGAATTCTTTACTTCTCTCCAAAGATTACTGCCTGCAGATCCTCTGCACAGTTAAGTTCTTTGGACCCTGAAGACGACACTGGGGAGGGGAAGGGGTCTCATATCACGGGTATCTCTTTGGCTTTAGGGGCACGAGGATCTTACAGTCACAGCTGCACTGTGGCCGTAAGGAAAATGACTTAATGTCTCAAACTGTGTATGCTCCTTTGTAAGACAGGGAAAAATGATACTCACCACTCTGTTGGTTGCAAACTGGCTTAATAAAAGAAAAGCAGACTTATTGACTCAAGGAAATGTGAAACTCAGGGACAGTTTCAGGTTCAGCTTCATCCAGGAGCATCAGTGATGTCATCAGGCGTGCAAGCTCCCCTCTTCCCCCTTCTCCGTCTCTGACGTTTGTTTCTCACTGGGCACTGGCCTCGGTCAGAGAGGAGAGACTTCTCTTCTGCCCTCTTAAGTTCAGTGACTGGGGACTGTGAATTGAACTGACAAAAGACAGCCAACAGGAGAAAAAGCATACACATTTTATTCGATACTAGTATTCTTACATGGCATGGGAGCTTCATAGAAAGAAGTGAAAACCCCAAAGAAACAGTTAGGCTTGAGAGCTTATATGCCTCTTTGAAAAACAATAAATCGTTGAGAAGTGTTAAGACAAAGGAAAAAGGGGTTTGAGCTGGGGAAGTAAACTGTGGGAAAGTGGCGAGGAAATACATGGCAGAAACTAATGGAAGATGAGGTTTATTTCAGTAAGTTTGTTTGTACAGATTCATCTCAGTGTTGATTCCCTATCTCCAGTGGTAAGGATTTTCTCCTCTTCTTGGTACAGAGAGGGCATCTTTTTCATGGGAAATTTATGCCCTGCTTTTAGGTAGGAAGGAGGCGGTCAGAGAGCCCTTCCTGCATCTGGTGTTTCTCAGTTACCTTCAGCTCGAAAAGAATCAATGTGCCAGAATGGCATATTTTGGGGTGGCATGTTCTGATCCCCTTCACCTCTTCCTCCTCCACTGTGGACAGACCATGTCTCTGAGGACCTTCCAAGACCATGATGTTCAATGCAAAGACACTTTCTCCTTTTCCTTCAGCTCCGAAGGGAAGGGTCTAAGGAAACCACTCTTCTTGGTTGGCTTCCATCATGGACCTGCCTTGGCCTGAGAGCTGTGTCCAGGGTCATGGAGGGCCATTACTGATCAGATGGGGGTCCTGGGGCTTGGTGTCAGGCTACACTGATGGACAGCCCTACTATAATCACCTGGCTTGGGTGAGAGATAGTCCTTCTCTCAGGAAAGTGGCAGAGGGTAGGAGGTGCTATCCCCAGGACCTGCCCTGCAGTATTGATTCAAGCAATGTTGATTGAACACCTACTGTGTGCCATGAAGCACCCTGGGCACAGAGGTTGAGGGGATGAGTACCATGGATAAGGTCTCTGTCCTTGGGGAGCCTTCATGGTTGGTAGGGTGGAGGGGAGATCATCAACTGCCATGTGGACCAGTGTATCGGGTAATTTCAGATAATGATGGGAGGAACACAGGGCCTGAGGCAGGCTGATGCTGTGGAGCCTGCAGGGAGGGGGCGCTGTGGCTGTCGAAGTACAGTGGACGGGATAGATGTGAATATCTGACCTGATATCTGACGAGGAGAAAGGGGGAAGGACTCAGCTATGGGATGCTCGGAAGGAAGGTTGCTCAAGGGAGAAAGAATGGCAAATGCAGGGAAGCTGAGGCTTTAATGACCTTGGACCACTGCGGACACAGAAAGAAGGCCTAGAAGAATTAAGGGACGAGATGGGATTGGAGAGCTAGGTCATAATGGGCTTTTCTGGCCACGAAATGGAGTTTGGAGTTTGCTTTCATTGGAAAGCCAATGGTTTCAACCATTGGCTTTCAATCAAGCCATTGATTTCAGCCAGGGGAGTGTGACTCATCACATTTATCAGTTGAATGGCTGGTGGAGCTTGGACTGTAGGACGGTGTGGCAGAGATTTCTCCAAAGGTGTTATCCCTTTTTGTTAGGAATTAAGCACTGGCTTTTGACTTGGTACACGTGCCCACCAGGAATAAGGACCACATTTCTTAAACCTCAGTTCTAAGTTCTGCCCAATGGGATGTAAGTGAGAGCGTAGTATATGACTTCCAAGAAGTGTCCTTAAAAAGAGCGGTCATGCCCTTGAATTCTTTCTTCCTGCTGGCTAGGATGCAGATGCAGTGACTGGAGTTCAGGCAACTATTTTGGGCCAAGAGGTGTGAGTCATGAGCAGAGGATGGCTGAGCAATTAGAAAGAAGAGATCTGGGGAATTTCCTGGTGGTCCAGTGGTTAGGACTCTGAGCTGTCACTGCAGGGGGCCCGGGTCTGATCCTTGGTCGGGAAACTAGGGTACCGCAAGCTTCAAGGCTCGGCATAATAATAAGTAAGAATAATACTAATAAAGAAAGAAGAGATCTGGTGTCCTGATGACCACCACAGAGCCATCCTATTTGCCCTGGATTGCTTTCCTCTGGAAAGGGAGAAATGAACTTGTATACAAGCCTTTATTATTTGGGATTTCTATTACTAGCAGCCAAGCCTGATTGTATCTAATTGAGGGGATGAGAGCGGAAGCAGCAACACCAGTTAGGAAGTAAGTGTATTATTCCAGGCAAGAAATGATGGGGACTCAAATTAGGTATAGTCGCAATGGAAGTAGGGGGAAGGGGCCAGATTAGAGAACTACCTTATTCGTTTAGAACATTTGGAGGGTTTGCTGATGGATTGGATGTGACTGGTGAGGGAAAGAAAGGATTCAGCATCAATCCTAATTTTTTTTTGCGAGAAACAGTGGAGGGGGCCAGGCTGCCGTTGATAGAGCTGAGAAGACCTGCAGGAGGAATGGGAGGAAAGAAGCAGTGTAGACACTCCAGAATATGGTGACTCTCAAAACTGTAGCTCATGTTTTTTGCAGATTACTCTGTGAAATTTTAACGTACTGAGCTTCATTAATTACTCATCAAAAAGATGTGTTGACGGGGCTTCCCTGGTGGCACAGTGGTTGAGAGTCCGCCTGCCGATGCAGGGGACGCGGGTTCGTGCCCCGGTCCGGGAGGATCCCACGTGCCGCGGAGCGGCTGAGCCCGTGAGCCATGGCCGCTGAGCCTGCGCGTCCGGAGCGTGTGCTCCGCAACGGGAGAGGCCGCAGCAGTGAGAGGCCTGCGTACCGCCAAAAAAAAAAAAGATGTGTTGACACCTCCCATGTGCCAGGCCCTGTGCGGAGCCCTGGGTGTGCAGCGGGGGAGGGGCAAACATGCGTGTGTCCTCATGGACGTAGCACCTGGTGCATCTCCTGCTGGTGGCCGGACCCTTGCAGCATTTCTGAAATTGATGGTGAGTCTTTTCAGATCACTAAATCTGTTTTATTTTTTGTGATATGTGTTTATAATGAGGGTATCAGCTTCCCAGGACTGCAAATGGAAGGCTCTTAAAATGGCAAGCAGTGGTATTACTGACCTAACATATAGGTGTAAAAAACAGAGTTTCAGAGACTTTGCAAGTGCCTGGGACTAATAGGATAGGGCGTTTAAAAACTGGATGGCTCTAATCCGTGCCTAGAGCACCCCTCCTGGGCAGCTGGGCCCAGGGGCAGGGGTACTGAGCACACCCTCTGGGGTGTGGACCCAGCCCCAGTCCTCCAGCAGTGGTGTTTCTGAGGTAAACACCTGATCACTTGGACACATTTGCTTGATGCAGGGGTGGGCACCTGACTCAGGCGGGCCTGGTTCTTCTGGACGTGGATTCAGTTTTCCCGTCCACCACTGGGGCGGGAGACACCCTGGTGTAGGGATAGGATCAGTATTATTCCCGACAACCTGCCAGCACCCAAACAAAGGGCCGTTTTCATTTCCAAAGGATGTGACTCCAGACTGACCAAAAAAGAAGGAAACAAAAGAAGCAGAAACGCAAGAGTTGGCTGGTGCGCAACGGAAGGTCACCCCGGGCGTGGAAAGGCATTCTGTGCCGTTCTAAAGCGCAGTCTTTGAAATAAAAAATTCTCTTGTCTGCTTCATGCAACTCTCGGTAGATTTCCCTTGATGTCACTCATGGCAAATGAGTTATTAAAAAATTCTAGTCCGTCTGAAACTGATACAGACCCTTGGTCGGTCCATGGGTAATTGGAAGTATGAGGTCCCCAAGTGACCCTCTTCTGAGGAAGAGGAAGAAAGGCAAGCACACTTGCAGAGGCCTGTGACAAACAAGGGAGGTTTGGGTCTGTTTTTCTAGCCAGTTCTTTCTTTTAATTTAATTTTTTTTTTTTTTTTGCGGTACACGGGCCTCTCACTGCTGCGGCCTCTCCCGTTGCGGAGCACAGGCTCCGGACGCGCAGGCTCAGTGGCCATGGCTCACGGGCCCAGCCGCTCTGCGGCACGTGGGATCTTCCCGGACCGGGGCACGAACCCGCGTCCCCCGCATTGGCAGGCGGACTCCCAACCACTGCGCCACCAGGGAAGCCCCTAATTTAATATTTAAAAATGTTTATCGGAGCATAGTTGATTCACAGTGTGTTAGTTTCAGGTGTACAGCAAAGTGAATCAGTTATACACATACATATCTCCACTCTTTTTCTTTTTTTGAGATTCTTTTCCCATATAGGCCATTACAGAGTATTGAGTAGAGTTCCCTGTGCTATACAGTAGGTCCTTATTAGTTACCTATTTTATACATAGTAGCGTGTATATGTCAATCCCAAACTCCCAATTTATCCCTCACTCCCTTATCCCCTAGTAACCGTAAGTTTGTTTTCTACATCCGTGAGTCTACTTTTGTCTTGTAGATAAGTTCATTTGTACCCTTTTTTTTAGATTCCACATATAAGCGATATTGTATGATAGTTGCCTTTCTGTGTATGACTTATTTCACTCAGTATGACATTTCTATCCAATTCTTAAGCTCAGAACTTTTATTCCCCTTTCATTTGAAAGAGCAGACGTTAGTGAGTACTGGATGCCCAACCACACTGGCAAGTGCCGAGGATATCCTGTTCTAGGGCTTTTTCTCCATCTGTGTAGCAGGTTTGAGAAGACAAACAGTGAGAAGAAAATGGGCAAATTCGGAGACCCCAGCCGGTTCGAGTCCTGCCTGCACCTTCCCTTCCCTGGCTATGTGTCTGGGCACACGTGTGTGTTTCCTGGTTCTCTGATTCCTCAGCTCCGAAGTGGGATTGGAGCCCTCTCGGGTGTTGGTGTTGGGCGGTATGAGATAACACCCAGGAAAGCCTGTAAAGCACTGCCTGGCCTGTGGGGTGCATTGTGTGCATCTGGGAGTCACTGCTGCTGTTACTTTGTGACTTGTGATGGACACTTCTCCGTAACAAGGGAAGAAAGAGAAATAGGGAAAATGTTTTGGTGGTGACGTGTGATCCTTTCTTAGGATCCAGTTTGGGGAAAGTGTGTTAGAATCCAGCTTATTTAAAATATGACTGTGGTGAGCAGTATAATGTCTCTCCCCCAAAGATGTCCATGTCCTACTCACTGTAACCTGTGAATATGTCACTTTACATGGCAAAGGGAAATTAAAGTTGCAGATGGAATTAAGGTTGCTAATCAGCTGACTTTAAAATAGGAAGGTTATTCTGAATTACCTGGGTGGGCTCAGTGTAATCACAAGGGTCGTTAAATTGGAAGAGAGACGCAGAAGAGAGTCACATGATGTGATTATGGCAGCGTGGTCAGAAAGATACAATGTTGCTGACTTTGGAGATGCAGGGAGGGACCACTATCCAAGGCATGTGGACAACCTCTAGAAGCTGGAAAAGGCACTGAAAGAGATTCTGCTCCAGAGCCTCCAGCCCTGCCAACACCTTCGTTATAGCCCAGTAAGACATGTTTCAGATTTCTGGCTTCCAGAACTATAAGATAATAAATTTGTGGGTTTTTTTAAAGCCACTAAATTTCTAGTAATTTGTTAGGACGGCCAGAGTACACAAATACAGTAACTTTGGGGCACTGGGCAAGTTATTTTCTATATCTTCTCTTTTTATTTGTAAACTCCTAGCATATTCTGAGGAAATTGAGCGTACCTGCTTATAGCTCTTGTAACATCCCATGACAGCTATAGTTGGTACAAAAGTTTTCCTTTTGACTCAAACATTGGACAGAAAAAACAAACAGACAAACAAACCCTTATGTAAAACAGGAAATTAGCTCCTATTGGAACCAGTTGGAAAAAGGAAACGAATTTGAACAAAGAAAGTCTGAGCTTTGCTTAGAACTGTGAACCCGCGATACCCCAACACTCTCCTTTCATGAATATCTGAGAGATACAGTGCGTACACAGGAGGATGTACAGTCTCCTGTTTTACGTTTCAAATGTGAGCGCAGGCTGTCAGAGGTAAATCAGACAGTTCCATCGCTGGCATTTTTAAAAAGATCAATCATGCATGGACATCTCCGCGAGTATAGGCGTGGGATTACTTATAGCCACCATGCGAGGTTGAGACGTGGTGAGAATCTGGCCCTAAGCGCAGTACAGAAATTCATATTCCTATGGCTGAGAAATGAAGGCAGTCCTGCAAGAGCTCTGGGCTGTTGGGGTCTGTCATGGGCTTCCTGGTGACACCGGCGGCCGGTGCGTGTTGGAGCATCCCCACCTGAGGTGGCCCCCTTCTCTTCCTCCTTCCCCTCGCTGATCTACGGTTAGCTTTCTGGGCCTGGAGTTACCCGCTGCCACCGTCCGTCCCGGGAGGGAAGGGCTTGGAGGTTTTAGGGACCTTCCCAACAGCACAACCCCAGCGTCTGTCAGGAGAGATTCGGCTTATCAACATCAGTGTCCTCATGATGGTTTAAAAACAGTCTGTGCTGGCTTATGACGCACGAGACGTAAGTTAAAGCATAACTGAGTGCGTTGCTGACAGCACGTGGTGACAGGTGTTGTGACTAAGTTGGCACAGGGACCACTGCCCTACATAGCGATTGTCAGCCCTTCCCCTCCCACTCCTGGGGACGCTGTGTCTAGCCAGGAGGGGAGCACGATTCGCTGTGCCCGGGGGTGGGAACCTGATGACATCGCAACCCCATGGGGTCATCACATCTCCCACCTGTGGCTGGACTGCCGTCCCTCTCAGGTGTGAAGTTGGGCGCCCAGGCTGGCAGCGCCCCCTCACTCGGCCCCGGCATCAGCACCATCTCCCACCAGCTGCCAAAACACTCACTGAAACATCAGCTGAGTACAGACACCCGAAAACTGAGCGAAGACCCTGGAGGAAATAAGTTATTGATACAAGTGATATTTAAAAACCAAGATGTATCAAAATGGTCATTCCGGGAAACGTCAGCATTTTGTTGGACTTCTTCATATTCATGTTGTGGTTTATTGTAGTTTTAAAAAAAACTCCCTCTAGCAGAAGCACCCTAACCCTTAGGACTTTCTAGAATGTTCTCTGGGGCAGAGAAGCCCCAAACCCAGACCCTCCATCCCTTCCATCCTATTGCCAAGAGGGCTGTCTCCCGGGAAACTCTCAGTTCTCTGTTCCTCTTCCCGCTTGGCTCTGGGGCTGGCTTTTGACCTTGCAGCTTTTGCTGATCCCAACCTTCAGGTCCAACTCAAGAGCTGCCTTTTCTGAGAGCGCCTGGACAGCATCCTGATGAAAGGTGGCCTGCCCCCTGGCCTGCCCCCACTCTGCCCTGCTGGTCTCCCCCACTGTGCGCGTCACAGCCAGAAATGGCCCTGGTGGAGTCTGCCTGCCCACCGTCTCCCACAGGAGGAAGGTACCCCCCAGGGGGCAGGGATCCCATCCGATTTTCTCACCACGACCATCCCTGAAGCTTGGCGATGTACCTGGAGCCAAGGACAAGCTCCGTGGGCATCGGAGTAGTGAAATGAACGGATATCGAAATCCAACCCGCCTGTGTGCCCGTGGAAACTTCCGTCCCCAACTCCTGTCAACGCTCCCTGCTCCGAACCTTCACGGCACAATGACCCAGGAAGAGTTGCGACAGCTGTCACAGCGTGTCACTGTCACCGTGGGCCAGGTTTCACCCTGGGTCACACACAACACCAGCCCTCAGCCTGGAGCCCCCTCCAACCACAGGGGCTGCCGTCTCTGCACGCTCGGAGCTGTCAGGAGAGCAGGTGGGGGACCGCTGGCTGGGCTTACCTCTGTCAGCATCTCTCCTACCTACCCTCCCCCCCCACCACCTCCCAGCCGATTTGGGACAGTCGGAGTGAATTAAGAGGGACTCGTGCGAATGGTTTCCGAGAACTGGAAAATTCTGGGCAGGAGCAGTTGAGCACTGCAATTAGACAGGTAGTAATTTCCCCTCTCCACACTGGCCACGAGATCCTGGCAGATACCGACACTACCCGAGGCAACCGACAGACCAGCTTCAGACACACGCCGTCTGGGGGCGGGGGCCACCGTGCCAGACAGCACGCCAAGCATTTTGCACAGACTGGTTTATTTTTTTCTTCACACCCAGTTGAAGGGGCCTATTCTTATTTCCCTACTTTGCAGATTAAGAATCGAGCCTTACAGACGTCAAGAGGCTTCCAGGATTTAAAATCAGCTCTCTTGAGCCCAGGATGGAAATTGCTTCTCTGGGTCTTGCAGCTCTGCATTTCCTGATCTCTGGAAAATTCTGAGGACAAGGGAAATAATCCCCCTTCTGACATACGTGAAGGGCTTTTGCAAAACACACCCAAGAGGAAAGAATTTTCTTCTTTGAAAAGCTTCACATTTAACTTTTAACTCTAGTGGAGAAGAGGCAGAGGGCGTGAATGTGGATGGAGAGACCCTCAGACCCTGGGCTTCAAGAGCACAGTGCAGTTCTATTAACTGGGCAGCTTTATTAAGTTGCGCCTGAGCCCAAAGCCAGGGTGTCTTTGTCTCCGAATGTCCTCCCCTGGGATAAGGAAGCAGAGGGCATGGTGCACAAGAGGCAGCAGGAAGTTATCATCCCAGACCTCCAGGTTCTGGTCCAAAGCATTTCCTTGGCGCTTGCCATCTAAAGCCTATTGATATGGAGCGAGCCTACTTCCTCCCCTCACCTGAGCAGGTTGGGGGTTCCTTGGGGGGAAAGGGATGTTGTCCACAGTCCTACCTAGTGGGATTGTAGATAAGTTAAAAGAGCTCATGTCCAGTAGAAATATGATGTGAGCCATAGAGCAATTTTACAGTTTCTAGTAGCCACATTATAAAAAGTAAAAAACGAAACAAAAAACCCAGGTGACAATATTTTTTTAATGGTGGTAAAAGACATATAACATACATTTACCATCTTAACCATTTTTAAGCACACAGTTCAGTAGTGTTAAATATATTTATATCATCGTGTGACAGGTTGAGGTGACGTTAATTTTAATCATATAGTTTATTTAACCCAGTGTATCACAAGTATTATCATTTCAACATGTAATCAATATAAAATTATTAGTGAGATATTTTACTAAGTTGTTAAAATCTGGTGTGTATTTTTTACACTTGCAGCACATGTCAATTTAGGCACTAAACTTTCAATGGAGATACTTGATCTCTACTGAGATCTTGTAAAACTTACAGTTGAAAAAGCAAGCGGGGGGACTTCCCTGGCGGTCCAGTGGTTAAGACTTTGCCTTCGGGCTTCCCTGGTGGTGCAGTGGTTAAGAATCTACCTGCCAATGCAGGGGACAGGGGTTCGAGCCCTGGTCAGGGAAGATCCCACGTGCTGCGGAGCCTATGCCCACAACTACTGAGCCTGCGCTCTAGAGCCCGCGAACCACAACTACTGAGCCCACGAGCCACAACTACTGAAGCCCGCGTGCCTAGAGCCCGTGCTCCGCAACAAGAGAAGCCACCGCAATGAGAAGCCCGCTCACCACAACCAAGAGTAGCCCCTGCTCGCTGCAACTAGAGAAAGCCCGCGGGCAGCAACGAAGACCCAATGCAGCCAAAAATTAAATAAATAATAATAAAATAAATAAATAAATTTATTTGAAAAAAAAGACTTCGCCTTCCAGCGCAGGAGGTGTGGGTTCAATCTCTGGTCAGGTATCTAAGATATCACATGCCTCCAGGCCAAAAAAACCAAAACATAAAACAGAAGCAATGTTGTAACCAACTCAATGGAGACTTTAAAAATGGTCCACGTCAAAAAAAAAAAGAAAAAGGAAGTGGCTTCAAGATTACTTAAAGGTCGTTTAACAACTATATTGTCCGTTTTTTAGAATGAAATTAAATAACATTAAAAATCCACTTCCTCCGTCACACAGGCCTCATGTCAAGCGCTCAATAGCCACGTGTGGCCGGCACCTACTGTGTTGGACAGTGCAGGTCAAGAGCTTCTACAAAGTGCTTTGTAAGCGGTAGCATTATTATTCCTTGGAGTAGCAGATGAGAGGAAATGGAAAGTTTCTCGACCTTGACCCTGACGGTGACTACAGTCATCCTCGGAGCCGACTGATGGCTTCTGTTCCCCACCCCGGCATCAGCTCAGGGCCAGCCCGCCCCCAGCCCCGACAAGAGAAACCCTCTCAGCTTGAATTGTTCTCTCCTTGCACTCCCGCGAGGGGTTTCTGCATGAAGTTGCTGACCCAGGTTAATGAGGAGATTGGACTGGAAGGAGAAAAAAGGCTTCAGCCCGAAAATTCAGGATCACCCGGTTTATTTTATCACTGGAAGATCACTTCAACAACTTCCTCCAGGAAATTGCAAAGGGAAGTCATTATCCAAAAAAGGGGGCAGAGATGACGGTCCACATGAAGCCCAGATGCAGCCCCCTGCGTGGGGCAGGCTGGGGGCAGGGGCGGTGTTTCCTGGGTCATTTAACCAGGGTCCTATTTTTAAAGTTTCCTTTTCCACCATTATTTGTTGACCCTAATTGTTCCCATGCCCATGAGATGCGGCCCTGGACTTCCTCCCCCCGGCCTCGGGGTCGGGGCGGGCTCTCCCTAATTGCCTGTGTCCTGCCTTCCCCCCGAGTCTCCAGGGCAGGCGGGCCCATTCCCACATATGCTTCCAGAACCATCTTAATAGAGGGCAGCAGCGCCCAGCTGACGACATATGTTTAGCTACTTGCCGAGGTCGGCCAAGCGTGCAATATCACGTTACATGAATGGGAAGGTCAGTCCCAAACAAGCTGCTTTTTACAAGCGCTGGCTTAAGGATTTGCTGCTAAATAGGGCTTACATGTGCGGGAGGGGGGTGGGTAATGGGCTTCTTGTGGAGCCCTGTTCTCTGCGTTTTGCCTTGATTAGAAAGTTTCTGGTCTCCCAGGACAACGCTCCGTTTAAAAAGAACGGCTTTGCAGCCACTGGGACTCCTGGACTCAGGTCAACATCTGGGCCTGGAACAGAGAAAATGTGGGTTTGGGTCTCCTGATGTCTGGGGAGAGGGCTGCGATGGCCGGAGTGTCTGGAGGGGCAGCCACGGCCCCTCTGCTCACTGGCACTGCATTTATGCTCCATTAACCCTGCGCAGGCCCCAGGGACAGATGGCGGGCAAGGGAGAGAGAGAGAGAGAGAGGAGAGAGAGAGGTAGGGGGGCTGTGACTTTTCTCACCTGCCCAGCTCCGGGCGGGATGGTAAGGCCGCTGCTCAGCTGCTGGGGCCCTCCAGCCTGCCCAGCCCACGAAATGCACCTGCACAAACTTGGCTCCAGAAACTGTCATAGAGGACACCCAAGGCCTGCCTTGAACCTGAGCAGCCAGCCAAGAGCCTGAAGAATATTCTGCACATAAATCAGAAGGGCATTCAGGGCCCTTTTCAATAATGATGAGGATGAGAGCACTTCCGGAGCTCTGTCTGTGTCCTGGCGCTGCACAGAGGGCGTCACAGGGACGAACTGGCTTCCTCCTCTCCACCACCGCCCAGTGGAGCCAGCACTGTTGCTACACCCATCGTAGAGCTGGGGAAACGGAGCGACAGAAATAACAACAGAAATAAGGTTTGCTTCAGCCGGGGTTCTTTCCTTCTTTCCTTTAAATTATAAAAGTGGCTTTTCAAAAAAGTTAGTGATAACAGAAGTGAATAAGGTGAGGCTTAAAAGTATCCCAGTCCTGAGGCTTGTGCCTTTCCTCACGCTGCTCACCATTGGGTGACTGACGTATGTGCAGTAACACATCTTTCATTCATTCAACAAATGTTCATTACGATTCGGTACGAGTCAGGGATGATGCTGTGGGTATGGATGAGCATTTCTCAACCTTGGCCCTGCTGACACCTGCGGCCGAATAGTTCTCTGTTGTGGGGTCCGTGTGTTTAACAGCATCCTTGGCCTCCGCCCACAAGATGCCAGTAGCATCCACCCCCTAGTTATCATAACCAAAAATGTCTCCAGACATTGTCACGTGTCCCCTCGGTGCCGAAATCACCCCCGATGAGGACCCCTGGTTTAGACAGATGTGGCTGAGTGTGGTTCTTTGCTTACTTCTTCCTCTTAGCAGGACATTGAGGCATTCTCACATTTCAGTTCCAACATTGCTGCTTCACTCTTTTTGTGTCAGATTCCAGGGTACGGAGGGCTCAGAACTTAGTATGCCTCCCATTAATAGATGCTTTGGACTGATTCCAAGTACCCCGTGATCATCAATGAGAAAGGCCCTTCTTTTCATACCTACATTTGTATCCACACACTTGAGTATTTCCAGGGGACAGATTCTTTCAAGCAAAATGGCTGGATCAAAGGTGTAAGGATTTAAATGTTTACTTTGAAATGCCCACATCCACTCCAAAAAGAGGATTGTACCAGTTTACCCCCTCACCGAGTGCCCCCATCGCGGACATGAACAGAAACCATCAGAACAATTGTTATGAAGAGAAGGATATATTTACCGTGTTGGAAAAGAAGGATTACATTGTTTCATTCAGAGGGGCTCTGAGAGGTCTTTGGTTTACACGTCGCTATTAACATTTTTTTAACTCCTCAGGCGACAATTTCAAAATTTCCAACACGAGCATATAGAAGTTTAGCATCTTTGCTTTCAAAAATTAAGTTATTTAATAAACTAAAGGGGGCTCTGTGTTAGTGACCCTGTTACAAAGTGGGCGAGGGAGGGGCTGCCAGGCGGGGGCAAAGTCAGGGCTCCTCTGTTACCCCAGATAGAGGCTGAGTCCTGAGCCTCGGGGACATGTGGGTGGCCCAGGAGCATTGCCTCCTGTCCCCAGAGACCTGCACCCCCCTGGGACGGTGGCTTCCTAAAGAGGACAGGACAGCTCCCCGAGGCTACCCTCTTCAGTCCTGCCGGAATCACCTGCTGAGAGTCCAGAGCTACAGCTACACTTAACTGGGGGCCCTTGACATTGCCACCCCTTCTAGTTAGAACACTGCTCAGCTTGCATTTCCTCCTCTTGATTAAAGGAATTTGAAGCAATACATTATTTTTTAAAATTTTAATCAACTTTGTTTATTCATCAATCTCCCACCCATTTTTTTTTTTTACTCTTGTTTTTCCAGCTTTTCCTTCTACCAGTAGATGGAAACACAAAATTTAGATTTGGAAGCAATTAATTACAAAGTTTTAATTTTCAAAATGTAACAACGTCAAACATTGCGAATGTATTCACACTGAATTGTACACTTGCAATGGCTGAAGTGGTACATATTACGTTATATATATTTTACCACAATTAAAAAATAAATTTTTATTGGAGTATAGTTGATTTACAATGTTGTGTTAATGTCTACTGTATAGCAAAGTGAATCGGTTATACAAACACATATATCAATGAAAGAAATTTGAAGTAATACATTATTTTTCCTGTTTGACTAAAAACAGGCAAGAGAAATTGCCTTTTGGAACCGCAGGATAACATCGCTACTGCCTGTTTGATCAGAATGGGAAACACCAATCTTTATAAATCGTTTTCCGATGGATACATGCTGATCGTCTATTTAAAATATTAAATGCTATCAAATTTTAAAATAGCTAATCTATGCATATGGTACAAATTCTAAAAGTGCAAAAAAGCGACGCTGGAAACCGTCAGTCCCCCCCCCCCCCCCCCCCCGCCCCATCCTTGTTCTCCAGTCACGCAGTGGCCCTCCCCAGACACAACCACTGTTACTGTTGGGTCGGCCCCAAAGAAGTTGTTGATATTACCTGTTTTACACCAGCAAACTCTGGGAGTTTCGTATGATTCAATGTGTGATTCCTAATTTCTTATTCAGAGACGCTATGCATGTATAAATATGCACATAAGTAGAATCTTCCTATTTCTTTCTTTATATAAACGATAGCATGTTATATGCACTAATTTTCATGTTGCTTATTTCACTCAACAATGGATCTTGAAGATCCCTCAATTTCCCTATATGAAAAAAGAGCCTAGCTCTCCTTTTAGCTTTTTAACAGCTACAGAGTATTCCATTGAGTGGATGTTTCACTTCCTGTTTAGCCAGCCCCCGATAATGCACAATTAGATTGTTTCCAGTCTCTTGCTACTGAGAACAATGCCGCAGAAATCTACCTCTGTGTACACATTCTGTCTCACAAGTGGGGGAGTATTTGTAGGATAAATGATTTGAGGTGGGATGGCTGGGCCAAAGGATGTCTTTTTAATGAAGAAATCTATTGCCTAATTGTCCCCCATAGAAGTTGTGTGAATTCGTAGCCCGAGTAGCCTGTCAGGGGTCCAACTTGAACTGTGCCTGATTTTCAGGCCCACAGAGCAATGAGTGCTCGCAGTGGCGCAGGCAGGAGTGATGATGCCAGGGGCGGTCTGGGAATTGCAGATTCTCTTGATGAGGTGCCAAGTCCAGTTGTGTCTCCTCCAAAAGATGGATAAGGACAGAGCAGTCCCCTTCTCTGTGAGCAGTACCCCAGCCTGGAAGGTGGTGGGTGGAGGAGGGGGAGGGGAGCGCCATTCACTGGCATGAAAACTCTTCCCTTCTCTCCAACTCCCCCTGCACCCAATCCAAGAAGAGACTAGCTCAGGCCCCACTTCACGAAGCATTAGATAGAAGACATCGTTGACACATATGTATCTTCAGTGGTGACAAAAGTGTGTGTCACAAATTGACCATCCCTGGGTGGTACCAAGGAAGGAGCACTGGTCTACCAGGACGGCAAACCAGTTGGCCGTCACCACTAGTCTAGCCGTGGACATGCCAGAGGCTGGTCTTGGGAATCAGTTTGGCAAGTTTAAAATTTGTTCTTGGGGGACTTCCCTGGTGGTCCAGTGGGTAAGACTCCACGCTTCCAATGCACGGGGCCTGGGTTTGATCCCTAGTCGGGGAACTAGATCCCGCATGCATGCCGCAACTAGGAAGTCTGCATGCTGCAAGTAAGAGTCCTCATGCCACAACTGAAAGATCCCACGAGCCGCGAGGAAGATCCCGAGTGCCGCAACTAAGACCTGGTGCAGCCAAAATAAATAAATATTTAAATTTGTTCTTGGAATTCGGCAGTCCAGTGGTTAGGACTCCGCGCTTCCACTGCAGGGGGCATGGGTTCCATCCCTGGTCAGGGAACTAATATCTCGCATGCCGAGCTGTGAGGCCAAAAAAACAACTGTTCTCAAATTCTTTGATGCTCTCCCTGCGGAAGGGGAAGGCTGATTCCCTCCACTCGAGTGTGGGCCGGCCTCAGTGGTGAAATGCTGGTTTGTATCTTCCGAGACTGACTCATACAAGGCCACATCCCCAGCTCTCTTCCTCATGGATTGCCTGCTCTGAGTGAAGCCCAGGGTCATGTTGTGAGGACACTCGGGCAGCCTTAGAGAGGCCCTCGTGGGGAGGACCCGAGGCTGCTCACCAACCACCGACACCCACTCGTCAGCCGTGGGAGTGAGTCACCTCGGAACTGGATCCCCAGCCCCCCGAAGCCTTTGGATGGTGCAGCTTTGGCCAACTTTTTGACCGCAATCTCCTGAGAGCCCCTGAGTCAGAACTGCTCAGCTCACCTGCTCCTGAATTCCTAATCCATAGAAACTGGGAGAATGATACATGTTTATTGTTGTCTTAGGCCACCAAGTTTGGGGTAATTTATTACACAGTAGTAGGTAATGAATGCCTGTGGCCAGGATGCTCAGCTCCGTGAAGAGCCCCTTTTATCTGCTCCTTTGCCTCTGCTTCATGTCCCCCATTCCACGCAAGGAGGCAGAAAACCTCTTCAAACCATGAGGAGCAGGACATAGAGAAGATTCTTAAATCTTCCATGAGGTTAACATGTCGGCAGTGTGGCCAATTACAAGTCAACAGGGTTCAGTATGCCGTACTCCCCACCTTCCGCAGTACACTGCCCCCGTGGGGCATGGGCACATTCTGTAACCTCACTTACCCTCAACTGTTTCATCTGCTAAATGGGTTGATAACCAAAGGCATAGTGTGAGCCCAGAGAGGCTGCAGAAGTTCCTTCAAGCATTGAGCCCCAGGTATCTATAAATCTTAACTCACTCATCTGCCATGCATGCATCCACCCACTCAGCAAACTTGTGTTAAACACCTACCATGTCCCAGGTACCATGCAAGGTGCCAGGGATACAAATGAGCACAAATCAACATCACTAGTATCAAGGGATGCCCAGCCAGTGGGAGAGACAGACGGAGAGATGGATAGGTAACACCTGATGTGATGGGGCTGAGACAGGGCTGTGGAGGAGCAGAGACACGCAGAAGTGAGCCATGTGACACCTGCGGCTCAGGAACCATAACATCAGGCATAGTGTGCCGGGCTCCTTCTCTCCTGCAAGGGTCGGAAGTGGAATCAGAGAGGCTCGGGATGTTAAAACAGATGTCCTGACAATCTGGCTGGACCCGTGCACTGAATAAGGCCCATGATCATGTAGAGCCATTCACTCTTCGAACCTGCCACGTTCCTTCCTGCCCCAGGGCCTTTGCACGTGATGCTTCCATTACATTAGCTTCCTTTTTCCCCCCATCTTCCCCATTAGAATGTAGGTTCCAACCACAAGGTAGGGATCGTGTCTTGGGCGCCACTGTAACCTCAGGGGCAAAATGTATCCAGTACTGAAAAAAAGTGTTGGGTGAAATAATGAATGTGTGTATTAGTCACTGTATATTCTTGATCATTTAATTCACACACCAAACTTCCAAGGAATTGTTGGCCTCATGACTGTCTACCCATCGTCCTCACCCCACACCATACCCAGATGTCCACACATGGTTCTTCCTTTGTGGGGAGTCGGATCCACCCTTCTGTGCTCGGGGAGGGTGGTATCTCTCCAGCCCAGCCCCGGATATGAAATGAGGATGGTTCTAAAGCAGTTATGGTAATTCCATTCCTCCTCTCACTGGCTGGGTTTGGCATCTGCCTATGATGGAGCTCTGGCCAATCAGACTTCAGGGGGAGCCTCCTAGGGCCGCCCAGACTGGAGGGCGCCCAGGAACCGCTGGGCATCTTATTAAGATGCGGATTCTGACTCAGCAGGTCTGGAGTGGGACACAAGACCCTGCACGTCTAATGAGCTCCCGGGTGATGTCGATGCTGCAGTCCGTGGACCACACCTTGAGTTACAAGGTCCTAAGGAGTTTCTGGGCAGGATGTTCCTCCCCTACAGAAAGAGACCCACAAAGAGAATCTGTCTCTTCTGTCGTTATGCAGGCACGTGCAGCTAGCAGCTGCCGCCGCAATTGCGATCGGCCACAGCTGGCCACCTGGGGCAAAACCAACATGTGGAGGTGGGGCAGAGGGAAGTAGGGAAGGCTCTGGGGTCTGTATGACATCACAAAACCTCCTAACCAACCCCAGAACTGCTCATGTGGGACAATAAATGATGATTTTTTTTTAAAAAAGCCAAATTAAGTTTGGGACTCTTTTACTTGCAGCCTAAAGCATCATGACTGAGGCTATAAATGGACCACTTGGTGTAGAGCAAAAAAGACCAACTGTGGAACCAAACCAATCCTGGTACTTATCTCTGCCCCTTAGTGGCACTGCCATTTCTCAGCTTCACCAAGCTTCAGCTTCTTTGTCTATACAAAGGGTTGTTTTGACCATCAGTAAGAGGATGTACACATGCTAGAATCCTCTAGCACAGCACTGTCCAATAGAAATAAAATGAAAACCACGTACGGACTTTTAACTTTCCTAATAGCCACATTCAAAACATAAAAAGAGACGGGTGACATTAATTTTAATAATATAATTTATTTAGCTCAAAATATTACCATTTCAACATGTATTCAATAAAAAATTTGATCTTTTACTGTTTTTTTTTTGGTACTAGGTTTTGGAACTCTGGTGTGTATTTTACACTACGGTGCATCTCAGTTCAGACCAGCCACATTTCAAGCGCTCAAGAGCCACAGGTGGCTAGTGGCTGCTGTATTAGCTTAATTCTAACACAAGGCTGGACTCATAATAAGTATTGTAGAAAAATGGATTCCTTCATGCTGCTCTTAACATGGGCAATGGAAAAGAAGAGACTGAATTTCCAAACACAGTAACTCCCATGCTGGAAGCCAACTGGTGATGGAGTTCTGCTGCTTTGGGTCAACTCTTAAAATCCTGGACATCTACTCACCTGCATGGTCTGCATAGAAAACCAACAATGGGAAGACAAATGATAACACAGCATTTCTCAGCAGCATCACCTGGGACTAGGGCAGTGACTCAAGCAAAGGATTTTTATTAAATGACTGCTGTGAATTATATTTAGGGAGTTTCCGATTCCCTCTAATCACTGCTTTTTTTTTTTTTTTTTGCGGTACGCGGGCCTCTCACTGTTGTGGCCTCTCCCATTGCGGAGCACGGGCTCCGGACGCGCAGGCTCAGCGGCCATGGCTCACAGACCCAGCCGCTCCGCGGCAATGTGGGATCTTCCCGGACCGGGGCACGAACCCTTGTCCCCTGCATCGGCAGGCGGACTCTCAACCACTGCGCCACCAGGGAAGCCCCTTAATCACTGCTTTTAAAATGTCGTGTCTCCTGCTCAATAATCTTCAATGTGTCCCTTCTTTCTTTTGGGTTAGTGTTGAACTCCTGGGGCTTCTAAACTCTTCCAGAGCCAAAACACACCTCACTTTATGCAGTTCAGTCTTCCTTTTGTCCAGTTTAAGTCCAGGTAGCCTCAGGCCAGGCCTGTGGGTTGTCAGGGAGGAGGACGAAGATGTACACGTTGGTGTGGAAACCGAGGGCTTGGGCCAGAGTGGGTGGAGCCAGGCTGGCTGAGATCACAGCCGTCCGCAGCAGCATGTCAGTCGTGGTGCTCACTGAGCATGTTCGTGCACGCCACCTCACTTGGTTTCTGCAACAACTCCATGAGGTAATGTGGTGGATGTTCATTGTTTTTGTCTGCCCTGCATTATTTTCTCATTTCTGGTTAAGGGCACCCATTCACACACACTCCGCCCCTTCTTTCAGGAATCTGCTCTCTCCACTCTCTCAGTGTGGTTCTGATGGGCATTACCAATCCCATAAACCACTCCTCACTCTGTGCCACAGGGAGGCCCATGACCCAGGCCAGGCCAGACTTACTGCCCCCTTCCCTAGGCAGTGAGCGGACCTGGGAGCTAAGCTTGTGTCATGGACCTGGCCAATCAGAGCCTTTGCTGGGATCTTTATATACTGATGTGAGCTGGTTAAGCTGTGGAGATATAAAAATGAAGCTTGTCTTCATCAAGTCTTGAGGCAAGTGGAAGAAGCCTCTTAGAGAAGTAGAGCATGAGGCCAACTTGCAAGAGAAGAAGAGATGAGAGAGGGAATGGAGGAGGGAGAGAGGAAGTAGTAGCTCCTTGGAACCCCTAGATCCAGCTACGCCTGAAATTGGCACCACCATTTATCTTCTTTCATGTCATGAACCTTCCTGGGATCTTGTACTTCAGCCAGTTGGAGCTGGAGTTCTGTCACATGCAACCAAAAGAGTTCCAACTACTATAAGTAAAGAATAGCCCGTCCACTGCATGGGCGACGAGACTGAGGCAAAAAGAGGCTGAAAGATGACTCTAGGCCGCTTAGGACACAGAGCCAGGATTTGAGTCCGCATCACTGGGCTTTTCATCCTATGCTCTTTCTACTACGTCCCCTACCGCACTTAGTCTGTATTAGTTTCCCATGGCGGCTGTAACAAATTACCACAAACTTGGTGGCTTAAGACAACAGAAATGTATTCTTTCGTAGGATCTGGAAGTCAGAAAACAGGACTAATACACCGGGCTAAAATCAAGGTGCTGGCAGGACCTCACTCCCTCGGGAGGCTCTAGGGGGGGATCCATTCCTTGCCTTTCCAGCTTCTGATGGCTGCTGGTGTTTCTTGGTTTGTGGTCCATCATTCCAATCTCTGCCTCTGTCTTCAGTGGACTTCTCCTGCCCTGTGTTTGTCTAAGTCTCCCTCCGTCTCTCTCTTAGTTGTGATGGCATTTAGGGCCCACCTGGATAATGCTAGATTATTCCCTCATTTCAATATCCTTAATCACACCTGCAAAGATCCTTTTTCCCAATAAGATAACATTTACAGTTTCTGGGGATAAGGAGCTGTTATCTTTGGATGGCCGTTATCTAGCCAAAAACACTGTCTAGGCTACCTAGGATTTAGTGCTTAAATGTGATGACGCAGTCCTGAGAAAAACCTGGCTACTATCTAATTGTCCAGTCTCCCCAGCCAGATGGTTAGTACCTTCAGGGTCCGGCCCAGCCCCAAGTGCCCCATAGTGGCCAGCACAGGGTGGGCGAGCACCGGAGTCTATCCTGTTTCAGCCCCCCTTCTCCCAGGTTGAGCACTGAAGATCAGGTGTAAACGAGAGGGGTTCCTGCTGCCAAGGTATTGCACTCCTTTTTATGGACCCTTTTCTCATTTCTCAAGGCAACGTCTACTGCTCACTTTAATTTGCATCTTTTGGTTGTAAGAAACAGTCACCACAGGTAGCCCACATAACGGGGGTGTATTATTACACTGAGCTGCATGTGGGAGGCAACGCAGGGGTCTAAGTGCCTGGGCTGGAATCCCAATTCTGCCATTTCCCAGCTGTGAATCTTGCACAAGTTACTTACCTGCGCGGAATCTACATGGAGATCTAAGGGTCAGGTTTACAGGATGGTAAATGAGAACCTTGGTAACTTGGCAGTATTTCTAGCACAGAGCACTCAGTAAACGTTAGGTTATTATGACTGCCACATGGAATCCGCATCTGCCTCTCTCTTTTTAAAATGACTGTCTCAAGTTCTAAACGTTAAGGATTATTATTTCTACCGAATAGAATCTGAGGGTTATAAAATGACTCGCTTGGGCCCCTCGTGGTGCCTGCGTTCTCAGTCAGGCTGCACGCTACCTCTGTTGCCCAGGGCCCCTGACCAACCCCAGAGCATCCTTTTAGCGGCCGCCTCCATCCCTATCAGCAGGTTCTTCCACCGCTCAGGGGAGAACCCGGTTTGCCCTTGGCCCTGGTCTGAGCAGCTCTGGGAAGGGGAGGGTGGTTGGGGGCGAGGTTGGAGGCGTGGCTGGAGGTAGGGTTGGGGCGGGGCTGGAGGCGGGAGAGTCACAGGTGCAAAGCTCGTTTTCTGCCCAGGGCAGGGCCTGAGATGGGGAGTGCGGGCAGCGCAGGGCCATGGCGTTTCTTCCCCCGTGCTTGTTCCCACCTCTGTGGCTTACTTTCTGCTATTCTTCTCCACGCAGCTGGCGTTACCCGTCCCCGAGCCCTGCGGGAAACCTCCTTATCGTTATCCTCACGACCCTCATAACTGTCGTTTTTGGAGGGTCCTCTTCATTACCTGTACCAGGATACATATGCCTCTGCAAATCCTTCCCTAAGGCTGGGGCTCCTTTAGTGTTTCTGTCCCGTTTTCTTCATGGGAAATAACTACAATAGCGTTCACGGTAATAACCATAATCTCAGCTAACTATTGTGTAGATGCCGTATTTGCCAACCCTGCGCTAAGTCCTCTTACGCGATTTAACTCATTTCATATCGCACGCACGCGCGCGCGCGCGCGCACACACACACACACACACACACACACACACCCTTATGGTAGGTACTATCAGAAATTTTATTGATGACGAAGCTGAGCGACTGCAAAGGTCAAATAACCACGTTAGTCCCCTTTTTCTTGCTCAATAAATCCCTAATAAATATGAATCGTGCAGCCCCACAGCAATATTCTAAAAAACAAAAAACAACAAAACTAATGTTTTTTTCTGATTACAAAGCACTATCTGCTCACTATAGAAAATTAGAAAAATACAGAAAATCTCACTAAGAAAAAAGTAAAAAATCACCCATAATATTTTAGTTGCAACTATTTCCAGTCTGTCTGTCTGTCTGCATCTCTGCATTTTCCAGGGAGTTACATTTTTTAAAAAATTTTTTAAAGGTCTTTATTATTTTTTTAACATCTTTATTGGAGTATAATTGCTTTACAATGCTGTGTTAGTTCCTGCTTTATAACAAAGTGAACCAGTTACACATATACATATGTTCCCATATCTCTTCCCTCTTGTGTCTCCCTCCCTCCCACCCTCCCTATCCCACCCCTCTAGGGGGTCACAAAGCACCGAGCTGATCTCCCTGTGCTATGCGGCTGCTTCCCATTAGCTATCTATTTTACGTTTGGTAGTGTATATATGTCCATGCCTCTCTCTCATTTTGTCCCAGCTTACCCTTCCCCCTCCCCGTGTCCTCAAGTCCATTCTCTAGCAGGTCTGTGTCTTTATTCCCATCTTGCCCCTAGGTTCTTCATGACCAGTTTTTTTTTTTGTTTTGTTTTTTTTAGATTCCATATATATGTGTTAGCATACGGTATTTGTTTTTCTCTTTCTGACTTACTTCACTCTGTATGACAGACTCTAGGTCCATCCACCTCACTACAAATAACTCAATTTCGTTTCTTTTTATGGCTGAGTAATATTCCGTTGTATATATGTGCCACATCTTCTTTATCCATTCATCTGTTGATGGACACTTAGGTTGCTGCCATGTCCTGGCTATTGTAAATAGAGCTGCAATGAACATTTTGGTACATGACTCTTTTTGCATTATGGTTTTCTCAGGGTATATGCCCAGTAGTGGGATTCCTGGGTCGTATGGTAGTTCTATTTGTAGTTTTTTAAGGAACCTCCATACTCTTCTCCATAGTGGCTGTATCAATTTACATTCCCACCAACAGTGCAAGAGTGTTCCCTTTTCTCAGGGAGTTACATTTAAGCCATGCTTTTTAATGGCTTTCAGGCCTCTGGGCCTCTCTGTTCGGACATTTAAGTTGTATCCAAATTTTCTTTTCTGCTATTACAACATTTGACAACTATTCTTTAACATGTTATCTTTGCCCATGTTTCTAATGATTTCTTTAGGATGAAGGGTCTGCACCTGGAAGCTTTGGATACACTTTGCCAAGTGCCTGGGAATGGGTGTTGCTAGTACCAGTGCCTCCAGCCAAGTGCAGTGCACCTGGAAGCTTTGGATACACTTTGCCAAGTGCCTGGGAATGGGTGTTGCTAGTACCAGTGCCTCCAGCCAAGTGCAGAAGGGGCTGCTTGTTCACCTCTTAACCAGCTCCGGGGCTTCTGTTTTTATTATGCCATCCTTGCTGCTGCTTTCACTGCATTTTTAAGTTACTAATGACATGAATTTATTTTATTTTTCTCTATGCAATTTGTTGGCCATGTGGGTTTCCTGTCCTATTCTTTACAGCACAGACTTTGAACATCTCCCCAGTTTATATGCCGTTTTCTCCTTATTATCCCTTCATCTTGATCCACTTAAAGAGCAATGCTGGTTATAAGCCTCCTCTGTTTTAAAGACGGGATAAACAATGTTACGGCATCGACTCCATGACCCAGTTGGTTTTCAGGTCACCCCACTCAGCTATGCTGTTCTTGCCACTGTACCCCTTCTATGTGGGAACGACGCAGGCCCCGTGGGGAGATGAGGCCTTCCTGAAATATACAGAAAAAATATGCTTCTATAAAATAACACCTCAAACTCAATATTCACCTCACAGGGTCGTGAAGATCAAATGATATAACATCTATGAAAACACTTCATTTTCTGCCCAGTACTTTAGAGGGTAGAGACATTTAGAAAGAACATTTTAGAGATTACACACTTTTATAGAGAGCATTTTACAGCTCATCTCCAGGCTTTCTTATACACATCGTATCATCTGAAATGAGCAAGGCTTTCCTGGCTCTAGAAGGTTAGACAAAAGGCGACTCAAAATGAAGGAATAAACCTTTACCATATGCCTGCTCGGTCCCTGACAGTTTGCTTGTCTTATCCCAGCTAATCGTTACCACCCTGCAAAGCAGATGGGTTCACTCATTCAATAGGTGAATGTTTCTTGCGTGCCTACTGTGTGCCAGGCTCCATTCTAAGCCCCTAGAGATAGATCAGGGAAGAAGATGGATGAATTCTCTGGCCTCATGGGGCAGAATTCCAGTGGTTAAATCCCTAGGAGATGCTATGCTTATTTTTTGGATAGAAGTCTCAGGTATGCGGTCACCTGCCATGGTCACCCAGCCAGGATTCAAACCCAAATCTCCTGGCCCCAAAGGCCCCTCTACCTCCTGGGGCCCCCAGTTCTCTGCTCCAAAGAGCCAGCCAGTACTGGATGTGTATTCTCATGCCAGTTCGGAAAGGTCCTGGCCGCGTTTCCCAGACACCCGGAGGGTCCAGTGCTGAGGTCTGTCAGGTCAGGGCACAGGGGCTGCCATGGACATTTTATAGCTGAGGGACTTAACCCTTTAGTGTCCCTCGTGCCGCTCTCAGGAGGCAAGGAGGGCTGGAGCTGACCCAGAGACAAGACTTCCTCCGGGTTTTAGACGGAGGAATTGAATTTGCCGACACCTCCCTCCTGTTTACTTTCTCCCTGTGTTTCCCACCGTCTCCTGGGCTTAAAAACGCAGAGAGGGGCGACTCTTGTTCTCACCGAAATGAAACCCGCTAGCTGCTGACAAGAAATAGTGATGAGAAATCTAATCTCTCTTGTCGTGTTAGAGGAAAAACAAGTGAAACGGCAGACACTGTTAGATGTGGAAGCTTCTGAGATGTCAGACGAAGAGCAAGTGAGCAAACTGATAACAAAATGACACTTTTTTGTGTGTGTGTGTGTGTGGTACGCGGGCCTCTCACTGCTGTGGCCTCTCCCGTTGCGGAGCACAGGCTCCGGACGCGCAGGCTCAGCGGCCATGGCTCACGGGCCCAGCCGCTCCGCAGCATGTGGGATCCTCCCGGACCGGGGCACGAACCCGCATCCCCTGCATCGGCAGGCGGACTCTCAACCACTGCGCCACCAGGGAAGCCCCCAAATGACACTCTTTAAGGAAGAAACCTCCGCTGCAGGCTCGGTCTTGAACTTGCCCCAGACCAGGCCTTCGCCTGCTGGAACCTCATGTCTCACCCAGACGCAACCTCTCCCTGCCACGCAGACAGTGTCTTCCTGGAGCCCACCCAGATCACCCCTCTTGTCTGCTGGGGACAAAATAGGGAATACTACTAGTAATCATGGTAACTCAATGGAACATTGGCTTTCTTTTCAGAGCTCTCCCATAGGCTCAGCTTGACTTTCTGGATGATTCTTTCAAGGCTTTGGCAAATGGGTTTTGAGTTTGCCGACGGCTCTGTGCCCTCACACTGAAGACGGCTGAGTAGCAAGTGACATGTTCAGGTTGCTCAGAAGAAAATATACAGAAACAGAACTCCAAAGGTAAACGCTTCTGATGCTTATGTTCAGAAAATGTTTATGTTCCGAAATGCCGGCATCTCTGAGCAGCTGCTGTCCGCAAGAATGACAGACAATTATTTATAAGCCACGGTTGTGACTCTAGTGACAGGGCGGCTGGAGCAGGAATACGGCGCTGACGGTTCACATCCACGGCCGCCCTCTGAGCTGGGTGACTGGCGTGCAGGACAACCCCGCCGTGGAGCGGGTGGCACGTGGCCTCCTTCACACACATGGGCAGACAGATCCAGCGAGCCATGCTGGGATCCGAGCACTCCCCGGCCCGGCCTGCTTTAAAGCAGAGCCTGAGGTCTCTTGCCCTCGGGGGCCCCTGGAGCATGTCAGACCCCCGCCTGGAGCGCTCCTTCCAGCCCCAGCATTCTGCCCCAGGCCCGCATCTCAGGGTCCCGACTTTACTTGTGCACCCAGAAGGCAGAGCCCTCCCGGACCCATCCTGGGTCTGCTTTGAACTCAGGGAGCTGGTCTTTCTAGTGTGGAAACATTGTCCTGACTTTCAAGCAAACAGTTAGGGGCTTATCTGGGAATCCCCCAGTGCCCACCCCCATCAGAGTCAGGACTGCTCATTGCCATCCTCTGCTGGAAGGCAGGGCTGGTGGGCCCCCGCAGACGGACTGCCACTGGGCCTTCCAGAGCCTGGAGACCCCATTCTTACGCTGAGGGAGAGAGTGGTGCCAGATGACACCTCCTGGGTCCCTCCCCAGGCACGTGACTGTGGGCCAGGCCATGGCTTCCTGAGTCCTCTGCTGTGATAGCAGCACCCTCCTTGAAGGCTTGATGGGGGTCCTGTGGAAACTGGTCCCGGGCAAGTGCCCAGTGTGAACAAGATGAAAGTGGGGAGGGGGTGGGTGGGAGGACACTGCTGCCAACGTGGTGCCTTCCACCTGCTGTCTCTGCTTTGTGTCTTTTTTGCTTTGCTGGTGACTGATGGGACTCAGAGGAACTCTCCAGCATCTTCAAAAGAGAAGCTGTTTGGAGATGGGATTCTCACTCTCCAAGTCCCCAGGAGGCCAAGGTCACAGGGCTGGAACCCGAGAACTCTGGATGACTTGGGTCTCCTGAGGCCCTGGATGAGGGATGGGGGCCTGGCACCTGAAATCCCAGAGGTAGGGGCAGATGACTGGGCACCGAAGCCCCAGCTTCTCCCCCTCCTCCACAAACTAGATCCTGCAGTTTCCCGGGGACTGGGCTGGGGCTCTGCTTTCATCTCATTCAGATTCTGGCAGGACTAGCTCTGGGATTTGTAACCGGGAGGGACCCTATAGACGTACTTACAGGAGAGGCCTGGGGACCTGTCCTGAAGCTGCATTTATCTGTAAAATAAACTCAGTGTTTCTGCTTTTATTTGGAGGATTAAGTCTCCAAGCCATCCCTCCATATTGCCACAGTGTTGTGGGATTCTGGGTATGACTGCACCCCCCCAAAAGTGTTCTATGCCAAGAAATGAAATTTGAAACCCACTGGGTGGACCTTTCGTCACTCGCACGAACGACAATAGCCATGAACAGCCTCTCGGGAGCCTGAGCTTTATTCACCCATCAGGCTCCAGAATTGTTTTGCTGCTGTTGTTATCCCCACTTTCCAGATGAGGAAACTGAGGCTCAGAGAGGCTGCCTTGCCTAATCACACACCTTGTCAGCGTTGGCTTTCCAAGCCAGGTCTCTGTGACCATTTCCACCAAATCGCTGAGCCTTTCTCTCCATGGATTAGGGAGTAAAGTCATAGATGAAAACTCTATAATTTTTTAAAGCTCAGGAGTCCTCAGCCATTTCAATGTTTTTCATCGCACGTTCATTATCATTTGCTTTGGAGGATTTTTTTCTTTTGAACTGGAGAAGCACCTGGCTTTCCCGTTGTTATTTGCAGATGTTTGTTAAACGTATTGAAGGAATACAGGAAGGCTTGATTTTGTAGTTATCCCCCAGCATCCCCTCCCCCACAAAAGAGAGTAGATCAGGAGAAGGTTCCAGTGGGTTCACAAAGCCATTTCATCACACTCGGGTAGTGTGGACGATCAAAACAGAGTCTGCTGCCCTGGAATGGCTTCCACCCCTATCCCCACCTCAATCCCCTGCTTTCAAAGCCCTCCTCTCCGCAGGAAAACGCTGCCCCCTCCTGGCTTAGAGGGACCAGCACAACGGACACAAGGGTTCAGACCAATATGAACTTCATTAAATCTCAACAATAGGTTCACAGAAGACCAGAGAATAAATTAGGGCGAACGGAGCTGGGTAAGACAATACCACTGGATAAAATGAAGATTTCGAGATACTCTCTTCACTTCATGAAATTCACATGGTCCCTTTGGGGCTACAGAAGCATCAGCCCCCGTTGTACACCCCCGGATGCTGGTGGGCACAGACTGTCCTGTACAGAAGAGATGGGCAAAGCATCTCTGGGCTCAGGAGAGGCAATAACTCCAATAGTTAACACAGCCTCCAGAAGTGACCCTCTTCCTAAAGGTGGGGCTGAGGCAGGAAGCTGCCACCCCACAGTGGGGTCTTTGGGTTGGAGGGTGAGGCGGGCAGGCCTCTGTTTGCATCCTGTGCTCCTTTACCCAGTTTCAAAACCTCCCTCACCTGCGTCTTTCTCCATATAAATAAGCCCGGCAGGGAAAGCAGGAGGCTGCGGGAGATTTCACAACCAGCACAGAAGCTGCCGCATTCCTGGGACAGTGTCAGTGAAAAATGACTTCTGGAAGGCTCTCCGGACTTTTCTCTCCCCCTCTCCACTTCGAAAGGAGAGACTTTTGCTTTCTGAGTTGCCTCCTACTCCCTGAAGGGGGGGTGTGCGAGTAAAGGGGTAGAAAATACCTGAAGACTTGCATGTGACTTAGGACACTTATTTTCTTCTCAAGGGATGAACTAAAGCCAGAAAGTGAATGGAAGAAAGATCTCTGTAGGTTTCACCTCTGAAGGACCAAGTGATGCCTGGTGAACATGCTAATGATCCTACAGGAAAAACATGGGGTGGGGGTCAGATGGGGAGGAGCCTGGGGGTCAGATGGGGAGGAGCCTGGGGGTCAGATGGGGAGGAGCCTGGGGGTCAGATGGGGAGGAGCCTGGAGGAGGAGCCTGAGGGTCAGATGGGGAGGAGCCTGGAGGAGGAGCCTGAGGGTCAGATGGGGAGGAGCCTGGGGGTCAGATGGGGAGGAGCCTGGGGGTCAGATGGGGGAGGAGCACGGGGGTCATCTTTGCTCTTCTGGTTCTTTTTCTCCTCCCATAATTCTTCTGGGGGCGGTGGGGAATCCAGGTATGATTGACATGTTCTCCAAGTACTAGCTGTGTTCTGGTTCTAATGTCAGCTCCAGAAGTTGCCATCGTGGCCTGGCTGTGGACGACCTTTCACATGCTTCTCTTTCCGTGCTCTTTTTAACCTGCATTAATCTCGCCAGCCTGGACACCCCAAGGGCTGGAACTGTCTCCTTTATCAGTGTCTCCCCAGCGCCTGGCACACAGCACTGGCTCAGCACAGCTGCCTTTGCTGGATGAGTGTGGGACAGTGTCCTCTGGTCAGGAGAAGAAGGCCCCATCCCTTCCCCTAACTGGGCCACAGCGGCCACCTTGGGAAAGGAGGGAAGTGGACAGGGTTTTCTCAGCCACCTGCTGGCCGGACATTCAAAAATTCTCTGTGGTGCTGTAGGTCCAGCTTGGGTTGCAAAAGTAAGCAAAGCCCAGGGCTTCCCTGGTGGGGCAGTGGTTAGGAATCTGCCTGCCAATGCAGGGGCACGGGTTTGATCCCCGGTCTGGGAAGATCCCACATGCCACAGGGCAAGTAAGCCCATGCACCACAACTACTGAGTCTGCGCTCTAGAGCCCGCGTGCCACAACTACTGAGCCCGTGTGCCTAGAGCCTGTGCTCCACAACAAGAGAAGCCACCGCAGTGAGAAGCCCGCGCACCATAACAAAGAGCAGCCCCCGCTCACCCCAACTAGAAAAAGCCTGCGCGGAGCAATGAAGACCCAACGCAGCCAAAAATAAATAAATAAATAAACTTATTTTTCTTTAAAAAAAAAAAAAGAGTAAGCAAAGTCCCCACCCCCAGGATGTCACAGTCTACCGGGAGAGACAGAGATTAAAGAGAGATCCGTAAGATCATGAAATACAGTTGTCCAAAGTGGCCCTGAAGGAGACTCTCTGGGAATCCTATGTGGACCAGAGAAGCGGCATGAGTAGAGGTAACCAGCCCTCAAGGAGAGGAAGGGCGTTCCTGGGGAAGGAGCAGCACAGGTGGAGGCCCCGAGGCACTTTCCGGGGCAGCATTTGCTCTTTGCGCCACCCATTCCCCCTCCCCCAAACCCCGCCATGAATGCAGAACTGACGCCCAATCTCATAGCCACGGGAGAAAGGCCACGGGAACCCGTGGCACCGACGGGGCTGGTCCCTGCTGCCACACTCTTCCAGGGTCTTGTCACGTGAGAAACAGTGATTTCTGTTACTTGCAGCCCAAGGCATCCTGTCTGAAACAGAGCAGAAAGGCCAACAGCCTTCCTAACTAGCCAGACCTGGGGATGCAGTTGGGCGGCACCGGTCACCAAAGGGTGGGTTCACGTGCAAACGAAAAGCTGCCTGTTCCCGTGACCGCCCACCACTGAGTGGGAGCCCTCCATCCCTCTCTGAGGACCCCTGACTTCCACCAGAGTTGGAATAATCCTTGGAGAAAATATCACCTCCAGGAAGATACAGCTCAGCCCCCTGGGTGAGCTCCCAAATCCCAGGATGACAGAGGGCAGGACAGGGCGAGTTGGCCACTCAGTCTCACAAGTCCAAGTTCAGCCCACGCGCCTGGCGGCTCCTCCCTCGTCTGCTGTGCGGGCAGGGACCCGCCTTCCTGGGGCTGGGTGGCTCCAGGGCAGCCTGGCTACAGATTCACACTCTCCCCCCTTCCAGGTGGAAAGCCCACCAGCTCTCCGTGGCCAGGAGTCTCTCAGCGGGGCTGTTACTCACTCAGTTTCCTCACTAATTACACTGGGATTTTCCTTCCTGAACAGAGACACTTCTCTAATTTAGGTTATAAAACATCTCTTTGAATTTTCTCCAGAGTCTGTAGTGACTGTAATAATAAAACAGACCTGGAACAGGAAGGCTTTCATCCTAGCATCTCAAAGCTCACAATAAACAAATCGTAATTATGTATCTCAACAGCCCCCCTTTTTTCTTTTCCTAATGGTGAAACTGAGGCAAAAGGAGGTCAAGTGCTTGGCGCGAGGCTATGGCTTCTCTTGGCCACCAAGAAGCCCATGTAACTGCTGGGACTTTCACCATGTCCGTAATTACAGCCTTGCCCCGAAGCCCTGGGAAGTTTGCACGGGCCTCCCGGATACCAAACACCTGCCACCTTGCACACCAGCTTCTTTGGACAGAGGGACAGCTGTGATCTGACTCCAGAGGATGAGCCCTTTAATTTACTGCTTGTGGAAGATGTTTCGTGTTTTACAAATTAAGGGTTGGTGGCAACCCTGCCTCCAGCAAGTCTATCTGCTATTTTTCCAACAGCATTTGCCCACATCATGTCTCTGTGTCACGTTTTGCTAATTGCCACAATGTTTCAAACTTGTTCATTATTGTCTTTGTTATGGTGACCCGTGATCAGTGACCTCTGATGTGGCTCATTGCAAAAAGATTATGATTTGCTGAAGACTCAGATGACGGTTAGCCTTTATTTCACAATGACGTAGTTTTTAATTAAGGTATGTACTTTTTTTTTTTTAGACACAATACGATTGCACACTTCCTAGACTGCAGGATAGTGCAAACATACCTTTTATATGCACTGGGAAACCAAAAAATTTTTTGACTCGCTTTATTGAAGGGGTCTGGAACCAAACCTGCAACATCTCCAGTTTGCCTCTATCCTAGGCCTCCAGTGGTCATGGGGCACCCACCTGTTACCTGTGAGATTACATAGAAACATATAAAACCATAAAACATACGACTCACGTGTATGCTGACCTTGTTCGTTTAAAGCGTGTGTCTTTCTCCCTAGAGTGTGAGCTCTCGAGGGTGGGGGTGTGCCTGCTGTATCATGGCAGGTCTTGTGTTTAGTTATTTAAACACACACCCCCTTCAGCAATCAGAGCTTTCTTCATTTCTTCAGAGCTTGGGAAGCAGGGACCCAGAAAAGAGGGCTGGGTATGGAAGGACCAAGTCTACGGCTCAGGAAAGCTTCAAGGAGCTCAAGGAAGAACCCCTTTACTACTCTGAGTGATGGAGAAAAGAGTGACATCTTTGCCCATAAAACACTCCTGCCACTCTGGGGGCTTCCATTCTAGCCAGGTGTCAGCAGAAGTCTTCTTAAAAGGCCAGAGAGTGAATAGTTTTGCATGCATGCACCAAGGAGCAAAACTGAGGCTGTTACTTAAGCATCTATATAACTGTTTACAATGTAACGCTTTACAGATGCCAAAAACATTCTCAGCTCTCAGGGCAGAAGGAAGAAACAATCAGGCCTCTTGAGGGCTGTGACTTGCCAAGCCCGTTTAGAGGTAAAACAATAACTAACATTTATTTAACATTTGTTGTGTTCCATCACCGATCTACTCAAGTCCCTTCCAGGGAGAAAAGAGCACGTGCAAAGGGCCTGAGGCAAGAGCATGATTTGCGTGTTGGAGGAACAGGTGTGGTAGATGCAGCCTCTGAGGCTGCGCATGTAAGATGTAAACTCTCGGTAAGTATATGAGACACGTTCACATGAAACTCACCACAAAGAACGAGACGTGACCCACTGGGATCAGGACATTCACGTTCATGCATCCAACAGATGTCCTGAACCGTCCTGTTACTCAAGGCTCTCTCTTCTGCCTCCCAAGTTTTGGGCTGGTGAAGTCTTGCCAGACGTTGTGGAGCCTGGAAAACTTAGCCCGTGACTCAGTGTCCACAGGTCAGGCCACCGGAGGAGTTTGTGTGTGTGTGTGGATGTGCCAGACCACAGGACTGAGCTGCAGTCTGGGCTCGGGGTCCCCCAAGCTCATGACAAAGGCCCAGAAAACACGCAAACTGCTACGTGTCCAAGCTCGCTCTGCTCGCCGCACGACAGGCCGATGAATCGGAGACGAGGTGCCGAGGCAAGGAGTAACACCTTTATTCGGAAAGGAGGCAGACCGAGAAGATGGCAGACTAGTGTCTCTGAAAAACCATCTTACTTGGGTCTGGATGCCAGTTTCTTTTATAGAATCAGAGAGGGAGAGGCAATGAGGAAGTAAAGTAAAAGGACCATGAGTCTTGCAAAACATCTCCTGGAATGACCAGCCTGAGTGAGGGGATGTGTTAGTTTCTTTTTTCTTGCAGCAATTCACAGGTGGGCAGGGTTCCCTGAGGCAGGCCATTATGTATGATTATAATAACAAAAGCAATGAAAAGCAAAGGTTAAAGTCAAAGAAACAGACCGAACAAGGAGTCCAACTCTTCCCTGTTACAAAACCAGGGAGTTGAAGAGAACCCCAAACAAAAGCCCTAAGTTTAGCTGAACCTCAAACCATATCAAACTCTGCCAAAAAAATGTTAGGAGCTTGGTCTGTGGTTTTCTCCCTCCCTCCTTGCCTTCTTTCCTTCTGTAAAATGCAGGATGGGTAGGAGAGGCTCTTGCAATGAAAGAATTAATAAACGCTAATAAAGCTGATGGTTATTGAGAACTTGTTGGCTTACATTGTCAGAAGAAATTGTGAAACGGACAGAAATGGTCACTGAATGCACCTTCAGTTTTCTGATTCTGTTAAGGGCTTGTGCCTTTCATTGTCTTTACTGATAGCCATGCAAATGATTTTGTCCCTAGAAATGCAAATGAGTTTGTCTCTTGGAACACAATTGAGTATGTCTTATGACTATTGACCGGTCTTGCATCTGTTTGTAAATTCATTTCAGCCTTTCTGATTGCTGGTATATTTAGGTGTGACTCTGAATTATCCCTTGAACCATTTGTAACACCGTCTCGATTCTCTGACCGATTCAGGAGTTAAATACAATCTTTGACACACATCTATTTTAGGTTTATATGAGTCGTGATTTTATCTTTAAAAATTTTATCCTTTAACGACATGTATAATCTTATTTACAAAGCTGTGAAGTGGCTATCATTGCCATCACCCCCATGTTATAGACGAGGAAAACGGAGGGCCAGGGTGTCCTGAAATCTGCTCAAGGCCGTTCACGGGTCATTGTTGGCCGTTCACGGGTCATTGTTGGAGCTGAGCTCTGTACCCAGGCAGTGGGAACCCAGAGCTGGAGCTTTTTGTCCCTGTCCTATGCGGTCCTTGTTGTGCAATTGGATGCGTCGTCCCAGTTGTGCTATTGGGTTTCAAGTTGGTTTTCTTACCATTGGCCCCTCAGGATGTCCAGTACTCAATGCCTTTGTAGCCGCCAGTCTGTGAGGAGCTCCCGAGGTCAGAAAAGAGAACTCCTCCGTATCATCGCTCAGAGCTATGAGCCATGTGGGTGGCAGGCAGATTCTTACTGATGGGTCTAAAGAAGCCAATTCGGAGAAGGCCTCAAAATCTCCAGCTAGGGCTTCCCTGGTGGCGCAGTGGTTGAGAGTCCGCCTGCTGATGCAGGCGACACGGGTTCGAGCCCTGGTCCGGGAAGATCCCACATGCCGCAGAGCAACTAAGCCCGTGCGCCACAACTACTGAGCCTGCGTGCCACAACTACTGAAGCCCACGTGCCTAGAGCCCATGCTCCAAAACAAGAGAAGCCACTCCAGTGAGCACCCCGTGCACCGCAACGAAGAGTAGCCCCCGCTTGCTGCAACTAGAGAAAGCCCGTACGCAGCAATAAAGACCCAACGCAGCCAAAAATTATTTAATTAAAAACCCTGCAGCTAAGAGTCTCTGAGTACTTTCTCCTCAATGACACCAAGGGTCCGCTTCTTTAATCTACTTATTTTAATAGCATAAATATTTTTTTTGTTATCACAGGAATGTCAAATTCTTTAGGGGGTAGCAAAGGACAACTACAATCTGAGCACCTTACTGCCTGATGGATGAATCGATTTTGTAAAACTCTCAGGAACAAGCTTACACTGGAGCCAAATCAAGTTATTCTTTAGAACTATTGAACCACAAGTATCATCTGAAGGGAGAATGAACAGATTGACATTCCCTTTGATCGCTGTTTCTGTATGAAATTCAAATTGCAGCTCAAGGGTGTCAGAACCCTAATACTGATGTGTATTTTGTGAGCTGTATGAATATTTGCAGGTGATAGTGTTGCCAGCGAACATTTGTGGAGTTTCTACTATGTAGCATGCGCCTCTGGAAATGCTTTACGTGCACGCTGTCGTTGGATCTTTCAACTCTGTGGTGTGAGTTCTATAATTAGCCTCGATTCACAGATGAGGTAACTGAGGTCCAGAGAGGTAGTCACTTGCCAAAGGCCACAAATCTGCTAAGTGGAGCCACAGGCTAAACCCCGGCGCACACACGATTCACACATATCCTGGAAGAAGAGGGAAGCTGAGTGCCCCCTGTGCTCCCTACTACCTGGGCTCACATGCCCTTGTGTTTCCCCTTCTGTAGTGAATCGGCGTGTGACTTCCGAGGCCAGGTCATAAAGGGAGTTGCTGCTTCTGCCTTGGCCTGTGGATCGTTGTCCTGGGAGATGCTGGCTGCCATGTCGTGAGGACACTCAAGCAGCTCTGAGGAGGAGCCCACGTGGAGAGGAACTGGAGGCTGATGAGATTCTGATGGATTTGCTCAGCCTCCGTTCCCTCCTCCCTCTAGTGTTCTTTCCTATAAGTCAGAGGCTGTAAAGTTGAAGACTCTATTTTCCAGAGTCCTTTGCAGCTAGAGTTATGGATGTGAACTCGGTTCTGCTGTTAGATGTACCCAGGTGGGATTTGGAAGGCGGAAGTGAGGCAGAGGCCATCGTTCTGCCCCATTTGGGGTGTGAGGGGCAGGGTTCACCGCAGCTGCACTTCCCTGTCCATTTTCCAGTTCTTCGGTGTCGAGAAGCAGCTACAGTCACGTGCTCTTGGATTCTGTGGTTCTGCTGGCATCCTCAGAGACTGTGGTTCCAGGGAGGGTCAGTTCTGCAGGCCATGGAAGCCTCTCCCGGAAGCACAGCCTTGAGGCCCCTGCCCCAGACTCCCAGTGATTTTGCAAGCACCCTCTTTCCTGTATTAAGCCATGGAATGATTTCCATTTCCTGCTCTGAAACTTGATGGATACTATTAGATAATTCAACATTATAGAAATAAGTCAATAAAGAGTAAAGGCTTTCCTCCTTACCCCAATTCCATTTTTCCTTCAAAAACAGTAACATTTTCCTATTTATTATTTCAGAAAATTCTTCTTTGTGAATCTATACACAGATAGATAGATAGATAGGTAGATAGATAGGTAGATAGATAGATAGATAGGTAGATAGGTGATAGATAAAATACACTATGTAACAATGTTACTCAGAGAAGGGGTCATAATATAGCCATTGTTTTGCATATTAGTATTTTTTCACTAAAAATGTGTTTTTAGCCATTTTTTCACTAAAAATATGTTTTGAATCATAACGAGATACCACTACACACTGACTGGAATGGCTAAAATAAATCTAACAATACCAAGTGTTGACAAGGACAAGGCACAACAAGAACTCTCATACATCCTGATACAGGAAAGTCAACTGATTGAACCACTTTGGAGCACTATTTGGCAGTTTGTGTTAAAGTTACACACATACCTACCCACTGACCCAGCCACTTGTTCACAGAAAAGACTTGTGCAAGAAGGCTCACAGCAGTTTTATTTATACTTGTCAAAAAGTAGAAACAACACAAATGTCACACATGTGAATGGATAACAAATTGTGTTCTATCCTACAAAGGAATACTATTTGGCAATAAAAAGGAACAAACTACTGATATACGCATAACCTGGACGAACTTTGAAAACCTTAAGTAAAAGAAATAGATGCAAGAGAGCACATAGCGAGTGATTCCTTTTACAGGAGGTTCAAGAACGGGCAGGACCACAGTACGGCCCCCGAAGTCAGAGACAGTTTATCTCTGTGCAGGTGATGGGCTGGCGAGGGGCACAGGGAACCTTCTGAGGTGCTGGAAATGTTCTGCATCTTAATCTGGGTGGTGGTTACACAGGTGTACACATGGGTAACATGACTCAAGCTATCCACTTAAGATCTGTGCACTTTACCAATTAAAAGATTATCTTTGGATATCAACACACTTAGAACTAGTTCCATCTGTTTCACATTTGCAGAGAATTCTATTGGACAGAGTCACCGTCATTTTACCCACTCTACTATGTGGGGACTTTTAGCTTGTTTCCAGCATTTTTGCTATTACCGGCAAAGGTATGGTCAATATCCCTCGTGTGTATCTTGGAATTCTTCTGCCAGTGTATCCATAGGGTAAATTGCTAGAAGTGGACTTGCCGGGTCAGAGGGAACATGGCTGTTGATGTTTCACAGGTATTGCTCAATTGCCCTCCAAGAATATTGCAGCAATGCCCACGCCCACCACACCATCACTTCTGAGAGCGCAGGTTTTCCCACGCCCTCACCAGCACTGAGCATTACCAACCTTTACAGTGTTTGCCAATCTGATGGGTAAAAATATTTGATCCTTCTTTCTTTCTGAATGGATCTGCTCTCTCTTGACCCATTTCCCATACTGGGTTTCTGCATCTGATTTTGTCTGAGGTAAGGGTTTGTTGCTAAATAAAATAAATTAAACTTTCAGATCAGATCAAAGAAAAGATCATGCTTTCCAAAACTGAACTGCCAATGACGAACCACAGAGTTTGTCTCTGGTGGGACTCTTCCATATAACGGGGTTGGGACACAGCGGGGATGCCCAACTCACAGCCATGGTGCTACCTGTGGCTTTGGGCAAGGCGCTCTGATTTGCCTTGCCTCAGTTTCCTCACCTGTGAACTGGAGCTCGTGATAATATTATTATCGTTGTGAAAGTGACATGAGATAACATTCATCCAGGGCTCAGGCTGTGCCAGGCATGTCCTAGGTCTTGTATAAGTTTCCTCCATTGCTATGATCATGGTGACTCATTATGGAGGTGTCCCCTCTGGGCCTTAGTTTCTGTCTTTATAAAGTGAGACTGTTGCATGAGATGTTCCAGCTCTTCTGCCCCTTCCTGGTTTCCTGCCCCGTGGCCTCTGCTCTTGGTGACCTGTGAGCACCCTGCTTCCCGCCCCCGGGCACCATCCTAGGCTCCTGGAGTCGCCCACCCGCCAACTTACCACCCAGGCTGTACTGCCCGTGGCCATCTCCAAACTCCAGGTGGCTCGTACTTGGTCACCTGGCCCCAAAGCAACGCGGCTTGTTGCTGAGGCTCAGAATCCCTGGAGAAAACGATTCCTTTGGCTTCAACTGCAGTCTCTCTCTCTCTCAAAGGAGTGAGGCTCCAGTGCTGCTGTCCCACAGTGGGTCAGACACTTCTTCAAGGCACTGAGCCCAGCTTCCCTCTGTCCTCCGCGTATCAACTCAGGCAGTGACTCCAACAGACCCTGAATTCTAAATTAGACTCGGCTGGGTCCCTTCCCCAGAAAGATTCCTTCCTCATGCTCCTGCTACAGCCCCAACTGCCTTGATTCACATCATGGACCCCATTTAGCTCACATCGTGGAACTTTGCAAGCATTTGTCTCCCTTTGGCTCTGGATCCGATGCCAGTCCTGCAGGGGAGGCCCCTCATTTCTGTAATGGGCCCAGACAGAAGGATCAGATTATTTGAAAGCCAAATGCCCTCTGAGTAAATTTCAACACCATCTATTAATATTTTTTGCCTCTCCTGCCCCTACCCTCTGCCCACCTCTTCTGGTTTACCAGCCACACCTGGCAGCCACCTGTCAGATTCTCAACCCATCACCTGGGCAGCGTGGCCCCATCAAAGTCCAGTGTCCCAGGTGGAGATGTCTTATTCCAAGCCTTGACAGCAGTGCCTTTCTCTAGTCCCTTGCATGTTCATTGGAGCCCCAAAATGACCCCTGCTTTTTCCCATTAAATAAGCAGTTATACACTCACATCAAAGTGAGGTCAGCAAGGAAGGAAGGCGGGAGAGAAAGGTGTGTGCTTGTTTATTAGTTGTTGGTTCTGATAGCTCTTTGCATGTTCACTTTGAGGGCTGGGGGAAGCACAAAACATGTTTGATGGAATAATTATTAAATGAGGGACTTCCCTGGTGGTCCAGTGGCTAAGACTCCACACTCCCAATGCAGGGGGCCCAGGTTCAACCCCTGGTCAGGGAACTAGATCCCGCACGCCACAGTGAAGATCCCACGTGCTGCAACTAAGACCTGGTGCAGACAAATTAATAAATATTTTTAAAAAATTATTAAATGAGGTTCGAGGCACCTAGAGGCACACTCGTAGAAAGAAGAGTGATTTGCACACCTGTCTCCTGGCCTCCTCAATGTTTTGTTTCCATTTATCATCTAACCCAGAGGTCTGAAATCTTTCTCTGTAAAGGGCAAGATAGTAAATATTTAGGCTTTGTTAGCTAAGAGGCAAAAATGAGCAACTCTTCTCAATGAAAGACTGACGGTCTTTTTTTTTTTTTTTTTTTTTTTACAATTTAAAAATGTAAAAACCATTCTTAGGGCTTCCCTGGTGGCGCACTGGTAGAGAGTCCTCCTGCCAATGCAGGGGACACGGGTTCGTGCCCCGGTCCGGGAAGATCCCACATGCTGCGGAGCGGCTGGGCCCGTGAGCCATGGCCGCTGGGCCTGCGCATCCGGAGCCTGTGCTCTGCAGCGGGAGAGGCCACAACAGTGAGAGCCCCGCGTACTGCAAAAACAAACAAACAAACATTCTTAGCTCATGGGTCGCATAAAAACAGGAAGTGGCTGGGTTCAGCCCATGGCTGTAGCTTGTCTATCCTGAATGCTAACCTATATCACTTCTGCCCAGTGAGACTATGAGTTCTTGAAGGGTACAGATCGCTCATTGCTACCCAGGGCATCAGAGCTTCACTGTGTTTGTAGAGAAATAAAGGGAAAAAAGACCCTGCTTCTAAATGCCTCCCTGCGCCCCAGCCCAGCAAGCGAGTTCTAGGTGCTGGGGGTACAGCAGTGAAAAGAGCAGACCAAAAGGTCCTTGGCCTTGGAAAGCTCATGTTCTAGTGGGGTAAGACCCACCATGTAACTAATATCAATTAATGGTAGAAGGTAGTAAGTGATGGTAAAGACTAGATTAAGGAAGAGGGACAGAGAATGCCAGGATGGGACATGGCTTTACTTTTAAATAGGACGGTCAGGGAAGGCCTCCCCGGGAAGGTGACCTTGAGGAAAGACCTACAGGTGAGGGAGGGAGCCATGCGGAGATCTGGGGCAATAACATTCCAGGCAGAGGGAACAGCAAGTGCAAAGTCCCTGAGGCAGGAGCTGCATGAACGTGGGGCGTGTGGAGGACAGGGCCAGAGAGTCTCCTGGGGCCCTGTCTTCCTGGGTCTATTTTGAAGATGGATCTGATGGGATTTGCTCATGGAACAGACATGGGTTTGGAGAGGAACCAGGGGTCAAGGATGAAACCAAGGGCAGTCAGAGCATTGGAAGGACAGAACTGCCTTTACTGAGATGGGAGCTGGTACAGCAGGAAAACTGAGAATTCCATTTGGGATGTATTAAGTCTGAGAGGCCTATTAAACCCCAGATAGATAGATAAATAGATAGATAGATAGATAGACAGACAGATATAAATCAGCTCTGAGGTGGGAAGTGGCTCCAGCCCCCTGATGGGGTGAGGGGTAGTCAAAATAAGGAGACTCCCCGGCAGCACTCAGAGAGCCATTCTGCCATAACTCAGCACCCACGGCCATGGCCTCCTGGGAGGGAGAAGCGAAACGTGAGGCCAAGAGGGATGCCCCGGGGCCTGCCCTTTCACTCGAATTTCCTCAGCCAGCTTTTCTTCACAGGAGCTGCTGTCAGGCCGGGCCTCTCTGGAGCGGCTGGAGGAGACCTGTCAGTAGAGCGTTTGCTATGCCAGTGCCCACCCCGGAACACACACACCGCCCAGAGAGTGGCCTTCAGAGGGCAGGGATGGGACAGGAGGCACTCAGGAGTGGGTGGTTCCAGGAAAGAGAGAAAGGGACCTCTGGATACATTCACAATGTTGTTCATTGAGCACTTACTACGTAGGTATCAGGCACTGGATGTGTGCCCGGTAGAGAAGGAAACCAATGATAAATTGTTTCAGAAAATAGTACCATACACAATCTGGTCTCTACAGTTCATGTAATTCATGAACTACGCATGATGGATCTATATGTTCTGTGCTGCGGAGGTTAAACAAATGGCAGCCCTTTCATCAAGATAGAAAAGAAAAACAAAACTCAGAGCACCTCCCTTGTGCCCCCTGGTGGTGAGATCTGTCAGCACGGCGGCCAAGCCACTGTCTCCCCCGACCCCGCTAGGCTACTCCTGCGGGGTGTCACCCGACTGGGTGCAAGGAAGACTCCTAAAGCTTGTCTGGCCCCCAGGACCCGGTGAAGCCTGAGGAGGGTGCTCAGAGTCACCGAGAACCGTCGGCCTTTCCAGCTTGAGGAGTCCAGGGGCCACTGATGAAGAAGCTCGACAGGCCGGTGGCAGCCCCGAGTGGGCGTCAGGGGGGACAGGAGCCCTGCTGCAGGCTGCTGGGTTTGGGATGGTTTCTAGTTTCTAACTCCCCGAGTCTCAGCTTGGCCTCCACCGAGGAAGGGCCCTTCTTCTCCGAGGTCCATCAGCTGAGGGCGCCCTGATTCAGTGAGGAGGGGTCCGGACTGGAGGAGGGACACGGAATGAGGAAAATCACCCGCCACCCCATCACTGGTAACCACATTCCGGCTCCGCCACCCATGTTGCTACAACCAGGGACTCGGGACCAGAGAGACTGGTGACTCAAATCTCCCGGGGGAGTTGCTTTACCTCTCTGAGCCTCTTTTCCTCATTTTATAGAAAGAGTAACAATATCCTTCTTATAGTGTTTCTGTAAGGAGTAAGCAAGGAAGTGTACCCGAAGCGCTTTGCGCGGTGTCTGGCAAAACCCTTCAGTAAATAAAAGGCAGTTATTACGATTAGGATCGTTACTATTATTTCTTGAGCATTTACTATGTTCCAGGTATCACAGCAAAGGAATATTAATTGTAACAGATGACATTTGATGAAAGCTTTCTCCATGCCAGGCGCTTACGCCAGGAGCTTTACAGTCATCTTGTCGACCTTCACAACACTGTAAGGTGGTGCTGTGGTCTGAATGAATGTTTGCTGTTCCCTAAAATTCATATGTTGAACCATAAGCCAAACGAAAAGACAGTCCACAGAATGGGAGAAAATACCTGCAAACAAAGCCACCTACAAGGGATTAATCTCCAAAATATACAAGCAGCTGATGCAGTTCTATGTCCAAAAAACCACCCAATCAAAAAATGGGCAGAAGATCCAAATAGACATTTCTCCAAAGAAGACATACAGAAGGCCTGAAAGCACATGAAAAGATGCTCGGCATCACTAATTATCAGAGAATTGCAAATCAAATCTACAATGAGGCGTCAACTCACACAGGTCAGAATGGCCGTCATCAAAGAGTCTACAAACGATAAATGCTGGGGAGGGTGTGGAGAAGAGGGAACGCTCTTGTACTGTTGGTGGGAATGTAAATTGATACAGCCACTATGGAGAACAGTATGGAGGTTCCTTAAAAAACTAAAAATAGAACTAGGATCCAGCGATCCCATCCTGGTCATATATATCTGGAAAAAAACATACTTTGAAAAGATACATGTGCCCCAATGTTTATTGCAGTACTATCTACAATAGCCATGACATGGAAGCAACTTAATTGCATGGAAGCAATTTATCCATTCCATCAACAGAGGAATGGATCAAGAAACAATGGAATATTACTTAGCCATAAAAAAGGACAAAATAATGCCGTTTGCAGCAACAAGGATGGACCTAGAGTTTATCATACTAAGTAAGTCAGAGAAAGACAAATATCATATGATATCACTCATATGTGGAATTTAATTTTAAAAATGATACAAGTGAACTTATTTATAAAACAGACACAGACTCACAGATTTCGAAAACAAATTTACGGTAACCAAAGGGGAAACGTTACCAAAGGGGAAACGTGGAGGGGAGGGATAACTTAGCTTGGGATTAATGTACACACACTACTAGATATAAAATAGATAACCAACAAGACCTACTGTAGAGCACAGGGAACTCTACTCAATATTCTGTAATAACCTATATGGGTAAAGAATCTGAAAAAGAATGAATATATGTATATGTATAACGGAATCACTTTGTTCTACACCTGAAACTAACACAGCATTGTAAATCAACTCTACTCCGATACAATAGAAAAAATAATTTTTTTTAAATAAAATTCATGGACTTACCTGGTGACGCAGTGGTTAAGAATCTGCCTGCCAATGCAGGGGACACGGGTTCGAGCCCTGGTCCGGGAAGATCCCACATGCCGCGGAGCAACTAAGCCCGTGCGCCACAACTACTGAGCCTGCGCTCTAGAGCCTGCGAGCTACAACTACTGAGCCCGCATGCCTAGGGCCTGTGCTCTGCAACAAGACAAGCCACCACGATAAGCCCACGCACTGCAACAAAGAGTAGCCCCCCCTTGCTGCCCCACGTGCAGCAACGAAGACCCAACACAGACAAAAATAAAATTTTAATAAAATAAAATTCATATGTGGAAATCATAATCCCCAAAGTGATGGTATGAGGAGTTGGGGCTTTAGGAAGGTGCTTAGGTCATGAGGGTGGAGCCCTCGTGAATGGGATTAGTGCTCTTATAAAAGAGACCCCAGAGAGCTCCCTAGACTCCCTGGCCCACAGAGCTACCAACATGTGAGGACATAGCAAGAAGCCACCAGCTATGAACAGGGGACATTTTTAGACATTTTTCCTAATTGCTCCCCCTTACAAAATTTAATACCACGGATACAGTGTTTACCTCTTTATGTACTGTATATTTATCTGTGTTTTACACGTCAAAAGAGTAAGACTTCTCATCCACCCTCTTCCCTCAACCAATTTTTGTTCCTCCTGGGGACAATTTTGTCCCTCCTAAGAATGCATGGGGTTGATCGACATCTTGTTCAGAGTCTCTCTGCCTAGCCCGATATACAGATTCCCTGTTCTTGACCCAGCCCACCTGATTCAGAACCACTGAGAGAGCTCCTGGGAATCTGCATTTTAACAAGGGCCCCAGGTGATTGTGATGATCAGATAGCTTTTAGAAATGATGACGCATTTACCGTGGGTCCCGAATGTGGTTGCACGTTGGAATCACCTGGAAGCTTTTAAATGGTATCCATGTTTAGTCCCCTCCTCCAGAGATCCTCAGTGAATTGGCCAGGGGGTCAGGGGATCCTAATACACAGACAGGGAGTTAAGCCTGGTAGAATGGAGGATGCAGAGCTACATGGAGTGAGTCAGGGTCCTGGCTTTAGCACTCATCAGCTGTGTGTCCTCAGGGAGGTGGCTCACCGTCTCTGAGCTCCAACTTCTCAGGCCTGTAAGATGGACTAAAATGCCCACCAGGAAGTTTAGGTGAGTGTCAGTGAGATGGTGACCATGAAGTGACCAGCACATATTCTTTTTTTCATCATTCTTTTTAAAAGAATTTTATTGAAGTGTAGTTGATTTACAATGTGCTAATTTCTGCTGTACAGCAAAGGGACTCAGTTATAAATATACATATATATATATATATATATATATATATTCTTTTTCATATTCTTTTCCATTATGGTTTATCACAGGACATTTAACATAGTTCCCCGTGCTATACAGTAGGACCCTGTTGTTCATCCATTCTACATATAACAGTTTGCATCTGCTAATCCCAAACTCCCAATCCTTTCTCCCCCGCCCCCCCTCCCCCTTGGCAACCACAAGTCTGTTCTCTATATCAGTGAGTCTGTTTCTGTTTTGTAGATATGTCCATCTGTGTCATATTTTAGATTCCACCTATAAGTGATATCATATGGTATTTGTCTGACTGACTTCACTTTAGTACGAGAATCTCCAGGTCCATCCATGTTGCTGCAAATGGCGTTCTTTCATTCTTTTTTAATGGCTGAGTAGTATTCCATTGCGTACGTGGACCACATCTTCTTTAACCGCTTCGCTGTCGATGGACACTTAGGTTGCTTCATGTCTCGGCTATTGTGAATAGTGCTGCAGTGAACACAGCGGGCGACCAGCACATATTCTGATTCGGAGTTTGAACACCCAGACCCGTGATTCCCAGACTCTGACGTGCACGTGGATCCTCTGGGGAGCTGGTTAAAATGCAGATTCTGGTTTAGCACGTCCGGGCGGGATGTGAGATTCTACCTTTACCACAAGTTTCAAGGGGACGCCAGTAGTGCCAGTCTGAAGGCCGTGCTCTGGGGAGTGAGATCCTGCCTAGACCAGGCTTCTCAGCCTCAGCAGTGCTGACATTCGGCTCTGCTGTGGGGTGTCCTGTGCACTGCAGGACGTTTAGCAGCACCCCTGACCTCTACCCACTGGATGCCAGTAGCAGTCTCCCCCTGCCCCGGTTGTGACACCCCCAAAACGCCTCCAGACCCTGCCAAATGTTCCCCGGGAAGCACAAAAAATCCCCCCCCGGGTTGAGAAATGCCGGCCTAGACCAGTTTGATGAGAGTGAGGAAAGGATGAAATAAACATAGACCAAGTCAGCTGCCTCTGTCCAGCGGGAGCCCAGACAGGCAAACGCTGGGGTGTATTTGTTTCTTGGAAAGAAGCAAATGGAACGACTGAGCAGATGCAGAATACTGGGAGGCGGCGAGGCTTCGTCATGAGAAGCTAGAGTATCAGCTGGGTGCTTTGTGTCCACCTAGAGGGGTGGGATAAGGGAGGGTGGGAGGGAGACGCAAGAGGGAGGAGATATGGGGATATATGTGTACGTATAGCTGATTCACTTTGTTATACAGCAGAAACTAACACAACACTGTAAAGCAATTATACTCCAATAAAGATGTCACAAAAAAAAAGAGAGAAATCTGTAAGCTCTGGTTCCCTTGGCTGCGAGAGAGGAGTGTAGATGAAAAGCCATCACATGACTCACTCCAGAGAACAAACCCGGCCATTCAAGAGTGGAGCTGGGGCCTGCTCAGCACGGTTTGGTTCACCCCAGAGGAGGGAGACAGCGTCCTGGTTCGTGTGCAGACACGACGTGGCATTCAGTTTACCGTTGGTCCTGCTGAGGCTGCCTTTGAAGGGAAGCGACACGAGACAGTAACACTAAGCAAACACGACTAAACCAGGGGCCCCGGATTTGCCGATCCAAACCTGGTTGGCAGGGGCACCTCTGCACACACACCTACTGGGTGCATAGAGTGGGAATGGGGGTGGAGAGAAGACGGCGTTTGGCATCTCTTGTCCTGAAAAAATGCAACATCATGCTCATGCAACGTCCCCGAGCTCCTGAAAGCCTGTGCTGTCTTGGTTTTGTTTTACTTGCGATTCAAATCCATGACCACCCGCCTCCATAGACCAAATCGTTTTCACAAAACTTCTCTGCGATTCTCAAAGCCATTTAACTTTCATTACCAAAGAACAATAATAATAAGTACTTTTCTTGCACGTTTGCTCTGTGCCTGTCGAGGTGCGAGGCATTTCACAGAATCATCTCCTAGAATCCTCACCAAAACTGAACAGAAAATACACCTCTGTTTTGCTGATGAGAGCACAGAGAGGTTAAGTGGCGTGCCCCAGATCACGCAGCTCGGAAGTGGTGAAGCTGGGATTTGAATCCAAGTCTGTCTGATTCCTGAGGCCAAGCCCATAAGGGCTACACTTTCTGGGCTCCTCCCGACCCTAGATTCTTACTTCCCAGGTTAGCAGTTACATCGTTACAGAGAAGCCTGTTAGAAATGCAGAAACTCAGGCCCCCTTGGGCCTGCTGAACCACAGTTTACTGCTCCAGGAACAGAATGACACCCCAACTCTTGGCGTCCTGCTATCCCTCATCTCCATGTGTTAAGGGTTTCTTTAGATTTGGTTTTCAAAAATTCATCCAAGAAATTCATGCTCACACTTTTAAAAACATCAAATATGGTTCAGGGGAACTTAGGGGAAAAAGCAAAATCTGCCCTCCTCCAGCACCCCATCCCCAAGGCAGGCACAACCACCTAAGTGGTTACCACCAGTCTCTTAAGAATGTACTCCAATAGCTGTGCATTGACTACCCAGGTCCACGCGTCTGGATGATGATGAGCATTTAGCTCGAGTGCAGAGCCTCCCTAAACCTCTTCCCCTCCTGCCAGTGTCATTGCCCTGAGTGCCTCTGCTGCAGCCTTCCCGAGGGTAGACCTGTAATCACGCTGACGTTTCTTGTGCTTCTACGTGTTGACAGAGCTCCTGACCAGTCCCGTTTTGTAAGATGGGAATACCGGTGCCCCACCCCTTCCTCCATCTTTCCTGTGCCTTTCCACTCCTGCAGTGGGTCTGGGGGAGGGGACAGGGTCTTAGGGATGAGCTGCGTGGACTGCTAATGTCAAGAGCAGAGTGACAGAGAACTGGGGAGTTGGTTTTGACTCTGAATAGCTCCTTTGCTCTAAACCTGAGACTGAAGCCAGAGGTTCTAGGTCCAAGCTCTGCTTTGCCTCTGCTCCCCGATGAGCAAGCCCTTTCTCCAACCTGAGCCTCGATTTCCCCGTCAATAAGATGAGAAGGCTGTTTTGGCTGGACTGGGATTCTTGGAGTCAGTAACCACGGTTTTCATCGTTTCCAGGGCTGACACTCTGAGATTTCCCTTGTTAGTAAAGTCATCTGAGACACCATCTCCCCTCAAAGTTCAGGCAGCCCTTCTCCACAGCCTGGCGTCTCTGGGTCTTGAGGTCCACTGAGACCCCTTTCTCTTCTTCTGCTCCTTTGGGCCCTGATGGATACAAACGTGGCTGCTTCTGTGCTGGAGGGGAAAGCCACACTACTCTTCTCTCCCAGTGGGGGACTTGTGTCAGAGCTCTGGGGAGAGGTGTGGCATCTCAGCACTTTCTGAGCACACCCTCTCCCCCTACTGCACCCAGCTCTCTTCACACCACGGTGGGTGGTGGAGGGGCCTTGAGTGCTCCCCTTTGCTCACACGTCCGTACACCTCTGCTGGCGCTTGCCGAGCCAAGGAAGCACTGCCAAGCTTCGTGTAGGTACTGTCACACCATCACCCCGGCTGGCTCCCAGGCAAACAGACGAAAATGACAAAACGGCTCTCAGAGCTGACTTTGCGGGCAGCTCGTAGGGAAAGCTGTTCGTGAGGACCAAGGAACAGGAGGCTGCTTTGGACTTTATTAAGGAAGCAGTAACTGGAACATCTTTAAAATCCTCATGGGCTTTGTGGGCTGCATTTAAGGTTTTCTTCCTGGTTTTTTTGTTTTGTTTTTTATAAATTTATTTATTTATTTTTGGCCGCGTTGGGTCTTCGTTGCTGTGCGTGGGCTTTATCTAGTTGCTGTGAGCAGGGGCTACTCTTCGTTGCAGTGCGTGGGCTTCTCATTGCAGCGGCTTCTCTTGTTGTGGAGCACGGGCCCTAGGCGCAGGGGCTTCAGTAGTTGTGGCTCGTGGGCTCTAGAGTTCTAGAGTGCAGGCTCAGTAGTTGTGGCGCACGGGCTTAGTTGCTCTGCAGCATATGGGATCTTCCTTTACCAGGGCTCGAACCCATGTCCCCTGCATTGGCAGGTGAATTCTTAACCGCTGTGCCACCAGGGAAGTCCCTTCCTGGTTGACTAAGTTAAACAGCCAGTAGAATTGGTATGTACATCTGCTCATGTGGGGTGGGAGGTCCAGAGGAGGGGAGAGAAGACTTGTCATTGTGAAGGAAGTAACTCAGGAGACCCAAGGTCAGAGAGAACAGGCTAGCAGTGGGCCATGAAGAATGTCATGTGCCCACATTGCTACCAGGACTCCCGTGGCACTGAGTCAAAAGTAGAGTCATTGCCAGAGCTTCCAGGACCCCACAGGATCCCCTCCCAGTTACTCTCTGATCTCACTCCCCTTGCTGTGCAGCTCCAGCCATGCTGAACCCCTCGCTGTTCCTGCAACGTGCCAGGCACGCTCCTGCCTCAGGGCCTTTGCACGTGTCCCCTCTGCCTGGAATTCTCCTCCCCATGATATAAGCACGGCTCACTCCCTTGTTCCCTTATAAAGTATCGCTTTAGAGGGTCCTTTCCTGACCTCCCTGCAAATACCAGAAACCACACCCTCACCCTAGCACTCCCTGTGCCCCCTCCCCCTCCCTTTATTTTCCCAAGGGACCCATCAAGGTCGACGTGTTATATTTAATTATTTTTTATTAGATTTTTGGCTCACCCCTCAAGAGCTCCAAGAAAAAGGGCGTGGCTGTGTGCTCGCTTTATTGATGGCTCCTCCCCTCTAGGGCAGCCACGTAGTGGACACTTAAGAAATATATATTTGTCAAAAGAACCAATTTAGGTTGGGCACTTAGAGTGCCTTGCTGTACTCCTATCAGCAGAGGTGGAAGAGATACTCTTTTTTTTTCAACGTCTTTATTGGAGTATAACTGCTTTACAATGGTGTGTTAGTTTCTGCTTTATAACACAGTGAATCAGATATACACATACATATATCCCCAGATCCCCTCCCTGTGGAAGAGCTTCTTTAGGGAGGGGGCTGTCACAGGCCCCGGGGCACGCCTGATCCTTGGAGGACGGGAAGACATAGCTCCTGTGGTGACTCTCCTTTTGTGTGGTTAGCTCTGTTGCTAATGATGCCAGTGGCCCCATCAGAGCCCTTGCCACACGGCAGGAGATGGCCTGTTTCCTCCTCCAAATGTCCGCTGACTGCCGGCTTCCCTGCAGAATCCTTGGTACCCAGGAAGGATCTCCCATGTAATGACTCTGGAGAGTCCTCGTCCATTGGCTGAACCCATTTCCTTTTTAGTCGCCACAAAACCCACATGAGTTAGGGTCTGTTATTCTCGTTCTGGAGATGAGGAGATGGAAGGGGCGGGGCCTGGACCTCAATCTAGCCCATCATTAACTCCAAAGCCAACAGCTGCCACTTCAGCGTAATAAAGGCTACCGGAATCGTCCTAGTGCAGAGCCGGTCACTGACCAGGCCGGGCTGTGGGGTCTTCTTATCGGGAAGCGCCTGCTCCCCCATCCTGATAGCTCAGCAGTCACTTCCACAGCAGTTTCTGATGACGTGGCCCTCTTGGTGACGCTATGTGGGACCAGTTGGGAATGCTGCCATCAAAGGTCTTCCGGATCCAGGAAGGAGGCCATCTCCTGCCGTGTGGCAAGGGCTCTGATGGGGACACTTGGTATCATTAGCAACAGAGCTAACCACACAAAAGGAGAGTCACCACAGGAGCTATGTCTTCCCGTCCTCCAAGGATCAGGCGTGCCCCGGGGCCTGTGACAGCCCCCTCCCTAAAGAAGCTCTTCCACAGGGAGGGGATATGGGGATATATGCACTGTGCCATACAGCAGACAGAAGCTTCTGGAGTCAGCAGACTAGATTCCAGAGGAACAAACAGAAGCGGCGGCAACCCTGGCAGTAGGGTGGCAGTAAAGGTGTCCTCTTGGCTGAGCCAAGGGCAGTGAGAGGTCAGCAGGAGGTGAGCAGAGGGAAGTCAGGCAGAGGAAGGCCTGAGCGGTAATCCCTCGTGGCCATGGCAAGAGGCAGGAAGCAGGTGGTGTCTGCCTTGGGCCAAAGCTTCTAGGCCCTAAGGGAGGGAGGGAGGTGACAGCAGAGGTGGGTCAGAGCCCCACACGGCATGGACCTGAGACTCAGCTTGTGCTTCCCAGGGGTCAGGGTTCAACTGGACGGACAGAACCCGTAGGAGGTGAAGAAGGGGTTTATTGCCATGCGTTGGTGGCAGCAGCTGCAGGGCTGGCATGTTTGTGACCTGTGGGGCAGCTTGTTGGGAGGGGCTGGGACTCTCAGGCACCAGCCAAGGCTGTTGTCCACGGGCAGAATTTCCTCTTCCCCAGGGAGCCCCAGGCCTGCTCTTTTCAACTGATTGGACCAGGCCCACCAGATCATGTAGGACCATCTCACTTAACGTCACCTGATTATGGACTGTAATCACACCTATAACCCACCCTCCCCCAGCACTTAGATGAGCAATCAGTTGAATAACTGGGGACGGGGGCCTCACCAGGTGGACGCCCCAAACTGATCCTCATGGATGTCACCCTCCCGCCCCCTCTCTCTGCCCTCACCTCCCACCCGCTCTCCCTCCCTCAGGCTGCCCCAGGCGCACTGACCTCCCTCTTCTTCTCCAGCCAGGCAGGCAGACTCCGCCCCACGGCTTTGAACTTGCCGCGCCCCAGGCCCCTGGCAGATAAAAGCTCCCTCCCTCCCCTCCTTCAAGTCTCTCCTTCAATGTCTCAGGGAAGGTTCCCTCACATGCTTATCTAAACAGCCCACCCCACACCCCTCTCTTTGCCTGCTTGTTACATTTTTGTCAATAAGCATGGATCACTCCCTGATATGATGAGATTGTCCATTTATTTGAAAACTCCTAGAATGAAAGCTCAAAAAAAAGTGGGGATTTGCTTTGCGGTTAAAGGTTGTGTCTTTTTTTTTTTAATTAATTAATTAATTTTCTAGACATAGACGTTGTGTCTTTAGACTTCAGATCTTCTTGGTACGGGGAGGAGAGTAATACACATTTCTTAATGAAAGAATGGGAATGAAAATGTTGTTCACACTCACCTTGATTAGGTGTTATCAGCTGCTGCCTTTAATATTTTCCCGATGACCATGATCAGACCATTTGAAACTTGTTCCTGCTTAAAAAAAAAAAAAAAAAGACCTATAGAACACCAAATCTATTACTTTAGTGAGCAAAATTTTCATGGCATTCAATGATGAGAGAGGGGAGGGAGACTCTGAGTGCAAAATGGGGAATTCCTAAGAGATGTGGCCAACATAAACACCAGTCTACTAGAATGGATGAACAGCAAGGTCCTGCTGTGTGGCACAGGGAACTATATTCAATATCCTGTAATACACCATAAAAAAAATAAAGTCTATGTTGTATCCCAACTCATGGGAACTTTACAATGATTACGAGAGTTCCCTGTTTCTCACATTCCTTACTACTTAGATTTAAGTAACTGATCATCGTCTTAAATAAAACAGCCCCCCTGCCCTCCACCACCACCCCATTGACAAAGAGTTGGATTTCTCAGCTCTGCTAGAACTGTCTGTCCCTTTCAAAGCTTGGAAAAGTGGGATTTCCAAAGAACATTGCAGCCTCAGCCCAGGCGTGGCTTCCAGATAAGGGCCGAGTTCCAGGGCTGGCTAAACCAAGTATTAAACATGAAGACTGGAGGAAATTCTTCCCCTTGATTCCTAATAAGAAGCTTTTCCTTTGGCTCCTTGGCTTCTAGTAACTCATTAACTGCCCTTCCAACGAGCTTTGCCAAATTTGCGTAATGAGCTTCCATTCCCTTGAGAATAAAGCCACTTCATTTTTTTTTTGGCTTGAGGTTTTGGGTCTGGTGGTATGCGAGAGATTTGGGAAATAGTAGCATTTGTTTATGAAAATAAAGACACCTGGCTTTCTTCACCAATAACCACCCTCCCAGCTCCCCTTTCCAGAAAGGTCTAGGTCGAACTTTATCTTTCAAAAGCTCTTTTTACAGAAATTCTATTTGAAATTGCTGCCTGTGCTGCAGAGCAACTAAGCCCGTGAACCACAACTACTGAGCCCGTGTGCCACAACTACTGAGCCTGCGCTCTAGAGCCCGCGAGCCACAACTACTGAGCCCGCGTGCTGCAACTACTGAGCCTGCGCTCTAGAGCCCGCGAGCCACAACTACTGAGCCCGCGTGCCGCAACTCCTGAAGCCCGCGTGCCTAGTGTCCGTGCTCTGCAACAAGAGAAGCCACCGCGATGAGAAGCGCACGCACCGCAAGGAAGAGTAGCTCCTGCTCGCCGCAACTAGAGAAAGCCCGCGCACAGCAGCAACGAAGACCCAATGCAGCCAAAAATAAATTAATAAATAAATGAATTACCCGGCAGTGAGAGGGGGGAAAATGAGAGTAACAGGCCTCAGGGGAAATGTATGTTTTCAAATAGGATTTCAAAAGGAGATCGCTGATTGATTTCGAGATTTAACAGTTCCTCCTCAACCAGAGAAGAGAGAGAAAAAGAAAACGTTCAGAGGGCTTGGAGTCAGTTCAAGACTTCTTCAATTCCTCTTTAGCATGGTGGGCATTCATTTCCAAAAGTTTCTAATTACACTGCAGAATGGAGAGAACTCTCAGCTTCGCTTACAAAAATATACTACTTCAGCTATCTGAGTTTCTCTCAGAGATGTCACGGCACAAAGAAAATTTTCTGCTTTCTTTTTCCCCCTTAGACCTAAAGATGATATCATCTAATATCATCGTGACTCACAGCCAAAGGTATTCTCGGATCCCTGTTTTGTTTTATGAACTGGTATATATTAAATATTGCCCCTTCGGCGAGAGCTGTCAAAACAGTTTCATGTAATCTTCCCCGGGAGAAAGAGCTTTGTGATGCCACATAACTCAAATTATACAAATAACTGTCAGAAGCCGTTAAAATCAGCTGCAGAGGTGGGGAGGGGGCAGACGCACCAGCCAAATCCTTACTTAATGTTCAGAGAAAGTCTAAGATGTCTGTTCATGTTGATGAACAAGAGTTCCTCCTTGTCTGAAGTCTATGGACGAGCAATTCATGGGCTGGTGGCCCGGGGAGAGAAAGTGTTGCGTCTGGGTGAGGACCTGGGCCCTGAAAGACCGACTGCCTGGGTTTAAATTCTGGGGTCAGCGTTACTATGTCCGTGACCTTGGATGACCTACTTAACCGCTCTGGGTATCAGTTCCTCATTCCTGAAATGATTTTAATCCTAGAGCTGATGTCAAGGGTCAGTGTGAGAGAGCTGAGCCGACGGGTCGCGGGTAGATAATACTGGGGCGCCGATGATGACAGGTGATAACCCTTCCCACACGTGTTTGCACCCCAGTCCTTGAGACACAGCCTGGTGCAGAGAAGACCCGGGGCTGCCTTCTCTCTCCTCTACTCTGTGTGGTCCTGGCAAACTTGAACTTCTATAAACACCATGGGATGAGAGTTTGGGAAGAAATCACTGAAAATCTTTGATGCAACGGAGGTTTCAAGTCTGTAATGTTCTCAGGAAGTGGGAACGAGGCCCCATCCCCTTGAGATTGCGTTCCCTGGCTCCTGGGTAATGAGAGGCAGGCCAGGGTGCCTGAGACGCGAAGCCATCTCTCTTGGATGCACAGTTGAACTCAAGGCCCGGCTTCCTTGTCACCTGCCCCAAAGGCGGATGGGGCACACGTCTCTCCTCAGCGCCCCTGCTGGGTCTCAAAGCAGAAACAGCTGTGGGAGCGGGAGCCGGCTTCTGTGATTAAAAAGTCCCCATGTGGGGCTTCTGTGGTGGCGCAGTGGTTGAGAGCCCGCCTGCTGGTGCAGGGGACACGGGTTCGTGCCCCGGTCCAGGAAGATCCCACATGCCGCGGAGCGGCTGGGCCCGTGAGCCATGGCCGCTGAGCCTGCGTGTCTGGAGCCTGTGCTCCGCAACGGGAGAGGCCGCAACGGTGATAGGCCCGCGTACCGCAAAAAAAAAAAAAAAAAAAGTCCCCACGAAGGCAGTAACCCTCCATGCCTGGCACTGAGCGGCTGGATTCCTTGACACCCCTCTCTGCAGGTGTAGCCCCAAGTTCTCAGCACAAGAACTTCTTTCTTTGGCAGAAGCCGAGGTCCGCTTGACCTTTAAGTCTCAGCAAAGCCCGCACACTCTTCTGTGAGCCCATCTCAAGCCTGTCCAGTTTCTTGCCCAGAAGCCAGAGCCATCTTTCTAGAACTGGAATTTGATGCAAGTTCCCTCCATGGAATAATTCAAAGCCTGCTGGGCAGGATCTTGGCTACTTGACACATGGGGGACAGGACATCAAGGGGCAGGTCTCGTCTTCCGCAGAGCCCCCTGCCGCACCCTTAGTGGGGGGTGCTCACTCCGCCCCCAGCGCTCTTCCTTTGTTCCTTCTACTCCTTCCGCTTGGAATGCCAGCCCTCTCTTCCCCACCATCTTCACTGGTTAATTAAAAAAAAATTTTTTTTTAAATTTTTATTGGAGTATAGTTGATTTACAATGTTAGTTTTACGGTGTTAGTGATTTATAGTGTTAGTTTCAGGTGTACAGCAAAGTGTATCAGTTATACATATACATGCATCCCCTCTTTTTTAGTTTCTTTTCCCGTATAGGCCATTACAGAGCACTGAGTAGAGTTCCCTGTGCTGTATGGTAGGTTCTTTGTTTGTTTGTTTGTTTTGTTGTGTGTAATTTTTATTGGCGTATAGTTGATTTACATACAGTCAGTTCTTATTAATCTATTTTATATATAGTAGTGTGTATATGTCAATCCCAATCTCCTAATTTATCCCTCCCCTCCTTATCCCCTGGTAGCCATAAGATTGTTTTCTACATCTGTGACTCTAGTTCTGTTTTGTAGATAAGTTCATTTGTACCCGTTTTTTAGATTCCACATATAAGCAATATCATGATATTTGTCTTTCTGTGTCTGACTTATTTCACTCAGTATGACAACCTCTAGGCGCATCCATGTTGCTGCATTCACTGGTTAATTTTTACTCGTTTTTACTTGCTGAACCAGGGGCCCTCCTTGAAAAACGCCTTCCCTGGCACCCCCAGGGGGAACTCAGCCTCCTCTGACACCTCTGTCCTGTAGCTCTGTCCCCACCTCTCTCCCATAGGACCAGTGGGTCGAAATCCCAGCAGCACAGTGGAACCCCCAGGGGGATTTTGGAAAAGAACCACTACCTGGACCCCATCATCTGTCAGCACAGTTAGAATCTCCGAGGATGGGGCCTGGGCATCTCTGTTTTTCAAATGCTCCCCAGGTGATTGGGAAGCACAGGGAGGGTTGGGAACCTCACACTGGACCCCGAGCCTCCCAGGGCGGAGGTTCCATCCCATGAGCTGATGCATGCCCAGCATCTTACCAACTGCATGTTGGACCCTGGTGCGCAAGAGGGCTCGGCAGCTGCTTGGGAAAGGAGTTCAGGAATAATGACGGACGGATTTTAGTTCTCAAACAGAGGTATGTGAGAGATGTCACTGCTTTAGTCTTCTTTAATTAAACTTTATTTTTCACCCCAAGCACCCATTCTTGGGGCTAGAAGGCAAAACATGCCATCTTACCTGGGTTCCACATCTTCAGGGATGTGCCCTGGTTTGAGAGCATGTGGGAAGAGAAGGGACACATGGTCCTCAGTGATTCATGCACACCACTTGCCATGGAGACATCGGCATCCCTGCCCACAGGGCAGCCATGAGCTCTGGCTTTCTCCTGCTTCCATGGCTTGCTTGGGGATGAGGATTTTTGCAAGGATGCTCCTGGTCCCATCTGCCAGCTGTGCCTCGGGGCCAGCGTCTCTGGGCTCCAGCAGCACCCAGAGAGCAGTCCTTTCTCTTCTCAGCCTGGGCTTGGGAGGTAAGCATTCTTCTCCCTGCTTTTCGAAGACAGTTTGTCTCTGTCCACAAATCCTCTTCTCCCTTCCTCTCAGCTACTCTGTGATCTCTCTAAAGTCTCCTTGTCTTTGGAAAACAAAAGCCAGAAGGAATTGAAGGCCCCTTCTCCTCTCCCCCTAACCACTCCTCTGGGACAAGGGAACACGGAGGAGGCAGGGGCAGAGAGCACAAGAGGAAGGAAAGGTAAACACCTAAAAATTATACCTGGCTGCCATACATGTAAGAGCTAGCATTATCTCATTTCATTCTATGCCCATTTAACAGATGAGGAAAACTGAGGCTCAGCAAAGGGATGCCATCTGCCCAAAGTTGTACAGCTTATACATGGAAGATCCACAATTTTCACTCAGGTCTGTTTAAGCCCCAACTCTCAACCACCATGCTGTGCCACCTAAAGAAGTTTTTTGCCTCTTTATTGTTCCTACTCTCTATGAGAATTTTCTTTTCTTTTTTCCCAGTCCTGATTTTGTCTTCTGTGTATACAAATGTATTTATAGTCACTTTAAGTAATTCACTGGCATCAAGATAACATCTGGGATGTGAGAGTAAAGAACTGAGTATTTCTTGTAGCTTAAAAAAGGTTGCCATGCACCTTTAAATGAAATTAAAATAGTGAAGAGGCTTCTTCCAATATGATTCCTTCTAAGAGACTTCACCTGTGAAAATCTGTGTTTATCAATGAGTTCCCATTCAGTCTTTACCACTTCAGAGAGAGCAAAAAATCTAACTTATACACCATCATCTTTTTATTACACTCTTCTCCTCTGTCTGCCTGTCTCTCTCTCTCTCTCTCTCTCTCTAACTATGGTTAATCTGAGTTGCCCATGGCTTAGCTTTATTCCCACACTACTGTATATAGGAATATTTATTTTTGTAAGGGAAAAATTTAACTGAATTCTTTTTCTACAAGAGTGAATGTTTTCTCGTCGAGTCCACACTTCCCCCACATTTTCTTTTGCTCTTCTTTTCTGATTTGAATCCTTTGGCCGCTTAAAAAAAAATTTTTTTTTCCCCCAAGTCATTCTGGTCAATTTTAAGCATCTCTTTTTCAGGGTTTTGACATTTGAGAAAACTTCATCTAGGTCAGTGAGTACCTGCTGCTGAAAAGAATCTTCTGGAATGCCGTTTTGATTTGGCCTGACCTTTGTCGGCAAGTTCATGTCAAAGGTCACCAAGCACACAGAGTTGGGGGGTGTCAGCCAAAGCCCAAACAAGTGAATATATGTCAAAAGCAATTTTCTGAAAGTGTCCGCCTGGACAAGCAGGCAGTCGGCCCCAGTGGTTTTTAGCCCCCTGAGCGTTCAGGATGTTTCTCATCAGGGCTGTGGGAACGACCCTCCAGGTGTCTTCAAGAAAGTCCCCGCCTTCACCTGCCTTCTCCCGCAGGTCACAGCAGAGCCTTGGCTGTCAGCCACCTGGTGGGTCTTTACTGAGCTGAGTTTTGCTCCCAGTTAATCTACTTGTGAAATTAATTGCTGCTTCTCAGGCACCGACGTCTATGCCAAAGCTGCACCTGAGAGCTGTCACGTGGGCATTTTCCTCTGATCTATTTGCAGCTCTCACGTCCCACCCCTTACCCCCAACCCAAATGCTAGGTTTTCCCCTCCCCAATGTCTTCAAATCCTTTTCAGTGATAAGGCGCCTTGTATTGTAAACATTGATTTGCTCTTTTGAACAGATCCTTTTCGCATTACTCAATGTTCAAACGTGCTAGAGAAAAAAAAATTCCATTCACCTCTACGGTCCCCAGAGACAGTCACTCTTAACAAATTCTGGTGTCCTCTCAAAGATACATTGTGCGTGTGTCGTCAAACACGCATATAGAGGGCTTCCCTGGTGGCGCAGTGGTTGAGAGTCCGCCTGCCGATGCAGGGGACACGGGTTCGTGCCCCGGTCCAGGAAGATCCCACATGTCATGGAGCGGCTGGGCCCGTGAGCCGTGGCCGCTGAGCCTGCGCATCCGGAGCCTGTGCTCCGCAACGGGAGAGGCCACAACAGTGAGAGGCCCGCGTACAGAAAAAACAAAAAAAACCCATGCATATAGAATCTTTTCCCCTTCTTTTTACAAAAATGGTGGCATCATTTACCCACTATTCAGAGTGATGCTCTCAGTGGAAGCCCCCTGCAATGCTGGCATATCCGATCACCACAGCAGCTGACATTTGCCAGGGCTTTCTGAGCCCAGCACTGGGCTAAGCCTTCTATGTTCCTCTTCTCACTTTGTTCTCCCCATAAGTAATGAGGTTGACACTATTATTGTCTTAGCTTTGCAGGTAGATTGGAAGTTCAGAGAGATCTAGTGTCACGTCTAAGTGACAAAACACAGCTAAGAAGTGGCAGAAATGGGATTTGAACCCAGGTCTGTCTGACACCGGAGGTCCCAGTGATATGAGCTGGCTGTTCTAAGGCAGAGACCAGGTTCATCAGTCTGCATAACCCAGAGCATAGAGGGGTACAGGCACCAGATGTCGAGCTGTGAGCCAAGCACAGAGCTGAAGGCTCAGGGTTCAAAGAATTGGCCGAAAGAGAAACCCCTATGCTGCTGGCCTCTGTCTAGTGAAAACAAGTCAAGTGTTAGACATTGTGGGTTATTTGTTAAGAAGTTCTTACTTCTGGACCAGGGCCAGACAAATCCAGGCTGCTTCCTATAAATCACAGTGAGTTCAAAGTGAACACGCACCTTAGGGTTGTTACTGTCAGGATGTGGAAACAAAAGCTTTGGAAAAAACCTGGTTGAAACTAGAGTCATCCTCCCAGCAGCCTTCAGAAGGAAAGGAAGAACTCAAGTGAGAGACTAGGGATTTGGGGAAATAAATGATGAGTCAACACAAAGCTGTCCGCTACTCTCTCACCCCAATAAAAATGCCCTACGGTGTAGGGTGCAAGAAGTAGGGCACTGGAGAAAAATGCAAGAAGAAAATTGACCAGTGGGGCGCTGAATCCAGAGCATGACCTTATTCATGCTTTCTACCTCAACTTCTTCTTTTTCAAAAATTTTTATTTATTTGTGTATTTATTTACTTATTTTTGGCTGCGTTGGGTCTTCGTTGCTGCGTGCAGGCTTTCTCTAGTTTCAGTGAGCGGGGGCTACTCTTTGTTGTGCTGCGTGGGCTTCTCATTGCGGTGGCTTCTCTTCTGGAGCACAGGCTCTAGGCACGCAGGTTCAGTAGTTGTGGCTCGCGGGCTCAGTAGTTGTGGTGAACAGGCTTAGCTGCTCCGCGGCATGTGGGATCTTCCCGGACCAGGGCTCGAACCCACGTCCCCTGCATTGGCAGGCGGATTCCTAACCACTGCGCCACCGGGGAAGCCCCTCTACCTCAACTTCTTTAACCTCTTCCTCCAGGAAGCCTTCTTTCCTGACCTCCAGGCGGAGTTGTTTTTCCTTCTCTAGGCTCCGATGGAACCACATCCTTTTTCTAATTTAGCAGTTGTCTCTTAGAATTGTACCTGCCTGGTTTACATGAGTGTTTTCCCCTAAATCAGTGGTCTGCCAACCTTTTTCTGTAAAGAATCAGATGATAAATATTGTAGGGTTTGTGGGCCATACGGTTTCTGTCACAACAACTCCACTCTACCATCGTAGCATGAAAGCAGTCACAGGCAAAACATAACCAAGTTCAAGGGTGGTCGTGTTCCAATAAAACTTTATTTATGGACACTGAAATTTAAATTTCATATAATTTTCACATGTGGCAAACTATTATTCCTCTTGATTTTTTTCTCTCCAGGCTATTTAAAACTACAAACACCTTTCTTTGCTCTCAGGTTGTCCCAAAGCAATGTGATGGGTCACACTTGGCCAATCAGGGAGGGCCCAGGTCCAGATGTCACTGTAACTCTTAACCAGTGAGTTCCCAGTAAGTGCAACTAGAGGAATAGCTCTTGAAGGAATAAATTACACAAGGAGGGGGAGGAGGTAATGGTTAGAGACATTAACTCATCAGAAAAATATTAAATTTGCAAAAAGATATTAGTTTTATTTGCTCGGAAGCGTCACTGCTTTTTCTCCCCTGACCATATTATGATGGTCTCCCATCAAAACCATGGTTCACAGGTCTGTTTGATCTCCTTCGCCAGGGTGTATACACGGCACCCTGCAGACCGAAATAACTCAGCACAGCCCTGGACAACTGCTCAGCTCCGTGTCTCAGAGGGAGGCCGGGCAGGGAGGCCCAAAGGAGGGAGCAAACTGTCAAGAAGAAGTGAAACTGACCTCAGAAAACTTTTGTTCCAAGTTCATGCTGCTGGGTTGTGAGCGAGCTTTCCTGCATGATGGGAAAAGTACTCTGCCCCACCGGTCGTTAAAACGGTTGGGTGCCTGGTGCCGACCTTGCTGGGGGATGCACAGGGCACAGCACATTCTTTATCTGACCACAGACCTCAGGTCTCCCCAGGGCATGAGTGGTCTGCTGATGAGCAACGCACCTGCTCCCCGTTGGACCTCTATTCACCTGGGCTTCCCAGCTGGGCGCTACGGACGTTTGGGGTGGGCTACTTCTGTCGTCAGTACCTGTCCTGTGCATCATCGTAGGATGTTAACAACATCCCTGGCCTCTAGCTTCTAAATGCCAGTAGCACCCCCTACCCAGGTTGGGAAATAAAAAGATGTCTCCAGGCATCATCGGATGTCCCCTTGGGGGCAAAATCCACTCCCCCACCCTACCCCTGGTTGGGAAGCTCTGTTGAAGACCAGTGACCGTGATCCTGAATACCTGTCCTCAAATCAGAGCCAGCCTGGGGTGAAACGTTGGCAAAATGAGAAGGAAAAAGGATACCAGAGGGAGTTTTTCATAGAGTGAAATGTGATTGATGTACCAAGATTGTCCCTCCTAGCTGTTCGTGCAAAGATGCCTTTTATGAAATGAGGATGCTGGCAGATGGCAGCTTTTTTTTCCCATGAATGCTTATACCTGGCCAAATCAAGAGTTGGCAGTCCTATGTCAACCCACTCATTTTGTTGTTGTCGTTGATGTTTGATGGAGGGAAATTCCAGAGTCTAGGAAAGGCTGCATCAGAAAAATCGGACTTCCCATTCTCTCTCCTTAAAGAGCTCCCAACTCCAGCAATTCCTAGTGGTTCCTCAACTATAAAATGAAATTAAACGTTGTGTCCATTTCATAAGTTTTCTGTAAAGAATAAATGAGAAATGGAACTTAAAGCACAGGCTTAGTTTCTATCCTGAAGATCCTTCAGCTTAGAGCCTATAATTCGCTGGGATTCATGTAAATCCGGGATAAATGTTAGGGATTATTATTATTATTGATATCTTACAACTCTGTAGGAGATATGACAGATATATATCTGCCTCATCCAGAGGCTCCATTCCTGGCAAGTTCTATGACTCACATTATTCTGTGCAAAATAAAACAAGGGAGGTCCTTGCGGGTCCCCAGACTCTGTGCTCGAGGAAGGCAATTACCAGCGGGAATTTTTCCAACAGTCCTTTCTCCCTGCAAACTTGCCCACTTACAGGGCAGCATCCAGAGAGAGAAGGGAGAGGAGGCATAATTATAGATTCGAAACGTGGTTCCAAAGAGCAAACAAGTCTGCGCTGGCAGCGCCCTTTAAGGACGTGTGTCATTCAAATGTTGACACCCGCTAATTACAGGGTAGGGAACAGGAAAGTTGGTTGGGAGTGGCGGGGTGGTCAGCCAGCCCCCTCCTGCCTCTTCCTTCTAAGTGCTCATTATGAAATAGTTCTCTCTGGGCTGATTGACATTCCTAACAGCCCCACCTCCACGCCAGCTTTCATGTCCTCTGGCCAGTGCCCCCAAAGGGCCTCCCCGCCCCCCTGTGCCGTCCCTGCTCCCTCCCACTGCCCAGCAGGAGGGTGGGGAGAGGACTGGGTCGGGCCAAGAAAGGTCATCAAGGGCACGGCCCTGGTGCCGATGCCACCTGATGTTTGGGGGACTTACCCACATTCCCTTTTGATCAAGGCAGACGTCCTGATTCTCAGAAGAAGAAAGCAAAAATTTAAGAAACTATCTTTTAATAGGCATTTTAGACATGAAACGGCTCCCCGAGAACCGTCGTTTGGGAGGACACGTAGAAATGAGTCAGAAACATACGGATTAGATTTTCTGTATGCAAAACCCCAAAACAATCTAAAAGGCAAGGAACAAACTGTAACGAGGCTGTTCTCGGGGTTGGGCAGCTGAGACATTGTGGCCTTCCCCGAGCCAGAGGCATCCTCCTTCCAGACGGCTCCATCATTCCTTCTTTTACTCATTCTTTCGACACATATTTCCTGAGTCCTCCCACGTGGCAAGCAAGCACCGGGCAGACCCTGGACAAGTAAGACCAGCGGAAGGAAACTCGTGGAGCGGTCTGTCGGGCTGGGGAGACGGTGGTGTCCGGGTAACCCCGCGAGCTCTCCCTGTGAGTGGTGCTGGGGAGGACATGAAGCAGAGTGACTGATGGAGTATTGAGGGGGGCCATGGGGGACGCCTTTGATATGGGAGTGTGGCCAAGGCCCTCTGAGATGACTTCTGGCTCTTATGACTTAGGCTCACGTCATGCAAAATAAAAATACAGGGCAGGCCGTGGGGATCCGGCACTTGAAATAAAGAAGGCAAGAAGCAGCTTGGATAATAGGCGTAGGTAGTCCATGGCTGCTGGGCGCTTCTCTTAGTGTTTCCTCCCCCTTATGCTAAGAGTTATTCCATGTACATTGTTTCCAAATTAAATTCTCTTCTGAAATTTCACCAACAGCTTCGATGTTCCTTCCTTCTTGGCTGAGATGTATGAGCTGCATGGTGGAGGGCACAGGAAAGCAGACCTCCTGACTGGGCACGGGATGGTCCCGGGGCAGGGGACACACCCATCCCCCATCGCTCTGAGGGGGGCTCCCCAGCCAGGGCTGAGCCCTCCCAGCCCTCTTCCCCAAGCGTCCACCAGCTCTCGCAAGAGTCACATGGGAATTGCACCTACAGTTTGCACACGAGCAGAACGAAGCAGAGGGCAGTGAACCCCGCTTTCAAAGTGGATGAGCTACAGCTCAGAGAGGTGCAGGGAGTTGCCTAAGGTCACCCAGTGAGCAAAGCGGCAGAGCCAGGACTCCTGCCTGCAAGTCCCACGTTCTCTCCTGCTTCCACCGCACATGCTTCTCTTAAGTAGAATCCACTGTGTGGTGAGCTGTCTGAGCTCCCTGGGCCAGGATGCGCCCAGCCTTCCCCGAATCTCTGCCCTGGAAATCAGTCAGGGTGAGCGAGCCCTTCCGGGGGAGTCACACCCAGAGCTGGTAACAGCAAAGAGGCCAAATGAGCACACAGGGCGGGTGGGGGAGATGGCATTTGAAATAAGCCTGGAAAGGGAGGTGTAGGGGGAACAGGAACCAGCACCCAGTGGGGGCGTGCCCAAGAGTCAGGGGCGGGGGTGCCTCCACGTGGCTGGAGCATCTCGGGACATCTCTTCTTGGCCACATATTGGCGAAGCCACTTGTTCTTGGGGACTTGGGACGCTGTGTCTCCCCCAGTTTCACTGGGGTTCTGGGGAAGGATGTGCCCTCTGGCCTCTTGGGGCTCCAGCCCGTGGCCGTGGGTCCCATCTGGGGATTGTCTCACTCACTGTCTACACATGCTGTCCCACTATGGACACCACTGGGCTGTGGACCCCAGACCCTCCCCTGACTTCCAGTTAAAAAGTCAAACCCTCCCTGGAGACCTCTGTATGCAGCACCTTTCCCCTGAAGGTTTAGGAAAATGCAAGCAACTTAAAATGGAGGCATCTTCTTGGTAAAAGCTTCTGTGCCATTTCTACTGGTTTAAGCCCCGGCTACTCACCTCTCTTCTTCTCCTGCCTTCCCCATCCCCTTTGTTTACGTTTAGTGATCTCATGTGTCTAGTCTTTTCCTAACTCTCCTTAAAGTACTTCCTCACCTCCACACCCCTGGACATTTATGAAGGCGTTTTCCTAATACTCAATTCTCTACCCTCGAAAAATGCCGACACCTGGAGGTTGAGATCACTCTATTCACTCGTCTGCATCAGGGGCTGGGAAACTTTCTGTAAGGGGTCAGACAGTAAATATTTTAAGTCTGTGGGCCACACACCCTCAGTTTCAATCATTGAACTCACACTGCCTTTGTAGCATGAGAGCAGTTGTAGACCACGTGTCAGTGAATGCTTGGGGCTCTGTTCCGATAAAACTTCATTCATCAGAATAAAGCCCTGGGGCATCCCTGGTGGCGTAGTGGTTGAGAGTCCGCCTGCCGATGCAGGGGACACAGGTTCGTGCCCGGTCTGGGAGGATCCCACATGCCGCGGAGCGGCTGGGCTCGTGAGCCATGGCCACTGAGCCTGTGCGTCCGGAGTCTGTGCTCTGCAACAGGAGAGGCCACAACAGTGAGAGGCCCGCGCACCAAAAAATAAAAATAAAAATAAAGCCCTGGAGCTGTAGTTTGCAGACCCCTGTTCTAATAATCAGTTACTTAGCTGAGAGAGAGCTACCCTACGTACACTCGCCTTACTTTCCAAGCATCAAAACCATTGAATCACAAGACGGGTCTTTTCTGAGCACCCACTGCATGTCCGGCCTCGTGCTAGGTGCCATGGGAAGGTGCAGAGCAGTTCTGAGAAATCTGCTCATCATTACCCAGTCTTGGAAGATTAGATAAGGTAAAACCCATGTTCACCTGTGTAGTGAGTGGGTTGATGGTGTCCCTCCAAAATTCACATCCACCTGGAGCCTCAGAACATGACCTTATTTGGAAATAGGATCTTTGCAGCCGTAATTAAGGTAAAGATCACGAGATCACATTGGATTAGGGTGGGCCCTAAATCTAGTGAGAGTTTTCTTATGAGACAGAAAAGGAGACACAAAGAGATACAGAGAAGAAGGCCATGTGAAGACAGCGGCAAGGACAGGAGTGATGCTGCCACAAGCCAAGGAATGTCAGAGCCACCAGCAGCTGGGGAGGGAAGGAACACATTCTCCTCTAAAGCTTTCAGAGGGAGTGTGGCCCTGCCAACACCTTTTGGACTTCTGGCTTTCAGAACTGTAAGAAAATAAAGTTCTGTAAATAAAGCCACGCAATTTGTAGCAATTTGTTCTGGCAGCCCTGGGAAACCAATATTAGTATATTGGAAAACTTCCCAAAGTGTTCTTCACTCCTGTCCCCTTGAGAAAAAGAAGCAAAGGTCCCATCACGTCTATGTGTCAGAGTTTGGGTGGGATTTCTCTTCGCATGAACCATGAAATGGAGACGACGCTATGTGGGTTTGATCCCTGACCACAGGACTGTCTTGCTTTCTACGCTCATTAAATGACTCTCCTGCAATAAGTAATATAAAGCGATTCTGCCAAAAGTCTCTCGACTTGCATCCGTCTCGGGGGTAATGAAGCCAGTGAGGAGGAGACCCCAGCTATGATGTCACAGCCCAAGAAGAAGAGGCCAGTCAGAGCCGGGATGCTCTGGACGGACCTCTGGGAAGAGGGAGGATGTGGACTTACTCTGTTCAGAGGATCGTGATGCTTAGAGACCAGCTGGCCTCAGACACTTTCTGGAGGGGAAACATCCATATCGCAGAAGAGGAGACCTCAGACAGTCAAGGCAAATCTAACAAGTGGCTGCGGGTGGTACAGATGTGGGCGAAGAGCTCAGGGCTTTGGATCCTGATTGCCAAGGTGAGGCTTCTCTTTCCACGTGAGTCAGCTCCACCTCAACCCCAAGGGATGCAGGAGGCCCGTCTTCCCAGAGGAAGGATGGACGGGGTAGAAACCATCAACACAAAAGGTGAACAGCTCAGAGTGGGCTGTGTGCTGTACACACTTGTGCGTACGTGCACGCATACCTGCACACACACTCCTACACACGAGCCTCTCGCTACCCTGTGAGGCTTCCAGCTTTGAGCGGAGGGCAGGCCTTCCCTGGGGCAGCAGGCAGGACCCAGTGTTTGTAACGGGGCTGCCGAATGCTTCACACTGGATAGAGGATCAGCGTTCTGAGGGTGTCGGCAACAGAAACTGACTCTGGCTAAGGAAGGAGAAGAGAATTTACGGGCAGGGCACGGGGAAGTCACAGGGCAGTGCTGAACGAATGAATGAATCTGGTATCTCCTTGGGAATCAAGGAGCTGCTGTTTGAGGAATCACACAGGCATCCCAGTGGGCGGTCACCTTTCCAGGGGTCTCTTTGGCACTCAGTTTCCCCTCACGTTTACAGTGTGCATTGTGGCCTCTGTCGTTCCTAGGCGCACAGCAAGGATCAGAGTATTCGCTGTTTTTAGAGAACTTTTCATCTAATGCCCTGCAGGGTCACTGCAAATGCCTGTAAAATCTCCCCAGAAAGGCACAGGAAGTGCTACTATTACACCACGTTCTCCACCCAAAGCAGAAGCACAGCCTCCAGCCGAGCTGGCCTGTGTGATCTCCTCCCCACCAACCCGGGTTTGGGGTGCCTTATCTGGGAGTAGTTGAGCCCACGCCTTAGATACCACCAGTATCCCGGCAAGGGAGGCAGAGAGCATTCATGACTTTCATCCCAATTTTATCATCCCTCTGGGGAAATAGGGGTGGGGACTAAGGCCCCAAAAGATCCCAAAGCATCCTCAATGAAATTTGGGGGGCGTCCTGCAACATTTGCTCTAGCTTACCAACACTCTTCCCACGACTACCTCAGGAAGCTCAAGGATCTGATACTTTTTCCTGATGATTTTCAAAAGGTGCTTAAAAAAAAAAAATCTCCCCACCATCCTGGGTCACGCGGCAGAGCCTGGGTGTAATTTTATATCTTTCAGAAGAATGGTTTTCTTCCTCTTTCCAAATTTCAAGGTCTCGAGTGGCGTAGCCATTTCAGTAGGTCACGGACAGGATCGTGACGATCTTCATTTTACAGATGAAGAAAAATGAAACATTCAGAGAGACCGTGCTTTCCCCTAAATCAGAAAGCTTGCAAGCAATTCTCTGCGTCTCCCGGTTACAACCTCCAAATCTCCACTTTGCCCGCAGAGGACCACCCTTCTCTCAACAGATAATAATTCTTGAACCAGGTCGAAATCAGAACTCCGGCAGATCTGAGCTTGTCCTAGGAAGAAGTGGTCGGAAAACGGTTTCCATGGGTACAGATTTTGACATGATCAGCTGCAAATGTTCACCACCCCAAGATGACAAAGCTCCAGCAGCTTCAAAGCTGTTAAGGATAGCTTTAGGGCAAATTTTAATTAAAATTAGATAGCATATATGAAAAGCATCTAATTTGTACTCCATAAAAGAGTTTGGGAAGCACAACTCCAGAGCCTCGGGACTGTGGCTGTAACAATTATGTTGCAACTTTTCACAGCACAATCACAACATGTTAATTTGTTAATGAATCAGTCAGAGCAGAAGAGAGAGCTCCTGACAGCGGGAGGAAAACACAGAGATTACATTTACATTTCTATTTTTAAATAAATTAAATGTTTCAAGTCAAACTCAAACTTCACACTGAAAGTTTTGACTTTCTACTGATTTTTTTTTTTTAACTCAGATGGCCTGCTAAGATGAGAGAGTATCAAGATTCTTGGGATTTTTCAGAGAGAACTAAGTGATTTCTTTGTTTAAAGGTGGCTGCAATTACGTACTTGCTAAATGTGTCCATTTAGTGGTGATGAAAAGCGGCCTTTTCTTCCTCTTTTCCTTTGTGAAGTTCTGGTCCTTATAGTAAATGTGGACTCGGGAAGGAGCCAGCGGAGGAGAGAAAGTAACAACAGAGAGTGTGAGAAACTTTATTGCTGGTGACTCTCTATTTCTCAACAGAATAGAAAGAAAATGGAAGGAGGAAGGAAGGAGGGAGCAGGGTGGGACGAGGGTGAAAAGAGTGGTTTTCCCCCCAGGGTGGTACTCGCTCTCGGGGCCTGAAAACGTCCTCAGTTTTGCACCTTAGGTGTCTCGTTCACCTCACCCTAGTGCCGGCACTGAAACCACACAGCCCGAGCTCACAAACTCCAACTAAACGGGTCCGATGGAGACCCACCATCCTCAGCATCCCCTGACATAAGGGAGGTGGTGGTGGTGAGGGAACCTGGAGTGGAAAGATGTAGTGGCTTTAACGGATTTCAGTGAAATCACTGAATTTTTGCAGATTTTACAAAAACATATGCCCATGAGAAGACATATCAAGGACCCTATTTAGGGCCTTGGAAGGACCCGTACGAGTGAGGGGCCTTGAACTTACCCGCCACGCACTTCCGTCAGACCACCTCTGCGTGCACCATCTCATATGTTCTTCATCAAATCTGAAGAGATAGATGTTGTTATTAACCCACATCAGAGAGGGGAAGAAATTGAGTTGGGTCACACAGCTAATAACCTGCAGAGCTGAGATTTGAACTCACTTGTGTTGATGTCAGAACATCAGCTCTCACCTCCACCGGCCACTGTTTCTCCAGGGAAGGATCTCTGTGCACTCACTGATCTAAAAGGGAAGGAACAGGGGAATGGAAGAGTAGATATGCACAGGTGTACCAAGTACAGGTGTAACAAGCACAGGTGTAGCGAGCACAGGGGTCTGGAATGGTGTGACGAAGACAGGCGTAACACCTGTGGGTGTTACAAGCACAGGAATAACACACACAGGTGTAACAGTACAGGGGAATAGGATAAAAATTAAGGCAGTGAGAAATCTGACGTGAAACCAGAATCCAGGGGAGAACCATATTTCCCACGGCTGGGTCTGACACCGGAGTGGCTGTGAGTGAGAAGCCCCTTCAAGGAGATGATGGGGCAAAAAGAAGGATGGGCAGGGAGGAGCAAGGAGCTTTTCCATCATCTCCCAATCCTGAGACTGCTTCTTTTTTTTTTTTTTTTTTGCGGTACGCGGGCCTCTCACTGTTGTGGCCCCTCCCGTTGCGGAGCACAGGCTCCGGACGCGCAGGCTCAGTGGCCATGGCTCACAGGCGCAGCTGCTCTGCGGCATGTGGGATCTTCCCGGACCGGGGCACGAACCCATGTCGCCTGCATCGGCAGGCGGACTCTCAACCACTGTGCCACCAGGGAAGCCCGAGACTGCTTCTTAAAAAAAAATTTTTTTTTGAACTTTTATCCTCCTGGATAAACAAGGTATGATGGTATTTTTTTCTGAATTTAATGGGAAAATTAAATTAAGGAAACTCAGTGTAGTGGAATATTTTTCTTTCGGTCATCCAGCATTTACTCTTTGGAATAGCTACCCCCATCTGCTCTATGTGGTCCAGGTTGGCCCATCAATCCCCGCACCCAAAGGGTGGGGCAGAAGCTAGCTGGCCAATGAGAGTGCTCCATTTCCTTGGACTTGGTGATTGGTCAAGGGGTGGTTCCAAGACCTGAGCTGACCAATCAGAGTCATTCCCTGGATTCAGATGCAGATGTTGGTCAAGAAGGTTGCTGTAAGGATGCCCTTTAGTTGGGCCACCGATGCCTGTCTTCTTGGCTGTGGTAGAAGGCTGGTGGAGAATGAGGCCCAAGAAACTGAGGGAAGCAGAGCTGAGAGCCTGAAAGAGACAGAGAGAGATGGAAGAGAGCCCTGGCAGCAGAACTGTGCAGGAAGCATATCTCACTAAATCCCCATAGAACCCCAGGAAGGAAATGCTGTTTCTCATCAACCTGTATTACAAACAAGACAACATGAAGTGAATTACCTGCTCAAGGTTCACAATGCAAGCAAGTGGTGGAGCCCAGGGTTGGCATGTCTGCCTAAGAGCCCAGTTTAGTCATTCTGCTGGTACCTAGTGAGACCCTGCCATGTGCTGACCCTGGGCCAGATGCTGACGATCCAACTGCAGTAAACCCCGCGGCTATCTCAAGAAAGCCCATGGTCCAGAGGGGAGAGACGTGTGAGCAAAGTGGTAGAACTCAGAGGTGCTACAAGGTCTGTGACGGTGCGTGGAAGGAAATCAGCCCATTTTGCCTAGAGGGTTGGGGGGAGGGTCAGGGCAGGCTGCTCCAAGGAGGAAATACGTCGACTGAGTCTTAAAGTTAGAGTTGGAGAGAGGGGTGTGGGTAGAGGACAGTTCCCAAGTGAATGCTTAGGCGAGTTGGAGACAGATGTATTCAGGTGCTGGTAACTCAGTAGGAGGGAGCAGAGGTCGCAGGGCAGGGGGACCCATCAGGGTAGTTTTGGTTTCAAGTGATCAAAATTTACCCCTAACGAACGGAAGGAGAAAGGAACTGGCTCATGTCACTGGAGGGGGTCCGGGGACACGTTCACAAGATACAAGGACAAGCTGAAGGAACGGGGGTCCCTGAGACTGGAGCAGGGGACTCCTCACCCCATGACGCCTTCCGGCGGTCTCCATCTCTGCGGGTCTCAACCTGCATTGCCTCTGGCAGATGGGACTTCTTGTGGTGAAGGACACAGCTGCCTATGGTTCCAGCTTGCCAGCTCTGATGGAAAGAGGATTCTTTTTCCCAGCAAATGTCTATCCATCCCAGAGAAGATCTCATTGGTCCAGCTTGGGTTACAAGACTACCCCTTGGATCAATCACTAATGCCAGTGACATAGGCTACTACGATTGGCCAGCCTGAAACTTGGAACCGTCTTTATGACCAGGGGGCAGTGACCAGAGAATATAAAAGTTTGCTAAACTGGATAAATAAATAAATAAAATTATATATCTATATCTGTATCTGTATACCAATCTACCTACCTACCTACCTCCCAGCCAACTCAGTCCCCAGGGTAGACTAGGACAGTAAGGGACTCAGCACCTTTATGTACAGGAAATTTATTTATATATATATTTATTTATTTATTTTTGTCTGTGTTGGATCTTTGTTGCTGCATGCGCGTTTTCTCTAGTTGTGGCGAGTGGGGGCTACCCTTCATTGCAGCACGGGCTTCTCACTGCAGTGGCTTCTTTCATTGCAGAGCACGGGCTCTAGGCACACGGGCTTCAGTAGTTGTGGCACGCGGGCTCAGTAGTTGTGGCTCGCAGGCTCTAGAGTACAGGCTCAGTAGTTGTGGCACAGGGGCCTAGTTGCTCTCTGGCGTGTGGGATCTTCCCTGACCAGGGCTTGAACCCGTGTGCCCTGCATTGGTAGGCGGATTCTTAACCACTCCACTCCAGGGAAGTCCCTAGGAAATTTATAATAGACACAAGCAACACTTAGTGATTTAAAATGATCTCCAACCTTGGAGTCAGCAACAGATTCTTAGGTGTGACAGCAAAAGCATGAACAGCAAAAGATAAATAGGTAGATTGGATTTGTCACAATTACAAACTTGTGTGCATCAAAGGACATTATCAAGAAAGTGAAACAACAAGCTACAGAAAAGATTTGCAGATCATGTATCTGATAAGGGTTTCATATACAGAATATATAAATGATTCCTACAACTCAACAACGAAAAGACAAACAACCTAATTAAAAAGTGGATGAAGGACTTGAATAGACATTTCTCTAAAGAAGATGTACAGATGGCCAATAAACACCTGAAAATATGAGAAACCACTTGATACCCACTAGGATGACTATAATAATAATTTCTTAAAGTAAAATGACAGCATTGACAAGCATGTAGAGAAATTGGAATCCTGATACATTGCTGGTGGGAATGTAAAATGGTGCAGCTGCTGGGGAAAACAGTGTGGCAGTTCCTGGATGATATCACTTGTATGTGGAATCTAAAATATAACGCAGACGAATGTACACGCAAAACAACAGACTCACAGGTAGGGAAAACAAACTAGTGGCTACCAAGGGTGAGGAGGGGCAAATTAGGGGTATGGGATTAAGAGGTACAAACTACTGTGTATAAAATAGATTAAAAAAACAATAGTATATTATATACACAGGGAATTACAGCCATTACCTTGCAATAACTTTTTTTTTTTTTTTTTTTTGCGGTACGCGGGCCTCTCACTGCTGTGGCCTCTCCCGTTGCGGAGCACAGGCTCCGGATGTGCAGGCTCAGCGGCCATGGCTCACGGGCCCAGCCGCTCCGCGGCACGTGGGATCCTCCCGGACCGGGGCACAAACCCATGTTCCCTGCATCGGCAGGCGGACTCTCAACCACTGCGCCACCAGGGGAGCCCTCTTGCAATACCTTTTAATGGAGTATAATCTGTAAAACTACTGAACCACTATGCTGTATACCTGAAACTAACGTAATATTGTGAATCAACTATACTTCAATAAAAAATTAATGTAAATAAATAAATGGCCATTAAGTATGAAAAAAAAAAACAGTTTGGCAGTCCCTCAAAAAGTTAAACATAGAATTACCATATGACCTGGCAATTCCGCTCCTAGGTATATGAAAAAAAAATTAAGCCAGGAGCTCAAATGGTGGCTTGTACATCAATGTTCATTGCAGCATTATTCACAACAGCCAAAGGGTGGAAATCAACTGATGAATGGATAAACAAAATGTGGTACATACATAAAAAGAAATATTATTCTTAAAAAATAAAAGTTCTGATACATCATGGCTGAATATTGAAATCATTATGCAAAGTGAAATAAACCAGACACAAAAGGACGAATATTGTATGCTTCCACTTGTATGAAATATCTGGAGTAGGCAAATTCATAAAGACAAAAAGTAGATCAGAATGGCCAGGGGCTGGGGTTGGGGGCGGAGAACAGGGACTTATTGCTTAATAGGTTCAGAGTTTCTGTTTGGGGTGATGAAAAAAAATTGGAAATAGACAGAGGTGATGGTTGCACAACATTGCAAATTTAATTAATGCCACTGAGTTAAACAGCCAATTTTATGCTGTATGTATTTTACCACAGTACACAAATTTTTTTTACGTGATCTGTGAGAGTCATATTAAAGAATCTGGTCCTGTTACAGGTTCAAAACCCCCAAGGAATGTCCCTGGAGGAAGCCTCTCGGATTACTTGCATTTCTTCTCTCCAGGGAGTGTATTTTATTGGTCCAACTACCTCCATCCCACAGTGAGTCAGAGAAAAAAATCCAAACATAAACACACACCCAGGCCTTTGCTTTGCTGATGCTGTTCGAGCTGACAGTTTGAGCTGAAGTTTACCTAGAAGGGATGAAAAGAAAAAGACCTCTTGGCCAAATTCTGTTGAGGAGCTGATCTCAGGGGAACCGCCCCCCGCCCCCCGCCAGCCCACCCCACCAGACTGGTCTGGCTTAGCTTGATGCCCTCTTGGCCGATCCCAGGAAGCTTCTCTGGTAGCCCCTCCATCAGAAAGTAGGCTCCCAGACACTCCTTCATATTTCAGATTTTGGTATAGGGCTTCCATTGCAGCATTCCTTATTTAAAAAGCAAACAAAAGCCCAAGTGTCCAATAATGAAAGGTTGAATAAACAAATCATGGTACAATTGTGTAACAGATACTCTGCAGCCACAAAAATGATGTTGGAGGACCAATAGTAATAACCATTGTACAATGATGCCCAGTTAACTACAGGCATTATCACATTTAATCCACCCAACCACACTGTGATAAAAATACTACGAATCTCCCCATTTACAGATGGGTAGACTGAGGTGGAGAGAGCTTATATAACTCATTCAAGGTCACGCAGCTAGTCTGGCAGACCCGGAAGGTAACAGACTGCCTGTTTGGTTCCAAATCTGGCACTCCTGCTACCTGCTCTGTGTTCTTTAGAAATGCAGCCACTGAGCTGGAAAGATGCTTACAATATATTTCGTGGACGAATAAAATTTAAAGCATTATATATTTCTGAAGGAAATTCAGTAATGTATTTACATGCATAGACTAAAACATGCAAGGGTATTAACCTAGTTTAACATTAGCTATGCCTTGGACGTGGAATCAGGGGGGACTTTTCTTTTTCCCTTTATGCTTATACGTATCGTCTAATAGTTCTATCTCTCTGTTGTCTCATACAGTAGTGACTAGCCACATGTGGTTATTTAAATGTTAACTAATTAAAATTAAATATATTTAAGGATGTGCTTCCTTGTTGCCCTAGTTGCATTTCAAAGGCTCAGGAGCCACATGTGACAAATGGCTTTGGTATTGAATGTGCAGACAGAGTGTTTCCATCACTGAGGAACATTCTAGGTGAAAGCAATGATCTGTAATGATCGTGAATTTCTTAAATAATTGAAACTCTTTGTCAATACATCTCGAGGCAGCAGAAGAGAAGAAAAGGCTCTTTAAAACTAGGTATTCTCGGGCTTCCCTGGTGGCGCAGTGGTTGAGAGTCCGCCTGCCGATGCAGGGAACACGGGTTCGTGCCCCGGTCCGGGAGGATCGCACATGCCGCAGAGCGGCTGGGCCCGTGAGCCATGGCCGCTGAGCCTGCGCGTCCGGAGCCTGTGTTCCGCAACGGGAGAGACGGCAGCAGTGAGAGGCCCACGTACCGCAAAAAAGAAAACAAAAACAAAAAACTAGGTATTCTCTAGATGTAGAGAACAAACTAGTGGTTACCAGTGGGGAGAGGGAAGTGGGGAGGCACAATATAGGGAGAGGGGATTAAGAGGTATAAACTATTAGGCATAAAATAAGCTACAAGGATATATTGTACAACACAGGGAATATAGTCAATATTTTATAATAACTATAAATGGAGTATGACCTTTAAAAATTGTGAGTGATTGTATTGTACAACTGTAACTTATATAACAGTATACATCAACTATACTTCAATGAAAATAAATTAAGAAATTTCAAAAAAAACTAGGTGTGCCCCACACAGGCCCAAAGGTGGGGATAGAAGAGAGACCAGAAGCTCCTTTCCCACGTGCAGAAAGGAAATCGGGAAGAAGTTACAGAACTGTCAGTGGGCAGGTGCAGGGGCCGGCGGGTGGGCAGTCAGCTTCCCTTGCTGGCTTCTTTCATGGTCCAGGATGGCTGCTGCCCTATGCAGCATCTCATCCCAAGGCCATAGCCTCCAGAGGCTGAGTGAGGCTGGTGCTTCCTGCATGTCTGGTTTTAAGAGCGACAGAATGTTTCCCAGGAGCCCTTGCAGAGCCTCCCTTTACGCTTCACTATCCAGAATTACATCAAAATCCTGCGCCTGAAGCAACCACTGGCTTGATGTAAAAACGGTGTGGGGTCACCCATTGGGATCAGATACAACTCAGTTCTCGACTTAAACAACAGCACTAGGATTGGAACCTTGGTTTGCAAAATGGCTGCAGAAGCTCCGGGTATCACATCCTTACTGCTATGCTGTGGAAGAGAGAGCTGTTAGCCTCAGCAAACATCTCTGCGTGTTTAATTGACTCTAGTCAAGTGATTCTTTCATTGAGTCATTGGGTGATCCTGAACTGATTAAGAAGTCTCAGGGTACCCCCAAGGCAATGAGCTAAGAATGGGGGAAGAAGTGCCCCCAGACAATTACTGCACTTTTTGCTAGAAGCAGAGAAGAATAGACATGGGGCAACCAGTGGTAGATTTCCACTGCAAGCTGGCAACCCAACAGTAAGATCAGGCAAGGCAAAGTCTTGAAGGCTACCTCCTTCCCTTTCCTGAGAGTGGGGTCCCCCTTGGATGTGGCAAGATGTGTCCAAATACAGGGAGCAGTGAGAGTGGAGAGGGAGTGAGAAGAGAAAGGGCTCCTAAAATTAAACCAAAGTAAACTCTCTTTCAAAGTCACCTGAGCAAAGAAAGAAGAAAAGAACATCTCTTTGAGCTGCCCCTCAATGAAAGGGCCGATGTCTTTGCATGTTTCTCTAACCTTTTCTTTAACCAGGAAATCACAATAGGATTAGCAATTTTCTGCAAAGATACTCTTTGGGTGACCTTCTCTGGGAACAAATTTGAGTGGCACCATATGCAAGCTGCATTCGTTTTTGCCTTAATAAATTATGCATGCCTAAAAAGAGATATCTGTATACTTCTATATCTCCTTCTATCTCATGGCTCAGCCTCTGTTTCTCTGTGTTCATTAATTTATCTTCCACCCATTCACTTACCCATCCATCCATCCATCTTTCCATCCAAATGTTCCATCTATCTGTTTATTACACCTTTGTGGATTTTCATCTAATGTGAGGCTCTTTGGGGGATGGTTTACTCTCTTTTCACTTTGCTTTATCCCCAAGCAGACACTGATCTACACCGCGACTCTTCACAGTGAGAGTTGAGACCACACTATGAATCATTTATTCTTATTTATTCTTAGAAAGTTTTGCTGCTTGCTATGCTGAGCAATTCCCTCTTAATCCTTAAGCAGATTCCAGTAAGGATAAATGCGGCTTTTCAAGGCTTTGGGGATTGGGTTTGTATTTCCTCTGAATGCAGTGTCATGCTGACACCCGCTCCGAGGTAGAAGTTGGAGCTGCGCCATTTAATCTGGGACTGAAGTAAGGTGCACCTTGCAATCAACATGTACAATTAATGTGGAGTTGCCTCCCCCCGCCCTACCTCCAAGAAGTTCTTGCTAAATTGAAGTCCGTGTTATAACTTACAGCCTCTTAGAATCAAGGAAATACAGCATGAATTATGAATGTTTAAAAATATGTTAAATCACAATTTATGGGACATGTTTTATCTTAATTTAAAATATTCCTTTTTAGGGAAACAGATACGTTAAAGCCAGCACCTCTGCAGTAACTTCCCTGCAAAGATGGGCGAAGCGACAAGAGAAGGGTTGGTTGAACTCTTGCTACCTGCCAGCCTCAGGACCAGAAGCCTCACAGAGCCTGCATGGCCCAATTTACAGATAAGGGGTCTGAGGCTCAGAGAGGGGTCGAGTGCAGGCAGGACAGGGGCCCAGCCAGGGTCCTCACCCCTGTGTCGTTTGAGTCCAGCAGGGCTCTTTACTGCGGTACTGCTGACACCGGGGCTGGGCAGCTCTCTGTGGTGGGGGTCCTGTGCATCACGGGATGTTTAGCAGCATCCTTGGCCTCCACCCATTAGATGCAAGTTGTAACAAGCATAATGTCTCTGGATACTGCCAAATGGTCCCTGGTGGAAGGAGGGGCAAAATCGCCCTGGCTGAGAACCCTGGGTCTGCACAAATCACAGCACGCGATGGCTGAGGCTGCTCCGGGGTCTAGAGCCCATCACCTCAGAATTGTTTCCTGGCCCTGCTCTGGGTACCACTGATGCCCTTCCTGGACAAGCATGCAGGGTTGGAGCGTGGGAGGTTTCCCCGCCGGGAAAAACTCAGCGATATCCCTTTGCCTCAACCCAGCATCCAGCTCAGTGCTTTAGAGAACAAGTACTCTAATCAGCTTTTAAAAGATGAACTGAGGGCTTCCCTGGTGGCGCAGTGGTTGAGAGTCCGCCTGCCGATGCAGGGGACACGGGTTCAAACCCTGGTCCGGGAAGATCCCACATGCCGCGGAGCGGCTGGGCCCGTGAGCCATGGCCGCTGAGCCTGCGCGTCCGGAGCCTGTGCTCCGCAACGGGAGAGGCCACAACGGTGAGAGGTCCGCGTACCGCAAAAAAAAAAAAAAAAAAAAAAAAAGATGAACTGAGAATCAACCTTCTCTAACTGGACACCCAAAGAATTATAAAGCAAAGGAAGGAAGCAGGATATTGTAGTTTAGGCCGTAATGGTAATGATCTATGAGTTTCCGGGGCCGTAGCAAAATACCACAAACTGAGTGGCTTAAATAACAGAAATTTAAGGTCTCACATTTCTGGAGGCTGCAAGTCCAAGTTCAAGGTGCTGGCAGAGCCACTCTCCCTCTGAAGGGAGGCCTCTCTTCCAGGTCTGCCCCGCCCCCATCCCGCCCCCAGCTTCTGGTGGTTCCTGGGTCTGTAGCAGAACCACTCCAGTCTTCACACGGTGTTCTCCCCGTGTCCAAAGGTCCCCTTATACAAGGACAGCAGCCGTATTGGATGAGGGACCCACCCTACTCAGTGTGACCTCATCTTCATTTACCTAATTACATCTGCAGGGACCTATTTCCAAATAAGGTCACATTCTGAGGCTCTGGGGGTCAGGACTTCAAATATGAATTTGGGGAGGGACACGATTCAACCCCTAACAAATGACAACTGCCGAAGGGCCTTAGCCTGTGACTAGACCAGGTACCCAGTGTTCTGGTCCTACAGCCTCTCATTCCCCCCACAAACCCCTCTGTGTTCGTAACCATTATTTCCCGTTACCTGGGGTTTACCAAGCTGAGTAACCCGAGGCTCAGAGAAGAGGAATTATTTGCTCGGAGGTTGTAAGTTACTTACGGGCAAGGAAAGTCTGTACCCCCAGGGCCTCAGTTTCCCCATCTGTAAAAGGGAGAAGATAATGGTCCGCACTGTGTAGGGCTGCTATGGGAATTGAACAAGCGAAGATTTGTCATGCCCTCAGGGACGTGTCTGAGCTGTAGTAATCGCTTGTGTACGGCCCAGAGCACGAGGTCGATCTGAGAAGGCCAAAGCCACGCCGAGGCCAAGGCGGCAAGCGGGCAGCCACAGACCCTATGGGATCAGCCAGTGCGTTTGGTTTGGCCCCTAGTGGCGTCCTGACATTTAACTGTTGGAAGGCTTCACACAAGAATGTAAATTCCTGGTCTTGCTTGAAGAACTGGGCAGTCGGGCATCTTTCCAAGGCCTCTGGTCCGCTGGCTGCGTGTGAGTGCGTGGCCCCTACTGGGCCTTAACCTGTCGCGGGATTTGTGTAGCTCCTTCCCCTGATTCTTTGAAAACATCCGTGGCCTCTAGAGCCCCACCCCTCAGAGGACTCTGGGAAATAGTCACTGGGTTCAGAAGGGCCACCCCTTTCCGTCCCCCACTCTGGGAGGTCAACGAGGGAGCCCAGACCAGCCAGGCCCCATGGCTCTCCTCGCCCAGGTAAATCCCACATCCTGGGGGGTTCAGGAGGGCACTTCTAACAACTCCAAGCTTTTGCTTTTTTTTCTTTTAAGTTTTCCCAGGCTCTCTTGGCTCTCAGCTCACATGAGCTCGATTTTATCTCATTGTGACAGCAAAATGTGCAAAGGAATTTGGAGAATTGAAACCAAATGTGCAATGAGAGTGCTACATGGGGCGGGCCCCAGCTCCCTTCGTGCATCTGCTCTGAGTTCTGTGGATGGCAACCCCAGCGGGGCGGTGCTCACAGGTCTGTCTGGGTGAGCCCCTTGGTACTGATGGCAGATTTGAGAACTGGAATCTAAGCCTCCTAGAGCCACAAGGATGTTTTGGGACATCGCTGCAACCTCGGCACGTTTGAAAGGGTGACACTGAGCCCCAGATGATGGGGCACATCCCATGTCACCCAACATGGCAGAGGAAGCAACTCTGTATGACTTGATCAGCTTCCTAGATACCTTTTTCCTGTTTTATATTCAGAGGAATTTCTTTGGATCCATTTTTTCTCTGGGGTTAGACAGATCTGTGTTAAAGCTCCAGCTCTGCTGAAGAAAATCCTGGGAAGATTATTTTAACCACCCTGCATGTTGGTTTCTCCATCTGTAAGTTGGGAGGAGTCATGGCACCCTAAGAAGGTTGTTCATGCTTCCATTCATGCCTTCAGATGGGATGAATTTGGCTGCAAGCAACGGAGGACCCAAGGGCCTGCCGAACTGAGCGCTGGATGTAGAGCAGAAAGGACAGCAAGTCTGCCCGCAGGAACTTGTCATCTTTCAGCAAATATTTGTTGAGCATCTACTACATCCCGGGCATTGTGCTAGGCCCTGAGGATACGGATGCTGTTCTACAGTCATGCAATCAAGGAAAACGTGTCAAGCGCCTTTGGGGGCAGAGCGTGAGGTGGCCACGATGGAAGCCAGGAGGCCAGATAGGAGGGGAAGCAGAGTCGAGGAGGGGGGCACTTGGGCTAAGCCAAAGGTTCTCAACCAGGGGCAACCCTTTCCCCAGCCAGATATTTGGCAACGTCTGGAGACATTTTTGGTTGTCACAACTGGGGGCGGGGGAGCATTGCCTACTGCATGTAGTGAGTAGAGGCCAGAGGTGCTTCTAAACGTCCTCCAGTGCCCAGGACAGCCCGCACCACAGAGAATGAACCTGCCCAAGTGTCACTAGTGCTGGAGGTGAGAAATCTGGCCTAGGGGAGTAGCAGTGGGGATGGAGAGAAGGGGCAGATGTGAGAGAGAATTACTGTTTGAAATAAATGAGACCTGGGCTGTGGGCCCCTCTCTGGGTTTGCCCCTGAGCCATGTCGTGCTTGCTTGGCCCGCTTGCTTCTTCTTTGCCTCCGCTCTCCTTTCTTGCTGGAAAATACTAACAGCAGGAACTCCAGGAGCAAAGCCCCCAAGACACTCCCGTCTGGGCTCCCACTGCATCGGTAGCCGGCTCCTGGCGTGATTTGGAGACAGAGGGGAGCAAATAGCATCTTTAACAATGAAACTCGGGTCTTGTTTTTCAGGTTTAGAAAAATGGAGCCGGGTGGGCAGTTGAGTGCCTGTTAAATAACCTCCTGATCTGTCCGTTCACATGAAAAGGTGCTGTGTCTGTCTTGAGATGAATGTGTATACCTTTGCTGAGGGAAAGTGGTGGGGAGGGAAGCCCTGAAACTATATTCCTGGGAGAGACTGAAACTTTCTTGTTAATTCCCCAAAAGATGTGAACCCAAACAACCACTAAATACCCAACCCAGAGCTAAGAAAACTCGGTAAGTGGCTTTCAGGAAAATAAAAATAAACGGGAAAACCCCAAAGAGGAAATACGCCCATTCAGGGGAGCGTTTTGGTAGATGGGATCTCCGCCTGGCATCAGAGAGCAAAGCCTTGGCCCCTGCCCTGCGATACTTGAGACATCAACATTTGACAAATAACTCCATTCATTAATTCATCGTTTATCTGGTGACACGATGTCCTGGGCCACAGGCAGAAGGCTGGTGCTACCGAGCAGGAGTGATCACTCCGTATCCTCATGGAGTGCAAATTTATCCACCTTGGTCTTTATAACTCGACAACCTGGGCTCCATTCGCCCACCTGGAGCCACGCCCTTGCCCCACCTTCACTCGCAGATGCCAAGAGCTGACATTATTTTCTAATAGAAGACAGGAAGTTGGTGTCATCCCACCACCCAGGAAATATTCAGAGAACAAGCTTTCAGTTGCCATGACAACTTTAGTGTCAGAGCTCTGTCTATAGACTTTAGAAGTGTGCGTGTGTGTGTGTGTGTGTGTGTGAATTTGGGGTGGGGAAACGAATACTCTTGTCTTCAGGCAAACATTGAGACATTGAGGGGGACATGAGCTAAGTCTATTGGATCTTGAATGGTGTCAAAGGCTGAATGTGAACCTGTTTCCCAAATCCTGAAGTACTAATCCCAGGGGCTTGGTTTGAAGATAAATAAATAACTATCAAGTAGCAATCTCACAAAAGCCAGCATTTAAGAGAAGCTTGAAATAAAAGTTAATACTCCCAGTCAGGGGAAGCAGCCGCATGGCAGAAAGAAGGCGGGCGTGGGAGATGCAGATGGAAGTTTAGGTCCCTGACTCTCCTTTTATTATCAACTTGGCTTTGGGCCAGTGACTGAGGTTCTCCAAATCTCAGTTCCTCTGTTTGTAAAATGGGGGTAATTAAGATGCCTCCTGCCTAAGGTAATAGGGGTGGAGCCAGGTGCATGGCAAGGAACAGCATGTGCAAAGGCCCTGCGGGGACTTGAGAAGAGTTCTCCTGGTGCACTGCAGGGAAGCCAGAGAGCCAGGTGAGCGAGGGAGGTGGCGTGAGACAGGCTGGAGGGGGTGGCAGGAGCTGGACCACGAAAGGCCACGTGGGGCACAGTGGCGGAGGACGTTGGAGAGTTAGTATGCATCCTAAGAACACAGATCTCAAAGTAGGGAGCCAGCACCAGCACCTTGGAACTTATTAGACATACAAATTCTCGGACCCCACCCCAGACCTCCTGAATAGGACATTCTAGGAGCGGGATCCAGCAACCAGTGTCTTCACAAGCCCTCCAGTGCCTCAATTTGATGCATACTCAGAGTTTGCAAACCATTGTTAAGAGCGACAGGAGGCGGTTAACGTGTTTTGGGCCAGGCAGGGAGAGGGTCCATTTCCGCTGGGGAAGTCTCTGGTCTGTCTTGCTGAATTTTGCTGGGTGTGTGCTACCTTTGCTCAAAGAACGAGAACGATATCTAGGTAGGTTTGTAGATAAAATAACTACAGGACAGGACGTTTAGTTCAATTGGAATTTCAGATAAACAACACATACTTTTTTAGGATAGTATATCCCATAACATGTGCTGTGTTTTATCTGGCAACACAACTACAAGCACCGAATTCGGACCCAGGCTGGTTGCGCCATGACTTGTTTCCTGGGACGCTTTTGGAAGGTGGGAGCCGTCTTTGAGATGTGCCCATTGATGCAATTACTCAGGGCACCATCACTTCCAGGGGAATGGTCTCAGCTTCTATGAAGTGACTCATGCTGAACTGATTAGTTTCAGAAAAAGAAATAATAAAAATGACTGAGTGGTTGTTTATTACTGGGCTGTGTTTCAGACTGCTCCCGTGTTGCAATCACTTGACTTACAGCTTTTTTGCTGGATGAGGAGCCGTGTTCCATCCCGTTCGCCTGCCGAGCCCTTCTCACCTGCCAGGGACACCTGCGAAGTTCTTGACGCTGTGTCATTCACAGCGAAGCTGGCGTGGCCTCAAGGGGCTCTGGCCCTCCTTGCAGACCCACCCTGGACCGTGGGCCCGTGCAGTCCTTCACTGGGATTCGGTTTTCCACCCATCAGCCAGGCTAAATACACGGCATACCCCTTGCCTCAGAACCTCAGAGTTTTCCTGGTAAATGTTTACCTGGTGGCTGTCCATTCAACTCAGGGCTCCACTCTCATGGGCAGGGTTTATAAAGCTGTGGAAGAAGATAGACTGACATCCGAATGTGGGCTCCCCCCGCTTGCTGGCTGGGGCTGGCACAGATTCCTTTATCCCTCTGAGCATGTTTCCCATTCTGTAAAATGGAAATTATGGGAAGAACAGACCCTCATCACTAGGTCGCTGTGAGATCTGAATAAGGAATGCCTGTCACACCCATCTCAGTACAGGAACACATGGAGGAACCTGGCAGGGGGCGTCCTCCTTCTTGGGGCGGGTCACAACCAAGCACCTGGATGAAGGATGCTGGGGTGAAACAATCCAGATGGGAAACAGGCTTTAAGAAAATGCTGGTAAGATGCTAGGACACTTGGAGAACGGTTGCAGCTTGCTCTGGTTTCAGACAACAGGAGGGAGAGGTGGGAAAAGGGAAATATCTTTAGTAAGAAACAAATGAAGTCTTGTTTCTGTGCTTTTGAAGATCTAAGTAGATGAATCTCCTCTTTTAGTTAGCATTTTTTTTGTTTGTTTATTTTATTTATAGATTTTTGACTGTGTTGGGTCTTCGTTGCTGCGTGGGCTTTCTCTAGCTGTGGTGAGTGGGGGCTACTCTTCGTTGCGGTGCGCGGGCTTCTCATTGCAGCGGCTTCTCTTGTTGCGGAGCACGGGCTCTAGGCCCGCGGGCTTCAGTATTTGTGGCTCGCAGGCTTAGTTGCTCTGCGGCATGTGGGATCTTCCCGGACCAGGACTTGAACCCATGTCCCCTGCATTGGCAGATGGATTCTTAACCACTGCGCCACCAGGGAAGGCCTGGCATTTTGTTTAATGTGTTTTAATATCTCTCGGGAGTTTGGGATTATGAATCTGTGGATGGTGTCAGAATCAATCTCATGGGTGCCTGCCATTTTCAGCTGCTAATTTCTTCCCCTTCTGAAGTTGTATTGCTTTAATGTTACTTTATTCTATGACATCAAATAACCCCCTCCCCTGTGCATTATGGAATATACATTTGCTTCTTCCCCCGGAAAAAATAAATTAATCCTTCCATACTCCTTTATAAGAGGAGTATGTCCATGTTGGAAATTAGGGGCAATAAAGAGAGAAAGGAAAAAACACTCAGATTCCAGCCACTCAAAGAAATACTCATTCTTTTAAAATAACATTTTTGTTCCTGATTATTATCCGAAGTTAAAGTTATTAAAGTAGACATTTGGAAAATAAAGATATAAAAAAGAAAATAAAAATTCCACTACCCAGAGATAATTACCGTTAATATTTCAGCATATTTTCTTCTATTCTCTAACACACCACACACACCACATTTGAGATGTAATTATATAAACTTTCATTACTTACAGTTTAGAGTGCAGTTTTTAATCATTTAATTTCAAGCCATGAGAATTTTCCCCTGTCGTTTTGTCCTCCTGGAAAACAATTACTTCTGTGGTTGCACAACAGGCCGTGCCTTCCTGTGGTTTTGCCGTAATTGAACCATCCCCCGTTGCTGGGCATTTAGGTTGTTTCTAGCTTCGCTCCATCACATGCTGCTCCCTGGGTGTATTTGCCCACGCATCTGTGCCCACATTTCTGATAGTGGCCTAAGGACAGATTTTTCAGACTCTGAGTCTTCAGAGAACACATCTATTTTAAATTTAAAATTAATTAAATGTGAATCTTCCTCTAATTTTATGTTGCTTCTCGTAGAGCCAGTGGGAATTCCCAGGCTGGAGCAGAGCAGGGGATGAAGGAGGAGGACAGGGTTAGGAATCCCTCTCGAAACCTGGTGATTTATCTACCTGGGGGAAGGAGAAAAGAAACGCTGGCTCCACCTGAAACATCTGTGCATATTTCACAGCTGCCAACAGAGACTTTGGTGTAACGAAACCACAGAGCTCCCCACAGGTGCCTGACTCGAAAACAAGATGGTGCGAGCTCGCCAGAGAGGTCGTGGGGCCGGTGGACTCCAGTCCCAGAAAAAACACGACTTGTTCGCCGTTACAACACGTCCACCTGGAGTGTCCTTACCACGCTCGGTCTGTCCCAGCCTCCACCCCTTCTGGCTGAGCCATAAACTCGCCCAACCCGCAGAGCCCCTGGCAGCTGTCCCGGGATTCAACCGGTTGCAATTTGGAATGCGTTGAACGCTGATTTTTATCTCCCATGAATAATGCCAGCTTTCCTGGGATGAAAGGGAATCGCAGGGGTGAGACTGCCTACTGGGAACATGCTGCACTCATGCCCCGGCACGCAGTGCCCTGCCCTTGCTGCCCAAGACCCCCAGCTCAGGGCACCGGGGCCTCCCAAAAGGTGCCTTAAACACCAGACACTGTTCCCAAGCCTGACACCGCCTTCATTGCTGCCCCTGAGAAAGACAGTAGGATTAGCACATGCTTCAAACTCCAGGTCCTACTGTGTGACCTTGCACGAGCCACCTAACCTCTCTGATTATTAATACTACCTCCCTTAGAAGGTTGACGTGAGGATGAAGGAGGTTACGGCATATAAAGCACTCACAACAGGCCTCCCGTGGTGGAACGATTTTGCCATGAGCGTGTGAGCTCCATGGGACAGACACTTGGTCTTGTCTGCTGTGACATCCCAGGTGCTCAGGACAAGGCTGGGTACAAGGTGGCGCTCCCAGACTAGGTGCTGAAGGCATGCACGCTGCTCACCGGAACCCCGAGTCTGAGCGGAGTGCCCAGCAAACCCTGATACGTATCTTTTGCATCCAGGAATGCATGCGGCTTCACCTTGGGTATGGGTATCTGGAAGCCCAGCGCTGGACACCAAGAATCTAACCTCTGTTCTCTAGGGCAGCTCTTCCCCTTGCTGGCAACAAGCACAGACAGAAAATGATAATATTTAGACAGTGCACTGGGGTCAACTGCACAGGTTTGTGGGAGTCTGCATGGAACTTGGTGAAAAACTGCATTACATTTAAAATACTCTATAATTATAATAAGGAGGACAAAATACAAAGGATTATGGGGATATATCTAATACTGAGTTTTGTTTAAAATTTCCAAATAAAACCTTATCACCTTTTAAAAAAAAACTTGGACTTGCTTCGATTAACATACCTAGTTTATGTCAGAGCTTATGGTTGTCATGACGACACGATTCCTGTGGAGGGGTTTTGCTGGAGACGTCTTCGAGTCTTCATTGTTACTATCTATAAGAAATTTTGAATACATAAGGAATAAAATCTTAAAACTTTTAGAACAACATTCATAAAAGGAAGGAAAAACAAGTGAAATGACATTTTTTAAAAATCCAAAGGTCTTTAAAAACGACACGTGTAATATTGCGACACGTGTAATATTGCAATATGTCGGGATGGAAGAAGTTCACACCTGATCAAACCTCCACATCCTGCATTTCAAAATAATGTTGAGGCTCCAGTTTTCAGAATTCGCACTTTCCTGCAGTGGCTTGGATGGCGCTAAAAGTGCACATCGGTCGCAAATAAACAGAAGTTGCAATTCCAGACAGCCTATAGCTGGCCCACCTGGAGACACAGCCCAGCAGCTGAACCTCAGGCTGTACACCACGCAGTATTCTACTTATTTAGTATGTAAATAAAAATACAGCATGTCAGATGAAAGTGTTGTGTTAGAAACAAAGCGTGACGAAGTAAGGAGTGCTGGGGTTGGGTGGCTATTTGGTTGTTCCATTTTGGGGGCGGACGTCTACTGGCATCTAGTGGGTAGAGCCTGGGATGCTGCTAAACGCCCTACAATGCACAGGACGGCTCCCACCACAGAGAATCAACCACCCCAAATATCAGAGATGTGCAAGCTGAGGACTCTGCTCCAGGGCTTTAGAAGTCATTACGATGACCTTGGCGGTCAGCCTGAGCCAGAACTCCATTGCAGGGATTCCCGCGAGCGACCTGATCCAACTTAGGTTTCAACAGCGCCCTCTGGCTTCTGTGTTGGGAACAGAAGGCGCAGGGGCCAGGATGGGAGCAGGGAGAACCGGCAGGTGCTGGCCTGGGACAGGTGACAGTGGATCGGAGTCCCTCCCTAGCTGTGGTCTCATCTTCTCACCCAGTAATTCCACACCTGAGCTATCAGCCTAAAGAAATAAGCATTACAAAAAAAAGATGAAAAGGGATGGGGGAGGTTCAGAAGAGGACCAGATGAAAATGCCAGAATCATGATTTAAAGAAAAAAACTGGTGGGAATTTCCTGGCGATCCAGTGGTTAGGATTCCGTGCTTTCACTGCCGAGGGCCTGGGTTCGATCCCTGGTGGGGGAACTAAGATCCCACAAGCCTGGAGGGGCAGCCAAAAAAAAGAAAAAGAAAAAACTTGGGATCAAAATCCACATCCAACAGCAGCAGCCAGGAAGGAAGCGAAGGGGCAGCCTGTTGGCTGCTGTGTCCCCCGTGCCTGGAAAGGGGCCCCATCATGGCCAGTCGCGGGGACTGAGTGATCAGAGAAGGACAGTGTACCCAGTGCCTCCACGGGCTACCGGCAGGCGCTCGGAGGAGCTCGGGGGACAGACCTGTGAGTGTAGACAGACGGACACGCAGGGCAGGGAAGACAGGGCCGGTGGAAGGATTTGCATTCAGGTGGTAGAACATCTAGACAGTACGTACTTAAAACAGAAGAGAGGACAGCCAAGCCCACCCTGCCTACTGGGGCACGTGGGGATGCAGAGAGCAGCTGAAGTTTCCAGGAGAACAGGCCAGCCTCTGGGGAGAGCGAGGGGTGACAGAGCCTGAATCCAGGTGGGGAGGGGTCTGGGCAGGGGCTCAGCACCAGGCGTCGCCTCCTCGAGGCCAGGCCCCTGGAGTTTCAGGGAGTCTCCTCCGCCCCTCTTCCCACCTCCCCTCCACCCACCCGCCCCATACCACATGCCCTTTTCCAAACATTGGGGTGTAATTACAGTCAGCAGCACTGTTATGGGGCTCCGGGAGAGTGAGTGGGTACAGGGCTTACGATCTGGCCTGCCTCCGAGCGGGGTGGGAGGTGTTTCCAATAAACCGGGGTGTTTTTAATGAGTCCTTTACAACTGCTAAATGATTAAACCAAAGATTGACAAGAGTGGCTGGTAGCACTGAACCTTGGCAACAAATGAGAGGATCAGGGTCCCACCCTGCCGTACCCTCGGGCGTTCCTGTAAATTATGACAGCAAAGTACAAGCGAGAGCTGGCAGGGTGCAGACTTGAACAGTTTAATTGATAAACTAACAAGCACCTGTATAGTTCATAGTGACGGGGAGACCTTGTTTTCTTTTTCTTCAGGTCTGATGGAGATCGACCTTGAGAATAACCTCTATCTAACGCCTGCAGTAGGAGGTTCCGCTGGTGTATGGGACCAGGCCTGCCTGGCGGGGGTTGACCAAGCAGATAACATGCAGGATGCCCAGGTAAATGCGAACTTGAGGTACATAGCAAATGCTTCTTTTAGTGTAGGTATGTCCCAGATATTGCATGGGACACACACTAAAAAATTATTCATTGTTTATCTGAAATTCAACTTTAACCGAGTCTCCTGAATTTCATCTGGCAAAATCCCATTCCCAGGACAAGACTTACTTGAAAAAAATTAACCGGCGGGGAATGATCCCCAAAGCGACCTTCTCCTAGTGACCTGCCAGGGTGCGAAGCGTTCTGGGAGCCTGTGACAGGCAAACTGTCCCACAGTGGTTTAGAGGGAAGCTTTGGAGTCCGGATTCAAATCCTGACTGAGCAGCTGTGTAATCTTAGGCAAGTTATTTAACCTCTGTGAACCTCAGTTTCTCCCCGTGTAAAATGGGCATCATACTAGGACCTATTTTATAAAGGTGTTTTGAAAATGCTGTGATGTAATTCATCTGAAGCACTTAGCACAGCCCTTTGGGGCACTTAGTAAGCCCCCAAACACACGTAAATGAGTATCCTTTTGTCCGTTAAATTTAATTCCTTATGGAATCCGTATCTGAATCCTCTGATGGTCTTTCTGTTAAAGGGACAAGATCAGAAGGCCTGTGCTGGAAGAGGCAGTGGCTCAACCCTAAAAGGTTGGGGCCTTTGGCTGTCAAAGTCAGAGAGGGCCGACTCAAACGGTCTATGGGGTTCTAAAAGGACAAACCCATCACACACTCCTTTGGAGGACTGTACGGGGATCATCTGGCAGAGACACCTCTTCTGAGCTGGAGACCCAGGTAAAAGGTAACCCCGGGGCTTCCCTGGTGGTGCAGTGGTTGAGAGTCCGCCTGCCAGTGCAGGGCACACAGGTTCGTGCCCCGGTCCGGGAAGATCCCACATGCTGCAGAGCGGCTGGGCCCGTGAGCCATGGTCGCTGAGTCTGCGCGTCCGGAGCCTGTGCTCCGCAACGGGAGAGGCCACAGCAGTGAGAGGCCCGCGTACCGCAAAAAAAAAAAAAAAAGTAACCCCGACAGACCCCCTGGTGCCAAGTCCCACCTCGGGGGGGCGTGGGGGTGTGGGTGGGACAGATGGACCCAGGACCCTGATTCCATCCCACAACTGCTCAGGTCACTTGATTTTTGAATTCCCCTCAACACTGAGCACTGGGCCGGGTTCAAAGTAGAATCAGAACTTTGCCCTCCAGGAGCTGATATTGTGGAAGGAAAGATAAGCGTGAATTCAAATAATAGGAAATCAGGGCAGAGAGGGACTTTTTTTTTTTTTAATTCATTGAGCAGCTGTCCCTTGCCAGATGCCATTTGCAGATGCCATGTCATTTAACGCAGTCCTCAGCCCTTAGAGTTTGTGTGTGGAGGAAACCAAGGCCCAAGAGGGGAAGGAAGTTGCTCCAAACAACACAACTGGCAAGTAGGGAGCTGGGATTCCAACCCAGACTTGACACAACTCAACGGATCAAGGCAAAATTTGGTCTCAGAGAAACAGAGGTGTTGAGAGGACGGGCACCTCGGGAGCCCGAAGGGAAATTCTAATAATTTCCAGAAGAGAAGGAAGAGCTGAACCATATAATACAGTTGCCACGAGGCATAAACGGCTGTTTAAATTTAAACTAATAATTAAATACAAGTTCAAGTTCCGTTCCTTGGGCACACGACTCACATTTCAGAGCTCAAAAACCGCATGTGGCCAGTGGCTACCATACTGGATGGAGCAGATGTAGAGCATCTTCATCCTCACTGAAAACTCTGGTGGATATAGTGCTGTCACTCTAGCGACTAAGGAAAGTTTCCTGACTCTGGAACTACATTTTCCAAGACCTTAAAGAAAAGTATATTTCATTTGGGCTCCCAGTGAAAAAGTCAACTGTATATAAATATTCGGGTTGATTAAATCTAAAGACAAAACCTAAATTCTGAATTCCTGTGAGGAAGGTTCCAGAGCCTTAAGAAAAAATTCAGGGTAAGGTATGCATGTATGCTAAAAAGAGCACCGGAGTCCTAAAGCTCCCATCCTAAAAGTTCTAGAATGCTAAGAAAAAAAGCTAGAGCCCTTAAAAAAGTATATGTCAATTCTTGCCTTTTTTTTTTTTAACAACTTAGTGGATTGTCTGATGAGATGATCATGTTAAGTTGTATTTGGAGACTATAGAACCCGAGGATTAGCTAGTTCTTGGACACAGGTTTCTAAACTGACTTTTGGATGGCCAAATCCAAACTGCAAAGCTGGAGACCCTATGAACAGCTGAAGGTGTACTGCAGACAATTCCACGAGGAAGGGAAATGAAGGTAAAAACATATATCGTTAGAATTACATTTGGTTGCCTATCACAGAGAACTCAAATAAGTGACTTAAATCAAGTAGGCCTATTTCCTTCTCATTTAAAAGATGTCTAGAGGAGAACAGTCCAGGACCAGCAAGTGACACCCCGTCGCTGTGAATCCAGCTCCTTCTGTTTTACTACTTTTCATTCTTAGCATGAGACTTCCAGCCTCAAGTCTTCTCACAGTCTAAGATGGCTGCTGGAGCTCCAGCCATCACGACTTATTTTAGACAGGAGAAAGGAGCAAGGGGGTTGCCATGAGAAAAAATGGCGCACTTCTCAGCTAAGCCAGCCTGCCTTTAAGAAGCTTACCGAGCTACTTAAAGGAAGCTCATGCACTGACTTTCCCTTACATCTCATGGGCCATTTCTAGCTGCAGGGGGTCTAGAAATAAAGTCATTTAGCGGGGCACATCACCACTCAGAATAAAAGCAGGGTTCTCTGAGGAAGGAAGGAGAAATGTAGGAAGGAAAGAAGGAAGGATGGGAGGAAGGAAGGAGAGATGGTATTGGCTAGGCACCCAGCAATCCCAGTTATATATGGTACAGGGTGTAGCTACTTTGCCCTCAAACACCAACGAGCAGATTAGGAAATTCATTCTGCTCACTGGTAGGGAAGGGCAGGGGTCTCAAATGCCAGTGCCTACAGAGGCCAGGTATAACACTAGGTAGCAGTGAGGACTGTGGCAAACTGGAGGATCCATGCTCGTCTCCAGGAGGCATCTCCCAACCACCTCTGCTTGATTGTTGTTGGAACCAGGCCTATTGGTCCCGGGGTTTTACTTTTGTTTGTTTGTTTTTTTTAAAGAGCATTAAGAAATCTAGATTGTATTAAAAAGGGAGAAATAAAGCTATTTGTAGCAACATGGATGGACCTAGAGATTGCCATACCTAGAGAAGTAAGTCAGAGAAAGAGAAATATCGTATAATACCGCTTGTTTGTGGAATCTAAAAAGAAATCACACAAAGAAACTTATTTACGAAACAGAAACAGTCTCACAGACTTAGAGAATGAATTTACGGTTACCAGGGGGGAAGGGTGAGGGGAGGGATAGTTAGGGAGTTTGGGATTGACACGTACACACATGCTATCTTTAAAACGGATAACCAACAAGGACCTACTACATAGCACAGGGAACTCTGCTCAATATTATGTAACAACCTAAATGGGAAAAGAATTTGAAAAAGAATAGACACATGTTATGTATATAACTGAATCACTCTGCTGTACGCCTGAAACCAACACAACATTGTTAATCAACTATACTCCAATATAAAACAAAAACTTAAAGAAAACTAAAAAAAAATCTAGATTGTAGAGTGTGATGTCTCAAATTTTAAATGCTGAGTTTACAACTATTTTTAAAAATTTAAACAATGTGAGTGGCAACTAAAATTGGCATGTTTTGACTCATGGGAGGCTATGAGTTTTTATCTTCTCATTATAGAGAGAAAAATATAATAACCCCACCATGTGGAATTATCTAACGAAATTTGTGTATCAGGCGTTAAAGGTAAAAGGAGGCAGGGTTAACTAAACACAGTCAAAACCACCTAGGCTGGGAGGTGTTTGTGACTTTGGGTGCTTGTGGTGGTAGCCAAGTGAGGGACCCGGGGCTGCTGGGGAGACCGGATGGCCAAAGCACATGGATTATGAGCGAGGTGCCCCGGGCCTCTCGCTCAGCCCTCCTTATATGTTGCAAGCTCCAGAGTTGCAAAGTGTCCCAACCTCCCAGATGTGCTGGGGCCAGGTCACGTGGAGGGGGGTGAGGGGTCACCCCCCATCATTTCTTGTGAGCCTCAGGGGAAGGCAAAACCCAATCCCTTCCTTCAGCCTCTGCCTTTTCCCAGTTTCCGGGTGGATTCCTTGTGGGATGAGACAGCTCTCAAACTCCGGTCCGGGATCTCAGGGCCCACATTACACATAGAAGTTGAAGGTCAGCGGGGCTGCACTTGAAGAAAAATTCCAGGGAAGGGGCTTCTCTGGCCGTTCACAGCTGAGCCCAAGACGTCAGGCAGTGCACCGGTGTCCCAGCTTGCGATCTCATCTCTAGATAAATGCCGGTCACAAACGTAACCATTCTGTTGTGAGCACACAGAGCGTTCAGAATAAATACTCTGCTTGGTTCTGGCGGCACTGACTGAGCTCCCAAGAAGGGATTATAGACTGATCCCCACCCAGGGCCACTAACTGTCCTGGTTTTCCTGGGACTGAGGGTGTTCCCAGGGTCCTGGACTTCCCACTTTGAACTTGGATGAGTTGGTCACCCTATTGGCACCATGACTTGCCACAAGGACCCTCACTTCCCATGACAGGTATGGGACAAGGAAACTCGTAACTGCCTGCAAAATGGGTCAGAGAGGGCGGGAAGGCTTCTCGGGAAGACTGAAAAACAGCCCTGAGTCCTAAGGAAGGGCTTAGAGTCATCCCAACCCACGGAAAATCACAAGCAGCAGAGGGGCTCCGTATGGAAAACGAAGTCCATAACAGCATGCGGGATGCTCCTGCCAGAGTCTGTAAAATAAAGGTTATCTTTGTTCAAGACCCAGAGAGGTAAGAGGCAGTCTCCAGCGTACCGAATTTTCCCATTGTTCTTGGTACAAGGTGCAAGGCAGCACAGATCGTATGATCCCGTGTTTGCTTCAAAACGAACCCAACTAGACATGCGTGTTGGCAAGTTTGCATGAGCACAGAGGGCGTGAAGGACCACACTCACAGCTGTTAACAGAAGGCCCTCTGGGGGTGGAGTCGGGATGTGCACGAGGCAGGCCTTGGATTTAGACTGTCCTGTGTTGCTTCAGTTCACCAATTTCTAAGACCTAACACCTGCCAGCCTTTAGAACAGAACTCTCATTTCTTACAATTTAAAATGCTTTGTACTAAAAGCTAAGTTGCCATTTGCAAGAATGAATGTTGAACCGTCAGAGAAAGCAAGTTGCAGCCCAGAACGTGGAGTATATTGCATTTAAAATAGACCTACAGGTGTCAAATATTTGCACAAGTGTTAAAAAAGGTCTGGGAAGATTCACAAGATTTGAACGTAAGTTTATACCTGGGAGAGGCAAAGGTAATGTATCAACTTGTACTTCTAAGCCTACCCTCTTCTACTTGGGTTAACTTTCTTTCCCCAAAGAGCGTGCACTTTGGTTTTTTCCTTGTTAGATGGCATCTACCGAGTTTCCAGCTAACAGAGCAGGTGGGCTTCCTTTGAAGCAAAATCTAATGTGTGAAAACCTCAGCATTCTTGGACCTATAACAACGAGAGGGTTCCTTCCCACAGGCCATCTCCCTGGTGCCAAATAGGACTCATTTTATACACCTTTCCAAGAACAAATCCCCGGTGTAATTAATGAAGCCTATAATTACAGACCAATCTTTAAAAATGTAATTTGTAATTTCCCTACAAAACTCATTTTGAACCTGACTTCTGATGTGGGCAAAATTATATTGGAGCCAGTTTTGACTCCTTGGAGATTCTGGATAAACCAGGCTTCATTTGTGATTGATTTAAATATATCGTCATTTCCGTATTTATTACTTAATAGCAACTAGTATTTATGGAGCCGTGCTCTGAAGAGTTCACTTTATTTAAAGTTCAGAACTGCCTTCTGGGTGTTGGAGAGACACAGCTACTCCATTCTGGTTTTTCTTTACTATTTATTCCTTGTTCATGTTCCTTCTTAGGGTCAACGGTTTTCCAGGCCAGGCTTCATTCTGCTTCTGGCCTTTAAAAGTATCTCTGGATTTGAGAAGGATCCCCTGTACACGAGTAAAAGAAGTGGGACATTTTTAAGGAGAGTGAGAGGCCTTGACCTTTGGGAGGGAGTGACAGATTTCCTCCAAAGGCTGCCGTTCTGGCAACCCTTTGGGTGTTTTGCTTTGTAGGAACAAAGATGGCTCGTCCGTCCTCTTTCCTCTCGGTGTTTCTGTAGTTTGGGCTTCTCTCCCGGCTGTTTGAGTTATAAAGGTAATGCTGGTAGACACACACCGTCTTTAAGATTCAAAAGGGAAATACTCTTAGGGAAGAGGTCGGGGAGGGAGGAGGTGAGCAGGGCGGTGGAATCACTGGTTTCGCCTCTCCTCCTGCGGCTGGAGCCTGAGCTGATTGATCAATGACACAGGATTTTATTTGTAACAGAGAGGTGAGGCCTCGCTTCCCAGCTGCGAGGAGGGAATTCTGGCCCGTCAGGGCAGATAGGCCCATTTCCCAGGTGAGGAGTGTCAGGGGAGCACTTCCGGCCCGACCTGATTTCACCTGCACCGGGCAAGGATCTGAGACCCACCTGTATCTTTCTCTCTCAGAATCGAGCCCACAGGAGGATCTCTTGTCCTTTGGTTTTGAGTAAAGAAGTTGGGACGGGGGGGTGGGGGGGGTGGGGGGGTGAGGCTTTCTGCATACCTGGGGAAGGAGTCTCTACCTGTGAACACCTCGCAAGGGGACATCCAAACCAAACCTTCCTACCTAAATATTTCCTGATCTGGGCCCTTCACCCGTGAGACGGTTTTCTTATTAAATTGCCTGTAGTCTCTCAGAAGGATTACTCATTCTGACCAGCGGGAGGAACCGCCCCCCAAATACCTTCTGAGTCATCTGGGGTTTCTATCGCCTTGCAGAATCGTTGAAGTGTTCCTTTTGTTGAAAGCATGATTATTAGGAAACACCTTCGCCAGCAGTGTGTACATGTCACCACATGTACCCGGGGAGTGGAGCCCTGTGAGTGTTTGCAAGAGGGTGTTTCGGGCAGGCTCAGGGAGAGCTGGCAGCGTGGCCTGTGCCCTCAACGCTCTCCCTGCGAGGACCAGAGGGCGACCCGGGACCCGCTGCGCCCGGACACGTGGCTGCAAGCTTCCCAGGGCTGGGTCTGCTGAAGACGCAGGCAAGACAGGAGAACAAGGGTGAACTCTGCAGAGATCGGGGCCGGTTGCTAAAGTGCCTACAGACCATGTGACAAGGCACCAGACATACTCAATCTCTCAATCTTCTAGCCGTAGGTAGCTGGAAGGTTCTGTTTCTGCTTTGCTGCAAACTGTCCTCTAAGAATGAAGACAGTTGCTCCAGGCGCCGCCCCCCCCCAAAAAAGGCATTCATTCCCTTTGAAAAAATATGAACCACCGTTTTTTTTCACTTTTTAAAAATATCGTTTCTTTTTTTAAAGTTTACATTATTTAATTTATTTTGGCCTCACCATGCGGCTTGTGGGATCTTAGCTCCCCGACCAGGGGTCGACACAGCAGGGAAAGCACCGAGTCCTAACCACTGGACCGCCAGGGAATTCCCAGAACTGACATTTTTTAATAGCAAATTTATTTGCCAGGAGTTCTCAACCCATTCGAATTAGAATGGGGGTGGGGAAGGAGGGGTAAAAACTCTTGATGGTCAGAACCCCACCCCTGACCAACAGAACCAGAATTTCTGGGCATTTTGATTTTATTTTTGAAAGCTCTCCAGGTAAGTCTAGCGTGCAGCCAGGGCTGAGAACCACCGATTTAAAGAAAGAAGGCTTTAATTCACGATGACAGTTCAAATCTCAAATGCAAAAAGGGAGAAAGAGCCACCAGGTAAGTTTCCACGAATTCCGAATCTCCCCGCTAATGAAGGACATCTCCGGTAGCTGAGATAGGAGAGCTGGCTGCAGGTTAGTTTGGGACCCAGCCAAGAGGATTTGGCATTCTTGTGGCCCCCTCTGCTGGCCGTGAAATTCAGCCAATCCTCCTCTGAAAGGGACTGTGCAAAGGGGCCTCCCTATTCACTTCCCGGTGGGATGATGGGATGGACTTCTCAGATGCTGGGGTCCACACAGTAGGAAAATTTACAAAGCAAACACTGAAAACATTGGGCGGGTTGGGGAGAGAGTTATCCAACCTTTTACATCTCCCAACACCATCGTTTCAGAAAAGAGAAGACATTTTTCTCAGCAAAAATATAAAAGGAAAGCAATTGCAAAATAGATAATATTAGCTTTTAGAAGTAAATTTAGCCTTTAAAACAACCTTACTGCATTTTCCATATTTTTCCTATCTTGCCTCAGGCCAGTGAATCCTCTGTTGGAACTTGAGTTTGGGGAGCATTAGCTGAAGTGAGAACTTTAAGTTATTCTTGGTTCATTGGTGTAAAATACTACAGTAATCAGAGCCCGCCTCACGGGCATGTGAAGGCCCTGTGCTCGGAAGGACCCTGTGCTTGGTTTAATGCTCTGCTGTCTTGAAATTCTCAATAATTTTTGAACAAGGATATCTGTGTTTTCATTTTGCACTGGGCCCTGAAATTGACGTCGCTGGATTTAACTGGAAAATCTGCGTGAATGCGTGGCTTTCAGTTATTCGATAAATACTGATGGGGCCTCTGTTGGTATCAGGCACCGAGGACACAGCGATGAAAGAAGCAGGGAGTACGTGCCCTCGGAAGGCTTGCTTCCTAGGGTGGTCACACTGTGAATGTTTGCCAAGGGGAAATTTTAACAAATAAGATAACGAAAAGATGATGAGCCTCTGGAGGATATAAAATGGGGTAAAGTGATGGCAAGTGCTGGAGAGCAGAGGCCTGGGAAGGCTTCTGGGAGGAGGTGACTCTGGAGCTCAGAAGAAGGAGGAAGCAGACGCTTAAAGCACAGACCCAAAGCCTCCTCAGGAGAGAACAGGTGGTGGAGACCATGGGAGGCGCTGGGTCTTCCTCACAGAGTAAAGAAGGGTTAAACCACTGAGGTGGTTTAATCAGGGGAGCGGCAAGCTTGGGGTGACGTTTGGGGATGACTGGGCAAGGCCCAAGTGGAAGCTGGGAGGCCAGCTGGGGGCTCAGGTGGAGGCCGCTCTGCTTATACCAGCGTTCTCAGCTCGGCGCTACTGACGTTCGGGGCCAGCTAGCTCTCTGTCGTGCAGCTGTCCTGTGTCCTGTATGATGTTTAACAGCATCTCTGGCTTCTACCCACCAGATGCCACGTGGCATCCTTCCCCCTGTGTGACAACCAAAAATGTCTCCAGACATTCCAAATGTTTCCTGGGGGCCCAAAACACACCCTGGTTGAAAACCACGGGCTTAGGGTGACGGTGGAAGACAGGAAGGAAGGATTGGACTCAGGATCTATCTGGGAAATAGGGCAAGAGAACTAAAACCAGCAGTTGGATTGGGGGTGCGATGCTGAAGGGAGAAAAGGACTCCAGATGACACCCAGTGATGAATAGTGATGAACGGCAGTGCCATTCATGCTGAGATCTGGTGTGAGGGGGTGGGGAGGGATCTGCAGGTTTGGGGGAGAAAGCATTACCAAGAATTCTGTTTCACTCCAATAGATTGGCTTCCTTCCCACCAGACAGGAGCAAGTCATGGTCTTTTCAATTGGCAGAAAATATCTGAGCCAGTTTCCTTTGACATCTTTTTTTTTTTTTCATCCAACAGCTAGAAGCCCTGGCTGACCTCTCGTGCATGCAAATGGCTCTGAGGGATGGAAGTCAGAGATTTAAAAACCTCAGGGAGAATACAGCAGGAGGGGCTGGGCCCTCTCCTCTCACTCTGACTGTGGAATTACTGTGTTCGGCCCAGGACAGCCCTCAGGTAGCAGCTCAGCGGTTCTTGCACTCCCCCGGGGGACCCCGGTACCCACCGTCCACCACAATGGCTCCGGTGATGTTGGATCACCATGGCAACCCGCCTTGCCACATTTTCTCCTTGTTCAAGTTCTGTCCGCACAACGCGCGAGGCCAGTAAAGAAATAACAAATGCAATCAGTTGTCTTCTGATTTTGCTGCCTGGGGAGAAAGAGGTTGGGCACACACAGCCCAGTTGTTTGGGAAAACGGCTCCACCCCCTGGTGAGGAATCCTCAAATTCAGATTGCTAATGTCAAATGCATCCACTATGACAGTCGCCCTGGGGGTATGGCTTGAGGTCTGGAATAACATCACAGTTATAACTGCTCGGGTAGGACCCGAGTTCCTGGGGTCCCAGTGATGCAGGCAGAATGAAACGCATTTCTTTTTGCTTCCTGTTGACAATTACTCTGATTAGAGATGAGGCCAGATTAATTGGTGTAAATCACATCCAGCCTTCCTCTGGTCGGTGGCTCAGGGCTCCCAGGATTATAACTTAATCATTAGCAGGAACGCAGAGCTAACTGAGAGCACAGTAGAGGGGATATGGCTTGGGATCTAGCAAGAGCTCTAAAGACAGACATGATTCAACCCCAGGATCAAACTCTTCCTGGCTCAGGAATCTGGAACGAGCGACTTCCCCTCCAGCTCACGTGCCTTAGAAGGTCAGGCCATGTTTGAGGGTGTCTCTCTTGTCCTAAGCACCCAGTCATCAGAGTAGGCACTGAACCAGGGAGGAAGGAGGCCCTAGGACTCAGCCTTGCATGAGATCTGACCTGAGAGTCCTCGGGCTAAGCTGGGGGCTCTTCTCCATCTTTGCAGACACTGCATTGGGCCATATGGGACACCTTGTCATGTTCAGTGACCTTAGGTGTCTGAGGGTATTGTGTGTGTGTGTGTATGTGTGCGAATTACTGGTCAAGCCTTTTGCCCACTTGGGGCCAGTGCTTTGTTCATCATTCAGTTTTTTATCTGGAAACATCTATTTGTATGAAATCTCCATCCGTTTCTCCGTTTTAAAATTTTTTCTTTAAAATCAGGAATGGATGTTGAATTTTATGCAATATCTTTTGGACATCTCTCAAGGATGATGATATAGCTTTCTCCCTTAACTGGCTAGTATGAATTCTTTAATGAATTTCTTCTTATTGAAACATTCCTGCATTTTTCTGGAATGAACCCCCTCGGTCACCCTGCTGTGCTTTTTAGAATTAAAAGGCCCCTTCTCATTCTTCTCTAACTCAAAGTTTTCTTGGCAGTGAAGAAATTAATGTGAAAAATCTATCATCGCTCTTTATCTTTTATTAAATAATTTTTACAGAATATTTTTAAACCAAAAAGTAGGACTACGCTGGGACTTCCCTGGCAGTCCAGTGGTTAAGACTTCGCCTTCCCATGCGTGGGGTGCGGGTTCGATCCCTGATAGGGGAGCTAAGATCCCATCTGCCTAGCGGCCAAAAAACCAAAACATAAAACAGAAGCAATATTGTAACGAATGCACTAAAGACTTTTAAAATGGTCCACATCAAAAAAAAAAAAAAAAAAAAAAAAAAAATAGGGCCGTGCCATACCGTGGTTCTACATCATAGTTTTTTTCAACTCAACCGTTTCCAGGAAGAGTACGGCACTCTGCCTAGTCCTGTTTCTCTGGTTGTTCCTTATGGGAACCTTCCTTTCTCCTGTGACTCTTTCATCACGGGTTGTCCTCAGGGTTTTGTCTTCAGATCTCTTCTCATTCTGCCCAGCCAACAGCTTCCACTCTGGACCACCTGCAGATCCTGCCACCTCCTCCCTGAGATGCCGACCCCATCCCCACTCGCCTCGTGGCATGAATGCCCCCCTTCCCTCCCAGGGAAGCCAGTGACCTTGTCCAAAGCTTCAGATCAGGGTCAGGGGGGGCAGAACGTCTAGGCCAGGCCAGGGCTCCCGGCGGGCTGGTCTTTGGGAAATGCACCCCCAAAGGTGATTCCCTCATGTTCCCTTCAGAACAGATGCAATCAGTCCACAGAGGAAAAACACATTTTGTTTAGTCTTTTCCTGGCCCAGAAGGCCTGGTATTTAATCAGCCCTGGAGCCAGCCCCGAGGGGGACGGGCTTTTACGGCTCCAGGCGGCACTGAGAGCTCCCCGCCCCCATCCAGGTAGGGGGCTTGGCCTGTTGGTGGCTGACTGGAGTTTTCTTCCAGCCTCACCTCCCCCATGCTGCCACTTTTTCCATCAAATGGAAAGAAAGACTGCCCCTGAGGGGTCAGTCCCCTCCCCAGGAATGCCCTGGGGCAGCTTCTCCAGTTTAAAGGACTCCCCCGCCCCGCTGGGCCCAACCCAAAGGAGCTCATGGCGACCTTTGACCTCTGCTTAGCCGATGTCATGGTTCAGCCAAGTCACACTTGGGGTCTTGTTACCCGAGTGAGTGCTTTACTGGTGCAGAAGTAGCAGTCAAGAGAGCAGCTCTCTTCAAGGTGGACGAGAGGGATTTGAGGGACTGGATCCCAGCAGCCCTGCCCGAGACCTGGCTCACTCTTAACCAAGCTCCGCCAGGCCATGGGGGGCGGCGAGGAGTAGAGCTGGACCAGACAGGCTGTGCATCCTGCCCCGTGCTCACTCGCTCCCAAGTCCAGTGTCAGAGCCGGAATCAGAATCGGCTGCTAATGGCCCACTTCTCTGGAGTCGCCTCCACTCCCTCTGGAAAGCAAGCTGTCAAGAGTTGAAGGTGTAACAGTGTGACAGTGGAGGCAGACTGGAGTGACACGTCTACAGGCCAAGGAACACCAGGTTGCCAGGTGCCACCAGAAGCCAGGAGAGAAGCCTGGGACAGATTCCACCCTCGGAGCCTCCGGAAGGAACCAACCCTACAGACACCTCGATTTTGGACTTCTGGTCCCCAAAACTGTAAGAGAATAAATTTCCGTTGTTTTAAGTCAACCAGTTTGTGGCATTTTGTTGTAGCAACCCCAAGAGGCTGATTCAAGTGCAAGGAAGGGCAGAAACAAAGCTGGTAGTGGTGATGGGGAGTGACAGCGGGTACCTGGGAGAAGAGCATCCCAGGTGCAGAGGCAGAAGCTTGGGGAAGCGTGTGACCAGAGCAGAGTCAGCGACCAGGAGAGAAGGGCTCGGAGGGGGAACCTGGGCCAGCTCACGTGGCATGGTGCGGGCCAATGGAAAGACTTCAGTTTTTACTCCAAGTTTTAAAATAGTCTCTCAACACTTCTGCCTCTTTGGCTTAATAACAGCTTTACTGATATATAACTTACATGCCATAAAACTCCAATTCTTTCCAGTGTGCGCTTTAGTGGTTTTTAGTACATTCACAGAGTTGTACAACCATCACCACTATCTATCTAATTTCAGTGCATTTTCATCACCCCTCAAAAGAAACCACATGGGCTTCCCTGGTGGCGCAGTGGTTGAGAGTCCGCCTGCCGATGCAGGGGACACGGGTTCGTGCCCCGGTCCGGGAAGATCCTACATGCCGCGGAGCGGCTGGGCCCGTGAGCCATGGCCGCTGAGCCTGCGCGTCCGCAGCCTGTGCTCCGCAACGGGAGAGGCCGCAACGGTGAGAGGCCCGCATAGCGCAAAAAAAAAAAAAAGAAAAGAAACCATATGCTTTTACTCTGAATTAAACAGGAACCCATAGGAGTGCTTGAGAAAGAGCGGTGTGAACTGACTTCCATTCTAGCGGGATTACTGGGCTTGTGTGAAGGTGAAGGCTCGGAAGACCAGGGCAACCAGTTAGGAGGCTGTGGCAGTAACACAGGTGGTGGCTTAGACCAGGGGGCAAGGTGGACGGGATGAAAAGTGGTCGGACTGGGATTTCCCTGGATTAAGGTTAAGTGGTTAAGTGGTTAAGACCCCGAGCTTCCACTGCAGGGGGCGCAGGTTCGATCCCTGGTCAGGGAACTGAGATCCCACATTGCTGTGCGGTGCAGCCAGAAAAAACCAGGATGCATTTAGAAAACAGGGTCAGTAAGCTGTGCTGATAGGTGAGTTATGGAGGACGGGAGGGAAAGGCATCATCATGGCCCCAGAACTGAGCCCCTGGAAGTGTTGCGCTGACACTGAAGGAGACCGGGAGACTGTGGGAGCACAGGTGGGCAGGCAGGAGCTGAGGCTCTGACGGGTCAGTTAGGACGTTTATTACCCAGCCAGGCGTTGAGATGGTCACTGGATACACTAGCCAGGTATCAGGGAGAGGCCCAGGCAGAAGGTGGAAATCCCAGAATCTTCTGGACACGAGGCTGGATGAGCTCCGCAAGGGAGTGAGTAAATATGGACAGAAAAGAGAAGAGATCCAAGAATGAGCCCTGCCCTCCCCCTAACCCCCTCCCCAGCATTTAGGACCAGCAAAGGAGACCAGGAAGAACCAGCCAGAGAGGTGGGAAGGATGTTAATGGTGATTACCCATGAGTTGTTTTAACAGGGGTGATTTTTTCCTTCTCTTACCAGAATTTCTTACTGTGAGAGTGTCTTATTTTTATAAACTTCTAAAAACGAATTCCTTCATATAAAATGACTTCTTTCATGGACACCTATGGGATTATCCACTCGGCATCCCATTTCTAGGAATAGAAATTCTTTGTCCTCCCTCCCGAACCCCCCACCATCATTCACTTGGTGCCAGTAGAAGCACCCTTATTATAATACGATCCCTCCTCCCGACTTCCTGCTCTTCTTTGATTGGTCCAGAAATGAGCACAGGATCCAAGCTGAGCCAATCAGAGTCCTTCCCTGGGAAATGCTCTTTGTGTACCTAGATGGGAAATTGTAAACCTCGGAAGTTGTTGACAGCCGTGTTGTCTTCTGTGTGGCCCTGCAAAGCCAAGGAAGCTAGTCTTTCTAGAAAGAAAATGAAGCAGATGTGCCGAGAGGAGAAGTTCCTGAGCCCTGACTGCACGCTGCCCTTGCAGCCTTCTGTCAGATTCCCTTGGTATCCGAAGCTGGTTCCGATTGGGCTTCTATCACTCGAGACCAAGAAGCGTGCTCCACGTTCCTCCACAAGCTGTGTGTATGGCACTCCCTGTGTACCAGGGGCTGAGGAAAATGTCTCAGCTGGCCTCCAGGAGTTTCTAATCCAGGGGAGTACAGACCTCCCGCCTCATGGCACTTACGGTCAGCACTTGGGGGCGCACAAAGCACCTTCCTGCACATAATCTCTTGATCTTCAAGTCAACCCTGTGGATTGAAGATACTGAGTTTCAACAGACCTGCCCGGTCCCACGCCTGTAAATGACAGGTTGTTTTTACCCAAAGTCCTGGATTCCTCTTACTGCTTCCTGACTTCGGGAAACTTCAGAAAGGTGGGAAATCTTTCCCCCGTTGCGGGCTCCCTGACTCCGCAGGCAGTGATGTCCCTTCTGCCAACACCTGCCTACACAGTGCCGAATTCAGTGCCAAATTCCAGGCTCGGGCAGAGCCGCTCCCCGCTGATTCGCGAATCCCTGGCTGGGCCCAGGTTGCATCATGGGAAGCAGATGTGCCCAGCTTCTCACTGGCTTCACGGACCCCTCCCAGACCCGCCTCACTAATCAGCAGGGAGGAGGTCACGCCTTTACCCCTCCCCAGGGATTACAGTCGAGTGGCCTGTCTAGACCCTGCTCCAGCTCTTTTGGTTTCCCACGACCCAGGCCCTAACGTGAACCCGGGGCACTGATACTGGAACGCCCATTCTGTGCTGTAAGTCACAAGCTCAAAAGCAGCCCGGTGGTTAGGAGTGTCCGACCGGTTGGACTCTCTTAAGCATAGGAGACAGTGGGTCTCCTCGGTCCATGAAAGGAATCGGGTCCCAGGGGGCTGGCTTTATGGAGGTTGTCTGCCTCGTGAGATCTGTGGGGACAGCTAAGCATCTTGCCCACCTGCTCACAGCTCCCTCCCCCAGAGTGTCACTATCAGTCTCTGCTCCCGTGGAGCTGAGGGAGATGGGAAACAAACAGAGAGGACAGTTACACAGGGAAGGTAGAACACAGTGGCTGGGAGAAGGACAGTGTGGACTGGGTGGTCAAAGAAGGCTTCCTGGAAGCAGTGATTTAAGTTGTGAGGTCTAAATTATAAGCAGGAGTCAGGCATGTGACCATCTGGAAGAAAAGCGTTTCTGGCAGAGAGGGCTGCAAGTGCAAAGGCCCTGTGGTGGAAGGAAGCTGGGGGAGTTGAGGCGTGGGCAGGTCTGTGCGGCTGGAGTGAGGGACCCCAGGGACCATTATGGGGAATGATTTTGGAGAGAGACAGAGGGCAAATGATGCAGGGTTTGGAGGCCTGGGGAAGGAGTTTGGAGTTTGTGTCCTAAGACGGTGAGAAGCCACTGGAGGATTTTAAGCAGGGGGTGACAGTGGCCACTCTGACTCCCCTGTGAATACTAGAATGGAGGGTCTAGAGAAGGACCAGCAAGGCAGCCAGGGCAACTGTCCAGGGGAGGGAGGGTGGTGGCTTGGGGTACGGTGGCAGAGGGGAAAGTTGGCTGATCCAGGCTGTATTTTGGAGGAGGAATTTTGGAATATTTCCTGGGCAGGAAGGGAGCAGCCAGCATCAGGGTACAGCCCAGGTCACTCCCTACCTGCATACATCAAAAAGAGCTTCTGTCTCACTCTGGAGAAGGAAAGGCAAGCCAGAGGGAAAACTTGGTTTTCTCCATCTTTTTTGGGGGGGGTGGCGGGTGGGGATGAAAACAAACTTTCCCTAGACCAGAAGGTGACTGTTCTAGGACTGCAGAGCAAGGTGTTCACTGGCGCTGCCTCTCTGGAGGCCATAGGCGGTGCCCATCAAAATAGAAATGGCTCAGCAATTCTACTGCTAAAAATGTATCCTTCAGGTATCCTAGCCCATGTACACAAAACTTTAAGTACAAAGATATTCACTGTAGCCTTGTTGTGAGAGACTGGTGTCGCCCTGAACATCTGTCCGTCCCTAGTTTAAAAAACTAGCCTCCCAGGACTTCCTGGTGGTGCAGTGGTTAAGAATCTGCCTGCCAATGCAGGGGACACAGGTTTGAACCCTGGCCCGGGAAGATCCCACGTGCCGCGGAGCAATGAAGCCCGTGTGCCACAACTACTGAGCCTGCGTGCCATAACTACTGAGACTGCGCTCTAGAGCCCTCCCCATAATGCCTTTCACAGAGTTGGTGATTAAAGGTTGATTGACAAGAGACAAAATCCAGCTCCTGCAGTCTCGGGGCCCTCTGTCTTTCAGACTGGGGTCTTCAAGGATTGGGGAAGGGGTCCAAACTGGTCTAAGGAGTAACCCAAGAGAGGGGAGCATGAGGTGAACAACTAGGTGGCGGAGGGAGAAAACTGGCTTGGAGGAGACCCCTCCCCATTCTGGGGCAGCCGCTGCAGCCCAGGATGTGTCAGGACATCTCAGGACATCCAAGCATTCCCAGCCTGGGCCAGGGGCGGGCAGGAGAAGCCGCTGGCATCTGGGGGGCCCTTGGGTGAGGAGGGGCCAAGCCCCTGCTGTGGGAGCAGGAGGGATGGGCCCCACAGGCCTGAGAACCAGGGGGAGGGCAAAGCCACCCCAATTCAGGCACACCCCACCCACCTGGGAGGCCACCGGGGTCACACTTCCCGGCTGGCAATGCCTGGGTGTGTGCGGCAGGCTCTCCCACTGCATCAGGGGTGTTTGCAGGCCGAGCCCTGGTGAAGCCCGAAGGGACCAGGTTTCCCCGGGCCACATGCCCAGAGAGGGGGCACAGGGGACGCTGTCCTCACCCCGCTTCCCCCACCAGTCCACGTGAAGACCCTGCCTCGGGGCCGAGGGTTCACAGGCCTTTGGAGGCCTCGGCTGCATGGGGGACAGTCGTGTGGCTTCAGGGAGGGGCTTTTCCTCCTTGTAGTCTTCTGTTACTCATTTTGTTTTTAATTTTAATTTAAAAACGGAACATAAAAAACCTTAACGTGCTGTGGGAAGCGCTGCATTTGTACCGTGAAGAAGAGTTGGTAGATTCCCCAGGATGGCCGAGGTGGGTCAGCCTCCACCTGATGGAGGAGTCCCGGGTTTCTGGTTGACATGTAGCCAGGGTGCTAGTACCCCCTGGCCAGGCCCCCTGGAGGCCTCTCAGCTCCTGGCCTCATCTCCAGGGCCCAGGTGCAGAAACCCCGGTCTAGCTCAGGAATTTGTCACCCAAGGCTGTGCTGTGAGTACAGTCTATGGAGGCTTTTACTTGTGGGCACTTTAGGAGATTTTCAAGAATCACGTTAACAGAATGCAAATTTGGGCACCAGAACACAGAACGCAGGAGAAATCCCGCGCTGTCTCATCCTCATACACGGCTTTTGCACAAGGTGTTCTCTCTACGTGAAACACCCCCACAACCGCTGCCTCCTAACAGCCCACACCTGGCAGGGCCTGGCAGGGATGTCTCTTCCTCCAGGAAGGCATCCCTGACCTCTCAGACCTTGGTGCTCTTAGGGCCACCTGTACCCACTACCCGGTTCCGCGTCTGCTGTGCTCCAGCCTCCCTGCTGCCCATAAAACCCCAGACACCCGTGAGGTTATCCTTGCAAGCTCTCAGCACCTATCTGTCAATCGGGTGACTTCAGAGCGCAACATGCACACCTCTGTCTGTAATCAGAAACACACCTGCTCTGGAGCTGAGACTCAAATGCATCAATTTCCATAATTGACTTTAAGAGGCAAAAGTCGCATAAATGAAAATTGCCCCTAGGTACACTGGGCCAACTCACAGACAGCAGCTGCTTTTCCTCTGGAAGGAAACAGGTTGGTGTTTCTTCTACTCAGCACCACATAAAATCAACCAAGTTAAGCCAGGAAAATCATGTGGGGAAGTGGGGAAAGAATAAGCTTTGGACAACTTATTAGTCAGCTTAGGAGACTTTTAGCTATAAAGAAACAAATTTCTACCAGAGATGCTTTAAATAATACACATCTTTATAACTTCACATGGTTTAAGTCCAGAGGAGGGGTGGCAATGCTAGACTGCTCATCCAGGGACTTGTGGAAACAAGCAACAGGATTCTGCTACCCTCCACAGGTCAGCTTTGATCCTCAGACTTGTATCCTGGAAGCGTAAGAGGGCTGCACTTGCTCCAGCCATCACCTCCTCATCAACTGCCTCCAGATGCAGAGAAGAAAGGTTTCCATCTAGTGTCTCTTTTCAAGATTAAAGAAACCTGTTCCCAAAACCCCGTCAGTGACATCCTCTCAGGGCTTGTGGGCCAAGCCCTTTCCTGGCAACACTTGGTGAGGGGGATTGATTGCCCCAAATGGCTAAGACACAGGCTGGCAAACTACAGCTTGGGGCCAAATCCATCCATCACCTGCTCTTGTAGATGGCCACACCCATGCACTTACATATAGTCTATGGCTGTTCCCATCCTACAACGTCAGAGGTCACATGCCTAAGATAAAGAAAATGTTTTCCGCTCCCTGGTTTAGATTGACAGGGATTGCTTTGGGAAAGGTAGGGGCCATCCCCGAGCAAGTAGGCTTGTCCAGTGAGAAAGGGTGGGGAGCAGGGCGGAGTGGTTTGGGTAGGAACCCAGCAGTGCCTCCGAAGGGCTATGTGTTTTTGGGGTGCCCCTTGGCATTCTGAGGCTCATCTCCCCTGTCTGTAAGAGGTAAAATCTTTTGTGGCAGCCGCAAGGATTAAACGAGGTGATAGACTGAAAGCACCTGGGACAAAGTAGACCCTAGAGTGTTTTTTATACTCCCTTCAAGAATTTTCTAATGGATTTTAGGCTGTTAGATTCTCTCCCCAAAAAGAGGCTGCCAATGGGATTTGTGGTTTACTAATTAAAATCAAAACATTGCTTCTGCTCTTACAAAAGTCAAATTACCCAAACTAGAATTGGTTTTAGGAGCTTTCTTAAAATCAGAAAGAGCTGACAATTAAAAACTCCAAAGGAGAATTGCACAATGTGACCACAGTGGGTGGCAAGGAGTGGTGGGATGTCTTTTCTCAAGGTGTCAGAGTCCAGGGCTGTCTCACTGACGGGGATCTTTCTGTGGGCTGCAAGTGGGAGCAGGGACAAGATGTAGCACCAAGGGTGTCCACGGTGACAAGCATTGAAGATTGGGATCCCAACTCTGTGCCCCAAGAACCTTTGTTAATATCACAGCCACCCCATGTTTTGAAAGAAAATGACTGCCCAAAAAAATGATCTCATTAATTTGTTTGTTTTCTTGTAAAAAAAAAAAAAAACAGTCAAGAACATACCTATTGGCCAATCTGGACTTCTGCTGAGACCAGAGACCAAGGGACATAAGGCAGGGAATAGGCTGTGGGTTTAGACGGACTGGATTTGCACCCTGGTTCTGCACTTCTGGCTGTGTCCACCTGGGCAGGAGACCTCTCTGAGACTCAGTTTCTTTATCTGTAGAATGGAGATCACAACAATGCCTCCTTCCTAAGTTTCTCAAGAAGATTTGATAAGACTAATTAGTATTACAGGTGGTGTTAAAGTGACCAGTACAGGGTTCATATGTAGTATATGCTCAATAAATATTAGATATTATATTAGATAATTAATATGATATGTTAGATAATATGTATAGCTCCATCACTGCAAGGTAGATATTAATTCCATTTTTCAGAAGGGGAGATTGAGACTCAGAGAGATTAAGTAATTTATCCAACGGCACACAGCCAGGAAGCGGCAGAGCCAGTGTTGGTGCATGGGTCTGAGTGGCTCCAGAATGTCAGTGAGTAGACACCAGGCTACGAGACCGCCGGACAGAGACAAGGAGACCCCACCGAGCTGTGGTCACCCTGGCCCAAAGCAGAGAGCTGGGGGATGTTTGCATTTGGGCCACCTCGTCCTAGGAACTCTTGACACACTGACAGTAGCTCACAGGGGCACATGCCTGAGCCCACCCCAAGGTGGGGACCCACAGGGATCCTCCCAAGCAAGCCGGAGAACCTGGGAGAAGCAGCCCCAAGGAGCCACGGGGAGCCTGGAGGACCTCCTGGTAGCCAGCAGAGGGCAGCAAACACATCTGTAAGGGAGGGCAGCCTGGCTGGGGAGCCAGAGGCTGGGCTGCCAGCACAGGACCCCACCCAGACGCCCGGTGCCCCTTGTGTGTGCCCTGACATAGGAACAGCAGAGGGGACCCTCATGGCCTGACTGAGGGCCAGAGCTGAGGCTTTGCCTGCACCACCAGCCTTCCCTCTCTCCTTTGGGAGCAGGCAGTGGTAGGACTCTGGCCCTGCACAGAGGGTGTCCAGTCACATGGCGGGCAGGGGGCAGGGGACACATCCCAACCACCACCGCCCTGGGGCTTCTCACACCTCCAGACAATTCCCGAGGGCGGGATGTGTAGGTGTATGACGCCCAGGAGCAAAATCCCACAAAGCAGGCCCAGCTTTTCCCGTCTTAGAGACGCAGAGACTGAGGATTGAGGAAGGAAAGCATTAGACAGAATCATGGCCTCCAGCGAGGCCCACATCCTAATCCCTGGACCCTGTGAATATGTCACCTTGCACCTCAAAAGGGACTGCGCAGATGTGATCGAGTTAAGCTTCCTGGGATGGGACAGCCCTACAACCCCGCCCGCCCACCGGAGGCCGTGATGTTCACACACTCACACACACGCCCCTTCTCGCACAGGCTGCTCAGATGGCATCTGCCATCCCCTCCGTGGCCCCCCGCCCTGGTGACCTCAGATCCTCAGACCTGCCAGGAGAGCTCTGGGAGCCCGGGTGGCTGTCACTTGTTTGACCCTCACGGTGATCCCGGGCGGCGGGGACTCATAATCCTCCTCCCACAGGAGGGACCCCAAGGTGCAGGGAGCCCACGGGCCTGGCCCGGGCTGCTGGGCGGCAGAGCTGGGCTCCACCCAAGCAGTGACTCTGGAGTCTGAGTCTGTCTGCACACACGTCCCCCACCCCCACCCCCCGACACCAACGGCAGCACCACAGCGGAGCCACACGAAAGGGCTGTGGTCCCCGGGGTCCGTGTCCCCATCAGCCTGTGAGCTCCCTGCAGTAACTCAGAGCAGACTCGGCGTCTTAGCACCACCCACAGGGATCTTCAGCAGTCCCGCCACGCCGCTGCTTCCTTTCCCGTGTTCTCGTGTTCTCCTTGAAGCTTGGCCTCACTCTGCAGCTCTGTGTCTGGCCCTCTGTCTCTGTCTCCCTCTCTATCTCTTTGTCTCCCTCTGTGTGTCTGGGCGTCTCCATCTCTCTGCCTTTCACCTTATCTTTCTCCACCGCCCCCGTTTCTGTCCCTCCGTGCGTATTTCTCCGTGTCCCTCTGTCCCTCTCTATTCCTCCATGCCCGGCACTGTGTCCACCTGTCTGTGTGTCTCTCCAGCACTGTGTCTGTCTGTCCTGAGTCATCTTCCCACTCAGCCTCTGTCTCTGGTCTCCACGCACGTTTCTGCGTGTCTCTCTCCACCCCGGCCCCAGCCTGCATCGCCCCGCGGAGGGAACAGGCGGCCAGGGCCCTGCACAGCGTCCGTGGAGGTCTTTTGAAGCTCCCTGTGGAAATGCAGTGTCCGCCGTCCTCTCGGGTCCCCTTCAATATGCACCAAGTCCAGGGCTTTGGTGGAGGGCAAGGGGGCCCAGTGAGGCCCCGTGGACACAGGCTGGAGTCTCCCGACCTGAGATTCTGCTGAAGGGCTCAGTCCAGCCGCTTCCAGCTTCCCTGCTCCCTCCCCGGCTTCTCAGGCGGCCACCTCCACCATCGCCTCTGTGACCCCCCCCTCTGTGGAAGCCCCATCCTTCCTTTCAGACAACGGGGAGTAAGGGGCAAAAGGAGACTTGGAATCAAAGATCATAAAATCCTGCCCTGGAATTTGCTGGAAGCAGAAAAGCCCCCCATAAAAGTCTTCCAGTCCCTCCTATTCGGTTTCACGAGCCAGTCGTCTGGGTAATTGCCGTGAGCGTCCCGGCATCAAAGCAGCAGCCCCCAGGGCCCCGCCCCACCCTGGAGGGTGGTCAGCAGGGGGATAGCCAGGGCAGAGGGCGAGTTTCCTCTGCCTGTGGATGCCAGGCACTGAGCGACAACGTGCCGTCCACCATTACTATCAGCGGGACGGTGGCCCTCCCTGCCGGGTCCCTGTGAGTGACCTGGGACACAGGAGGGCAGAGACTTAGGACCTATGCTAACTGTGACCCTCTACCACAGACCCCAAGGCCCTCGTCAAGCTCGGTCAGCACCCTGGTCTGGGCCGCACCCCTCATTTCCCCCCACCAAATCCCTCCCACTCTAGGTTCCCTCACCAGAATAAAAGTCCGTTCTGCTCAAATGAAGTGGCAGCTCCTGACGGGCTTGAGGGCGCGATGGGCCGGCAGACCCAATTTTGCCCCCAAGACCCAATTTTCACCCTGCCATCCCCTGCATGAGGCTTACCCTGTGGTCCAGGACCAGCAGCGTCAGCAGACTTGTGAGAATTATGGAAGCTCAGGTCTGGCCCCATTGCTGGGGCCACGTCTGGCAGCAGACTGCATTGTAACAGGATCCGTGGTTCGCGTGCCCATCGCAGCTTGGGAAGCACGCCGGCTGTACCATTTCGCTTGCATCTTTGGACCCCAGTCCCTTGACTCAGAGCCTGCCACGGGGACGCTCCATATAAGTGCGTTTTCTCTCTGTTATCTTCCCCCACCTCCTCTGCCTCTCTCAACCCCGGCTTCTCTAACAAAGGAATGGCTGGAGGAAACCCCAAAGTCTCCGAGAGGCCAAGGCCAGAGGCCCAGAGGTATGCCTCATCGTCAGCCTGCAGCGCCCGCCCTCAGGCCGGGGTCAGAAACGCGTCCTCACGAAAAATGCGCACCCGGTCCTTTCCACATGCAAATTATGGGCACATATTTTTTCCTTAGAACCAATTTTACAGAAAAGGCAAATCTTGGTCTCTCTCCTTTTCTTCGCTGTTCATCCTACAACATGGATGAACCTTGAAAACATTATGTTAAGTGAAAGAAGACAGATCCAGCTCCAGCTGCTATGCTCCTTCCTGCCACATGGAGGGGATGGACACAGGGCTGGCAGATAAAATACAGGATGCAGTTACATCTGAATTTCAAATAAATGACAGATACTTCTTTAGGATAAGGATGTCCCACATACTGCATGGGATACACTAAAAAGGTATTCATTGTTTATCTGGAAATCAAATGTAACTGGGAGTCCTGTATTATTATTTGTTATATCTGGCAACCCTAAATGGACAGGATTGAGTACGTAATTATTTAATAAGAATTTCAAGGTGGCGACAGGAAGTTTTAAACCGAGCATGGAGACCTTGTGAGCAGGGGGCCCTGCATGACTGACCGAGTTGCCCGCCCACAAATAGGCTACACTGAGCTGTGACCATTTCCTTCCTGTCACGTGGAGGTAATGTCCTGACCGCTCCCACTCCCTGCCACGCAGGGCAGGGGATATGGTGCCTTGATGGATGACAGAATTTAGGTGACCTCTTAAGAATCCAGGAAAAGAAAGGGGAGCTCAGCAAGTTTATCACCTGCTCAGAACCGCCCTGAAGTCTAAGAGAGTCAAGTCGGCATTTAGTTGCACCTGTGTTTTCTCTTATGCGCAGTCTCAAATCCCTCAGGAAAGCAGCTTTAAATAATAATTCCTAAAGGAGCCAAAGTCATGGGATTAAGGAGGGGAAATGGAGCTTCCACCGCTTCTGTAATGATTGAGTACTTTTTACAACAAAGCTGGATGTCGGGAACACGGATAACATGTGTTTAGATAACATTAGTATCTAAAGTTTTATAAAAAAAAAAAAAAGGCAAAGAGGTATGAGCCACATCCTGGCTCTAATAAGTGTCCTGCCATGCAGCCTGGAGTGACTTGAACCTTCATTTTTACATCCCACCTGGATGACCATCCAACCACAGGAGCAGGCATTCGTGTTCTCCCTAATCAGTTCTAAATGTTAACATTGGTTAGCCAACTTTAAAAGCTAACCAATGAATAACGAACTCATATCCAGAATATGTAAAGAACTTGCACAATTCAACAACCAAAAGACCAACAGCCCAATTTAAAAATGAGCAAAGGACTTGACATTTCTCCAAAGAAGATGTACAAGTGGTCAACGGGCACCTGAAAAGGTGCTCAACGTCACTAGTCGTTAGGGAAATGCAAATCTGAACCACAAACTCACACCCACTAGTACAGCTATAATTTTTAAATATGGAAAATAACAAGTGTTGGTGAGGATGTAGAGAAATTAGACCCTTTGTACATTGCTGGTAGGAATATGAAATGGTGTATCCGCTGTGGAAAAAGTCTTGTGGTTCCTCAAAAAGTTAAACAAAGAATTACCAGGTGATCCAGCAATTCCACTGCAGAGTATATACCCCAAAGAATTGAAAACACGTATTCAAACAAATAAATGTACATGCCTGTTCATAGCAGCACCATTCACAATAGCCGAAAGGTAGAAACAGACAAATGTCCACCAACTGATGAATGGATAAAAAAGTGTGGTATATAAACACATATGCGGAATATTACTCAGTCTTGAAAAGGAATGAAGCACTGACACAGGCTACAACATGGACGAACCTTGAAAGCCTTATGTTAAAGGAAAGATGCCAGACGCAAAAGGCCACGTATTGTAGGATCCCATTTGTGTGAGATAATCCAGAATAAGTAAATCCATAGAGACAGAAAGCAGACTGGGGGTTTCCAGGGGCTGGAGGGAGGGGAGAACAGGGCGTAACTGTTTAATGGGTGCGGGGTTTCCTCTTGAGGTGATGAAAAGGTTTTGGAACTAGATAGAGGTGGTTGTTTGCACGACACCATGAATACACAAATACCACCGGATTGTTCCTTTTAAAATGGTTAATTTTACGTTATGTGAATTTCACCTCAATAAAGTTATAGTAACCATTGCTTGGTGAAAATCATGGAAATGTATTTAAAATTTTTATTATGACCCCCAGCCCTGAACTGCCACACCCCAGATTCTGTTGAGCTCCGCGTGTCTCCTCAGCAGGGAATTATGCACGTTGCGTATAATTCTTTGGCCACATTTGCCAGCCGGGGACCAGAGCTAAGGAGTATTGGGGTTTTAAAGCTTTCAAATGGCGCTGCTACTACACCCCAAAGCAGAGAAATGCAACAAGTGTTTGCTTCATCTACCTGGAGTTCCCTGGGTTTCCTTCGATCTTCTTACCACGTGAAAACCATCTGTTCAGAGAAGCGTAGAACAAAACACGTTTTCCTATTTAAGAATTCCTTTGGCTCTTTCTTCGGGTCCCCTAGGACTACTCATTGGTTTTGTTTATTGAATTTGTTAACAGGGTATTTTTTTGAGCAGTTTACTTTGTTCTTACCATTCTATCTTTGAGTTGATACCTTGGATTTTGGACAATTCTTTTGACTCTGAGAGTTAGTTTCCAAGCGATCATAAAATTATGACGAAATGAGTCCTAAATAAATTGAAGGTGTGAAAACAGTCACGTGGCCTCCCCCGAGCCCATGCCCGTAAGAAGAGAAACAAGGAGCAAGGCCCGGTGAGGCCCGGGACACCTGCCCACACCTGACCCGGGGAGGGGGGTGTTAAGGGGTTTGGGGACAAGCTCACCGGGGCAATTTCTCAGAGGAAAAATGGGGCACTTTCACAAGAAAAAAACAGGGAAATGAACACTGGCACATAAAAAGAGTAGGTATCTGACTCCGCCAACTGTAAAGTAGGCAAAAGAGGGCCCCCAAGCAAGATGGCATTTCTTGAGACATAACTCACACAGCATAACATGTATCATTCTAAAGTGTACAATTCAGCGGTTTTTAGCATGCTGACAAGGCTATGCAACTCTCACCACTATCCAGTTCCAGAACTTCCATCACCCCCAGAATAATCCCTACACCCCTAGCAGTCACTCCCCGTTTTCCCTCCCCCCACCCGAGGCCCTGGTGCAACCTAATGTTTTAAATCGTGGTAAATGTCATTGCGGATTGTGTGAGATTCCCGTTGTGCTTTTGAAGGATTGACCGTAGTTTAAGGGACCTGCCATCAACACCGGATAGACACACTCTCCCTTCCTGATGGAAGCAGCCCCGACCCAGATGATTTCTGGGTCAGTGCCAGCCATATGAACCTGGCAGTGTGTGTGTTATAAAGCCAGTCCCTTAGGAGCCAGCGGTTTAGAACAAAAAGCCAAGCCGATCACAGTTCTGTTCAGGTCAGAGGTGGTGGTTGACCAGATCTCTGCACAGAAAGGCCAGAAAGAAATCATGCCTTGAGCACTGTGCCGATCTAAGGAGCCAGGAGCCTGGGGCTGAAAGCCAAACAAGAGGCTCCTGGGGGAGTAGAGAGAGAGTGCTAGGTGACCGGGCTCTGAGGTCAGGTCGACCTGGATTCAAATCCCACCGCTTGCCTGTGTACGACCTGCATTTCTCTGGGCCTTAGTTTCCTCCTCTGTAGAGTGGAAATGATCGTACCACCATCCCAAGGGATCAGTGTTGTAGGAGCAGATGAGCTCATGCACGGGCCTCGCTCTGTCAAGCCCTCAGTTCCTGTTCATCCCCACCTCTGCAGACTGCACTCTTGTGTCCATTTTACACATGGGAAAACTGAGGCTCAGCCAGGGGAGGAACTCATCAAAGAGCACCCGCCCATATCATGAGGGCTGTTTAAAGACACCCCAGCTCTCTCTTTCTGAGGGCACTTCCCTGCCTTCTCGGAGTTGGGCGTGGCCATGTGATTTGCTTTGACCGCCTTCTTTTTTGCCTCTGGTCTGGCTGCTGGTCATATCTGAGAGGGTGGCTTCTCTGTCTGCCTGGGTCCCTGGGTGACCATGGTGAGCGCCATCCCTCCGCCACCCTGCGATGGGCACGTGCTATGGATGAGAAGTACAGTACATCTTTGTCGTTTTAAGCTATCGAGAAGCTGGGACTGTTCGTTACCACAGCATAACCCAACCCACCTTGACTGACAGAGACACACGAGCGAGAGCTAAGATTCATACCCTAGTCCGTACCCAGTCCGTACTCATACCCAGGCCTCAGCCCCCAGCTCCCTGCCTTGTTGGAGGGTCTGGGGCTTCCTCAGGCCCACAGCCGGTGCTTCGGAGGCCCGGCATTGGCAAGTGGCTCTGAAAGTCCACTAAGGGCCATGAAGGAAGATTCAGCAGGTGGAATTCTGTGATGACCCCTCAGCATAACCCTCTGCATCTGGAGCGGGGCCTGTAGACAGTTATGTTACGGGGCACAACTGACCTTAAGAAAGGAGCCGGTCCTCAGTGTGCCTGACCCAACCAGGTGAGCCCTGGAAAGAGATGAGGCCTTTCCTGGACAATGCGTACAAGAGATTTAACGTGTGGGAGAGTCTCTGTTGCTGGCTTTGAAAGTGGCAGGGGCCACGTCACAAGGAATGGGGCTGACAGCCAGCCAGGACACAGGATGCGGATCCTTCCACCGCAAGGGACAGAGCTTGCTACAACCTCGTGTGCTGGGAACAAACATTAGAGCTTCTGAGGAGAGGACCGGCCAGCCGACGCCTCGATTTCAGCCTGGGCGTCCTTGAGCGGGGAACCCGGTCAAACTGTGAGCTCCTGTCCCACGGAAAAGAGAGCCAATAGATGGTGCTGTTTCAAGCCACTGTTTGTGGCCATTTGTTATGCAGCACTGAAAGCTGATACAAAAGCGGATCCTTTCACGTATTCACCGGGCTGGGAGCAAGCTCAATGAAGCCCCAGCTTCTCCCACTGTCCTCGGGGTCCCTTCGCCCAGCACATCCCAAGACCCCTCCACCCTCCCCTGCTTTTCTTCCTGCCACTGTCCTAAATCCCCTGTTACCCCCTTCAATCCCCGCTGGACAAATGTGTCATGTGACTTGGGGCTCTCCTCGCAAGGGGTGAAAAAATAAAAAAACTTAAGCTCTCAAATACAGGCTCGCAGTCAGAGCTGGACATAACAGGCCGACTTGGCACAAGGAATGCCAGCTCCTTGCCAACGTAGTTGAAAGAGGGTTTTTAGTCTCGAACAAAGCTCTCCCTTTGAGGATTAACTGCCAACAGGGAGTTCTTTGTTTTGAGTAGAATTTAAGATGATTGCTGAGATAGGAAAGGGGAGAAAGGTGACACCGCCAAGATTGCACCGTGTAAATCCTGGATTATACAAAACATCATTTTTTTTTAACTTGTTGGCAAATATGGACGCATATCACGCCGACACTCTGAAACATCCATTTGATTTGGGGCCCGGTCCCTGGTCTCACGTTTCATGGCAGGTGATCCCTTCAAAGATATGCACGGACATATGTGGGTCCTCGCAGAGAGGAAAGGCCTCTTCTCACTTGTCAGCTTTTTATGTTGTTAGAAAAAAAGGAAAGCCATCCTCAAGATACAGCCCCGGTGTTGTTTCCCAAGGTGGAAAACTGCAGATGGGAAGGAGGGATGGGTAACTCTGACACGGGGCTAAAAGCCTTTGTTTAGAAACAATCCCTGGCCCGGTGTTCATGGCCCTTTAATACACGCTGCCCTGCGCCTTCTGCTCTCTGAATGCAGCCTGCTGGGGTGAAGGGCCCTGACTCGAGCACGGCACTCTCACACCTCAAGGCTTGGTCCCCATCTTGCTCTGAATAAACTTCAACGTCCTACTCTGGGGCCGATGTCCTCATGACCTGGCTTTCCTGCTGCATCTCTGACCCATATCCCGGCTCTCTGCTCCACCCAGCCATGCTGTGCCTGGAACACTGCCAGCACATTCCTGCCCCAGGGCCTTTGCACAGCTGCTCTCTCCACCTGGGCTTTTGTTTTCCCAAATATCCACCTGACTGACTCTGTTTCTTCTAGTTTGTGCTCAAGAATCTCATCTCCCTGGAGAGGCCTCCCTGGCGCCCCCATCTCTCTTCTCTACTCACAGCTTCAGCACAGGTTTCAGTTTTAATTCTCTCTCCGCCCCCTCCAGAGTGTGAGCTCCAACGCTTTGATTCACACCACGCCTGGCCTCCTCATAGGATTTGGGCCAGCAGAGGGACAATTACAATAGATGGTGGACACAGCCAGAGTCCCTGTCCTCCTGGGGCTCCTGCCCTCAGACATGTGCTGGACACTGGGCTTTGGGAGAGGGTGTGAGTGTCACAGGCGAGCATGGGGAGCTGGCCGTTTTCCCCACCTCCAGCCTGCATTTGCCAAGAGCCCCAGACCCTGCTGACCCCCCTCTGTTAATGATTCGGGGGCCGCTCCATTTGTCAGCTGTGCGTTTTGAAGCTTGCGGGCATGGGCTCCAAGCTGTGGTTGCTCCTCCGTGATCTCAGCTCAGGGAAGGGAGTCAGGACACAGATAATCCAAAACAGCTGAAAAGCCCAGCGGCGATGCTGGTAACACTGGCTCGCGCAGGCGACTGTGATGGGTCCCACCACGGGGCTCCGTCCCAGCCTGGACCGCCGCGGGCAGAGCATTGGACACCTGCTCTATCCTCATTTCTAAACGAACTTTTTGTTTTAATGAATCCATCTTTCATTGTATGTAAAGCTTTTCTCCTTTACTTGCAAAATAAGCCTAACTATTATAGTGGGAAGAAAAGATGTTCTCTATTTTTTTTAATGAAATTTCATATCATTTATTACTAAGTTAGAATTTACGTTTAGTAAATGTGGTTCTGTGAGTTCTGACAAACACCTACAGCCATGTAACCACTCCCACAATTAAGATGCAGAGTTCCACCTCTGCAAAAACTCCCTCTGCTCTGTGTCTTCTTCATTTAATCCTACATCAACCCTGAGAGGCCGCCGGGCTGTAAGGACAGGGCAGGGGTTCTGCCCTCTTGCACACGCTGAATCCCACTGCTCAGCACAGTGACTGGCATATAGTAGCTGCTCAATACACGTTAGTCGAATGACTCAGTGAATGACTCTGGTGTTATTGTTATGACCAGTTTACAAAAGAGGAAAGGAGGTTTAGAGAGCGTAAAGCACCATGACAGGTAAGAGACAGATCCGGGATGCAACCACAGGTCTATTGTTATTTACATCTCCAGCCCCAGTCAGTGGCTCTCAGAACCAGAATCCCCTTGGGTGGGGCTCCAAGGCCCACCGGGGCCAGACCTCTCGGCACAGCCTCATGCGAATCCAGCCTAATTACTTTGAAACACTGACTTCTGTCTCCTTTTGCTTCTCAGGTTCATGGGCATTCATGTAGAGTACTTGGGGGTGGGAAGGAGGCCAATTGACCCTCCTCACCACAGGGAAGAGAAAGGAGTCCTGAACTGGCATTCTGCATCCTCAGGTCCAGCCCTGACTCTGGCACAACTTGCTATGTGACCTCATGCAAGTATCTTGGCCTCTCTGGGCCAATGACAAAAAACCCTGCTCATGCTGGGTTAGGGAAGGAAAAGGGAGATGTTTCCCTGGCTAATCGAGGTGCCGGGGATTCTACTGATTTAGACGTAGCTTGACCCAGGGGCTCTGACTGTGTCACCCAGACTCAAGCCCCCCACCCTTTCCCTGGATGGGTGGCTCGGGTAAGCGGGGTGCCGGGGCCCCGCGTCTCTCATCCTCCAGCTTGGGCTTGTTTACCAGCAGAGGCAGGGGCCCAAGAGCCGGAGTGGAAGTGTGCAAGGCCTCTCGTGGCCTAGGGCTGGAGCCGCACGCAGACCCGTCCAAAGCAAGTCACAGGCCAGCCCAGATTCCAGGAGGTGGGACAGACCTCACCTGTTAGTGGGAGGTACCATCCAGTCACAGTGCAAGCAGTGAGGCTGCAGGGAGTGACGGGGAATGTGGCCAATTTAAAAATCTACTGCAAGGAGGAGGAATGCGAGAACCCGCGCAGGGGTTTCTATTTCTCTCAGCGCCCCTGAGCGCAGGAGAACCTCCAACGTCACTCATGTTCCAGGTCCAGCTGCAGTGAGAAATTCTCCCTCTGGAGATGTCTCCCTGCCCCTGCCTCTGCTGCATCCCCTCATCTCTTTGCTGGGCAAACCTGCCTTCCTGCAGCTGAGGAAAGACCCACAGGGCCCCTGCCGGGCTCGTGCAGTCCCGGCGCCTGAGGCTTCCGGCCGCTGGTGCCAGCGCGCGCTGACTCACCGGTGGCCAGAGCATCCCTGGGCTTGGCGCTTACTTTCTCAGCCACCAAGTTGTAAGAGCTTCCGCGGCAACCGCCAGGAGAGCCCTGTTGCCCTTTCACGGAGCTGCTGTCTGGGTTGGCCTGGCTAGCGAGGACCCTTCTGGACGTGCAGTAAATGCTGACCTTTGGTTCAACCCGGCTTAACGAGTGTGTGAGGCTGACAAAGGCCTGGCCAGGTCCCCAGAGCTGCTTTGGGGCGAGGCCTCTGGTCGCTCGCTGGGCCAGCCCTTCCTCGTGATCTCATGCCCCTCCCACTCCCTACAGAGCAGGGGGCGGGGCGCAGCTGTGGGGCGGCAGTTTGGGAAAGAGACGGCAGGTCTTCTGGAAGTTGGAGTGGAAATGCCGAGAGCTGGGGAGCCCATGTGAGGTCAGCCAGCGTCTGGGCGTCCTGCGGAGGCCTCGGCGGGGCTGGGCGTCTTGGAGCCGCTCCCGTGGGGGGCATACACTGCGGCTGCTCAGGGAGCAGCTCTAGGTCACCTGGTTTCCCCACCTGCCCACTCGCCCGTTCTGTGCGCACAGGGGTCATCGGCAGGAAGGGGTTAAGACCACTCACTGCCCGGGTCACTGTGAAGCGGAAGGGGCACGTAGACGCACTCAGTAAATATTACATCTAATTGTTCTTGGGGCTTCCACCTCGGGAACCTGGAAGAAGCACGCGCCCAGCCCCGCGATGAGGGAGCTGTGTTCTCGCTCCATCCTGATGCTGAGAGGCTCCGAAGACAAGCCTGGAAAAGAGGACTTAGCCCCTCTATCAACAAGGAGAGCGACCACATGAAGTCAGGGCCGTGCCCAGGGCCACCCAGCTAGAGGGTGGGGCTCGATCTCATGACACAAACAGCGCCCACCAACCCACTGCCCACCCGCCCACCGCTCCAGGACATGGGCTGGAACTTCACCCGCGTCCTCTCAGCTCATTGTCACCACCCCGTGCCCCTCTCGTAGATGAGGAGGTGCGGTCCAGCAAGGCACAGCCCCGACCTGGGTTCTAGAAGCCTGTAAGTACGTGACTAAGTGTGGAGCACTTGCTTAGATGGGGACAGGGCTTTGGGGGTCAAGGTTGCTCTGCTCCTGCAAACGGGCTCGGTCCTCCCCCCACCCACCCCGACCTAGAAAAAGTCTTCAGAAAAGGGCAGCTCCCACTTAGGGGGCCCAAGGCGTCTCCTGAAAACAGTTCTCAGCTGACCCCCATCTCATCTTCCATGCCCGCGTAATGATAGTGATGATAATAACAACAGAAACAACAAAAACAGCTACGATTTGCTGAGACATGACAGTGTGTGCCAGGCATTAAGTATTCTAGCTGCACCAGCCCAGTTTCTCCCCACCTCAGCCTCAGCAATGAGGTACTGCCTTTAACTCCCATTTCACAGAAGGGAACACTGAGGCCGAGAGGATAGGTCGCTGGCTCCAGGTCCTCAGCCAGGAAGTAGCAGAGCCGGACTCAGACCCAAACCGCCCCTGCCGCCCCCACCCCACCCCAATCCCGGCCAAGGCCCTCCCACCCCTCCCACCCCTCCCACCCCTCCCACCCCTCCCACCCCTCCCACTGCAAGGCGGTGCTGATGAGAATGCTTCCCAAGGTGCAGTGCTGCAGTTCACTTGGCTTCTGTCTCGGAGCTGGAGATGCAGCTGTAGAGAATCACGGGTGGGCTCTAAGGTGGGGTGGTGCCATGGCTGGGAGCACAGGTTCTGGAGCCAGGCTGCCTGGGTTCCCATCAGCTGCACTCAGGAGCCACTCTGATCCTCTGTTTTCTGAAACAGGCAACAGAGGTGACGGAGACGTTCTGGGGATTTGACGAGATGATAAGTGTAAAGTGTTTAGCATTATGCTTGGCACGAGGTAAATGCTCAACAAATGGTTATTACCTGATCTGGTCTGTACTCCTTGCACAGGGACAGTGTGTGGAAAATCCTGGAGGCAAAACAGAACACAACATCCTCGGGGAAGGACAAGCAGCTGGAGACGGGGCAGCCAGATTGCGGACATCCTCGGGCTGTGCCACGGACACTGTCTCAGGGCAAAGATGAGCCCTCGGGGGGTTTGTGCAGGGCCTTGACGGGGGCACCTATGCATCTTTAAAAGTCCATCTGGCAAGGCTGGGGGCAGGGAGAGGAGGGGAGGGAGGGGAGACTGCTGGGTCATCCAGGAGAGAAAGGATGGTGGCCGGGACCAGACTGGTACAGGAGACTTGGAGATGGGTGGCCAAGATGTATGTTAGATGGGGAGTCAAGAGCCCTCGTTGATGCTACTTTGCTTATTGTTTAATAACCTGCATTTTCACTCTATTAAGGTTGACCTCTATATAAATACAGATCTACTTTTGAACTGCATGATGTCACCAGTATTCGGCTGTTCTGATCCACAAAAACAGGAATGCCATATCGTTTGACCAAACACATCACTGGTTTCCAAGGACTGGCTAGTATTCCATTTCGTGACTGTGCTTCTTTTTTAACGTCCCCTCTTGCTGGACGTCTCTGGTATTTTCAGTTTGGATCTATTCTGAGCCCCACTACACTGAATGGTATTTTTTATTCTACATTTGTGTGCCGGTCCTGTTATTTCCAGAGTTTCTTTACCATGCGTGCTTCGCTGGGCCTCCTGAAAGCCAAGGAAGAGCGGAGGGGCACAAGTTGATTCTAGCATTTACCGAGCTGCTTGCTCCTGGCAAGGAGAGTTTGGCATTTCTGGCCCCTTCACTCCCAGACAGGAATCCCGCCCTGCCTGACCCCGGGGGCTCCAGGAAGCTGAATGCTCATCCCTGCCTGGGAAGGGACCGTCCCACATGGGAAGGGGAAAGGCAGGCGCTGGCAGCCCTGAAGGTTAAATTCCAAGTCTCCTGGGCTGATGGCTCCCTCCCAGGCCTCTTCCCTTTGCTGAGTGTAAATTGGGGCTCTCTTCAGGCAGAACCTCCCCGACCTCTGCCCTTAACGCTGCCCGCTCCCTGCTTGGCTTCCCTGAACCCCGAGCACCTGCGGTCACGGTGTAGATGTGATCTGGCCTGGAAGAGGGGCCAAAGAATGCAGCGAGGCACAGCTGTCAGGATGGAGGATGCTGGTGGAAAGGTGGCCCAGCAGCCTGCGGTCCCTGCCTTTGGTCCAGCTGGGCTCCATCACCGCCCAGGGGCGAGAGGTTCCCACACACATACACGTCTTTCACCCTGAGTTATGGGGAACTGGGAGGGCAATTTGGTTGGGAACTAAACAAAAGGGGGCAGACGCAGGGCAGCCAGCGGAGCAGCGGGTGGTCGCTAAGCACCTGCTCTGTGGGAGGCTCGGCTTGCTGCCTCAGGGGAAGTTTTTATAATTCCAGCGGCTTCTGAGAGGGGACTCCGGTTAAATGGAGAGCTTTCGGTTCTGAGTGCCTTTGGGGCTTCGGGTGAGAGATTATAGGGACCCGAGCTGGGGAGAGCCCGGCAGAACTTAGGGAGAAGAATCTGGAGCTGTGAGTTGGGGGGTGACAGGGCAGGAATGGGGAGGCTGAGAAGGGAGGGGCTGGGGGGAGGAGGAGCTGACAGTCAGACTGCAGCGCCTGACATCCTCTGCAGCTGAAGCCCGAAGGTGGACCAGACCCTGCAACTGCTGGGCAGTACCTGGAGGCGGGCATCCTGGGAATCCCAAATGGGCTTTTATTAGAGACGTGTATATATTCAAAATGAATGAAATTGACATTCTCATAGAAACTCACGCACACCTCTTAACCATCCTGGACGAGCCCCACCCTGAGTCAGGCGCAAACGTCATACCCCAGAAGGAAGTGCCAGGCTCCTTTTCCAAGGAAGGCAGGAATTTACTCTCCATCGGTCCAGGGGCTCCCCGTCCACCCTGGGTGCTCCTGTCGAGGTCAAGCCTGCAATTCTGGAAGCCCCCGCACGCTGCAGTGTTGGAGATGGGGGCAGGTGGGTTGCTGGTCGTCGTCTCTGCAGGTCAGTATCTGCTTACCTCACAGGACCCTACCCGCCTCAAAATAAGAGACAAGAGGCTACATCACCCCTAGAGGCCCTCTCAGTGCGGAACTGGAAACATTCCTAAGAAAAGAACTGCTTTTTCCGAGATTCAGAGATTATCCTGGTTCCTATCACCTGCCAAGGAATACTGCTTTCCAGCAAAGGTGCCTGTAATTTCAGCCTTTAAAGAATGTCTTCTGATAAGCAGGAGACAAAAACAATGACCATGACAAAGAGCTAAAATATTTATCCCCAAACCATCCCATACATCTACCCAATAGGAAGACGATTCTCATGGAACCCGCTTCTGAAATGATTGTCTCTCGTGTATCAGAGCTGTACTAAAAGCTACCTTAAAACAGCAACAGCTTCCCCTTTCAAAGGGACGCCAGAGGAGTTCCCTGGTGGTGCGGTGGTTAAGAATCCACCTGCCAATGCAGGGGACACGGGTTCGAGCCCTGGTCCAGGAAGATCCCACATGCTGCGGAGCAACTAAGCCCATGCGCCATAACTACTGAGCCTGAGAAAGCCACCGCAGTGAGAAGCCCGCGCACCGCTACGAAGAGTAGCCCCCGCTCGCCACCACTGCAGAAAGCCCGCGAGCGGCAACAAAGACCCAACGCAGCCATAAATAAATAAATAAATAAAAATTTAAAAAAAACAAAAGGGATGCCAGAATATGGTCAGGATTCGGGGGAGGGTTTTTTTTTTGTTGTGTTGTGTTGTTTGTTTGTTTGGGGTTCCATGGTGAGGTGTAGCCAAAGAGAGAAAGAAAGATGGGATTCTTAAAGGCTTAGCTGGCAGGGCAGGAGAATCACCTGCAAATTCATAATCCCAGGGGTTTCATTTGTTTCTTGTAGATGCATAGAGTGGGGTGGACTTTAGGGTTTGGCACACCTGGGTACAATACAGTTCTCTACAAATCAGGGATTTGGCAAGAGGACGAAATGGAAAATACTTAGGTCAGTGCCTGACACATAGTATTTGCTCAAGAAATGAATATTTTTTTAATCATCACTGTGATGAGAGTAAGATGTATTGATTTGGAAATGTTTCTGCCCCAGCTGCACCCTGACCTCCCCAAATTAATTCAAAATGAAATATTTGCCAGATGTTTTAGAATGAAAAATTGAAGAATGGAGTTAGAGACAGGATCAAAAGGTGGGACAAAAGTGGCTCTAATCTACCTAGAAAAGCCATCAATTTATATAATGAAGAGCCACCGAAGAGGAAGGTGGGGAGAGATGTATGAGCTTGGCGTGTTTGGAAGCGGGGAGGTGAGAGGCTCCGGAGAAGCTGACTGCGGGGCCGGCAGGTCGGGAGGGGAGAAACGAGAATTTGAGAAATGAGGCTGAGGGCTGTGAACTGGACCCTCATGGAGGTACTTTTTGAGATGCCGATGAATGTCAATTCCTTTTTAATAATTTCTGGTCCCTGGACTGTGCTTCTTTGTAAGAGACTCTGTTCTGAGACTGGGCCATGGGGGGGCCCAGCTGTTATTAGGGCTACATGGCTGATACCTTTTAGGGTACAGAGGTCACCCCAGATGATAGGCGTCTGTTTTCTGGGTACTCACGCAAGTGAGAAGAGAACAGTCTTAAGAGCCCAGTATCACAGAGTAAGAAGCTTATTCGGGATTCCAGGTAACTCTAGGGTCCTAGTTATACTGGTTCCCACATAGAGAAGGGCGTGTTGTGTCCTTACCCTAAGGGGTCACCATTGTGAGTCAGCCACAACTCCTCTTTTGAAGGCTCCTTGTTTGAACTCCCTGAAATGACCTGGTTTTTTGACCATCACCAACAGCACTGCGTGTCCCTGGAGGGCGTAGCTGTCCTGCCACCGACAGCTTCTGTTGAGATGACTGTCTAGGCCTGTAGTGGATGCCAGGATGTGCCACTGAGAGCCTCCCATTAGGGCTGTTGGGGGTATCGGTGGCTGATTATTCTTAGCTGAGTCCCAATCCAGGAACTGCCTTCAGCCTCTGACAGCCGCAGACCCTCAAGGTCAGGCCCCTTCTTGGGTCGCCTGCTTCCAATGACTGGCCAAAGAGAAAGAATGAAAGTCCAGACCCATTGTCCACGTCTATGACCATTCTATAGGGCATCCCGACTCCAGAGCTCCCCGGGGCGTCAGTGGGGCCTTTGTTGTGACCGCATCACAACCGAACTTCTCCCACACAAGTGTCCATCCCCAAAGCTCCCCCGGCGAACTTCCTGCACATGAATGCTGTTTCAGGGTCTGTTCCTCAGCACCCCGATCTGTAACAGTCCCTACTCTGGCTACTGAGAGAGGAGTGGGCTCTAGGGTTGCCAGATTTAGTAAATAAAAATTCAGGATTCCATTTAAATGTGAATTTCAGATCAACAGCGAATAATGTTTTAGCATAAATATGTCCCATGTGACATTTGGGACGTTATTTGTTGTTGATCTGAAGTTCAAATCTAACTGGGAGTTCTGCATTTTATCTGGCGACCCTAGCAGGATCACGGAGTATAGGATACGGGGTCAAGGTCCGAATGGGTTGGGGGCCACGGCACATTCAGAGCATCACACACTCACATCCTACATGCAGATCAGCTTGGGTTTCTCTTGTAAGAAATGTAACAACTCATATGTGACCCTGTTTTTGCTTCAAAGAATAATAAGGGTAGTAACTACCATATATTGAGGGCTAACTCTGTCCTGGACCATGTACTATGCATTTTAAAGCTGTTAACCCATCTCTTAACCTATTTAATTTCCCAAACAACCTTTTGAGGTAAATGTATTTGTTAAGATCAAGTCCGATATAAGTGACAGAAAATCCAAACTATCAGTGGTTTAAAGAAAATTCAAAAATTCAGAAGTAAGCAAGGCAAGGCTGGGATTGGTGGACCCCTCACCCCTTCCCTCTTGTTCTACCTTGTGTGACCTCCATTCCTCAGGTCACCCCACCCCCCACCATAGTCCAAGATGGCTGCTGGAGATCCAGCCATTACATCAAATTCCAGCCAGCAAAGAGGAAGAAGCAGCAAAGAAAGGCATATCCCTCCATAAGGACACTTTCTAGAAGTTGCACAAACATATCAGTTTATGCCCCTTTTAGCCTAACTCAGTCACGTGACTTTGGTGTAAGAAAAGATGCAAAAGACAGTTTTTATTCCAGCTGGTTACAGGACCAGGTAATAATCAGGGTTTTTCTTGCTAAGGGAGAAGGGGAGAAGCATGGTGAGAAATAATTAGCAGATTTTGCCACGAATAAGTACTATTAATATCCTCATTTTTGGATGAAATTGAGGCTCAGGAAGGTTAAGTAACTTACCCAAGGTCACTCAACTTACATCCTGCCCCTGAGCCTGTGTCTGTAATAACCACTATCATGCAATTCAGCGTAATTAGACTTCATAAATGCCAAATTATGTAAGTAGGATCTGATGATTGTCAAACCCTGTTTTTAAAAAATATAACATTCAGACAATTCATGGACATTCAAATATCAACACTTCATAAAACACTCTAGTGATTATAGCAAATACAGAAAAACTTAGGCAAAAAAAAAAAAAAAAGTTTAAATGACACACACAGAGATATGAAAGAGAAAAGACCAGTTTTCACACAGATCAGCAGTCCTGCCAGGGAAGAGAAGCCCATCCCACGTCCCAGAAGTCAGCTTAACTGGTATCATCCGAAAGAAGAAACAAATGTATAAAGCGATAAAGTGTCTGTGGGGGAGGGGAGGGAATGCTTGAAATCAGCGAGAATACGAGCTTGAGCACGTGGGTGTGAATGAATATGCAGTGGGCTCTGTGGGTTTAAGAAATGCAGCTGGACAACACCCTGCAACGTCTTTGAACTCCTGGAGCCCAGCAAAATGGCCATGGGAATGAGAAAATTCTCCAAGAGAAATATTATTTGTATTCCATGGTTGAAAAGTGAATAGCCCTCCCCCACCCGAAACCAGAGGAAGGGAAATTTGAAACATGAAATTGAGAAGCTGGGCTGCGGAGCTGCGGGGCCTGTCTCCCAGGTAAAGTTGCCTGGGGCCTTCTTCAGGCGGGTCTAGAGGCTGAGCCGCTCTAACTGTTGGGAGAAACTTTCTGCTATTTCACAACTCGGTTGACCTCCTTCCTGCTAGGATTAGTTCCTCTCAAAATCATGGTTTCATAGAAAGCAAAAAATAAAATAGAGCTTCAAGGCCATCTAGGCCTCTGAATTCAGCTGGGTCTCACCTTGGGGGCCGATATGGCTGCCTGGAGCGCTGCTCTGAGCAGGTGTGTGAGCTGAACTGAATTCAGTGAGATGGAGTGCTTTGCTGTGATTGATTGGTCATGTCTGCTGTAGGCACAGAAGGGTACAGGGGAAGTCTGTGTGCCATGTTTTCTGACTCTGAACTTGGGGAAGCCCTTCATCTCACAGAGGAGGTAAATGAGGCTCTCTGAGGGAAAGCAAATTGCTCTGAGCCTTTTGGTAGCTGAGTGGGAATAGGAGGTCAGTTCCCCTGAATTTTAGTCCTGTCTTCCTTTTACCATTAACATCTGAGGCTGGCAACTGGAATTTTCTCCAGAGCAATTCCTAATGGGCATTCTCATTCCACTCAAAGAGGAATCTCTGTCCTTCCAAGGAAATCCGTTTCACTTTTCCTTGATGTTCAGGTCTGAGCATGGCACAGTTGGAAGATGGAGACGTTTGATGTTGGTAGTCAGCCTTCCCTCCTGGGCGATAGTGAGAGTAACCCTGTGTGCTGCTGTAACAAATAATCCCTAAACCACAGTGGCTTAGCAAAGGGTGGCAGGCTGAATGAGGGCCCCTCAAAGATCACCATGACCTAATTTCCAGAACGTGTGAGCAAAGATACTTTACATGGCAAAAGGGATCGTATAGATGTGATTAAATTAAAGATCTTGAGATGGGGAGATTACCCTAGATTATCTGGGTGGGTTCGAGGGTCCTTATAGGAGGGAGGCAGCAAGGTCAGAGTCAATAAAGAGATCTGATGTTGAAAGACATGAGAGAGATTTGAAGATGCTATGTTCCTGGCTTTGCAAACGGATGAAGGAGCCAAGCAATCCAGGCACCTCTAGAAGCAGGCAAGAGAAGGAAAAAGATTCTCCTCTAGAGCCTCTAGGAGGCATGCAGGCCAAAACACACCGTGCTAGTCAGACTTCTGACCTCCAGAACTGGAGCATAGTAAATTTGTGCTAACTGGGGCCCTTGAGTTTTGGGTAGTTTGTTGCTGCAGCCATCGGAATCTAATACACACAGGGAAAGTTTACTTCTTATTCTTATCTCAGTCTATGAGGGGAGGCTTTCCTCCAAGTCGTGATCAGGACTTTTCCTATCGTAAGGCTCCGTGGCCCCTGGGTCTCCAGCCGGCCATGCACCAGCCAAGAGAGAGGGTGAGGGCAGGCGTCCTACAGGAGGTCAAGGCTTCCCATTTTCATAGCCTCTTCACCCTGCAGTTCAAGGCTTCCCATCACCTGGCTTTTGCCCACCGTTTGGCCTCATTTCTTGTCATTCTCCTTGCCCACAATCTTACAGCCTTACTGGTCTTCTCAGTCCTCAGATATGCTGAGCGCACCCAGCACCTGAAGGGCATCGAGTGTGTAATCCCCCAGCTTCTCGCAGGGAGGCTCCTTCCCCAACGAACCACCCCCCTTAGATAAAACCTGTCCCCCTCCTGGTTACTCCCACCGCCAACACTCTATTTACTTGCTGCAAGGCCCTTCCTACTCTGCAAAAGTCCCTTCTTTGCTTGTCTGCTTATTCTGTTTGTTTTCTGTCTCATCACCGGAAGAGTCACCACCACGATGCAGAGTTTGTCGCTGCTTCACTCTGAGCCCCCAGCTTGCCAGAGGTCAGCACACAGGAGATGCTCAATCAGTAATAGTCTATGGATCCAGTGACTCAATGAGCAGCAGGACAACTTCTACACTGGACTTGGGATGCCCAAGACTACCGGTGAGCTTGACATCACAGAAGTTCAAGAGTAATGGAAGGAAGGAAGGCTCTGCCTGCTGGACGCCATTGGTAACAAGAGCTCATGTAGATAATCTTCTGGGGGGCTCATCCGCACATCCTCTGGAGCTGTAAGCGGAGCTGGCTCCTCCGAGCTGTGCAGAGGGGTGGAAAGAGGGAAGGCGGGAAGACAGAGGGAGGACCAGCATTTTGCACAGGAAGGTTCAAGGTGGGGCACATGCAGGATGTGTTTTCGCAGCGAGATGTCAGCTCTGCCTCCTCCCCGCCCCCCCCCCCCCCCGTGTCAAAGGCCTCTTGATTCCACGGCCAAAAACAAGGCTTCTGCTAGCCCGTGACCCCAGAGGCGCTTATACTTCCCTCAAACACTCTCTTTTGATCATCCCCCTAGGGTCACAGGTCTTCCAAGGCCTGAAGATAAACTGTTAGTTTTATGGGGTCAATTTTACTCCCACCAGAAAACAAAACAAATGCATGACATTTTGCTTTGGGAAATCTGCTTGCATTTGTCATAGATGTGCCTCCCTTCGGCCTGGAGCCGAGGTGCCCCGTGAGGATCTGCCCGCCACTTCCTCGCGGAGCAGAGGCTTCGGCTCCCACGCGCATGAGCTGCCTGAGCCGCCTTGCTCGCCGATGCGCTGCTTCTCCTCCAGGATTCCCTCGGGAGCCAGAGGAAGCAGGGCGGGATGTGCGCACACACACCCTCACGCGTGCGTGCGGGGGCAGAGAACGCTGCTTTTTGAACTGACGAGGAACTCAGAAATCTGTAAGACACGGCTCTCAAAAAAGCTATTATTGGGCATCTCTTCCTCACAGAGAGAAAACTGAGTCAGTCAGATGTTGAACGGCGTGGGACTGCAGCCTTCCTGAGGCCACTCTCGGCAGCCCTGAAATGGTTGCTAACTGTATTTACTGACCCGGAAAGATATTTGTTTTGTGCCCACAGGGAGGTGGTAGAGGGATTAATGACGACCCTCGCAAATGCTGCCGTGGCCCCGCCCACACGCCCTTGGCTTTCACGCTTCCCGGGCAGGTGACCCCTATAGCTTCTGACGCCAGCACCCGCAGGCACTCCCCAGATGTGCCAGGGTGACACCCCGGGGGCGACCCTCAGGCAATGACCGAGGGGAGCAGCTGGGCGAGGAGTCGGGCTCCCTCTCTGGAGAACCCGAAGGCATGTCTGACGCTGTCTCCTGGGGGCCCCCAGCGGGAAGGACCCCCCATGTGCCCACCGCAAGAACCTGCTCACTGCCGTCTACCCAGCTACTCTGGCCTGGGATCGACTCCCAAGTCAGTCACTTGCCAGGCCGGGCCCAGCAGTGGGAGAAAGCAGGGTTTGCGGCTGAAAGCTGAGGGATCCACTGGCACGGCGGGGAGAGCCCAGAGGGGCAGTGGGACAAGTGCCTGCCTGCTGTGGGCACATGTTGGAAGGCAGGACCCTGTGCCCATGAATCTGAATTTCAGAGTTGCATCCCTGCCTCCGGGGGATTCAGAGCTCAGCTGGGGTGGAGCCCCCGCCTACCAAGGCTGCAGGGCTCGGCTGCAGTCGGCCCCAGAGTCTGGGGAGCTGGGGGCTTGCACACAGCCCCACCCGGAGAGTCGGACTGGCAGGTGTGCGGTGGGCCCAGAAGTGAGCACATCACACGATCATCCCAAGCGGTTCTGAGTGAAAGGTGCAGAGACCACATCCTGAAAACTGCTGGGCCGCAGAGCAGACAGAGCCACTTGACAGAGGCCACTCTAAGGAGAACGTGAGCTGCGTCCCTCCTCGCAGCGGCCATGGGTCACACCTGTACTCTCCCCTTGGCCACCCTGGACGTGGGAGGGAGAAATGCCATCTGTATTCTTTTGCTACTGCTCCCCAAACAAATTCGCACGAACTGAACGGCTACAGCAACGATTGCTTGTTGCTGGCAAGCTGCTGCTCTTCCAGCAGGTCGGGGTCAGGCAGGCGCCTCTCCTCCAGCAGGTCTCAAAAGGCTGAGAGCCAGGTGTCAGCTGGACCGGGCTGCGCTCCGTCCTAGAGGCTCCGGGGAAGCATCTGCGTCCAGCCCATCAGGCTGTGGCCCGGATTCAGCTTCTGGTGGCCGTCAGGCTGAGGTCCCCGTTCCCTCGTGGCTGACGGTGGGGGTCAGGTGTCTGCTCCTCGAGGCTGCCCACGTTCCTTCTTTTGCTTTCCCGGTGGCCCCTCCAGCAACGGTGGGTCAAGTTCCTCTCCTGCTTCAAATCTCTGTCTTCCCACCTGCCACGCCTCTGACTCCAGCCAGAGAAAGTTCTCTGCTTTTAAGGGCTCATGGGATTAGAGTGAGCCTACCGGAGAAGCCAGGATAATCCCTCTGTCTTAATGTCCGAAACCTTAATCAGGCCTGCAAAGTGCCGTTCGCCATGGAGCATACCAACTCACAGGTTCTGGGGACTGGGTGTTGGCATCAACAATGCTATATGACAAACAAAAGCTGATGCAGTTCCTGGTCTCCTTTCTCATCTCAAATGTTTCTCTACTCAGAGACTCTGTAATTGCAGACCTGAGACAAAGTCATCAGGAGGCCGGGGAGTCGGGACTGCGTGGAATTGAGAGCAAAGGTTTTCCTCCCTGACAAGAGCAAGGTGTGAGGGAGAAGAGCTTGCCTTGCTCTCCTGCTCGGAGTGCCATCCTGTAAGGATACTTGACTCGGAAGCTTGGCAGCCATCTTGCCACCATGAGACAGCACCAAGCACAGGGACGGCAGGCCCAGGCGGAGGCTACTGCTAATGGTAAGGCATCAAACCGATCCTGGAAACGTCTACTTCCAGACGATTGGTGGGATTACTAAACCTATCATTTAAGCTATGTTGAGATGGGTTCTGTTCTTTGCTGATGAAAACATTTCTAACATATGCATGATGGTTGTGAGCATTTGGATTATTGTTCAGCCTCAATCACTCCCCTCTCCTTCACACTATGGGCAGAGCATCCCTCCCCACCCAGCTGAATGTGGACTTCACCATGTCACTTGCTGTAGCCAGTGAACATTAGTGGATGTGTCACAAGCGACAGCCTTCAACGCACATGCATGCTTTGGCTTGGCTCTTATGCCCCAGTGACCCACCAGAAGATTATCCCCAGGATGGGCTGCCGCCCCTTCAGTCTGGGCCCCAGAGCAAACACACGTGGAGCTGAGTGAGCCCGGCCTGAGTCCTGTAACCCAGCCCAGCAGACCCTCAGCCTGAAGCAGACCCCAGCAGATCCCAGCCAAGGTCAGCTGAGCCGCATTCAACCAGCTATGAGCCGCTGAGTTTAGGGATGGTGTTATTGTGTCAATAGCTGACTGACACAAAGACGAGGGTGTCACACGCAGGTCTGCACTCTCCCCTTCCCCAGGACTCCCACAGTTAGGTAGAGGTGAGCGATAGAACCTTCTGTTACTTTGAGGACCTAAGAGCACGGGAAACCTCTGCCACCCACTTGTAGAAGAGGATCCAGGGGACGGGCCAGCTTCTGGATCTCCTGAGACACACAAAGGGGCAGGAAACATCTGTTGGTGCGCTTGGCAGCCTCACAGAGTTTCCTCAGCTCCGGACCCCACAGCATCCGAAGAAAGCTTGCCGTGGGCCCTCAGGCCGCTCTGCTAGATGTGACCCAGGGACCCAGGACCCCTGGAGAGGCTTCACTCTCAAGATGCAGAGGGCACAGGTGCAGCTGTTGAGAACTGAGGAAGGGGGCTGGCGCACCAGGTGCCCAGGGCACTTGGGACAGCCCGGGCCAGATACCGCTCACTCACCTGGGGCTAGACGGGCCCCGTAAGCTATGCTGCAGGGAAAGGAGGACCCCATATCCCTCGAATTAAGTTTCTGCCCCCGGCACAAGGGGCTTGAAAGAGAAATTAAGTTGCAGTCCTTGCACATCATAGACAGTAGACTCAAACTCACGTTCATTATAGACAGAGAATTTATTTAGTCTCTGGGTGAAGCGGTCAGCTTGCTTCAATTTTATGCATCTCAGATCCCATCGGGCTAAACCACGGTTGACAAACTAGGGCTTGTGGGCCAAATCCAACCCACCACCTGCTTTTGTAAATAAAGTTTTATTGGAACAGCCTTACCCATTTGTTTACATATTTTCCAGGGCTGCAAAGGCAGGTTGAGTAGATGCAAGAGGGTCTGGCCTGCAAAGATGAAAACGTTTATTATCTGGCCCTTTGCAGAAAAAGCTTATCAACCCTCACACCAAACTGTTGCCGACTTTCTTACCAGCTCCAAATTCTAAATCCCCACCTACTGAACTCTGCTTCCATTAAAGTAATTCAACAAACGCTTGAGAACAGTGCATTAACAGGAATAAAATTGGCTTTATAAAAGCATTTATTAACAGCATTAACAGGAATAAAATTGGCTTTATAAAAGGAAACCAAACCCTTGAGTGGGCCAGGGAGCTATTTCCCACATACCACAAAATTCTTCAGACTTCCCCCTCCAATTAGCCAACGGGATGTGTCAGGGACCCGCCTGGACCACACGGCTTTGGTACCCACTCCTGTCCAAGAAAAATGACTTTTGCTCTTAGAGTTCGCATCCCCTGCTGCCCAGCCCTTCTTACAATCCTCCCTCAGCCCTGGGGTTTGCAGGAGAGGCAGCAATGAGAAGGGAAATCTGCTCCAGCCAGACTCCACCCAGCACCGCGGATGCCAGCAGAAATCCGATGTTTGTGTCTATTAATCACAGGCGGAATCAGCAACTCGAGCCCGCGTACCAGAAATGAATGGAAAAAGTGCAACCTGACCACAAAAGTATTATTTTATAAATAAGGTCCTTCAATAGTGGTTAATTGGATACACATTTTGTAAGATTTGGGGAACATTAAAACTATCATACTCAGATTGACAGGCTAGGTTCGTGTTACAGCAGTGGTCATTTTCTAGACCTTGTCAGGCCCCAGGTTGCAAATCCTAGCTCCGAGACTTTATTTCTCCCTGAAAGATGTCACTTCTCCACCTCTACCCTTAAAAAAAAGATCAAGATTAATTTAGCGTATGTTTAACAGCTCCATAAATCACTCAACATACTCGAATCTCATCAAAATTCTGCCAGAAATGATTTTCACTAAAGCAGATGGCCTGACTGGGTAACTAATTTGGTATATGCTTTATTTTCCACCAAATCTCAGAGAGTTCCTACTGTGTGTCAGCCCACACCGAGCATTGGAGACAACCAAGGGAAGCTGTGTCTAACACCTGGCTCTACAGCCAAGAGAAAGAGAAAATTGCAGGAGCTGGAAGTAGGAGAGGATGTTCAGGAATACGAGAAACCTGTTACGAAGATCTTGAGATGCGGTCGTGCCCCTGTTTGTTCTGAGGCAGTTTAAAATTCACAAATTTCTCATGGAGACAGAAGATCAAATCCAAGATAAGCTTCGAGTACCACCTCCTGCTCTGCTTGTCCTCTGTGGCTGCTGTGGGCACAGTGAAGGGACTCAGCCACGCCTAGAGGGACAGCTAGAATGTAGGTGACAACCTGGGAGGCCAGAAACTTCATATGCTTTATCGTTGATTCCTCAAAATGACCCCAAAAGGCAGGTCCAGTTATTAGACCCAGTCCTCAGATGAGCAAACCAAGCTTCTTGAGTTTCTCAATGTCTCCATCAAACTGCTCCTGACAGAGGAGAAAATAGCATGTAAAGTGGGGACTTGGAAGGGCTTCCCAAATCTACCTGCCGCAAAAGCAAAATTTCTTTGACGTTCTGGTTTTTAATGTTGAGTTGTTTTTTATATTCTACTCTATAACACTTCTCAGTCTGTTTTCAGACTGTTCCTAATTGTCTATCAGTAATTCCAAAAATCGCCATCTCCCCCCAAAAAAGACTTCTAATAAAATTCAGTTTCCCAGAGGATGTACCTCATTTCTCTGGGGGCTTTTCCAAATCCTTCACCACTGACTCGTACCTGGAGAGCAAACACGCTCACGCCTGAGAAGTTTGGTCAGAGAGTGAGCAGGGCTTGTAAACTGGTGGCCTTTGGCCCTCTGGTTTTGTTTGGCCTGTGCAGTATTTTTAAGCTTTCACACACATACACACACACCCACGCAAATCCAGATTTCCAGGTTCTCTTAAAAAACGGTCTCAAAATAGCCCTTGTGTGTCTCTGAGTAGTGGCAGCCCCTTCAGGCTGGGCATGGCATCTGCACTCTTCTCCAGTCCCCACCACTCCCTAGTGTCTTATACCTGGACAATGTCACTGACTTATACACTCATTTGGACTCTGGGGGCATTGAGTGTGGGTTCTTGTCTTGAAACTATTGGTATTTGGAGTTCAAAGTGCTGAAAAGCCATGGGTCCTCCTTGGGAAGACACAGGACCACAAGAGAAAGAAAGAAAAGTCCATTCACAAAACAGCCCTGCAGGGCCTTGTCAACATGGAGGGGGGAAAAAAGCCTCAATGATGCTCAAAGAAGCTGTTTTATTTTCCACTCTACCTCTGATGCTGCTCAGGGTGATGGATTAAAGAAGCTCATTTCCTTTGGTTGGAAAAGCAAAAAAAAACCAAAAACAGAACGCAAAAGAAAAAGCCAGCGTTCAATAAAATGTGGATGAATGACGCAATGGTGCTTGGAACCCGCGGAATGGAGCTGTTAATTGCTTCCTTCCCCGGGGCCAGGACGCTGGTTCGCCCTCTCTTGTGGACTGGGATGTGTTTGTCAAAGAAAGTATCGACCTCCCATAACTCTCTGAAATGATACAATACATCACTTGAAAGTAAGCTAGGATCAACACGTTGTTAACCGTTTGATCTCACAAGTCAGAATTAATGATAGGTATTTTGCACAAAGAGAAAAAAATGAATGTTAAAAGCCTATTTACGTTAACGAAAGACATCCCTGCAGCATCAGGGTTGAGTTGGAGGCGATTTCCTGCGGCACAGCTGTTCCACGTTTGTTAGTCTGCGGGTGGGTGGCAGCAACCGGTAATCAGAGCCAGACAGAGGGTGCGGGAGCTGGAATGACGGGGGGGACACGAATCTTCAAATGGAAAATCCCAGGGACTCCCTGGAGCTCAGAGCAAACTCCTTCAGAGCTCTGGGGAGAGTCAGGAATCAGTTTCTTCATCCGAAAAATGGACTCCATTCATTCGTTCTGAAGATACTCAAAGAGGCTGGGCTGGACACAGGGGATACAGTGGGGAACAGACCAGGTCCCTGCCTTTGTGGATCTTACATTCTGGACAAATCTACTTTAACTAATAAGGAAACAAGTAGATTTAGAAATAGTAATAATAATAATAAAACCTCTAGGGGCTGGAAGGATAAATTGGGTGGTTGGGACTGACATATACACACTACTATATATAAAATACATAACTAATAAGAACCTACTGTATAGCACAGGGAACTCTACTCAATACTCTGTAATGGCCTATATGGGAATAGAATCTAAAAAAGAGTGGATATATGTACATGTATAACTGATACACTTTGCTGTTCAGACGAAACGAACACAACACTGTAAATCAACTCTGTGCCAATAAAAGTTAATTATTTAAAACAACCCTCTAGGTCATGATGAGCCAGACAGAGGGTGCGGGAGCTGGAATGATGGGGGGACATTGAGACAATGAGAGAACAAGCAGGCTGAGATGAGCCCTAAAGGGATCAAGATTGATGGGCAGGGAAGGCCGCTCTGAGGAACTGATACTGGAGCTGAGCCCTGAATGATGTGAGGATGGAATGAGCCAGGCAAACACTCAGGGGCAGAATGTTCCAGCAGAGGCCGAAGCCCGTGCAAAGGCCCTGAGGCACGGCTAGGCTTGGGGGGTGTTCAAGCTACAGCAAGACGCTGGAAGGTGCTGGAAGCAAGCGAGGGAGCAGAGTGGTGGAAGAAGAGGCTGGAGAAACAAGGACAGCAATGTGGAAGGCTCTGGAGGCCAAGAGCCCGGCTGCTGTTCTGAGTGTGGAGGCTCCATTAGAGGAGTCTAAATGGAGAGTAGTGAGATTTGATTTTCGTTTCGAAAAGCTCTCCGGCTCTGGTTGGAGACGAGACTGTGGGCCCCAGTGGGGGCAGTGGAATCGGGGAGACCAGGTCCAGGCCATTGGAGGGGTACTCCCCATGTCTGCTTTGTACAACAGCATTCCCTGCTTCTGGGGAGTTGGAGGTTAGGATTTAGGGAAGGCTGGGGAAATTTAGAAAAAGCCGTAGCTGCGGGGCTGAGGGGGATGCAGAAGAGGCTCTGAGCACACACGGAGCTGCCTTGTTGGACAAGCAAGCCCGCTTCTCGTGCTTCGTTCTCCCTCCGACCACGAGGGAGCTTGCTTGGGGACCCTTTAATTTCTCAGATTCATCAAATTTGCTGTCCTCGTCCAGGCAAATGGGAGGTTTTCTGGAAAGGATCAGGGACCGTCAGAGAGGGTTTCAAAGCTGGCTCAGCTCCCCTGTGTGGGGTGAGTCTCTTGTCCACCGGATAGCTTCTGGGGTGTGAAGCCTGGGAAAGGTGGGTCACGGCAGTCCCAGCGCTGGACAGACACCCTACCAGAGCTCCACGTCCTGGTGGGAGCCAGGAATGGCCGCAAAGCAGAACAGGAAGCAGCCGGTCTCGTTTCAAATGTTCCAAGTCAATTCTGTTAGCAAATATTGGTTTGAATTAAGTCATATCTTCCATTTAAAATAATATTTTTATTATTTTTATTTATTCATTCATTTTTTACAGTCTTTATTGAATTTGTTACAATATCGCTTCTGTTTTGTGTTTTGGTTTTTGGGCCAGGAGGCAGGTGGGATCTTAGCTCCCCGACCAGGGATCGAACCCGCGCCCCCCTGCATTGGAAGGCAAAGTCTTAACCACTGGACCACCAGGGAAGTCCCATAAAATAAATTTTTATATTGCAAAGAATTTTCACCTGTACAAGTTTATGTCCAGGTTTTACAAAGGCTGTTCTGAGCACCCCTGATGATGAGATGGGTTTAGGTAGGACACAGACTTTTAAAATTTTACATATTTGCTTTTAACTGTATTGGCAAAAATATAACAAGTACATCAAATACATGAATTGCTTAAGTCAAGACTAAAGTAGGTACTTAAATGATAAAAATAAAAGAGAGTGTGCAGTTGATTTATATAAAATGCTGAATGATAATTTGGTTATTTTATGGGTACAGGTAAAAGTCGTGAAGTGACTGAACTTGGAGAGCACTTTGCTCACGGATGGCTACAAATCCAGAGAAAGAACTTGACATGTGCTATTGTCTCCAGGTGACGGGTGACGAAACAGAGGGAGGACAGCAAGACATACAGATCTCAAGTCGCACGTCTGGTGATGAAGAGGCAGGACCCAGATGCTGGATTTTTTAACTCTCGGTTCAACAGTCTGTCACCTCCACTGGGCTAAGATGTCTCTATCGCTAAAATGTGATTTTTGCAAACTTGCCCCAATATAGCGCGTCTCGAGACTTCTCTAGAAGCAGAGAAAACACGATAAAATGTGATCATCATCACTTTGTTCTTATTTTTCCTTCTATAGCAGTGGTTCTCAACCAGGGTGACTTGGCCCCCAGGGGACATGTGACAACGTCTGGAGACATTTTGGGTGTCATGGATGGGGGTGGGGGGCGGGCGAGAAGGGGGTGGAGGCCAAGGTAGCATCCTGCCAGGCAGAGTCAGCCCCACAGCAAAGATGGATTCAGCCCCAAACGTCAACCGTGCCTGGGCTGAGGACCCTGCTCCATCCTAGTGATGTCCCATTTCACGCCACGAAATCAAATCTCAGACTGAAGGATTGGAAAACTGTCTCTCTCTTGTATTCCTAAAGATTCCCCAGAAATTAACACTTTGTTGGCTAAAACATGGGGAGTGTTTTCTCATGAATAGACATCCTATCATAACATCGTTAATCAGAACAAACGTTTTTAGAGCCTTCATGTTGTGCCAGACATAGGCCTGACGACTTGGCATGTAATCCTCGCCACCATCTGATCAGGTAGGTACAGAAGAGGACTCTGAGGCCCAGAGAGGTTAAGCCACTCGCCTGAGGCTTCACAGCCTCTGCCTTGGAGGCAGGATTTGACCCCAGGCATTCTGGTTCCCGAGCCTGTGCTCTCGACTACAATGTTGTTCAAAACAGTCTATAGCCCAAGTTGTCAGAGTATATATTTCCTATGGGACACAGTTTAACGATGTTTATTATTAGATGGGGGAAAATGCCACGCACAAGACTTTTCTTTTCCCTGAGCTGGTCTTCATTAAGAAGGAGGACGCACCGCTGTTCCAGGTTGTCCGCCTTTATTGTAGTTACTTCCCCTGCAGTTGCCCTGTTTGGCCTTAATTTCCTTTTTTTTTTTTTTTTTTTTTTTTTTTTTTGCGGTACGCGGGCCTCTCACCGCTGTGGCCTCTCCCGCTGCGGAGCACAGGCTCCGGACGCGCAGGCCCAGCGGCCATGGCCCACGGGCCCAGCCGCTCCGCGGCACGTGGGATCCTCCCAGACCGGGGCACGAACCCGCATCCCCTGCACCGGCAGGCGGACTCTCAACCACTGCGCCACCAGGGAAGCCCCCTTAATTTCCTTTTAATCCTCGGGTGCCATGTGAACTGGATTGGAGGGGTTCATGGAGTGGGCTTTTGTTCGGCTTCCCAGGACAGATCGTTGGCTTGTTTGAGCAGGATTTTCAGGCTGGGTGGTGGGAATGGAAGGTTCTAGAACTGTACGAGTCTTACCATTTACTTCCAGCGAGATAAGTTCAGCTAGTTCTGGTTATATGGCAGGCACTGTGCAAATGCTTCGGGGGTGCTATTTCATGCCAGTTTCAGCCCTTTGGGGGTAGATATTGTTTGTTTTTGTTTTTGATTGAGGTAAAGTTCATTTAACAGAATTCAGCACTTGAACCATTTTAAAACATGCAGTTCAATGGCTTTTCATGCCTTCACGGTCTTGTGCGACCCTCACACTATCTAACGGCAGACACCTTCATCGCTCCAAAAAGAGACCTCGTACCCACTAAGACGTTATTCCTCATGTCCCCTCCCCCAGCCCCTGACAACCACCAAGCTACTCTCTGCCTCTATGGATTCGCCGGTTTTGGACAATTCCTATAAATGGGATCATACAACACGTGGCCTTTTGTGTCTAGCTTCTTTCACTTAGCATCTTAGCTTCAAGGTTCATCCATGTTGTGGCAGGTGTCAATACTTCCCTCATTTTTACAACTGAATAATATTCCATTGTACGGATATACCACATTTTGTTTATCCATTCATCAGTGGATGGGTGCTTGGCTTGTTTTCCCTTTTTGCCTCTTGTGAATAATGCTGCTATGAACACATGTACATGCTTTTGTTTGAACACCTGCTTTCAATTCTCTTCGTTATATTATCTAGGAGTGGAATTTCTCAGTCGTATGGTAACACTATATTAGATACAGTTGTTTTTTTTAATAAATTTACTTATTTTATTTATTAATTTTTGGCTGCGTTGGGTCTTCGTTTCTGTGCGAGGGCTTTCTCCAGTTGCGGCGAGTGGGGGCCACTCTTCATCACGGTGCGCGGGCCTCTCACTATCGCGGCCTCTCTTGTTGCGGAGCACAGGCTCCAGATGCGCAGGCTCAGTAGTTGTGGCTCACGGGCCTAGTTGCTCCGCGGCATGTGGGATCTTCCCAGACCAGGGCTCGAACCCGTGTCCCCTGCATTGGCAGGCGGATTCTTAACCACTGTGCCACCAGGGAAACCCTGTTAGACACAGTTTTAAGCTCACTTGACAAATGAGAAATCTGAGTCACGGTGTAAACTTGCCCAAGATCACTCAGTAGTAAGTGTTAGGGCTGGGATTTGAATCCAGGCCATGAGGCCGTAACCACTGGTATCCCCTGCCGGTCATAAAGGAGGCTTGGGAGAAATTGCAGACAGATCATATGACACAAACCCTCATTTATTTATGTTAACTTTTATATTCTCTTCATTTAATTTTATTTCATTATAAAAGTAATGTGTGTTCTTTGTGACATGCCAAATGATTTTTAAAAGCAAGTATATTTTTAAAAACCCACACGATTAATGGTTCACATGCTTTAAGCAGCTCTTACTTTCCAGGTTATTTTTAACATCAGTGAACACAGTGATGGCATTACACCCCAACAGAGCAGCGCTCGGCTTTAATCAGTTTAACCTTGGGGGGAGGGGCTGAGCCTCGGAAGCCAAGGGCTGTGCCGTCCCAGGGACCGGAGTGATGCGGACTCTGAGGGCCTCAGCTGAGCCATCCTGGGAAGTTTTCATGCCCTCCGCAGCCCCTGAGGTCTGGCCGACCGTGACAGTGACCCTCAGCCAACAGCATCAGATACCGGGTTAGCACATCACCTGACCTACGTTTGATTCTCAGGAAAATCGTTGTTTTCTCTTGCGTTTTTTAGGTAAGGGAACTGAGGCTTGGACAGGTGGGCTGACTTTGTAAGTAGCAAGGAAGAGGCTGGTCTGGGAGCCAATCCAGCTCTTTGTGACCTTAAAGCCAGAGAGGTTTATTTGCTCTCTGCCTTATATCCATTACTGCATTTGATTCACAGGTTCATAGGTTTATGAGTAGATACTTTCATTATCTCTGTTTTGTAGAGAGGGAAGCTGAGGCTCAGAGAAAGGGCATGATTTTTTTTTTTTTTTAATTTTATTGAAGGGCATGATTCAACTGAGATCATTTGGCTAAAGGTAGAGCCAGGCTTGAACTCAGATGCCAAGTCTGATGCTCTTTCTATAACAAGAAACCATTTTCTTGCAAGTCAGGCGTCTATGCAGTGCGTTTAGCTCTCCTTCCCAATGTTAAAAGCTTCTAGGCTTCCACCTTGATTAGCTCGATGGGCTTCAGTATCATACAGACAGGTCTTGGCTTCAAATCCCAGCTCTGGGCAAGTTGCTTAATGAGAAGTCAAATTAAATACATGAAAGGCATATCTATTCCATGGAGAAATAATTTTTAAAAATCCAACTGGTCCAAAGAGCTGATTTCATGCCAGAAACTGGGCAAAGCATTTTCTATGTATTAATTTAATTCTCACAACAATCCTTTGATCTGGGTAGTGTTTTTATTCCCATTTCAATAGAATTCATAGATGTGGAAACTGAGGCACAGAGAGGTTAAGTAACTTGTCCAAGGTCACCCAGCTCCCATCTGCCAAGGCTGGAATTTGCAATCACACAGCTTGGTCGCAAAGCCTCTGCTCTCACCCACCACAGCTTACAGTCATGCTGTGGAACTACATCCACTAGCATGGAAAACTCCACGAGTTCAGTTTACAAAGTAGGTTACAAATCAGCACAGATGCCCCTATTTATTTGAAGTTCGTATGTAACGCTACAGTTTTTGAGTGCCGACTATATGCTGGGCGCTACTAGAATATACTGTTTAACTTAATCTTTCAAGCAGCCCTGCTAGGAGAGCGCTACCATGAACAGATTTAGATGCATAATTGAAGACTCAGAGGGGTTCTGTCACCGGCTATGGTCACAGAGTCCTGAGAGTAGGAACTGGATTCAAACCCAGACCCTCAGCCCCAGAATGCATCCACGTGGAGGCCACCACTGACTGATGGCCACAAAGCTCGGAGCTCCTTCACCATGGCCCGTGGCTGGTGGCTCTGTATTGTCCCTAGAGACTCATGTCCCCCACCCCCCCCACCCTGCTCCCACTTTTGCAAAGTGCTTTTCAAAATATTTAGCAACACACAGTAGGAAGATGGTGCTGGCCGCCCCACTGGGCTGAGGCTGCCACTTTAGATGCCGGGCTGCGGGCAGTGAGGGAGGATCTGGGGCAACGGGAGGGATGCCCGGAGGGTTCAAAGCAATGCTCTTTGCCTACCCAGCCGAAGTTCTTCTCCCCCGAAAGCAGGCAGGTGCCAGGGTTTCCTGTATCTCCCCAGGAGCTGCCTCCAAGCTCTAGATTCCCAAGCCCCTCCAGATGCCAAGCCCCAGGTGGGAAGACAGAATCTGGAAGATGCTGGGATCGTGAACAGCTTCGGAGAAGCAGCAGAGGGGACATGGGGTGGGGGGCGTGGGCCGGCTCAGATGCCCGGCCCTCCATGTGCAGGCCAGATGCAGGACGGGAAACAGGAACCACATCAAAGTGGCAGGAGCCCCAGCCAGAGTGGGAGGGGGCCAAGGAAGTGTACAGCACGGCGATAAAAACCCAGGCCCTACAGAGCCACCACCGTCTGCGGGCACAGAGCCCAGGCCAGCAACAGGGACAGCAGCGATGTTGGCAGGTCCAGGACGGCACTGAGAACCCGGGCTCGTCAGTCAGCGGGTTCACCACTGCAGCAAAGGGGCCTGAGGGGCCATGCCCTGCAGAGGTCGGGAGCACGGGCTCTGGACCCAGAGGGCCTGGATGCAAATCACAGGTTGACCAGTCTCTAGGATTGTGGTGGTGATTGCACAGCTCTGTGAATATATCAATACTAAAAATATTAAATTGTGTACTTTCAGTGGGTGACTTGTACGGATGTTACATTTAAAAGCTGCTTCGTAAATTCCAAAGGGATTTGGGAAAACACATCTGCTGCCAGGTCCTCCAGGGAGAGGTCCCGAATAAATACACCAACCCGGAGGAATCCCTCCTTCCCACTGAGGCTCTGGTGGGTCACGTGATGTGGACTCTCTGGACCCTCCCCAGGGCAGGGATGGCTTTCCGACCTCATCAGAAGGTGAACAGCTTTCCCGCCTTGGTTCAGGCTGCAGATGACAGAGGGCTGAGCACAGTGGTGCCCAGCTGGGGGGCTCCCCAGAGCAGTCAACATTCAAATAACGTTGTGGTGACTTAGGTGGGGCCATCTCCTCCTCTGTCTCTTTCTCCCTCTCTCTTCCCCAGTGTTTGTGTATGTGCATCTCTGACCTCCTGATTCTCTCCCCGGTTCACCCTTCATCAGCATGTTGATCACCTCATAGCTGTAAGATGGCAGCTGTGCGTCCAGACATCACATCCACGTTCCAGGCAGGAAGGAAAGGCAGAAGGAACGTTAAGCAATGCCTCAAAATAGTTTCCAGGTATTTGTGACAGAGGCACAAATCAATAAATATTTGAGTGCCCCTTCGTTTACCAAAGAATCCCAGAACCACCACAACTAAAGAGGATTATATATTTTGCTTGCTCGATTTTCTCCTTTTTTTTCCTGCTCTAAATGGAGTGCCCAGCCTGTTCCTGGGCTTCTGTGAAATAGAAGTGGGAGAATAGATAGAGGTAGAGGGATTGGCGAGGCAGGAGGCACAGGAAGGGGAGAGGGAGGGACTAATTCAGCTTGGGAAGTCTTGGCAGTTGTGACAGTCTCGGTCCTTCAGCCCTGTGTTTCCACCAAACCTGCACTTATGCCACCCACAACTAGCGTTTTAGTTCATTCATTCATTCTTTTTTTTTTTTTTTTCCCCACTACGCGGGCCTCTCACTGTTGTGGCCTCTCACGTTGCGGAGCACAGGCTCCGGACGCGCAGGTCCAGCGGCCATGGCTCATGGGCCCAGCCGCTCCGTGGCATGTGGGATCCTCCCGGACTGGGGCACGAACCCACGTCTCCTGCATCGGCAGGCAGACTCTCAACCACTGTGCCACCAGGGAAGCCCATTCATTCATTCATTCATTCATTTTCTCACTCCCCCATTGATTCCCTCCCTCATTTCAGCAAGAACTAAGGGACTCCTCCGATGGTGATGTGATTGCCTTGGACTTGTCAACCTCCCTGTGAGACTGTGGGCTCTTGGAGTTTCTTTAAGACTGGGGCATCCAGGGGACTTCCCTGGCGGTCCGGTGGTTAAGAATCCGTGCTTCCAATGCAGGGGGCACGGGTTCGATCCCCGGTCAGGGAACTAAGATCCCATGTGCCGCACAGCGTGGCCTAAAAAAAAACCCAAATTGGGAGTCTAGTGTGCTGCCTGTTCGTTAGACAAATGAAAGAATGCAGGGATGTGCCATGATGCTTTCCAGAGAAGGATCCTGGGTAAGAAAAGCTCAAATAATCAGAAATCTCTGGGCCAGAGGTGATGGAGATAATGAACATTGCTTTCTCCATGACCCCTTGATGTTGGAATCTTGCTGTGATACCCTGGTCTGGTTCTCCTCCACGGTCAGGACCCATGAAGCCTGACTGGACCTCCCCATAGCACCTGTGCTGTTACAGAGCCTGGAGCATCACCTTGAGTGATGAAGGCTGGTGGACATGATTCCACATTGGCCGGGCCCCGCCCTCCCCCAGGATCTGCTGAGCAAGTCCTTGCTTGTTCCCCATTTGTTAATTACCACCTTCAGAGTCAGGTGGATCCCTCGAGAATGGCAAAATAAGCCTTATAATTACAACAACAGCAATAATAACACCAGTCATTGAGAACTTATCAAGTTCCATACTATCGTAACATGCTAAGCACATGGTATTTATTTTTCTTTTTAATCTTCACACCAGCGCTATGCAGTCCGTGCTATAATTATACCCATTTTGCAGATAAGGAAACCGAGGCTCAGGGAGGCCAGATAATACAGTCAATAAGTGGGTGGCACTGGGACTTAGCCACAGCGGTATCCACCATGAAGACACACACCTTGGTCCGCACTCTCCACCAGCCACCCTCCTGCCTTCCCTCTAGCGTCTGCCTTGTGCTGGGCTCCCCTCCCTCTTTGTGTAAATTAACTTACTCTAATGTGTGGATGACCGCTAAGCTCAACTCATCATAAAAATATTTGCCTTTTAATTTTAAATGCTAGTTCATCCAAATGCATGCTTAGTTGGTGGAGTATAGCGTAGCACCGACCAAACAAAAAGGCACCTCCCGTATGCCTGTTCCCAGGGGACAGACTGGGGGTGCTGAGGAAGATCCGCCAACTCCCCTTCCATCTACAACCCCTGTTGCTGTAGAGACGGTGAGAACATCACCTCCAGCCCTGCCCTGTGTTGTGAGTAAGCCCTTCCAGGCTCTTCCATGGAGACCGTTCCTCTCCAGCCCTAACGACCAGCCTGCTCTCTGCATTTCCAGGTCTTGTTTGGACTGGAACAATTTAAAATGCCCTCTCATAATTACAGAGGTTGCGCAGGCGGGGGCTGCACCTCCGGGCGGCCACCAGACCTGCACGTCTCCACTGCAGCCGGCAATTTCAGTAATGATAGTCATGCCTGCCGTTTATCTTTGGGGTTTCCAGAAATACAGGGACTTTTCCAGACACTTGTGAGTGCCTGTAACATGAGTGATTCAGTCCGCGTCATTCTCCGAGGCTGTGAGGACCACCCCCCGGATGAGCCAGGGCACTTTCAGTGGCTGCTCAGGGAATACCAGATTCAGATGGGTTCAGACAGTCGATGGGGTAAAGGAGACTCAGAAGCTACAGCTGGAGAAGTTAGTTTTCCCAGGACTCAGGAATTTCCTGAGATGCAGGACTTTCAGTTTTATTTATTGATACTTATTTTTTAAATGTTATTATTGAAGTATAGTTGATTTACAATCCCTGCTGTACAGCAAGGTGACTCAGTAGGACTTTCAGTTTTAAAACCAAGAAATTCCTGGACAAACCGGGATAAGTTGGTTACCCTATTCCTGGTGAACCCAGGGAATTGAACATGTGTGTTTGTCTTTGCTCCATCCAGAGACCATGCTAAAAAGGTTAACAAATGAAGTTTTTTTTTTAAAAAATTATTTATTTATATTTAGCTGCATTGGGTCTCCGTTACTGCACGTGGGGTTTCTCTACTTGTGGTGAGCGGGGGCTACTCTTCGTTGCGGTGCGCAGGCTTCTCTTGTTGTGGAGCACGGGCTCTAGGCATGCGGGCTTCAGTAGTTGTGCCTCGCAGGCTCTAGAGCACAGGCTCAGTAGTTGTGGCACGTGGGCTGCTTAGTTGCTCCACGGCATGTGGGATCTTCCCGGACCAGGGCTTGAACCCGTGTCCCCTGCACTGGCAGGCGGATTCTTAACCACTGTGCCACCAGGGAAGCCCACAGATGAAGTTTTAAATAAAGGTATAAACCTAAAGAACAATATAAATAGACGAGAGGACGACAGCAGTTGAAGGACGCCCACAAATTATTTGAAAATGGAAGTCAAATGGATGGGGACGACCCACGTAGGCCAGCAGAAAAGCTGAACTCTAAGAAGCATGGCCCAGAAAATTAGGCTCCCTAATTCTAGCCCCTCTCTGGAAGGAGATGAGAGATCAACCCTGCAGAGATTAAACCTGAGACTCCAAAACCAGGGATGCCAGCCCAGAGAAAGAGGGGCAACCCTGTTGTGAAAACGGTATACTTAAGTGCGAGTCAGTGTGGGAAATGGTGAGCCTCACGCTCACTCCTCCCATCACGGGGACCACCTCCACATCAAAGCCAGAAACCGAAACACACAGCAGAAAACAACAGAACGTAAGGAAACAAAGACAATGCAGAGAGAAGACACATGCCTAAGAAAAAACCAAAAAACATGGCTAATATTATCACAGAGATAAAAGATTGAATGGGTGAAACAAGAAGCAAGTGCTACCCAAAACTTTTTTTTCAGAGAAGAATGCACTCTTGTAAAGCTGTAAAAAGAGCATCAATAGAATAATTGAGAAAATAAAGGTGAAGAAATACCCCCCAAACTTGGCATAAAAATATGGAGATGGAAACTAGAAGTAAGAGATAAGAAAATTAGAGGTTCCATCCTGGGACCCAAATTCCAACTATACTTCAATAAAAAGAAATTATCATAGCATTAAAATTTTTCAGAAAACTGGAGATTAAAAAAGACACTTCGGGCTTCCCTGGTGGCGCAGTGGTTGAGAGTCTGCCTGCCGATGCAGGGGACGCAGGTTCGTGCCCCGGTCCGGGAAGATCCCACGTGCCGCGGAGCGGCTGGGCCCGTGAGCCATGGCCGCTGAGCCTGCGCGTCCGGAGCCTGTGCTCCGCAACGGGAGAGGCCACGACAGTGAGAGGCCCGCGTACCGCAAAAAAAAAAAAAAAAAAGACACTTCAAGTTTTCAAAGAGAAAGAAGGGAGAAAACGTCATGTACAAATGAACAGGAATCAGAATAGCCCCGAACTTCTCAACAGTAGCACTGGAAGTGTCGCAATTATGAAGTGCACGGAGCCAAGCCTTATTAGCCTTCAAATACCTGGAGGAAAATTATTCTCAAACTAGAATTTTATATTAGGTTAAACAATCAAAGTGTGAGATAGAATGATGATGCTTTCAGATATTAGATGTTTCAAAAAGTTGCCTCCCTTGTATCTCATGCCAGGCAGCTCCTAGAGAACCTGTTCCAATCACACAGTAGTGTAAACCATGAAGGAGGAAAGGGCAGGATCCAGGAATTGGCGACCCATCGCAGAAGGGAGGTGAGGGCAAGTCCCGGGACGGTGTGAGGGGAAGTCCCGGTGCTGCAGCAGGCCTGCAAGCCATTGACTGGGAACCAGGAGGAGTAAATGTAAAGTAACGAACAAACAAAAATCACCCAATAGATCACCTGATACGTTCGTGCTGAGAAAAGTTTTAGAATTCTTTTGGAGGGTTGGAGAAAGACACATGATGGATACAAAGAAAACTAAGCAGATTATTTTCTTAAGGCAATTATAAACTCCAGGAAAAACAAAAGGTTGTGTCAGAAAGGAAATGATGTCATACCATACTACACTGGGCAGAGGTAAACAGTATTTGCAAGGCCAGAATTACATAAACACTAAATGTTCATTTTGCCAAACATTTGGATCAATAGATCAAGAGGATGTGGGAAGTCTATATATGGAAGTGGTGTTAGGTTTTCAATTCTCATTTTCCATACGAGAGGTCAATGGTTAATGTCTAAAATAGGAAATCAAGAAAGAAGAGGGTGAGCATATTATTTAGAAATACAGAGGTTTATATGAGAAGAAATAGCTAAAAGAGTAGAAAGAAAAGGTGTTTCTTCTAGAAGGCACTAATGTCCAGATTTAAGGTGCCCATCAAGTACCCAGGACAATACATTTCGAAATGATGAATATTGATCTGAATCCCCACTGGGAGTTGGAGCCAGTGCTGAAGAGGAGGGTAGAGCGCAGCTGCTCTTTATTATAAACCTTGTATTAGAGTTGAACTTTTTATTTACCTCTGCACAAATAGAAATTAAACTTAATGAGTAACAAAAGGATAGTTTTCTATGGGTAAAAAGAGGAATAAGAGGAATTGACTGGTATACACGTCGGCAAAGCAAGGGGCGGTGGTAGGGTGCTCTGCTTTCAAGCACAGCTGGATTTAGCAGCTCAAGTGACGTCACCAAGGGCTAGAGCAGCCAACTCAACCCACTTTGGGACGATCTCAGTTTCAGCACAGGGATGTCCACACTCCAGGGAAAGCTGTCTGTCCCAGGCACACCAGCATGGTTGGTCACCTTAGCAAGAGCCCAGTTTTTCTGTCTCTCTGCTCTGCCTTCCTCGGGGTCAGCATCTCGCTCAGATTCCCCAAGGTGGCCCCTTGAACATTTGTGTGGTCGTCCCATGCCAGGTGCCCACCACTGTTAAATTCATTGTTTTTTTTTTAAAAACCTCTTACTCCAATTTTATTTTAAAAATCTTCCTACTTTTTTCATGTGTTTAAGTTTTTTGTTAAGCTTCCCACAGCCTCCCACAAAACCTTTTTGGGAAGCAGTGCATCTAGAAATCCGAAATAAATAAACACATCACTCTCCTTCCCCCAGCTGTCCTGGCGAGAGCAGCGTTCCCGGCAGAGCTGCCAGGCTTCCCGATGGGTCAGGACTGACGAAGCAAGTGAATTCTTTAGCCTGAATGATCAGGTTTGTTCCTCTAGACTGGTCAGTGAGCAGGACATTGCCAAGTCCCCTCTTCCTGCTGTGCCTGGTAAATGACCAAGGAGGTCACTTGTTTTGGTTTTAATTCATCCGCATACAGGTTTGGGCAATAAGCTGTCTCCCTGGATTCTGGTTCAAGTTATCACATGGTGGCCCCCACATTTGTGACATTCAAGGCTTGGGGCAGATGCCAAAAGGAACAAGAAACAACCTTTGGTCTGTGGGAGTAGAAGCATCTCGGTCTCCCCTTTCTTGGGCAGGGCGAGCGCCTTCACGGGTGGAATAGTGCCGGGAATGGGAGCAGGGTTTGGAGCAGGACAAGCCTGAGTTCAAATCTCCGCCCTTAGCTGTGTGACAGTGGCAAGTCGCTTAGTGTCTCTGGGCCAAAATCCTTTTCTCTGGTCCCCAAAGTGCAGGGGCCGTCACAGCACCTCCCTTACAGCATGGACTGGAACAGTGGGTGCAATTGCCCAGACCAGGCTCACAGGAGGGTTGCACGAAGCAGCAGCTAGCAGAGACCTTTTCTCTTTTCCATCCCTGGTCCTGCCCCTGCCCTTAAATACTTTTGAGTGACTGTGAATCCCCCTCAAAAAATTAATTCAAACTAGCAAATTCAAAATTCAATTGAATGGCTCACGAGCATCTGTAAAGTGAAAACAAACAAACAAACAAAAAAACCAGATACATCAAATGTAGGCGGGGATGGGGACTTCCCTGGTGGCGCCCGGGTTAAGAATCCGCCTGCCAATGCAGGGGACACGGGTTCGAGCCCTGGTCCGGGAGGATCCCACATGCCATGGAGCAACTAAACCAGTGCACCACAACTACTGAGCCTGCTCTCTAGAGCCCACGAGCCACAACTACTGAGCCCTCATACCACAACTACTGAAGCCCACGCACCTAGAGCCCGTGCTCCACAACAAGAGAAGCCACCGCAATGAGAAGCCTGCGCACCGCAGTGAAGAGTAGCCCCCACTCGCTGCAACTAGAGAAAGCCCGTGCGTAGCAACAAAGACCCAACGCAGCCAAAAACAAAAACAAAACCAAAACGTTGGCGAGGATGTATAGCAAATGGGACTCTCACCTGCTGGTGGTGAGGATGTAGCTTCAATCACCTTGGAAAGCAGTCTGGCAGAATCAGCTAGAACAGACATTTCACAGATCCTGTGGCCCAGCTCAGCTAGTCCATTCCTAGGAGGACACCCAGCAGAGACAAGCATGGACAGATGCAAGAGTGTTCACAGCTGCATTTTCTTATTAGACAGAAACTACCAAACGCCCATCAACAGTAGAATGAAGAAACAAATTTGCTATGGCCACATAATGGAATATTATACAGCAACGAAAAGGAAACAAACTACAACTAAACACAGCAAGATGGGTAAGTCACGACATTGAGGAAAAGAGGCCAGGTACAGTGGAAGAAGTATTACACTGTTTTGTTTGTATAACTTGCTAAAATAGGCAAAACCAACCTACGGAGTGAGAGTTGTGGTTACTCTGGGGGGCCGGGGTGATGACTAGAAGGGCAACTCTGGGGACCATGATGCTATTTTTTGATTTATTCCAGGTGCAGAAACTGTCACTCTGTGTTCACATTTTGCACATCCTGCGTGGATATCATACTTCAGTAGAAAACTGAAAGTAACTACAGTCACATCATCTTGATCGTGTTTCCCTCATCCAAGGGCTGTGGAGACCAGGCTGACGGTGGCTCCCCAACATCCTGTCTCAGCTGAAATGTCGCCTTCTCAGAGGAGCCTCCTCTGAAAACCTGTCCCAAAGCGGCCATTGGCATCACCACAGCCCTGTGAATTCTCTACCGACCCTGTCACTGTCTCCCTCAGGGCTGCCTTCTCTGGCTGGTGGATTGTCACTTGCCGGTCTGGTGCCGATGGTTCATTGTGTCGTGCCTGCCTCGCCTCCCAGCCTGTGAGCGCAGGAGAGCAGGGTCCTGTCCGTCTTCCTCCTGCTCTGTGTCGTTTCCGTAACAGCGGCTGGCACAGAGGCAGAGCTGAAGGAGGCTCTGTGAGTGTCAGGTGCTGAACGGACTAGTCAGATATCTGTCCTCAGAACAGAGGAGTGGAAACGTGCATCATTTTTACATCCAGGGAGGGGGAGAACAGTAGATTGATGGGTCATTTGTTACCTTTTCCCGTGAGCTGTTCTTTATTTCCAAATCTCTGATCAGGAATGATCAATGTTAGCCAAAGTAGCATTCTGAGGATGAGCCGTAGGCGGCCAGAGAAAGGCTTAAGGAATGACGCTGACGTTGAGCACCCCGTAGCCAATGGCGGGGACGGAAGGTCACGGCTGGGCAAGGGCTGGGAAGAAATGCTGCCCAGATGAGCCCGTCCCGCACCCCGCTGCTCACAGGCCCCGCCTGGCTGAGGACACACGGGCAGGAGCAGTGACAGGTCTGCGTACACACGTGACTGGCCGGCGGGTGTCATGAACCAGGCGTGCCAGGCTCTGCCGCCGCCATCACGCCCGTGCACGCAGGCCTCCAGCCTGCCAGACTATTTATACCCCTGGAATGTCACCAGGCCGCCGGGAAGCAAAGACCCTTGTAATGCATCAAGGCCACGGCCGCCGCCCAGTCTCGGCCCAGGGCATCCGAGAAGCCCCACTTGGTGTTATCAGCAGACCCCTCTGAAGATAAGGAGCCTCCGCCTGGCCCACTAATGGTGTTATTTTAGGGACCACTCAGAAGGACAGGATGAGATGGAGGCCCGGGTCATCTGTCATCCTTCCCTTCATCAACACTCGAAACAAGAATGGAACGAAGACCAGTGCTTGTTTGGAGGGCTGGAGAGGCCACTGAGCCAGAAAATCACCCTCTGCAAAGACACCCGGGGAAGGAATTTGCTCAGAGCGACTCTCCGTCCCCCTCAGAGCACCTCTGGGCGACCCACCCACCCCGAGGCCAAGTGGGTTGCCAGGTGGAGGCGCAAAGCCGTTGCTCCCCAACTCTGGGCTGGACAAAAAGGGTAAGATGATTTCTGCTAAGATGTCCTGAAATAGAGAGATCTGGATTTGGATTTGGTCAGGAAGGGTCAGAAACTCAGATATGCAGTTTCTCTGTTGGCTTTAGCAACTGAAACGATTTTTATTCAGCATTTCTATAACGTGATTAAGTTCTATGTGCACCATCAAGGGTCAAGGGCAAGGATGTGGGCCTCTGAGCAAATGGTGGCCACGTCTCCCCGCCCCGCCCCGCCCGCCGGACCTCCACCTTCACCACCACCGTCCCAGACCCCCACCCCAGCACACAAGCGCAAACTTTTCTCGGGAATTATTTAGTCTGTCGCTCAGCGGCTTGTTTGTGCCATTAAATAATGACACGAGTTTGGGAGAACATGGATCTCAGGCCAGAGTCATCATTCCTAAACTCCCCCAGCCCCTGCCTTTCCTAGAGCAGGAAAAGCAGAAAAGACCACAGGGTTTGGGATGAAACTCAGAGGGTCACTTCACTGCTCCATTAAAGCACACTCCTGGCTACACCTGAGAAAACGTCTCACAGATGATCCCGAAACGCTGCCCAGATGCCAAAGGGGCCAATCAGGTGGAGCCAGCAGACACCCCCGATCTAACCTTGATCTGAAAGGGCGAGGCCCAGGGGGCCAGGGTTAAAGCCCTCTCCAAGGCCCTTCAGCTACGAGGAGCAGAGCCCAAGTCTCCTGATTCCGGGCTTGTTAATAGCAATACAGGCATTTATTCATCAAACCGTGTCAAGGAAGCCCTGCTGTGCACCAAGACTTGGGTTGGGCATAGGGACACCACGGCGACCAAAACAGACAAAATCCCTTGTCCTCTGGAGACCAAGATGGACAACAGCCACATAAATAAGTAAAAACATTCAGTTTGTCAGGTGGCAACGAGCTTTACGGAGGGGAAACAAGCAAGGAAGAAGACAGGAAGGGTGGGAGGGGGGAGTGGAGTCACCAGCGGGCAGCAGAGGAAGGCTCGAGGACAAGGCGATTTGGGGAGAAGATCTGAGGGAGCTTAGGGAACAGCCTGCAAGCCGTCTGGAGGAACTGCATTCCTGGCTGGGGGGTGCAGCAAGTGCAAAGGCCCTGAGGCAGGAGCGCACACCTGGGATGTGGAGACCAGCAACGGGGGTGCTGCAGCTGGAGCAGAGTGTGTGAGGGGAGGGGCGGCAGAGTGGCGGTGACGGAGGCTGATGATGGCCCCCCCCAAGATGGTCATGTCCTAATCCCTGGAACCTGCGAATGTTACCTTACGGAAGGTGACGTACGTTGGTCTGTATCAACCATTTTCATTCACAACACTTCTGACACCAAATGTTGGCGGGGGGGGGGGGTGGTTCTCCCCACACCAACCAGTTCTCTAAATCTCTGGATACCAACCGGGTGTCCTACAATTCAATTCAGTTCTGACGCTATCTCCCTGGATAGCACAGACCCTGAGTTTAAGGGCTCAGGCACCAAATGCAAATCCCAGGTTGTCACCTGCACTTTTGACCGACTGGCGATAAATCAGGGGTTTCCACACACCCCTCCTCAGGTTTGATAATTTGCTAGAACAGCTTACAGAACTCAAGAAGGCGCTTTACTTACTATTACCCATTTATTATAAAGGATACAACTCAGGATCAGCCACGTGAAAGAGATGCTCAGGGAAAAGTGCAGTGGGAGAAGGAGCCCGCGGCCCCCAGGCCTTCCCAACCACCACCGTCCCTCACCTCCATGCGGTCCCCAACCTGGAAGCTCTCCAAACCCTCCTTCAGGTCAGGGGTGGGGCTGAAGGTTTCGACCCTCCAATCACAGAGTCTCTTTGCTCAGTCAAGGGTCACCTCATTAGCATAAACTCAGGTAGGGTTGAAAGGAGCTAGTTATGAAAACTAGACAATCCTAAAACTCCTATTCTCCCCAGCACTCAGGAAATTCCAAGGCGTCTAGAAGCTCTGTGCCGGGAATTAGAGACCAAAGACCAAATATTTATTTCTTATTATGTCCCGCCTTGCAAAAGGGACTTTGCAGATGTGATTGAGGATGTTGAGATGGGGAGATTTTCCTGGGTTGTGTGGGTGAGCCCGATGTAAGCACAGGTTCCCTGAAAGACAGAAGGAGGAGGGCTGGACAGAAAGATGTGAAGAGACCTAAAGATGCTACCCTGCGGGCCTTGGAGATGGTGAAGGGGCCAGTCCTCTTTAGACTTCAGACCTCTAGAACTATAAATCTGTGTTGCTTTAAGGCACTAAGTTTGTGGTACACTCAGCCCTCTGTATCCATGGGTTCAACCAACCATGGATCAAAAATAGTCGGAAAAAGATTCCAGAAAGTTCCAAAAAGCAAAACTTGAACTTGGTGCATGCGGATAGCATGTACATTTTATTAGGTATTTTAAGTAATCTAGAGATGATTTAAAGTGTATGGAGGATGTGTGTAGGTTACACGCAAGTACAGAGAGGGGTCCTGGAAAATGAGGCACGACTGTAGTTTGTCACCGCGGTCACTGGTAACGGGAAACTTGGTCGGGGGCGAGGGTCAGATCCTGTAGGTTCTTTTTGGTTCTTTTACTCTGAGCAGGGTGGGAACCCGTGGGGGGCTTTGAGCAGAGAGTTCTTGTTTAACAGCATCACTCTGGCTGCCAAGGTGTGCTCTGCTTACATCATCTCATTTAATGCTCCCAACAGCCCTAAGAGGTTATTATTGTTGTGCCCACTTGACAGAAGAGAAAACTGAGGCTTGAGGAGCCATGCGGCGTGCCCAAGGTCAATCGGCTCATAAGAGGCTCCAAGTTCATCGTTTAATGGGGCATACAAGATCCTTTGTTTAGTGGCCCCACTCGCTGTAGGAGTTTCCCCTCAACTGTCCCTAAAATAAATGCCCAGCTCTCTACTCTCCCCCGTCACGGTCTCCTGCAAATGTCCTTCCCAAGAGGCAGACAACACCAGAGAGTAGACTCCTGAGCGCCAATCCAGGGGCTGGATATCACTGGGGGGGGGGGGGGGGGGGTGTCTCTAGGAGGCCGGATGGGGGCGATCCAACCCCATTTCCTTCCCTTCCTCAGCTCTGAGTTCTTAAGTAAGTGGACCCCACCCCTCAAAATCTCCCCATAGCTCCCAGGCTTCTGTTGGCTTGATTTCAGTTTCCGTAATTCGTTGGTTCTCAACTGGGAGCGGTTGTGCCTCCCAGGGGACATTTGGCAATATCTGGGGACATTAGTGGTTGTCACAACAGGGGGATGCTACTGGGGGCTAGAGGGTGGCGTCTACAATGCACAGGATGGCCCAGCAACAGAGAATGCCCGGCCCCAAATGCCGGTGGTGCCAAGGCTGAGAATCCCCTCACTTAACCTCTTCCCATCACAGGTCTTCCGCCGGCCTTGGCTTTCTCCCCTGGGGTCTGTCCTCAGCTCCGTGGGCTCAGGGCCTTCTACCTGGGGTTTCTGCACACTTGGACCGCACACCTGGCTAACATCTCTTCAGCTGGTGCGAATCCTTCCCCCAACGCTGGCCATCGTCTGGCCTCTCCCTTGACCATTCATTTGCTCGCCTGCTCTCTTTGCCATTGCATGCGCCATCCAAGAGAGGGGGGCCTCATCCCCCCCACCCCCATTCACAGCGTATCCTCAGTGCCCAGAACACTGTCCGCAGCCCATATATGTCCCAAATGTCCTTGCTGAACAGTGAATGTGGCAGAGGACATATCGGACCCTGGGCCTGACACCAAAGTTCTTGTTCTGTCCACTGGGCACAGGACTGGCTAAGGAAGCTTCAGGACCTGGAGCAGCATGGAAACGCAGGGCCTTCTGGGGCACAGAGCCCCGGGTGACTGCCCAGGCCACACGTCCTCGTGGTGGGGAGGGGGGGCGGGTAGCTGGCACCATTTCACAGCACTGGCCGCTGATGCTGGGACATGACTTGTGGCCATACTGCAGAGCTCACAGCACTAAAGCAGGGCCAGCCCAGGGCCTGCGTTCCATGGAGTGGGGGGCTTGAGACCCTGCCCCACTCGGCCACTTCCTCTGTCACCAGGGAGCCGTGGCTGGGAGAGGGTGGGTGGGAAGGACTGAGTGCCAGGGAAGGCGGCGCTGTCCTCCTGGGCCAGGTGCACTTTCTTGTCTCAACAGCTGTCGCAAATCCATAGACTTTGGAGAGTTCTGTGTTCTTCCTCTTCTGTTTTTATTTCCTCAAATCTAAGACCAAGAGAGGCTGGGGCCAGAGTCCTGAAAGGGTCTGAGCCAGGAGGACCCGATCCACAGGCAGAGGGGAAGCATGTCTAGGTCACGGTCAGTATTCCTAGAAGGGGTGGACGGGCTCCAACCTGAGTGCAGGGCTGGGGCCCCAAGAAGGACTGGGTCCTGGGAGAGAGGGTAGGAAGTTGCCCAAGGTCCCACAGCTAACAAAATAAGTTAGATAGGCTTTGAGCTGGCGCTGATCCCAGGCCCCTCTGCCCAGCATGCACTCCCTCTGTGGCACGAGGATTCACCTCCACCTCAAATAAATACGTGTAAGAAGGCAGCGGAGGTCTTCTCCCAGGGGAAGCGAGCGCGCGCTCAGCTGCCTCCGTGTGTGACCTTGACCGGGTGCCACTTCCCGTCCCAAACACCAGGCAGAGGGGTTTGAGTGCTCACCCCACCACCAGCCTCTGCAGATGGGAGACGGGAAAGGCTCAACTGGGGCAGGGGAGATTAAAATGCCACGTCCTCCTTGAAGCCCTCCCTTATTCCCTTACCTCCCCCCGCCCCAGCTCTTCCCATCAAGTCCTCTCCTGCTCTTAGCACGTCCTACGACCCCACTGCAAAGTCCCTCTGGGGCCCTCAAAGCCTTTGCCTCGCTGACTTCATTCCTGCCCGACTCACTCTGCTCCGGCCACAAGGGCAGGCTTCCTTGCTGTTCCTCCAACCTGGCAAGCAAGTCCCACCTCAGGGCCTTTGCATGTGCAAATCCTTCAGGCAGAAATGCTCTTCCCCATGGGGACCCCTATCGCTCCCCACTCAGAGTCCTTCCCTGACCATGCTTTCCAAGAGCCTCTCTGCTGACACCACCCACCCTTCCCTGGCTCACTCTTTCTTCCCAGCACTCATCACTAAATGGGTCACCCCTAGCCGGCTTGCCCATCAAGCACAGCAGACACCATGCTCGGGAACCACGGTACTTTTAGGAGCTCACAAAAATATTTTAATATCTTTTGAAATGAGAAGATAAAAAAATACGATGCAGCCTGGTTAATATTCATCTCTATACCAACGCAGTCATGAAGGAAAATCTGTATTATTTTATATGGAAGAAGAAGCCCACGCAGCCACGGTGCGGTACCAGATACTATATGTTTCCTGTGCCCTCGAACATGTGCTTCCCTGAGCGGATGCTTTGCTCCTGTATCTCCAGTGCCCGCAGCCTGGCACACAGAGGACGCACAAGGAACTAGTGAATGAAGGCTTCTGGCCAAAGAGGAAGCCTGTGAAGCCCTCAGAGACACCTTTGCGCCTGTGAAGGGCACCGTGGTTCAGCCATCCTTGTTTATGGTCTGCCCACTCCTCCAGAGCTGACACGGCCCGGCACCCCGTGCCGCACCTGGCTGCAGCATGACTGGGTGAAGGCTCAGAATTGGAGGGAAGCCGGGCTGGGCTCCCAAGCCCATTTCTAGTCGTGGGATGAGACAAGGAGCTGCAGTGCTCACACAGCAGCGCGGGTGGCGGCCAGGGGCATTCTGAGGACCACAGTGCTCTACGAGGTCCCAAAACTCTGCAGCAGGAAAGTGGGGGCAAGGCCTCAGGAGCGGGACGTGTAGCTTCATGACGGGGGGCCGAACGGTGCTACCCCAAAAGATATGTCCACATCCTCGTCCTTAGTACCCGGGAATGTGACCTTATTTGGAAAAAAGGTCTCTGCAGATGTCATTAAGGACCTCAAGGCGAGGAGATCATCCTGGATCATCTGGGTGAACCCTAAATCCGCTGACAAGTGTCCTTTTAAGAGACATGCGGAAGAAGGACATAGAAAAATGGAGAAGCCATGTGAAGACTGGCAGAGATTGGAGAGATGCAGCCACAAGCCAAGGCTGCCGGCAGCCACCAAAGGACGGAAGAGACACGGAAGTTTCCTCCCCTGAAGCATCTGTAGGGAGCGTGGCCCCAATGACACCTTGAGTTTGGACTTACAGCCTCCAGAACTGGGAGGATACATTTCTAGTTTTTTAAATCACTAGTTTGTACTTTGTGAGGGCAGCCTCAGGAAATTAATACGCTCAGCTTCTCCAAAAGATCTGGACAGAGGGAAGGACTCACATGTGAGAATTTTCTAAGCAGATGGCCCCAGTGACCACTGCTGACCCTCCCAGGCTCCCAGCAAGGTCCACACACTACCGTCACCAGGCAGTGAAGCAGAAATCAGAGGTGAGGCAAGCTATATGTACAGCAGGCAGGGCTGGCGGGCCCAGCCAGGGGGGATGCTAGAAGTTCGGCAACATGCTCACAGAGGAAGGCCCTAGAGCTGCCTGGAAGCAGGAGGGAGACCAAAAGCCTGAGCCTGTGGTCCAGGAACTTGGCACGGATTCAGGGATGGACGTAAGGAATTGGGGAAGGTCATTTGGAGAGGCAGGGCTGGGGGCCGGGAATCCCCACATTTCGTGAGCAGACCCAGGAGACTAACTCAGGTGAGCATGGGATCGAGGCCAGGCTTTGGGTCCCAATTCCAGTCCCAGCAATTATTAGCCGGTGACGTTGAGTAAATCCCTTCACTTCTTCAGGCCCTCTCAGCACGGCCAGCAACGATGTCAGGCCAAGTGGTGGAAACCATGGTCCCTGACAGAGGTGCTCCGTAAGTGGGACAGGGAGAAGAGGCACCAACGCAAAATGCTCCAAGGTAACAACGAGCAAGAGAGGTAGGAACCAGGAGAGGGCAAGGTGAAGGCCAAAGATGAGGCCGCCTGCCGTGCTGCAGCCACAGACACGCCTGCCTACAGGGGTCCAGCTGGAAAGGGGAAAGTGAGCCAGAAATGAACAAAAGGCTTCTCCTCTTCCCCCGAAGTGCGTGGCTCTTTCAGTCCAGGCTTTACCTTCCTACTCTTAATAGAGACATGGGTACAAATCAACAAATACCTACAATTTTTAAAACAGCAACTGACATTCGCACCTTCATGAGACAGACAACAGGGAGCAGTGGAGACTGTGGCAACAACTGCTCTTTGGCTCCAGCCGGGAGCTGCCACGCAGGAACGGGGCCCAGGGTGGCCAGATCTGCAGACCGCTCAAGGGAAGGCAGAATCTGAGGTTTTTTTCACCCCAATCTTCTGAGTTTCAAAAATGTGTTGGCAACGAATTCAACCATGCAGGAGGAATAAGATACGTCTGCAGGCTGCATCTGGCCCTCTGGTTTGCAGCTCTGGTCTTCAGCCTGGAAACAGAACAAAAGCTACATCACGCATCAGGACAATGACAGGAGGGTTTGGAAATCACAGGGGCTGGAACTTGTTAGGAGCGGCTGCTTCATTGGAGACAACAGGGCAAGATGAAGCAGCCGGCCAGGGAATGGGCCCAGATTCTAACAACCATCAGGTGACCTCAGCGTGCACTTCAAAGCGGAAGGGGACCCAAGACGCTGCTCCACGCTGCACGGCTGCAGGCTGCTGCATGCACAGCGGGCCCCTGGCTACCTTCACCAGGCCCGCTGTGGGCCGTCTACGGCTCCAGCCGGGAGCCAGCAGCAGCCCCCAAGCCGCCGAAATAATTTGCACCGGACAGTGTTGGCTCCGGGGTCCGTGCTGCTTTAAAGTTTTGGGTGTACACTCCCCCTACCCCCACTACTATTTCTTTTTCTTTCTTGTGCCTCCATTTTATTGGGATGACTAAATCTTTCAACTATGTTAGCAGTAAACACAGCTAATTTACCCCCTGCCTCTCCGAAACAGCTGCTGACAGCTGCAGTGTAATTCAATCAAGGATCGCTGTAGCTGAGCCTCCACCAAATTCACATTTGTTGTTTGCTTCCATCTCTCCTGCCCGGAGCCCCACACAGCTGCATCAAATACTGACGAGCGTCCCTCTCTCCCCAGGGCCTGAATGATAAACAGCGTGTTGATGGTGGAGGCCAAGGCAAAGAGTTCTCAGCACACCAAGAGAACTCCAATATCCAGGCGCTGAGAGAAAAAACAACACAGACATACACAGGCCCAAAACCAGAACCCTTTTTATTTTGTCTATTTATACAGCATTTTCTCTGAGGACTGCTCTACGCAACGGCTGAAGGTACATTGGTCTGACCATGAATAAATAGTCTTAAATAAGAAAATAAACAGGTTGGAGGGAAGCGAGTAAGCTCATCGTCCTGAACAAGGGATTGGAGAGGGTCTAAAATGAGCTTCAGACGGACATAAATAATTTCTTTGTTTAGTAACAACTATTTACATGCTTCAGTGTACAAATGATACGAGCCAGATGTCGGCTGGGGTGTACGTGGGGACAAAACGTGCACCAAGAGAATCACAGCAAAACCCCCAGATCTGTCGACAGACAAAACAAAATGTAACAAAAACACCGACTCTTCCCCATTGACCGGGCAGGGTGAAGGCTGCAGCCCAAGCTACTGAAGAAGAAAACATAAAAGAAAATGAAAACAGCGTCCCTGTGTTTCCAGGAACCAACTCAATCAACATGGAGAAGCAGTTTCCCACTAGACCAGATCCCGGGGCCACAGGCCTCACCGGGATAACCCTGTTCTTTCTTCACAGAGAGCCTGGTCGTCTCCAAGGCTGCACTGCAGCTGGAGGCTGGGTGCACGCCATTTAGGGGACCCACCAGCTAAGGCAAGGGAGGCTCACGCCAAGAGCCGCGTCAGAAATGGCACCTTCGAGTCAGGACACTCTCACGACAGCTTCTGGAGGCTTCTGTTTGAGATTCACATCTGCACACCCTGCATCCAGCAGACCTCCCACTGTGTCACCTTTCCCTTACTTCGAGGGGCCGATTCTTGCGCAGAGTCCTCAAAAAGGGGTCTGCGAATGAAAAGAGGTGACCACGGAGGCCCTCATCAGAGCCCAGACTCCAGGACACTGCTATCGATGACCAACGGAGGAGCTGGCTTGGGGGACTGACGGTCCCCCTGCCCACCCACCCCTGTTGAAGGCTAGCGTGCTTCTGAAAGTAGGGCTATGGTGGCCGGAACTCAGGATCAAGCTGCAGGTTCTGTCCTGAGCTGTCCGCCTCCATCTGCCAACCCTCACTCACCTCCTACCACGGGGAGTGTTGGCAAACCAATTCCAGGCGTCTGCCGCTGCTTCACATGCCTGTTTTAACTTCTGCCACCACGCACTCGGCTGAACGATGGAACCTATTTATTCTTCGAGGTCCACTCCAAGCAGAAAATTTCCCTCTCCCCTGCTGGCCAAATCTTGGCTTCTGGGTGAGTTTACGTAAACAGTGGGCCTCGGCAAGCCTCAGAATGAAACCGGAATGGCACGGAGAGGGGGCCTCCCCTCCCTCCGCCGGCCACAGCTTCTGTTTATGAAATCAGAGTAAACCAAGAAATGGGGATAAATTGTTTAGGAAAATATATCTCTACCATCCTAACCATTTTCATTCATTCGTTTTATTGTGACATTTATTACAGGGACTTCCGCGTTAGTCTCCCTCTCGCACAGAGACGAACGTGCCCACCCCTGGCCGCGGCCCCTTCCCCCCGCTGCTGGTGGCCGGGCTGAAGGGTGTCATCATTACCCCTGGGAACGAGTCGGTGCACAGCTGAGACTTCACAGCCAGCGATCGGGGCCCGGCAATTTTTCCTGATATATGTTTTCCCTGTTAGGTTTTGCCTGCAGCAGCTTGTAGGATCTTGTCTGTAGGATGCCAACGAAAAACGGATCAAAAGCCATCTGCCTCTCAGATTCCTTAACGCTTCTACAGCGCTGCAGCTGGAGAGGGGGACGGGAAGGCCTCGCGAAAGGCAGCTGGGCTGCGGGCTCCTCGCCGAGGTGGTGGGAGACGCTGGGCGGCGAGGGGCCCAGGATCTGGAGAAACGTGGCCCCGAAGCGTCTGACTTCCAGGAGGGGCTAGTGGCAACCACAGGCCCGGACAACCATGTTTCTGTATTTCTTCAGGATGACGTTGGAACTGTCATCGAAGTAGAGCACGGAAATGGCATTGAGCTGAGTCGGAGCACAGCAAGGCTTGGGCACCGTTTCCGGGTTGATGAAGTGCACCTGGAACACACACCAAAACGGTGGCAGTGGTGAGACCCGGTGAGTCACTCCTCCCTGGCCTCAGTATTCCTAAAAGGAACAGGTACTGCTTGGACAAAAGTCCCCCGCAGGTGACACTCACCGGTCACTCCCAGTTCTAAGCGCTTGATGGGTAACTAACTCAGCTCTGGGGTTATTCTTGATTCACAGATGAGAGAACCAAAGCATAGAGGGTCACCCAGCACATGGCGAGGAAGACACTTGGGGCCAGGATGTGGGGCTGTCCTGTGCACGGTAGGATGTCTGACAGTATCCCTGGGCTACACCCACTAGAATTCAGAGGCACTCCACCCCACCCCCGCACCGGGACAACTAAAAATGTCTCCAGACATTGTCAAATATCCCCTGGGAGGCAAAACTGCCCCAAGTGGAGAACCACTGGGCTAGACGAGGGTCGGCCTGCAGGCCGATCCCTGCTCCACCGCCTGTTTTTATGAATAAAGTTTTATTGGCACACGCCACGCCCATTCATCTACACAGCATCTGTGGCTGCTTCTGCTTCTGCATTACACAGCATCTGTGGCTGCTTCTGCTTCTGCATTACACAGCATCTGTGGTGAAAGGGTGCAGCATGGACTTTCAGCTCTCGAGGTCGAGAATATTTACTATCTGGCCCTTTCCAGAAAAAGGTCGCCAACCTCTGGGCCAGACCTGTCCTGTCCAAGAAAACTATCACGCAAACCACATGTGTAATTTAAAACGTTCTAGTAGCTACATTTTAAAAGGTGGAAAAGAAAGAGGTGAAATTAAACAGTATATTTACTCTAATCCCAGATTTCAAAAAATTATCATTTCAACATATACTTAGCATAAGAAATCATTAATGAGATATTTTACTTTTTTTTTATACTAAGTCTTCAAAACCCAGTGTGTATTTCTGTAGTTGCAAAACATCTCGATTCAGACTGGCCACGTTTCCAGTACTCACTGAAGAGCCACCACGCAGGAGTGGTCACTGTATCGGATGGTGTGAGCCTAGACTATACTAGGCTGTTCTGCATCTTAAGCAGTGAAAATGGGAGGCAGAGAATTCAGGCAAACCCGTGGGGGGATGGGCAAACCCTTGGGGGGATGGGCAAACCCGTGGGGGGATGGGCAAACCCGTGGGGGGGACGCCCACAAGAAGGGAGGAGGTCCAGAGGTAAGGACGAGGAAAGGGGTCAGCCAGTTGCCCAGGTTTATTGTTCCTTCTGGCTCGTGGGCGCCTACGCACCTTACGGGTGGTGGGGCTCGGGGACAAACTAATTCAAACGTCGGCAGCGGCCACGCAAGTGCCACGGATGACCAAACTGGGCCAGGAGTCAGACCATAGGGGACGGTGAGGACCGGGGCAAACCAAAGGGAGATGGACACAAGCTGCCCAAAGCCAGTGCGATCGGATGTGCCGAGTGCTCAGGCCAGCTGTCAGTCCTGTTCTGTTTTTATGAGAAACCTCCAGGTGGGCCAACCGGAAACCCTGTGGATGACCCTCCGCCCCCAAGCCCCAGTCTATGACCTCCCACGTAGGTCAGCGTGCTTTTTAAACTGTTTTTTTATGTTTAATCTCAAACCTCACAAATCTAAACCTTCCCCCATCTCCTCCATCCTTGAATAATGTTAAAGCAAGTCCCAGATGTTAGCTCGCTTCCTCTATTTCGCTAGGACTCTCTAGAAAGCAGGGATTCACTTCCTTTTCAAACATGACCTCCGTTTCAGAATAATCAAAGGACTCATTCTGATCCTACAGCTTCCTGGTAAATTGCAGATGGAGAGAGTGTCACAGGGCAGCCAGGCTTCTGCTCCGTGGGCAGGGCTCAAAGAAGGGTGGAGGTGTGCTCCTGGCAGCCTGGGAGACACCCCCGTCACTCTGGTCCTCGGAGCAGGACAGAACAGGGGGACACTGGCACGGGGGACAAGTTCAGGCCAAGGAACAGGCTGGGGTGACTCTTCATTTCCAGCCTGAAGACCTTCGGTCCTGAATAGGGCTTCAGAGTTTACTGCTGTGGGAGTGGGGGTCCTGGCAAAGCAATGCTTCAAAAAAGAGGCCTTCCCTCAAAGGGCAGAGCCTAATCCAAATAAACGGAACAGGGGAGCGAGAAGTAACACACGGGGCAGGGACAGGGAAGAGGGAGGCAGGTTACCAAGCAAAAGCAGCACAGAGCTCTGCAACAGACAGACCCGTGGTACAGAGGAGATGGGCCTGGGTAGTGAGCTCTCTATCACTAGAAGCATTCAAGCCAGAGAGGAGGACCAGTTGTCAGGGAAGGCCCAGATCATGTTCACAGCAAGAAGGAAGATAAACAACGTCTCTGAGCCTCAGATTCTAAGCTAAAGAACAAAGTCTCGAACTCATATCACTCTTGTTGTTGGTAAAGTAGTAAAAATAACATCTGTTGAGTGTCCTCTGTGCTGGATACCCCGTTAAGAGCTTTAATTGCATCATCACACCGAATCCTCCAATGACCCCGTGAAAGTTCAAAGAGCCCCATGGCTGCCCCCCATCTCTCTACCCTATTGTCCTGTTTGCCATCTTCCTGTCGTTCCCTTCTCTGTTCTCCCTGAAGTCCCCGCATTTGTTCACTTGACTGCTTCCCTGCCTGGAAAATGAGGCTCTGAGTGCAGGGACCACGTCTGTGATGTTCCCTGTATGCTGTTCCCTGCAGCGTCCCCAGCTGTCAGCGCAGGGTCTACATGTAGTAGATGCTCAATAAACACCCTTGAATGGCTGAACCACAGAGTTCAAGGCCAGGAGGCAAAGCCACGAGCTCTGGGAGGGGATGAGCCCTCAAGCCTACCCGACCTGGAGGAAGCCCAGACGTTGCAGGGCCTGTGGATGTGGATGCTGACAGCCAGGAACAGCAGTCGCCTGACGGAGGCAGGGCCAGGGCGACCGCTGTTACGCACAGTGGCCTTTACCCACGATACCTTTAGGAGCCCACGAAACTGTTCTAACTGCTTCTAAAATTAGGAGAAATAAAGGCACTCTAGGGTTGAAGACATACACAAAGATTATAATACATGTTAGTAACTATAATTTCTAGTCTTGTTTTACGGAGGTAGGGCCCACGAAAGCAAAAGTGCCCTGGGCTCCTGAAAGCCAGGACGTGGTCTTGGCCAGAGACCTGCTGTGGCCCCAGCTCGGAGGAGCACGAGGCGGGATGTGGCAGCCCTGCTCCCCTAGCTGCCCATACCCCTGCCGGCGCGCAGGCCACTCACCAGTGTCTGCACGATGGCGTGGTTGGTGGCGTTCATGTAGGAGTTCAGAGGGAAGGCGCACTCCCCCTCGCAGTAGTAGGCGGCATAGCCTTCGGGCGCTATGATCCAGTCCTGCGGGAGAGAGTGGAGGACGAGGCGGGGGGCGGGTTCAGAACCACGTGGAAAGTGGGAGCCGCAGGGTCCTGCCCTCTAGGCCGCAACATTCCTCCTGTGGGCCAGACTCCGAAGCTCCCAGAGGTCAAAGGCACGGCCCACCTCCTCATTTGCAGCTGGGGCTCCTACAGAGGCAGCCTTCCATGGTCCCAACAGACTGCAGAGTGAGGGAAAGACCGCCGGGGGCTGGGCTGAGCCCAGAATGAACACTTGCTCTTCGTCGGAAGGTGGCACAGAGAGGGGTGATTAGGGTGGCATCAACCTTACCCCTACTAGGTGGTAACCCGTGGGCGGTTTGCTTTAAACAAAGCCTCCAGGCCTCACTTCACCCACCCAGGAGAGACATGACAGTAGAGCCGACCCAGCACAGGGCCTGGTACACACGTGTGCGACTATGTAAAGGATGCACGTGGTCGGGTTAGCACAGAAATGTTGTGCTAGCAATACACATACCCCTCCGGGACTCAAGTGCATTTGGGGGCTCTGTTCCAGCACTAGAACGTAAGCACGGCCTGGCACCTCTTAGACCATGGATGTTGTCATAAGAGTGAGGACAAAATCGCAGGAGGACTCCAAGCCGGCTGTGTGCACAAGTGCCCTGGGGGTGTATCTGAGGACATGATGACCTGGGAAGAATCTGGACCCTCCCACTGAACTACAAGCTCGCTGAAGGGAGAACAACAAAACCAGTGGCCCTGAGGATCTCACGATGACAACACCCTGTCCGGGGATATTTGGGCTCCATGAGGGCAGGCACATAGCTGTGCCCAGGGCTGCACCTCTAGTGCCTAGAAAAGGGCCCAGAATGTCATAGATACTCATAAAGAGTTGAGATACCCTTTTTCTAGGATTCATCCCCTGCCCTGCTCCAGTCAAATGATTCCAGAGGGGCAGCCACAGTCCTAGGACATGACCCCAGCCCTAAAACAGCTGATTGGTTCAGGAACAAGCACCTGACCCGAGCTGGGCCAATCAGCACCTTCTCTGGGAATTGGAATCACAGACAGGGGAGGGAGAAGCAGACAGGGCAGAGGGTGGAAGCCCATCCTCCAGGCAGCTGGATTCCAGCACACGGACTCGGCCACGTCTGAGAGAAGCAGCCAGTGCAGGATGGAAATGGGGTTCACATGGAGAATGAGGTTCAGAGTCCACATCGTTTGGGTTTCTGGTTCTAGCTTGAGTCTCAACCGTGTTTCTGCTCTTGGGTTTCATGGGGCATCCCTGGAGCCTCTGGTTAGGACGCGATACTGGAGTCTCAAGAGATGAGAAACACGGCTCACTGCACATGCGGGACCCAGCCCCACCACCGGGGGAGCCCACACCGGAGGCCTCACACATCCGGGGCCGATCCAGCCACCGCCGCCCTCACCTGCCAGCCCAGGTCCCGGAAGCTGACGTACAGCTCGTGCTTCTTACAGGCCTGCCTCTGGTCGCTGCTGCTGTTTTCTGAGGAGCGGCACCGGGGGGAGGAAAAGGAAATACACACAGATTAGAGTTTCCTCAGTCTAAGACAGTGGTGTGATCCCAAGCAAACTCTGAAAGCTGGAGGGTGACCCTCCTGACACAGAAGCCGTTCAAGCACCTGTAGCCTCAAAACTCATTTCCATCCCCAGCAAACGGCCTCTGTAAGGGAGGTGCCAATGCCCCCGTCTCTCTTACGCAGTCTTAGCTCACAGCTCTCTCTGGATCCTTCTGTGGACACTGTTTTCTCTTGTTTGGATGTGGACATCTGCGTGGATTCCGTGTGGGGGTCCATCTCCATCCACATCCACACACTGGCTGCAAGAGCCTACTCAGAGGGGTTACTTCCACTCAGCCTCACTTTGTGAGGCCCGCCCACCTCACAACGCTCAGCCCCGTGGAGCGGGCGGAAGGAGACTCGGACAGGGCCTGGGACAAAGCCCCACCAGCGAGAAGAAATGACAGGGCAAAAAGTCAAGTCCCACTGACCTTCCAGAAAAACAATACTGAGGTTTCTCTGAGGAACGAAAATGATGCACTGGGGTTTTCCAGAAGTATGTAAAGTTTGTAGGAACTTTGGGTTAGGAATTGAGCCCTTGTAAACATGTAGAAATCTGTTTCTCTCTCTTTGTGTCTATGTCTCTCTCTGTCTCTGTCTCTCTCTGACACACACACACACACACACACACACACACACACAGCTGCCACTGCACAACCTCCCCTGAACCCAGAAGCTAGAGGGATTCATTTTTTTTCTTAACCACGACCTGTCTCTCCTCCACCTAAAACTTCCCAGGGGCTTCCTATCAGCTTTTTTGAATATCCCCAATTGTACACGTATCTTTATATCTAGAGTTCAGAAGAGCGATTTTTTAAAATGTACAAACCAATGAGGAAAGGACACAATTGATTATGACAGAATTGCATGTGTCTTTCTAGGAGGGATCCTGGCTCCTAGGAGACACTCAGGACCAGTGAGAGGATCTCAGTGAGGGGGGCCTAGACTGGTGCGGAGGGAGCAGCCACCTTCGGGTATCTCGGGCTCTCATTACCTTGGTGCCTGGTATGTCATTCATTCATTCATACAAATTGTTAATATCTACAGATTTGCAGATGCTATTTTGGGCAGTGGAGCTACAAGTGTGAACAAAACAAAGCCCTGCCACCGAGGGGCTTATCCTCCAGTGAGAGGCAGATAATGACCAAATGAGGAAACGCCAATTCCATTCCATCTAGACGAGCGCTGTGGAGGAACTAAGGGAGGAGAGGAGGACAGGAAGGGCGGGCTGAGGGGTCTGTGCCACGGGCGCTAACCAAGGCCTTCCGAGGAGGTGATGTTCGTGTAAGAACGAAAGGAAGTGAGAGGGCGGGCCAGGGAGGAATCCAAGGGAGGAGGTCCCAGGATGAGGACGGAGCAGGATGCAGAGGAGGGTTAGGAAGTCGGCAAGAACCAGGACAGGAGTGGCGGTTCGCAGAGGGACGGGCAGCAGGCACTAGAGCCTTCCAGGAATGAGGAGGCAGCGCTGGGGTCAGCGGCCGGCGGCGTGCAGGGGGGAGGTCTGCTTCGCTGGATTGAGCTCCACGGCTGGGGGCGGGGGGAGGTTAGGGAGGATGGAGCAGGAATGGGGAGTCCTGGGCCCCCCTTCCCCACTTTGGGACCTAGCCTGAGGGCCTTGAGATAGAGAAAACCAGCTGCAGAGGTACTAGGGCTGCTGGAGGGCCAGGTGGTCACTGATATACAAAGGTCAAGCTCAAGGGAACCATCAGAGGCGAGCCCAGGAACCTCCTGGACCATTCACTGTGCCATATGGCAGGCACAGACACTGAGTGGAAATCCAGGAAGGCCTCCATTGCTGTGGCCATGCCTGTGGCCCCAGGCGTCAGCCTAGGCCAGGGATGTGGCAAAGAAGCTGTGCGTGGAGGGCCAACGCTGCTGGCTGTTTGTTGCCCTGAGTAAAGAAGGATCTGAAGCTTTGTGTGGGCTCAGTGAGAAGAATGTGCCAGGATTGATTAGCAATGTCTGCCATGAGCAGAGGAAGGGCGAGTAGGGACCTTACTGCCACTTTTCCCAACCCTGTCTGAAAACAAAGCAATGATACGTGGCTTCATGTTTGAAGCCCAAGGCCCAACAGACCAAGGACAAGAGCAGCTCATGAAGCTAGTTGTGGGCATATCAGTACGGGGTGGGCCCTGGCCCTGCCATCAGGGACCTCAGACACCTGGGTCCTTCAGGCCTCCTTGGAACGTGGCTGCTCCGGGAAGAAGTGGTTGGAACTCCTATTTCACTCTGACCTCTTACTAGCAGAAAGATGAGGAAAGGGAAGAAAAGAGATGCTCAAGAAGTAGAATCCTAGTTCCCCTGTTCCTCCTGTCCTGCCCACCCATCCCAGGCCACGGCAGCAGGCAAGCAGGAGTGGAGAGGCTACTGCTCACCCACCTCCGCAAACCCGGCCAGAGCAGCCGACAAGTTACAACCGGTGCTGGGACTCAGCTCCCACCCCCATGGGTCATCTGGTGAAAATGGCTAATGACTAGGGAGTTGGGTCCAGTCGCGGGTGAGAGGCAAGTGGAAGGGAGGCGAGGGACCCGGTTTCTCGCCCCAAACCACACGGTCTGAAGAGCAGCTGAAGGCCTTTGCGGGGTAGGGCTGGCCTGCAGGACGTGTCTCTCTAGCACACAAGGGCTGCCACAGGAGAGAGGATTCTACTCGTGTGGCCCTGCGGCAGGATTCCCAGCTCATCGCGGGAGGCAAAGCACTTCAACCGGGCGTGTGCGTACAAACACACACTCAGAGATTCTGGTTTACTAAGCCTGCGGTGGGGCCCAGGCTTCGGTATTCTTTTAAAATTAAACTCCCAGGCAGGGTTTAGGTGAACTTTAAACAGGGCCAGGAAGTAGAAATCCAGAGCAAGGAAGCAGATCCCAGGCAAGGAAGAACAGCTGCCACGTGAGACAGTGAGCGCCCCGTCCTGTGGGGTTACGTAAGTGCAGACTTGATGGGGGTCCTCACCAGAGGATGCAGTGGGGGAAGCCGAGTGTCCAATTTTAAGATTTTGAGACCAGTCCCTCCCCTTTCACTACCTCGGTTAGACCGTTACACCTGACAGACCTCCGAGCCACGGGAGTCTCCGCGGGGATGACGTTTGCTAGCCCTTCCTGCCTGATTGATATAGAAAAGCCTCTCATAAATCTTCCTATTCCAACCCTCCCTGAGTGCCCCGCCCTGCTCCCCACCATTCTCAGAGCAGCCAGAATGAGCTTCTTATCAACCCCACCCCGAATCATAGCTGGAAACTCTGCAAAGGCTTCCAAATTTGCTTTGGATGAAATTCAAACCCAAGATGAGGCTCCCGAGAGGACTCTTGACTGTGCTCACTCCCCAGCCCAGCCACATGGCCTGCCCCCCTCCACCCTCCCTCCCAGAGCTGCCACGCAAACTCCCTCTACCTGCAGGTCCCACTGCCTGCAGCGCTGGCCTCCTGCCCGCCCGGCCTGGCCCCCGGGGCACCAGCTCGCCTCGGAGCTCTCAGCTGGCAAAGTCTTCTCTGAACCACCCCCTCAAGAGTCCCTCGTCACCACGTTCCAACTCCCGGGCCTGGTGTCAGTGTGGCTGTGAATGACGGCAGGCTCCTGCCCATCCTGAATCATCTCTGCACCACGGCTGGGCTTTCACTGGTGAATCCCAGCCCCCAAGAGCCCAGCGCAGAGGAGGCTTCTAATACAAATGAAGAGATTCGGTTGGGTTTTAATTTGGGGGATCACAGATGCCCTTGGAGCAGCCTAGAAAAGAATGGATGCACCTGCCAGAAAAGAATCTAAAGATTCTTTTAGATTCAAAAGCTCTGCACACAAGCTCTGAAGCCACGTACCCACTAGTACCCACACAGCAGGACGCCCTGCTCTCGAAAACGTCACCAACCGCAGTAACTGTAATTTTCTTTTTCCTCGAAAAGGAAAATGAACAGAAATTTCAAAATTGTCCAGGTAAGGCAGAAGAAGCCATTGACAATATAAGTGAATTTGAGGGTGGCGGCCCCTTTCCCACCTCGCCGTCACCCTTCTACACGACCCCCGTGTCTCCCTTCCACGCTTCCTCCGACCAGCCCCAGGCCTCTCCCAGCTCACGATGAACCCAGAGCCGGGACGGCTCCACAGGAAAATCGTACCAGCCGTATTCAACAAGTGTTAAAATTTGCCATGAGTTTCAAGTGTCTTTCACTTGAAGAAATAAAACTAAAGATGCAGCACACTGCCCCCGTTTCCTCCTCCCCGCTCCCCGGGCAGCGGCCTCCCTCCCTCCGTTTTTTTGGAGCTATTGTTTCGTCCGCTTAGAAATTTACATGATTGGCATCTTGTTACACTCATGTTTTGCTACTTGCATTTAGAAATGAATTTATGACACAATTTATACCCGGAAGATGGTGAGCTCTGGGGTGGAAGGGATTCTGTGGGCTGTGCTTCCTGCGGCATTGGTTCCAGAACCATCTGTCAAGCACATGCGTGGATTCTGAGTCCCACCCCAGCTGGGGTCCCACAGGGGGCCCCCTGTGGGCTCCTCGGGGGCGGGCGGCGGGTGTCCACGTGTTAACCCTCCCGCCCCCAGGCGTACCTGCGACGTTGGCCACCCGCAGGGCGTCCTGGTTCTTGGGTGTCTTGGAGCGGTTCTGGCTGCGCTGCTTGCCCCCCGTGGAACGGGTGCTGCGGAGGTGGACCTCGGTGGCCTTGAAGAAGGCCACCATGAAGGGCTGCTTGTTCTGGGGCCCCTGCCGCCCGATCAGGCCTGCCAACTTGGGGTTGATGCTCTGCCCTAGACAGGAAGGAGTCAAATGCACAGAGAAGCGGTTACAGGAGAGGCGGTTAGTGGGAAGGGCTGCACAGACTCCGTTTCACCCGAGGCTCGCGATCCATCCGCGCGCCCACCACTCGTCCATCGCAAGTGTGGCCTCAGCTCTGACCCTACACCAGGTTGCTTTAGGAGCTTGGAACACGGTGGGAACCACAGAGAGAAAACTCCCTGGCCCCTGGGTGCGCCCACTGGTGGGGAAGGCGGCCAGGAAACACGCAGGGCAGGGAGCCCGTGGTGATACGTGTGTGGAGACAAACGGAGCAGGGGAGGGGTAGGACGCTGATGTCTGCAGAAGGACTCCAGCTGGTGGAAGTTCCACTCGCATCTCATTGGCCAAATCATGTCATGTGATCCACCTAAATTCAAAGGGTGGGGTCAGTCCCGCTTGGTGCCCAGGTGGGTGGGAACAGTCACAAGCAGCCCCAGTGACTGCCACCTTCTGCGCGGAGGGACCTCTTGAGCAGAGAGGTGGGTAACAGCGAGGGAGGGAGCCACATGTCAGGGAAGGGGGCAGTGCAAAGGCAAAGGCCCGGAGGTGGCGGGGGCGCAGTGAGAAAACTGGCCTCCTCTTGGAGCAGAGACTAAGGGTGAGAGGGCCAGGGGAGTTCAGGGCAAAAGTGGTGGGCACAGCAGGGGGCAGAAGCAACGCAGGGTCCTGGGGGCATCAGCGAGCCCTTTACCTTTATTCCGTTTACTCCCGCAACTTCATGTCCACCCAGAATCTCAGGATGCGACCTTATTTGAAAATAGCATCTTTGTAGATGTAATTAGTTAAGATCATACTGGATTAAGGTGGTTCCTAATCCAATGACTGGTGTCCTTAGAAGGTCACATGAAGACACGGAGATGCACGCGCACACACACACACACGGCAGCCTTGTGAAGACAGAGCCCAAGGAACACCGACGGCCACCAGAAGCTGGAAGAGGCCAGGAAGGACTCTTCCCTGGCACCTTTGGAAGGAGTGTGGCCCAGGACACCTTGGTTTTGGACTTGCAGCCTCCTGACCGTGACAATAAAGCTCTGCTGCTTTAAGTCCCAGGACACACACCCTGTCTGCATGAAGTGGAAACCACGGGGTGTTGGGCTGAGGAGTGGGCAGCTGGAATTGTTTGTAAAAGACCAACCCAGGCCACTGCTGGAGACTGAACTGCAGGGGGCGGGGCTGGAAGTGCGAGTCTGGGCAGGGGCGACGGAAAAGCACAGGAAGACGTGACAGGCACTGGACGGGGGGCAGTGAGGGCAGAGGCGGCCGGAAACCCTCAGACCCTCGATGGTTCATTTTGAAGTTCATCTTTAGAATTTATTTTATCTTCAGTGTCTTGTTTTGGAATAATTACAGATTCACAGGAAATTGTGATTAAAATGTACGGGGAGGCCCCATGTACCCTTCAGGAGGTGGGGAAACCAAGGCGGAGGGTAGGGGTGGGGAGAAGACCTGGGAAGTGGAGGACAGAGGACAAAACAGTGCGACTGAGCAGCTCCTCTCTGAAATCCCCACTGGACGCACGAGGAAAACGGGCAGGGGACAGCAGGACATCCCAGCCCAGGCCTGGCTCCTGATCTAGGGGGAGAGACAGCCTTGGAGCCAAGACGTGCTCTGGCCCGGGGCCCGCCTTCCTGGGTTCACGCCCCACCTCTGCCACTCAACACACAGATGCTCCTCCCAGCAGAGCTCTGCACGCCGGAAGTGCTCACTAACCACCGGCTAAGGGCAGCGGTCCAGGCCGGAGTGGAGACTGCACCCCGGGGAGAGTGTGTAGCTGGACAAGCAACGTGAGGACTGAGCCCAGATGCCCTGTCTCCACCTGAGAGATCCGGGGAATGCAGCAGAGGCTGTGCACGAGTGCCCGGCGGGGAAGGATCTGGAAGAAGCTTGAACAGGAGGAAGGGGGATGCCGAGAGGATGTGGGGCTCTGGATCCTGGGGGAGAAGGCGGATGAAGCAGTCATAGTGTCCTGTGCTCCGCGGGCGGGTCGAGTGTGACGGGGGCCTACAACAGGCTACCAGCTCCGGCAACGATGAGACCATTGGCCAGTATATACTTAACATCACGTCTGGTGGTGAGAAGTATTCCAAAGGAAGGTAAAGCAAGAGGACAAAGAAAGCCCACCTCACTCATGACAGAACAGCTCAGAGAGGCTGAATAACTTGCCCAGGGACACCCAGCTTGGAAGCAGGGCAGCTGGATCTGAACCCAGGTGAGGCTGCTCAACCACAGCAAATATGGTGCCTGCGAGCTGGGGGCGAAGGGTCAGAGGTCAGCGAAAGCAGTGCTTCTGAAGGCCCCGGGCCCATCCCCATCTGGAATCAGCTTCACTTGGAGCCCTCCAGACAGGCCAGATGTCCCGAAACCCGGCCTCCCAAGGGCCAGGTCAGCATTAGGGGGTTCTCTCTGGCTGTTTAACAGCAAATGTTTAAAGAGCGAGCTCTTCCACTCACCGCTACTTTACCTTAGTCGCTTTTAATGCCGGCTTTCCTGCATTCTTTAGCGGGGTTTCCTCGAGTTCACCCATCTATAATTTGAATGATTCTATAAAAGAAACCATTAAAGCCGAGCCCTCAGGAACTGTGTCCCCCCCGGAAGGCTTTTAGGGCAAAATAAAAACGCCTCCCCGAAAACCTGATGCTGTTCCAGATCCAGTAAATCCAAGCACTGGGGGCAGTCGCTGGGCATCTGAGGGAGGGTGTCTGGCTCGCTCTGGCCACTGTCAGGACAGCCACGTCCAGGGACGCACAGCCTCAGCTGAGACATGGGCAGACAGAAAGGAAAGAAGAGGGTCTCCAGGGGGTTGAAACCCACACCTGCCGCTGACCAGCCTGTGTGGGCTGAGAGAGGGGAAGTCACGTGCTGGGGCCTCCATTTCCTCATCTGTGAAATAGGGATGATGCCATTTGTCTCACCCACGCCCTCTTCTTCTTCCTACCCAACCCAATTTTTATTTAGGCAGCCGTGCCTTAGAGTGACCCCAGCCTGGCCAGAGAGGGCGGGACCTGCGGCCTTATACGCGGCAACCAACCCTCCAGCTACATCGACTGGTTCAGGAGTGGGCACGTGACCCAACTTAGTCAATGAATGGAGCACAGGTATCCTAGAAGTCTCCAAGTCCAGAGCAGCCCTCTCTTTCCCTGGACAGGATTGAGGGAGGAGGGATGGAGAGAGTCCCAGAAACAGCTACCATCTGGCAACCACGAGTAGACCACATGTCCAAATGGGGCTGACCTGCTGGAGGGAAGAGCAGAGAGACAAACAGACATGTGATCTCTGGTGGTATCACCGAGCCACTGGATCACACCATTCCTGAAGCTGAATCCTTGCCCCGGCCAGCCAAACGAATAAACCCCTTTGATTGTTCAGTCCAAGTTGCCATTTTAGGGTCATCCTTGCCCCTTTTTCAGAGGCTGGAGAACTAGGGAACAGGGTAGCAAGCCATCTTGGGCCTGGTAGAGAGCAGGCACTCACAGGTCAGGCTCTCATACTATCACCAAGTATGAGAAAAGATGAGAGCTTTCAAGGTAAAACTGACTGTCACCACAACAGACATTCACCTTCAACAAAAAACGGGGATACGGAAAACTACAGTGAAATATCACTTCGCTCCCACTAAAATAAAGGCAGACAAGAGACAAGTATTGTTGAGGATGTGGAGAGAGTGGAACCCTCTTACGCTGCTGATGGGGTTATAAAAATGCCGCAGATGTTTTGGAAGACGGTTTGGCAATTCCTCAAAGAGTTAAACGGAGAGCTCTCATTCGACCCAGCAATTCCATCCCTAAGTACATACCCAAGAGAACTAAAAACACAGGTTCACAAGTGCTCACAGCAGCATTATTCATAATAGCCAGAACGTGGAAACAACCCAAGTGTCCATTAGCTAATGAGTGGATAAACAAAACATGGTGTATCCATACAATGGAATATTATTCTCCAGAAAAAGAAATGAAGTACGGATCCACGTTACAACATGTATGAACTTTGAAAACATTATGCTACGTGAAAGAAACCAGTCACAAAACATCCCATGTTGTATGATTTCCAGAATAGGTAAATCCATAGAAACAGAAAGTAGATTAGTGGTTGCCAGGGCCCAGGAGAGGGAAGGGAATGGGGGGAGTGCTAATGGATAGCAAGTCTCTTCTGGGGATGAGGGAAATATTCTGGCATTGTTTAGTGGGATGGCTGCACAACAAGGCGAATGTACTAGAAGGTACCAGACGGTACACTTTAAGATGGTGAATTCCATACATGTGGACTATATCTTAACTTTTGAAGTACATGAATTACAACAACAAAAAAAACAGGAGTAGGAATGACCCATCAACCAAACCCCGGGGGATAGTTTTTGTTAATAAACAGTGTAAGGATGTCCGTCATAGTGCCCGGCACTCGTGGGCTCCTGATGACCGTTTACTAAATGAACAAACGTCTCCTGTGCCAGCAGTGGGCCGAGAGCTCACAACCCAGCCAGCCCTCTCCACGGCCCCACGGGGCAGACATCGTGATGTCACTTGTCAAAGAGGAACAAGCTCCCGCGATAAAGTCCTTGCAGCGGGTCAGTGGTGGAGCCAGTATTCGAACCCTGTTCTGCTGGAAGCCAGAGTCTGAGCTCTCAGCGTCACACCAGTGTGTCCTGGGCTGCCCCACGTGCTAAAAGGGGGTCAAGGTTCCCCAACACAGGGTGGGAGCGGCATGTGAGCTCGGAGGCTCCCCTGGCCCAGGACCGCATCTCAAAGAGCCACCTGGAGGTGGAGAGGAGACAGCTTTCTCCCAGGCTGGTCTTCACCTCCCTGGTATTCCTTGAAATGTCAACTATGCGACCACGGTCATTTGGAAGAATGTGGAAAGAAGGACCCTGAACTGAGTTCATCCCCCCGGCTTCCTCTTGGGCTGGGAGGGTTATAAAAACTCTGCCTGGTGTCTGCAACCGGAGCAAACTGCAGAGAAGAGAGTGGGCCCTGCTGTTCACAGCCCATTTGGGGTTCCAGAAGATGCACTGACCTCCCAGCCATCCCCGGGCACCAGGACTGGCTGCAGCATCCGCGGGCCCCAGTGCAAAGTGGAAACGCAGGACCCCTTGACCTAATGTTATTAAAAATCGCAAGACGGAGAGAGCAGAGCATCAAACCCAGCATGGGGTCCTAGTACAGGGTCCTGTGCGGGTCACACACCCGTGAAGCCATTCCCGTCGTGCACGTACAGACACACGGAAACACGTGTGTGCAGTTCCTCATAACTGAGATGTGCGTCCCTGCTGATTCACATAAACCTGGGTTGGGGGCAACGCACTGTGGGCATCTTCCCTCGTCAATGAAACACGTTGATCTCGTGTCTTGCGGCTGCAGAGGGGCCTCGCGTCTGGAAATCCCTTGGCCTCATCCTCTTCCGTCCCAGGCTTGAACAAACAACTTGTTTATCCATTTAGCAGTTCAGTCAACAACGATTCGTGAAGCCCCCTCTGTGTGCCAGGCACCGTGCCAGGTGCGGGGTGACAGCCCCCAGGAGCTGACCAGAGAGGGAGACGCGCTCAGGGGCAAGGGGGGACCGGTCAGGGGCCGGGTCATGCGGGGCCTCGGTTCGTGTTCTAGGTCTGGCAGGGGGACGTGGCCAGAGTTCTGTGATGAGAGGCCCCCTGGGACTGGTGTGTGGCGAACAGATAGGGTGGGGAGAGAGGAAGCCATGTGGAGGTCCAGAAACCAGCCCCATCCCACCACGCCCTCCTCTGGACCCCCGTAACGCTCGGGGCGGCCTCTCGGGGCCCTGCACACACGTCGTCTTCCTCCAAAGGCTCAGCGACTCAGGGCAGGGATGGTCCCCTTCACCCACCGTCCCTGCACAGGTGAGAGCTCTTAAGATGGGGCCCAAAGCCCGTTCGCTGAGCAGGCGATCGCAGACACAGCCGGCCTCTCCACCTGGCGCCAGGCGTCTGGGTTGAAGATCCTCTGGGGTGCCGTCGTGGGCACTGGAGGATGTGCAGCAGCACCCCTGGCTGCTCCCAAAAATGCGTCCCCAAAATGTTCCCCGACCTTGCCAAGTGTCCCAGGTCGAGCACAGACAATGTGGCGCTTTGTTACGACAGGATAATTAAATGCGGGGGTGCGGGCATGAAGTACCAACCAGCCACCTAAACAATTCACTCGTCGATTTACGAATATTCCTGGCTCACACGCCCGGAGCCCAGCAAAGCTCTGCGCCCTGGGGGTTACCACGGGGACAAGACGGGTCCAGGCTCTCGTGGGACCGACAGAAGGAAGGGCTGCCAAGTGAGGGGCAGAACGTGATACAGTGTGATTCCACATGGGAGAAAAGAAATTTGAAGCATATACCAACAGATGTGGATATGTATATACATAAAGTTTATTTCTGTTTTAATACTCCCACAAAGGGCAGAGAAAGGTGACACTGGGGGAGAAGACGTGTGGGTTAGCTGAGAGAGGAATTCCTTTTCATTTTATGCTGTTACAATATAAAGGCTTCACTTAGCACTTGCAAGTATTTGTTTTGATTATTTGTATTTAAACCTCCAGAGCAAGCCACACTGAATAGGGAGCCAGGCCAAACGCATCAGGCAGAGGGGCTGAGGTGGGGGAATTCATTAATCTAGGCAGGAAGAAAGGATACGCATAATATTTGAACAGAGGTCTGTATCTTCGAAAAAGATTTATATTCTAGACAAGGATTAATAGGTTAAAAAAACCCTGAAGGTTTGCCCAAGGATGGGATTATCCGATTTTGCAAATAAAAATACCGGATGCCCAGTTAAGTTTGAATTTCAGATAAATGAATAACGTTTGCAATACGTGGGACAAACTTATATTAAGCAATTATTTGTTGTTTATCTGACATTCAAATTTAAGCGTGCATCTGTATTTTATCTGCCAAGAGGTGCTCCTTAAGTCAGGATAGAAAGCCTTTCCTGGCCTGTGATGGTAACTGACCCTGCTACACTGCAGCAACCACGATGGGGTCTCCGGCCCACCCAACAAGCAGGTAACGACTCTGCTGATTTCTTCATCCTTAGGATTCATGGCTTTGCCTCTAGCAGAGTGAGTGCTTTGCTTCTGTTCCTGTTTTCTGGCTTTTCTTAAATCTTAGTTTTCAAATTAACATCTAGTAAAATTGACTTTTATTTGGTGTCCAGATCTGTCCGTTTTAATGCGTGCATAGGTTCATGTTAGCACCACTTCTCTCAGGATACAGAGCAGCTCCTGCGTCCCTAAGAACTCGTTCGTGCTTGCTGCTTTACCTCAGTGCATCCAACCAGGGGTGAGCCCGCCCCCGCCTCCACCCCAGGGGACACTGGCAACGTCTGGAGACATTTTTGGTTTTCGCAACTTGGGGCAGGGGTGCTACTGGCATTAAGCGGGTGGAGGCCAGAGATGCTGCTAAACATCCCACAGTGCACAGGACGCACCCCGTCCCAACGCACACACAGAGCACGCCGACAGTGCCGAGGGGGAGAAGCCCTGCTTTCTCAGTCACTCCCTCCCCGACTCTCAACGACTGACCTGTTCTAATCCCTACAGCTTTGCATTTTCTAGACATTTCATATACGTGGACGCACAGTCTTTTTCGTCAGCTTATTTCAACCTGCATGTCTTTGGGATTCACTCGCGGTGCTGCATGTTTCATGGTCCACAGTGTGGATGCACGAAGTCTGGTGACCCAGTCACCTGCCGAAGGACACCCGGGCTGCTTCCAGTGTGCGTAAGCATGAACGTCATGACAGACGTTCCCGTACAGGTTTCTGTGTGGACCTACCCTTTCATTTCTGTGGCGTGAAGCAGAGGTGAAATCCTTGGTGTGGCCTATTCCCCACAGTCTTCGCACACTCGAGGTGTCCGTCGGTGCTGGAATCAACCCGCCTGCCACCTGGAGAGGCCGGGGAGGCTGCAGAGCTGAGCCGGGAAGGTCCGACCCCAGGAGCGCGCCCACCACCGTGCCCAGCCCCGTCCTGCCTGGCCCTCCTCCACCGAAGCAGGCTGCAAAGGAGACCCTTCCCAGCCTCGTGTGCCGCTCCTTCTAGGATGGGTGCTGCAGGCTCCTCGTAGAGGCAGAGAACAGCCTTCATCCGGCCCCTGCTCCCCTCCTCCAGGCTTGGGCACGTGGAGACAGCCTCCTGCCAGCGGCGCTAAGGTGAGTCTCAGGACACGCGGCCAACACACGCAAGACGGGGGCCGGGGGAGAGGCCCTGCCTGCCCTTCACACTCTAACCAGGGGTTGATAACAACAGCCCGTGGGCCAAATCCAGCCCACCATCTGCTTTTGCAAATAAAGTTTTATTGGACATTTCTCTTTCTCTCCAGAGAAAGAGAAATATGCGGAATCCAAAAAGAAAAAGAAGAAGAAGATACAAATGAACTTATTTACAAAACAGAAACAGACTCACAGACTTAGAGAATGAACCTACAGTTATGGGGTGGGGCGGGGAGGGACAGTTAGGGAGTTTGGGATTGACATGTACACACTGCTGTATTGAAAACAGATAACCAACAAGGACCTACTGCGTAACACGGGAACTCTGCTCAATATTATGTAACAACCTAAATGGGAAAAGAATTTGAAAAAGAATAGACACGTTGTGTGTATAACTGAATCACTCTGCTGTACGCCTGAAACCAACACAACATTGTTAATCAACTATACTCCAATAGAAGATAAAAAGTTAAAAAAAGAAGCTTTACTGCAACAGAGCTTTGAACACCCGTGCACACATTTACTGTCCGCTTTCACGCACGTACGTACTGCCGCTATAACGGTCGAGATGAGGAACCTGGCCAGAGGGTGTCTGACCCGCGAAGCTAAAACATTTACTATGTGGCACTTTAGAGAAGGCGTTTGTTGACCTCTGCTCTAACCAACCCCAGATCCACTGAATTCTAGACTTGTAAAGAAAACCATAAAATGTCGCAATGAGATAAGATGCCTTTACTGTCTATTATTTGCCAATGAACGTATTCCTTGCAGAGAGGGTCCTGCCCGTTGTTGGTTCACAGCGAAGATTATTGAGTGTGTGCTCTGTACCGGGCACTGCGGAGCCCACCCCCTGCACTGCTCTCGGGCAGGACTACTGGCCCCACATTTACAGACGGGGAAAGCTGGCTCGAGGCTACGAACTTGACCCCCAAACCTTTGCCGAGGGAAGGTGGATGGAAATGCGGAAAGGAGAGATTGCCCAGGCGTGGGTGTGGGCAGCCTACGGGGGCCTCCAGGGGTAGGGAGGGTCCACCGAGGCTCTGAGGGGAGGTCCTTCCCAGAGGCAAACCAGGTGGGCAGGGGTGTGGATACAGGACTCTGGGAAGTTGAGCTGAGGACAGGGTCGAGCCAGTGCGTCGGGCCACCACTGGCAGGCCTGGGTGGCCCGGGCAGAAAGAGCATGACCAGTCCAGAAGAGCCCCGGAGCAGCCAGGGAGCACAAATGGGGCCTCTTAGGGAAGGAGGGGATGTAACTCGCCCAAGAGAGGGTGGCACCTTGGCTTTCTTGTGGTCTCTCTGTTTTCCAGGGCTAGAGCCATCGGGTGCCCCTAGGAGGCCCACAGCATAAGAATGTTCCTCCTTAATTGTGGAAAACGCATTAATTCCAGCCACTTCTCCTGATGGACCGAGGCCTGAGTGACAAGTGAGAACGCAGTTAATACTTGTGACATCCGCCTGGTCCAGTTACCCAAGGCCACCGCGGCCGCCACTGCGCACCGGCCCTGGAAGGTCCCATCCCAGCCTCTGGGTCACCAGGGCCTCTTCTTTGCTCTCTTGCTTCGGCTTCTGGACGAACAGGATGTGGAGCAACCGCAAGGGCGAAGGCACTTGGGAGCCAGCTGCGCCGTGGGCGGGATCGCTCACCAACCTCGGCTTTACGGAGCTTAGTCTCCGCAGCCTCCGTGGGCGAAGGCTCGCCCCCGGGGTCCCGTCTTCAGCTGCCGCGGCCGGCATCACGCTTGCACGGCATACGCCCTCAATCCTTTAAATGCCTCACAATCCCATCTGATCCCATCTGGGATGATCAAGAACAGTGATACGTGCTCTCGTGGGCCCCGGAGAGAAGCCCGAGGCCCTCTTTGCATGCAGACGTCCAGGATGTGCCTGTATCTGCCCTTCTGGAGGGAGAAGAAGGGGCCCTCCTGGTCTTGGAGCTCCGGGGGTGTCGAGCAGCAGCTGGAGGCCCCCAGCAAGGGAGTGTGAGGGGGGAAGCGAGGCCCCCAGGTCGTCTTCTTGGGTCAGAGAGCCAGGGCTGATCGACACCGCGGACCTCCTGAGCCATCAAGTGATTTCTTCTGTGGACAAGGGAGAGGAGGGGGACCCTGTCAACGAGGACAAGATGTTGGAGTCCTCGCCTTGGGAACAAAGGACGAGGTGCTTCTGTATCTGCAAAGACAATGGAGTCTCCAGCCCAAAGCAGTCTTCACCTCCCTGCCGCTTTGGGACGGACAGCGGCACCAGGAACAGTGTGCAGGAAGCCCTCCGGAGCCACCCTCGGAACCTCAGCACTTGTCTTCACGGCCTCATTCCTGACCTTCAGCATATGGTCCCTTCACGGTCTGCCTCCTCCTATGAGAATGTGAGCACAAGCCTTGTCCTATCCAAGCCGTAGCCCTGGTGCCTGCAACAGTCCCAGGTCCATCACAGCTCCACACAAATGTTTGTTGAGTGAATAAATGTGCTTTCAACATGGGCAAAAGGCTCTTGACGGTAGGAAGCCAGTTCTGACCACCAGGTGCTGGGGCTGGGAGGGTTCAGCATTGCTCTGCAGGCTGGGATCCGTCAGGCACCACGGCCAGACCCACAGCACTTTTGGGGGCCTGGGAAAACGTTATAGTGTCTCTTAAAATCAGAAGAAAAAACATGAACTTTTTAGTGTTGGAGAAAATGTTTTCATTTTTAATCCAGCCAGGATTATATTCATCGTTATATCAAGATGGTCATAAACCGAGTTCTAACATTTTTGAATGCAGGGAGGACCCCCTGGCCACTTCTGTGACGCTGGCTCCTCCAGTTAGCCCTGTGGGAAGCCCACTGTCTTCCGGGTCCTTTTTCAAACTCTCTCCGCAGGAAAGGGGATGTGGAGAGAAGAGCCAGGCAGAAACCAGGATGCTATAGGGTCCCAGGCTCTCTGTCTGGATGGCCCAGCCGTGCACCCAGCAGGGGCCTGTCAATTACACACTGCCCCTCAAGGTGCGGCCGCTGGTGACCACATTCCTCGAAGGCTTTCCAGCAACGAGCAAGTCTGGGGTCAGAATCTGCAGCGAAGCCCAGGTCCACCCTGGGAGTAGAGTAACTTCAGTCAAGTTGCTTGGCCTTCGCGGCCTCTGTCTCCTCATCTGTAAGATGCTGGCCATAACAAACGTGCTACCTGGGCAGGGTCACTGTGAGAATTAAACACATCGATAACAGCAATAATAATATCTAACACTCACGAGCACGGACAGGGTGCCGGCCCAGGGCTCAGCACTTTTACATGAATTCACTCTTTTCTTCCTCCCAGCCATAATTATGCCCGAGGAACAGATGAAGGGACAAGGCATCAGGAGGCTGGACCAGCCGTCCCAGATCACACGAGGCCGCCCCGCGGAGCGTCAGGCTATCGGGCGCTGGAGTCGGTGCAGGAGCCACCAGAATGTCCCCACTCTGGTCCCGGACCGGACCTGAGCACGGGGCCTGGCCGGCAGCGAGGGCGCAGCTCTCACCAGCGCCCCCTACACAGCCCCCTTGCCAGCTGGCAAGCCCTCCACACTCGTGTCAGGTCCCCTCTGTTCAGGGTGCCTCTTCTCCCCTCTCCCACTGCCCTGGGGGTTCAGGGGGGCGCAGTCTGTGTGGCTTGGGAGGTGGAGGGGCTGTGCCTCTCCTCTTGTCCTCTGTACAAGGAAAGACAGCAGACGCCAGCCCTCCTTCCCGCGGCGTCCTGTCCTCGGAGATGAGACGAGGCTCCCTACTGGGCTCCTGACGAGCCCCAGGTGCCCGGGGAGTTTATGGGCTTCTCCCCACACAGGCTTGCCGGCTGGCGGAGGCCTCAGCTGTGCCGCTCCGCTCCGCTCTGCTCTAAGGGGCGACCAACAGGAGGGCCGCAGCTGGAGGAAGAGGGAACAGAACAGACACGCGCTTCCTGGGTGGTCTCAGGCAGCGTGTGGAGACCCGGTGAGCCGGGGCTCACCTCACGCCGCACCAAACATCAGGAGAGAGGGTCTGTGACGTCTGTGCCTCACTAAGCAAGCTGGTCCGAATTACCATCATCAACACGCCCATTGTATGGGGTGGGGAAACTGAGGCCCGGAGGTGACCTGCTGCATATTCTGGCAGGTGCCCAGTGGCTGCAAGATGCTGTACCCCGACTCAGTGCCCCACCTCCTCCCCTCCCAGATGGGGCACTGGGAGCTGGGCACGGGTGCCACGCCCTGAAACCCCGTCTTCTCCAGGTGCTGTCGGAGTTTATGTTAATGCTAGTAGGTGGTCCCAGGGCAGGGGCCAGGCTGTCCCTACAGGCAGCACAGGGCTGGCACACAGTATGTGTGCATCAGCCTGCCCAGCAAATGCACCCCAGAATCCACGGACTCCCCAGCAGGCCCTGCTGGTCTTTCACCTGTGTAGGCATCCAACGTGAAAAGGTTCTGACCCAGGTTTAGAGCTGAATGGAGTTGGCCAGCCCAGGCACCATCTCATAAACAGGGTACCCCAAAACATGGGGCGGGGTGTTATCACTGGGCCAGACCCCAAGTTAGAAGGAGCCTGTGAGAAAAGGCAGATTCTTGGGCCCATCCCTGGGGAATCACCATCGGTGGGTCTGGGGGTGGAGCCCGGGAACCTGTATGCTCAACGTGCCACCCAGGGGGGCTGTGATGGACAACACGTGGGAGAAACACCATGGAGGCAAACGAGTTCCCAGCCAGGAGCCTGTGGTCTCAGAAATGCTGGGCTCACTTGCTTCTTATCTCATCCCCCCAAAGATGCAAAAACTCATACCCTCAGTTGGCCACTGAATACTTTCCTCCTCCCTGACGGTCTGGGTGGGCGGTCCTTCCCTGACCCAGGCAGCCAGCCTAAACCTGCTGTGTCGGCGTGCACAGCACCCGGAGAGGCCGGGTCTCAGGGCGGCAGCGTCCACGCCCAGCCCCCACGGCCCCATTTAGGAGGGGAGGAGATGGGGCATCAAGTCTGGGGCACGGCGTCTAAGCCTTACCCTGGCTCCAGGCAGCACCCTGCGGCCACTAGGCTACGCTCCCCCTGGACGGAGAGGGGTCCCCAGGCCTCAGCACCTCTCAGGGGCCCCAGTTTCGTCACCTGTCCCTCGGGGATGTTAATGATAGCATCTACCCCGCTGGTAATGGTGAGGATCACATGAGACGATGGCAGAAAGCACTTACTTTGCGCTTAGCAGCTACCACATGTTAAGCGATTAAGCTCTTCACTTGCATGAGCTCATCTAATCCTTTGCAACCACCCTGGGAGGTGGAAACTATTATTAACCCCATTTTCCAGATGAGGGACATTAAGTGACTCACCCTGCGTCATGTGGCTAGAAACAGCAGAGCTGGGACTTGAACCTGGGGAGTCTGGCCAGCTCCTGAGCCCAAGCCCATGTAACCATGAGGCTGTGCCACGTCAATAAACACTGAGCCTCAGCCACAGGTTGGGGGGGAGCAGACGCTAGAGGCAAAAGGGGGACAAAGGCCCCGACTGTGGGGGAGAAAGGGGATGGCAGGCCTGGGTTGAGTGTCACTTAAGAGAAAAACCAAACCTGTTGCCACGCTGAGCCAGAAGGGCAGGCAGGATAAAGGAGCACGTGACCCGTTGGATCAAGTTGGCAGGTCAAGCCAACACCCACAAGTTCAGGGAAATGGTCACCCTGAAAAGGTCAATCAAGTCTCCCTTAGCCTCATTTGTGCCTCATCTCCACTGTGTTCCACAGGGGCTTTTAAGGACAAGCAAGAGTTGAATGATTCTGTCGCCAAATAAGTTTGGAATTCTTCTATGCTGTATACCCTATCAGGAGATTCACAATGGACATCAGCAAAATAAAGGCTCTGATAAGTCCTGCAGTGCAACCCGTTTAGTTTATCCAACCTAGCATTTCTTGCACTTAACTGATCGTGACTCTTCACGGAACACAGTTTGAGAAATTCTGGTATACAGCAGGGGCTGCAAACTCCTTCTGTAAATAGTATTTCTAAAAATAATATTTTCAGCTTTGTGGGCCATAGCGTCTCTGTTACAACTACTAAACTCTGCTGCTGCAGCACAAAAGCAGGACCAGGTGATACGTAAACCAGTAAGTGTGACTGTGTACTAACACAACTTTATTTATGGACACCAAAATGTGAATTTCCTATAATTCCATGTGTCACAAAATATTCTTCTTTTTAAAATTTTTCTTAGCCATTTAAAATTTTGAAAACTATCCTTAGCTCACAAGCACCCAAAAACAGTCTGGAGGCTGAATTTGGCCCACCGTGCGTAGTTTGCCAACCCAGTATAGAGCAATGGGAAACTCCAGCATCTTCTAGGACCTCACTATAAAGTGTCAGGGGCATGAAAAGGGGAAGGTCTGGGGGGCTGGGGAGCCTGGGGGAGACCATCAGTAGAAAGAAGACTGGAAAGAAGACAAGTGTGGTCCTAAACTCTGTGGCCCCCTCCCACACAGCATGTGACCTTAGGCGGATAATTCTGGGGAAAAAATTATGAAATTTATTTACATTTTCCAAATCCACTTGGCCAAACCCAGCATTAACCACAGTAAAAAGAAGAACTAAAAGCTGGAACAATATCTGCAGCTCAAATCACAAAGGGCAAAATGTCCCTAAAATATAAAGCAGAAAAAGACCGACACCCTATGCGAGCAATGGGCAGAGGAGACAGAGGTTCCCAGGGAGGAAACTGCAAACGGCGTATTCGAGAAAGGGCTCAGCCTCGCACAGAGGAGAGAAAAGCAAAGGAAAACTACAAGATCCCACGCATCATCTATCGGATTAGCAAAGACAGGTACATTTGAGAGGCTGTCCCGACAAAGAAGGGGACACGGGTGCCCGCGTGCATTGCCGGTGGGGGCGCAAATGGAAAGACCTCTCCGGAGGGTAAGTTGGCAATACCGATCAAAACTACAAACAGGGACTTCCCTGGGGGTCCAGTGGGTAAGACTCGGCGCTCCCAAAGCAGGGGGCCCGGGTTCGATCCCTGGTCAGGGAGTTAGATCCCACACGCGTGCCATAACGAAGAGCCTGTGTGCCACCTAAACAAGTAAATAAAATATTAAAAAAAAAAAACAAAAAACTACAGACATGCCACTTTCAGGAATTGTTCCTAGACCTACACCTACTCAAGTGTCCAAGGACACGTGCGCTGAGGTTCTCCGCTGCAGCCCTGTTTATAGGAGCGGAAGATGGAAAAACCCTAGGCGTCCATCCCGGGTGGACTGGATGAGTTACTCTTGGTGGTAGTAAAACAACAAAAACAACGACAACAACTCCTCCTCTCATTTAGGGCATGTGTATTATGAGCCGGGTCCTGTTCTCAGCCCTCACTACTCCAAGCACTGTCCAGGGACCAGCAGCCTCTGCATCACTTGGGGGCTGTTTGGACCACAGCCTCCCATCCGCCCCAGACCTGCTGAAACAGAATCTGCGTTTTCACAAGAGTCCCAGGGAATTCCTTGGTACCTTAGGGCATTATCTTTAAAACTCTTCCTGTATTAACTCACTCATTCTCAGAACAACCCAATAACCCAGGCTCTCTTATTACCCAAGGGTTGGAGGCGAGGAGTGCAGGCTCTGGGACGTTAGCGAAGTTGTCCAAAAAGTCACACAGCGGGTGAGCGGCAGAGCTGCATCCACTCCACATGTATACAAAAACACAACAGTCTCTAAAGACTAAGGAAGTTCTTTAACAGTGGAAAAAAGACCAACCCCCGAGATACGTTGTCCGGTGAAAAAAGCAAAGTGAAGAACACTGTATATACTATGATAGTATTTGTGGGAGGAAAAAAAAAAAGGACAGCAGAATCTATATGTAATTGCTTAGATACCCAGAAGGCATCTCTGATCAGAAAGACACCCAATAACATGGAGATAGCTGCCGCTGGGAGGTGGAACTCGGCAGCTGGAGGAAGGAGGTCAGAGGGAAACTACTCACTGTTGCACACGGCTGTAACTTTTGAATGTTGAGCCAGGCACATGTATTACCTATTCTAAAATAATTCTTCTGTAAACTGGTGTAAGGAAGAAGTTACCCACACCCTAAAGGCATCCCCACTTAATAAGAAATACGCTTTGGGGAAGGAGAAATCGGCACAGCCGGGCCCAACCCTAGTCCCGCACGTGCTCTCCTGTCTGCCCTTCTCAGAAAAGATGGGCGTGGGGTGCGGGGGAGGGGCTGGGGGAGGGCGGGCGGACAGCGCGTTCTCCAAGTATCTGGGACTCAGCGCCACGTTCGATCTCTTGGAAGACGGTAATGCCTCGTATCAGTGCGGTGGTCCTTAACTGGGGCAACTGTGCCCGCATGGGACACTTGGCAACGTCCGGAGACATTTTTTGGGTGTCACAAGTGGAAGAGGCTATCTGTCTATCCAGTGGGTAGAGGCCAGGGATACTGTTAAACATCCAGCAATGCCCAGGACACCTGAGTTTGAGGAGCCTGCATCAGCACGTTCTATGTTCGGGCATCACCGGAGGCTCAGCTCAAGTGCAGGTTCTGACGCCGCGGGCCTGGGACGGGCCAGAGTCTGCATTTCTAATAGGGGGAGGCCACCCACGCTGCTGTGAGCAACGAGGCCTCACCCAACCCAGCTCTGGCCAACTGTGTAATCATCTTATGCAAAAGAGGTAGGGACTGCTTTCACTGTGGATCAAAAAGCTGGACAGTAAATAGTGATGGGGGAGGGGGCAGGGGAAGCCTGGTCCTGATGGAGACGAGCATGTGGACTGCCGAGATCCTCCTCGAGTCCACGGCTGCGGGCCGCACCGGCACGAGCTGGGGTGCTGGCGGGGACTTACCATCCAGAGTCTCCACCGAGAGCTGCAGGCCCAGGTTGTGCCGTGGGTTGACCACCCAGTGGTTGCTGGTGGCCGTGATGTCGAACACCAGCCAGCCCTCCTCCGAGGCCCAGAGGGTGCGGCTGTCGAGCAGAAACAGGTCTGACTCCCTGCAAGAGAGGAGAGAGACACAGGCTCCGGGTCAGCAGGTCATGGCTCGGTCCCCGCCCCCCGTCAGCCAGCCAGCCACTGATGGACAGGAGGACCTTGTGAGGCAGGGGAGCTGGCAGGAGGTCTGCCAGTCCCCCCAAAGTGGGTTCATCAGACCAAGATCCAGCCATGGAGACCCCCAGGTAGCAGCCGTGGTGGGGAGACAGAGTGCAGAAGAGGTGTAAAGAGATACGTGCAGGAGACAGACGCACTGCTACGAGACAGATGCGCCCTTCAGATTCATTAGGGGGGATTCCAGTGAGACAGAGCACAGGAAGGCAGCAATTACACAGCCTCCGTGATGCCGGAAGTTTCAGGAAACAGAAGTGCCCTTTCGTTGGCTTATTCACCACTTGCCAGGCGCTGTCCCCAGTGTGGTATGCACATTCTCATTCAGTTCTCACAACCCTAAGTTGCGGGAGTACTATCATCTCCGATGAATCCATGGTAAAACCATGACATGCCCAAGGTCATTTAGCCGGGAAGTTGCTAGCCTGGGGGTTGGAGCCCAGGCAGCTGAGCACCAGTGCAAACGCTCCTCATTTCCACACTGTGCAACTTCTTCATGAGCCCACCACGTGTTAGGAGGTGGACCCCCATGCAGACTGACATCATTAATAGAGGGAGTCCTTTAATTCTCTCTTCCTCAGATTTGTAGTAGCAAAATGGGTAAAACCACAATTGACCTTGTAGTGGATGGAGGATGGATGGATGGATGGATGGATGGATGGATGGAGAGATGGATGGATGGAAGATTGATGGATGGATAGAAGATTGATGGATGGATAGATGGAAGATGGATGGATGGATGGATGGATGGATAGATGGAAGATGGATGGATGGATGGATGGATGGATGGATGGAGAGATGGATGGATGGATGGATGGATGAATGGATGGACAGAAGGATGGATGGATGGACTTTTACATTCCTAGGTAGTAGAATTCTAGTATGTAAGATATCTTAATGTCTCTTTTGCACTTTTAATTATAAGGATTCAAAGTTTAAATGTTTTGAGTCCTTCGATAGTCAGTTAGGGCACCTGAGCTCCTACACTGTACCAGGCTGTGGGCACAGTGATGAACAGCGCCCAACCAGCTCCTGCCCCGGGGTACTGACAGTCTCTCTCGTACCTGGAGGGATCTAATTTTCCTGGGAATTAAGGTGAATTTTCTCTGCCCACACCTTATCAGATGTATCAACTACTGATTGAGCACTTACCACCTGCCAAGCCCTGGGTTGCACTGCCTGCCCAGATCATGTCACTGAGTTCCTACAATAACTCTCTGAGGTGGGTAATATTACCTGTACCACTGTGCGGGTCTCAGAACTGAGGCTCAGAAAGGCAAAGCTATTTGCGCAGGGTTACGCTGCTAGCACACAGCTGAGGCAGGACTGGAAGCCCACCGGGCCCCCTGGGAGGCTTGCAACCACACAAGAAGAGAAGGTCTTCTGGACGCTGCCTTTGCTCAAGTGTAGCTGTCATCATTTCAGAGCCTTTGGCGAATTAAACCCATTGTATATAACTCACTAAGCCCTCGGCCGAAGCGAGCGGCAGATACCCGCTCCTTGAGATGAGGCACGATCTCCCTATTGACCCCATCCCCCGCTCTCTCTCCTAAAATCTAGGGCTGACCACCCTCTTCATCTTTCCTGTGTGGTCTGCAGACCTCCAAGTTGGTGAGGTCTCTGTCGCATCATAACACATTAGACATTTACCAAGCATCTTAAAATGTATGAGACTCAGAGAAGGCATGCATGCAGAAAACAAACTGGTAATGTTACCCAGTGTCTCAAATGTACTTTCACTCGGAACCCAGTGGAAATGCACCGGGAGATTAACAGGTCACTCAGAGAAGTCTACACAGGTTGGAGAAGCAGGCTCAGAAGCAGACAGGAGCCAAGACAGGTGTGAGGGTGCAGGGCTGTCTCATCAAGGCACAGTTTTGGGGAGTGAGGGAATGAATTTGAGCTGTATTTCCCTCTTTGACTCTCTCCATCCAAACGTCTGAGGGCAGAGGATCTAGTTGGCCTGGTCAAGTCCCTGCCCCGCCCTTGGCCACGGGAGGGCTGAGCACTCCACGGTGATGGACAACATCACCGGGACCACGAGATGGAAAAACGGGTTATCCCCACCTCACGCCCCCCAAAATCCCACTTTTTAAGTGATACTCAGTAATCGCCGGAACCCAATTCAGAAAATGCTCAATTATATTATGCCACACGTGTGAACGAGATACGACTTCTGATCGTACGGCCGGCAGAACGGAGCCACACTACAAGACAGTGCATGGTCTCTTGACCAGCCAAACCGCAGTCCCTTGTGACTGCAGGACACTTGCTGCCTCTGTAATACAGAGACATCAGAGGGGCAAGGACGTCTTTTTAGAGCCACCGAATATTTTGAGGACACTCACTTTCACGGCCAAACTGAATTAAAATAACGAGACAATCTTTCATGACCCGTTTACTTCTACTTCTTCCCAGTGCCTTTTCAGAGGCAGTTTCAGAACTGACTTGGGGGGACGTCCACACAGATTTTAAACTTCCAAACAAGAATTTCCACTGTCTTCATCTCCAATCTGCCTTGATGGCTTTCCTGGCTATGGAGATACCAAGACTGTCGATGAACCAGTTCGCTGCTCTAGATAATTAACAGATGAGAGAAGAAGCACCACTCCGAATCCAAACAACTCCCTCACTGGCTCAGGCTCCCAGGGCCCCGGTAGGAAGCCTCTACAGCACAGCACAAGTCACAGACCTGGGTGGCAACTTCGCTGGGAAATTATTTGCCAGAAGATGTGACCAGATATCTGGATAGGCCCTGATGGACAGTAAAACAATGAATAGCAACTTAGGGAATGGAATTGGGCCTTTGAACAGTGAACGCCTTGCCAAACGGTACTACACGTTCTCTTATTACAGCCAGGACACCGAGGGCCAGATGTTACAGGCGAGCGTTGACTCATCGTGAATCAACATGTGTGCGTGTGCAGACTCCCTCTCCTGAGCCCTAGTTCGCAGTTCGTTCCGGGCTTGCTGGGAAGAGCCAAACCTTCGTGGAAGGCATCGGGACAGGAAAGCCCTGTCGAGGCGGGAGGAGTGAGATGCTAACACAGACTCTGCTTCGAGACAGAAAGCCCAGCCCCAGGTTGGCCGTGTGAACGGGACAAGGGAGCAATTACCCAGCAGCTGCGTCCGGACTGCTGGGAAAGTGGGAATGCCTCGCTGCCACCTCCAGCATCTTATTCGAACACAACGGTTCTCACAACTGGGAGGAACCAACAAGCCCTTTGTGATGTTTTTATTTACCATGAACCTACTGGCCTCCCTGACGAGCCCAGGTGACAGCAGAGGCAGAACGGCTCAGGGTGGGAGCCCCGGGGAACCTAAATGCACTCCTTCCCCTTTCCCACTGCTAAGAATCTAGGTACTTTCCACGCACCAGCTCCCTGATCTCCAACAGTCAGGTTATTGTTCCCATTTTATAGATGAGGGAAGTGAGGTTCAGAGAGGGGAAGCCCACTGCCCACATCGATAAACCTTCTAAGTGACAGAACCAGGATACAGCGCCGGAAGTGTGACCTGAGGACTTGGTACTTAAGCCCCATCACCTCCTTAACTCACCCTCTGGCCAAGGGACAAGAGACCCAGGAGGTTGTTCAATGCTGCATGATGCGTGTTATTGTCACAACATTGTGTGGAGTAGAGAAAATACTAGAGGGGGGATGACGTCCAGGGAGCAGGGAAAAGAGAAGGCAAGTAGGGCAAGCTAGCTCATTCCAGAGCCTCACTTTCCTCCTCTGTAAAATGGAGAGAACGCCCTCTTCTTCAGCAGCTGGGGAAGCCGACTGAAGACTAGCCTAGTGACAAACTCCCAAGGCCCCTGGAGCAACGCTGTAATTACTACAAGTCATGTAAGTGCTGGTGTACACTCCCTGTTGGACAGTAGGAAATTCTGGGATGGGAACTTTATCTATCTTGGTCCCAGTCATTACATGACTGCCCAAGATCCATGGAACAACAGACCACATATCCACTCAAACAACGTTCGCCTTGGACGCCAACACTCATCAGACAAGGGTCTCTGGGTGTTCGCAGTCGGGAGATTTTCTGCAAATACGGCCGTCAACGATTCCTCCCCTCCCTCCCCACATGCAGCTCTCTCATAAATCGGGGAGGTCTGCTCCACTTCTGACGTCTGCGCTGACCACCTGACTTGTTGTGGACTCAGTGGCAGGGAGGCCCTGCCATGTCCAGGAGGAAGACGGAAGAGGCTTAGCAGATCTGCTTCTGCAGCCCACTGCACTGGCAACTCTGACTCTTTTGCGGGAGAGATGACATGGAAGGGGAAGGGGCAGAGGCTGCGGAGGAGGGGCGTCTATGAGGGGAGAGAGAGAAAAGCCAAGCCAGCCCTCAGCAGACATGCCGTCCAGGGTGTTCCAGCCCCAGCCAAGCTCTCAGCTTCATCAGGGACTACAGCAGACGCTACCAAAAGTAGAAAAACTGCCCAGCTGAGCCCTGCCCAAATTCCTGAGCAATTAAATGATTGCTGTTTTAGCCACTGTGTTGTAGGTGGTTTGTTCACCACGGAGATAGAACCCAAACAACAGTCACACTGTTTAGAACAGAAAAACTGAAAACGAACCATCTACTGAGAGGGACGGGTAATAACAGAGGGTGTATCCAAGCGCTACACAGCTGTGTCAAAGGACCATATAAATCCATACTTCTTGACAAGAGGGAAACACGGTATTAAGTAAAAAGGTGTCATAAAACAGGATGTGTAGTATGCAAATTTCTGGAAAAATACAATATGCTAAGATTGGTTAAAAAAAAAAAAAGGAAATAGAAAATTTGAGTCACCCAACATGCACTAACAAATTGAAATAAAAGGCCTCTCCCCACACCCAGATGGTTTTATGCTGTATATTTGCCATATTATCAAGAGATAATTCCTTCTGGACTTCCTGGTGGGCGCAGTGGTTAAGAATCCGCCTGCCAATGCAGGGGACACGGGTTCGAGCCCTGGTCCGGGAAGATCCCACATGCCGCGGAGCAACGAAGCCCGTGTGCCACGACTACTGAGCCTGCGCTCTAGAGCCCTCGAGCCACAACTACTGAGCCCGTGTGCCACAACTACTGAAGCCCGCGCGCCTAGAGCCCGTGCTCCACAACAAGAGAAGCCACCGCAGTGAGAAGCCCGTGCACCACATCAAAGGGTAGCCCTCGCTCGCTGCAACTAGAGAAAGCCGGCGTGCAGCAATGAGGACCCAACACAGACAAAAATAAAATGTATACATAAATAAATAACTTTTTTAAAAAAGAGAGAATTCCTTCTTATACAAATTGGTCGAGAAAATGGAAGAGGGAAAAGTAAGAATCAGTATTGTAAAGCTAGCATGTTATTGATTCCAAAGATGGATAAGGCCAGTTTCAACAGACATTTCTTTAAAGATATACAAATGGCCAGTGAACATATGAACAGAGGGTCAACATGATGAGCCATTAGGGAAACGCAAATCAGAACTACAGTAAGTTAGTACTTCTCAGCCAGCAGGATAGCTAAAACCAGAAACACAGACAATAGCAAGTATTGGCCAGGATGTGGAGGGACTGGAACCTTCAGACACTGCTCGTGGGAACATGAAATGGTGCAGTGAATTTGGAAAATAGAACGGCAGGTGTTTTTTTTTGTTTTTTTTTTTTGTGGTACGCGGGCCTCTCACTGTTGTGGCCTCTCCCGTTGCGGAGCACAGGCTCCGGACGTGCAGGCTCAGCGGCCATGGCTCACGGACCCAGCCACCCCGCGGCATGTGGGATCTTCCCGGACCGGGGCACGAACCCACGTCCCCTGCATCGGCAGGCGGACTCTCAACCACTGCGCCACCAGGGAAGCCCAGAAGGGCAGTTTTTTAAGAGGTAAAACATAGAGTTACCAAATGACCCAATAATTTTACTACCCAAGAGAAATGAAAATCCTATACATGAATGTTCGTAGCAGCATTACTCATAAGAGCCAAAAAAAAAATGGAAACAACTCATATATCCATCACGTGATGAACAGATAAACAAAACATGGTAAGCCCATACCATGGAATACTATTTGGCAGTAAAAAGGAATGAAGCACTGACACATGCTACGACAGGGGTGAACTTTGAAGTCATTGTGTTAAGTGAAAGAAGTCAGACACAAAGGACCACATATTGTGGGATTCCATGTAAATGAAACGCCCAGAAGAGGCAAATCCACGGAGCCTGAGGAGATGAGTAGCTGCCAGTAGCCGAGGATGGGGAAAAACGAGGGGAGGCTGGCTGCCAATGCGTATGGAGTTTCCTCTGGGGTGGTGAATATCATCTAAGATTAAATAGGGTAACCTTAAATAGCACAGCTCTGAATATACTAAAAACCAATGAATAACACACTTTGCAAGATTGAAGTGGATGGTATGTGAAATAGATCCCAATAAAGCTATATTTTAAAGAGTGAATAAGCCCAAAATGTAGAGGACGGTGTCACGATGCTAACATTTCCTTAAGGTTAACACACCTATGCGTGGAAAGCCTAGATGCATATACTCTGGAGTTGCAGCAACAACCCCCCCTGAGGCTGTTTCTCGCCTCTACACACACACATCAATGTTGTCGCAAGTCAGCAAGCACAACCTATTTCTGAAAGAAGTGAGATAGTACGAGGTCCACATTGTTTCCATGTTTTCCTGGGGACAGTCCTGCCCGTTCCTCCAGGCTCACAAGGCAGCCGGGGGAGACCCAGATGGCAGACTTCACCCCTCCTGAAACCCAGCCTCCCCCAAAGCCCTGCTCTCCGCGAGGCGTGAACCGCCAGTGACCCCAACTCCGTGGCAGAAGGGGCGTTAATATTTAACCACCGGCCTGGGGACACAGTGCTGCTGGGGCATGCGGGCTCCTCCTCCCAGGGACACCATGAGAGCGGCCGAAATCTAACCCATGGGGGAAGCAGGAGGAAGCCCACACCATCACCTGATTCCACCTAGTTTCCAGCATCTCAGCCCACCTTCCCCTGGAAAGTCCAACCACAACGGAAAAGTGGGTATTTTAAAATCTCCAACGTGGGAAGGTGGAAAGTCCTTTTTTTTTTTGCCCTCTGGCTCCTTAGAGACTATTTAGAGACTGTGATCTCAAGGGCCTTCGCCCACGAGCCTCTCTGGGAGTAGTAAGAGCCCCACGCAGGATGCAAGGCGCCACCGGCTCTGACCAGGGCCTCAGAGACATTGTTAATGCTTTGCATACACTCAGCTCCCAGGGAAACAGCCCCGGGACTGAGATTGGAAGCCTGGGGTTTCCTCTGACCCCTGGGGTTTTCCAGGCAGGAGCAGGACCCATGGGAAACAGATTCCAACGGGGTCACCCAGTGCACATTGCCTGGTCACCTGGGACTGTCCCTGTCCAGTCTCAGGACCCAGTTTACTCTCCTTCCCCCCCGACCCTATAGCGCTGTAGGAAGGACACCGCCTTCCACCTGCCAGTGGGGCCCAGCAGTGCAGGGTCCTCACAGCCAAAAAGGACCTTGGAAATCCACTCCAGATGCTTTAATTTTCAGCCGGAAGACCAGAGTCTGGTGTACAGGCCGCTGGTGGCTGCACGGGAATTAGAACCCAGTCCTGGGCCTCAGTCTAGGCCAGTGTGATGGAGGCCGAGACCCAGCTTGACTCCCTCCAGGATCCCTCGGACACAGTCCATCACCGACAGGGTGCAGACGCAGGCTGGGGTTCGGAAGGGCCACATTCAGAGTCACCCAAGGTCTCTCCAGGAGGCCTCGCTGGTGGCAGGGGGCGTTAGCACCCCAGCTCCATATCCTGGGCACCCACTGTGCGCCAAGCTCTTGAGTGACGTTCTCTCACCGAACCATTCCTCTTCCAACCAGGTAGACGTAATCACAGCCCCTACTTCATAGATGACGCAACTGAGCTGCAGGGAAGTTAAGACAGCATCCTCAGCTAGTGACCAGCCGGCCCCCGACCGGAAGTGACATGAAGCACATGGGCCCGTTCTTCACATCGGTGCCCCCAGCCAAGAATCCCTCCCTGACGGTAGAGGAGGTGGAGAGGATCCAAGAGAGAATGCGGCTGGCCCAGTGCCAAGGTTCCCCCCAACGCCATTAGAAAAAGGGGAAAGAACTTGAGATCACGTGGTGTGCAGAATGATACCCCCCTCAAAGACATCCACATCTAATCCCCAGAACCCGTGGATTACGTGGCAAAAGGGATTACATCAAGGATTTTTGAGATGGGAGATGACCCTGGATTATCCAGGTGGGCCCCGTGTAATTACAAGGGTCCTCATAAGTGAAAGAAGGTGACGGGAGGGTCAGAGCAGGAGATGTCGGACAGAGCAGAGGGCCGAGTGATGTGACTGCTGGCGGGGGCCACCAGCCGAGGGATTCAGGTGCCTCTAGAAGCTGGAGAAGTCAGGGAAACAGGGCTTCCCTGGTGGCGCAGTGGTTGAGAGTCCGCCTGCTGATGCAGGGGACGCAGGTTCGTGCCCCGGTCCGGGAAGATCCCACATACCGCGGAGCAGCTGGGCCCGTGAGCCATGGCCGCTGAGCCTGCGCGTCCGGAGTCTGTGCTCCGCAACGGGAGAGGCCACAGCAGTGAGAGGCCCGCGTACGGCAAAAAAAAAAAAAAAAAAAAAAAAGTCAGGGAAACAGATTCTCCGTAGAGCCTGCAGAAGGAAGGTAGCCCTGGGGACATCTCCCTCTTAGCCCAGCGAGACCCATTTCAGACTTCTGACCTCCAGAACTAAAAGATAACAAATTTGTGTTAAGCTACTAAGTTCGCGGTAATTTGTTACTGCAGCCAGAAGAACTTAAGAATTTCCCTCCTGAAACACACTCTGAACACCTCCTATGTCTCAGGAGTTCTGCTGGGAACCAGAGGTACAAAGGCAGCCACAGACGGAGCTCTGGGTCCATGGGCCATGAATGCATCCCATAGTGAGGGCAAGTAAACCCTGACTAAGTGGAGTGGAGGAGGGGAAGTGCCCTCTGGGTGACCAAGACAGAGCAAAGCACTGGATTTGGGGGGGGCGAGGCTGTCCAGGGAAGTGTCTCCTGAGGGAGGCCAGAGGGGTGAGCAAGGCCGATGCAGCCAACAGGGCAGGAAGGGCATTGCAGCAGAGGGAACAGAATACGCAAAGCCTCATGAGAGAGGCTACCATGGAGGGGGTGCAGGTACTTGGTGAGCACAGAGGCGTGCGGCGGCACGGAGCTGCAGGGTGTCCTGGCCACGGGAAGGTTCAGATGCTGGGAGAACTGAGAGGCTGGCAAGAGTTTTAACCAGGGAGTGGAAATAACTGGCTTTGGGCAAACTCTCCCTCACCCCTGCTCTGACCCTCACCCTGTGGCTCTTTGGGAAACTGCATGGCTGGACATTTTATTTTAAAACCCTGCATGTTGCAAACCGCTTCTGGGCCTCGAGAACATTCCTCAGAAGGCAGCGAGTGACGGAGAAGCCAGAGCTTTCCCAGGCTAACGTGATGTCACGGAGCGGGGCAGTCACGGCGCTGCTAAGGCTGAGTCAGGCTGGGAAGCCAGCAGCCCGCTGTGCACCTGGAGACAGCCCAGCCTGCAAACACCAGCCCTGCAGGGAAGCCGGGAAGGAGATCAAAGGAGCCGGCAGAGGAAGTGGGGCGTGGCTGTCATGAGGCTCCTGGGTCAGGGAGGACCCAGCCCAGGTCCCCCCACCCAACCTGGGGCTTCAGGGAATGCCCCACCTTCTTCCGAGTCACCCAGACAGTCCCTGGTGTCCCCGGGGCGGGAAGGTGAAGTCAGAGAGGTCCAAGCCTTTTTTTAAACACTTTTTTTTTTTTTTTAAGGCTGTGCCTATCCAGGAAGACTAAAATTAAGTCATTTGGGGAGAAAGGTGGCACAATATTCTCCTCCCGCAGCCAGAGCCCGAGTCACCAGCCCACAGCGTCCCTGCCCCAGGACCATCTGTCTGCCTGTCTGTCTGTCTGTCTCTCCCTCCTCTCTTCCCTTTCCCATCCTCCACCTGGGCATTCACAGAAGGGTCAAGAACACCCCTGTCCAGGGTCCAAGAGGCCTGTGTCACTGGAGTCAGGGAGCAAATCAGCAGCCGTTAAGGCCTGGGGCTCAATCTGTCCATCTGCAAGAGGAAGGATTTGGAGTTTACCAAGGTCTCAAAAACTGCTTCCCGGGCTTCCCTGGTGGCGCAGTGGTTAAGAATCTGCCTGCCAATGCAGGCGACACGGGTTCGAGCCCTGGTCCGGGGAGATGCCACATGCCGCGGAGCAACGAAGCCCGTGTCCCACAACTACTGAGCCTGCAGTCTAGAACCCGCGCGCCACAACTACTGAGCCCGCACAGCACAACTACAGAAGCCCGCGCGCCTAGAGCCCGTGCTCCACGACAAGAGAAGCCACCGCAATGAGAAGCCCGTGCATCACAACGAAGAGTAGCCCCCGCTCGCCACAACTAGAGAAAGCCCATGTGCAGCAACAAAGACCCAACACAGGCAAAAATAAATTAATTAAAAAAAAAACCTGCCTCCCATGAACAAGATGTCCAAGGGGGTAAAATGACACAGCTGAAAATCACAAAGGCTCTGTATTCAAGTAAGATCAGGAAGCATCACATGATCACTGCTTCTTAAGAGATTTCATAATGCACATTGGCTCCTTAAAGGTTCTGAGAAATCCTGCTGCAAAGAAATGTCTCCTCCAGCCATGGAGTGTGCTTGCAGAGGCTCTCAAACTTGTGTGTGAAAGCAGATCACGGGGGCAGGAGGGGAAAGGGATCAAGTCTGGACCTAAAAATGGGATGCAGCTCCCAGCAGGAGGAAACAGTCAGGAGGTCTAAGTGGAGCCCAGGATCCTCTTTGTGATGAAGTCACAAAGCCCAGGGTGGCCCTTGGGTCACACTTTGGGGGGTCAGGGATGTATGCATGACGACACAAGGCTTTGGGTCCTAGGAAAGCCGAAATCAAATCCCTGTGGAGTGACCCAGGGCAAGCCAACCTCTGTCCTTCAGGTTCTTTTGTTTGTAATGTGGGGGTAACAATGAGGACTGTTCTAAGGATGCATCAACCGGGATGGGACAGTCGAGATGCCGGCACAGAGCTGAAGACTCAAGGCTGAAGGCTCCAGGATGCAGCAGATTCACTCACAACCACGCCGTTCTGACTCTCATTCGAGATGCCATGATCATAGAACGGGTCTGGCATGGAGACGGCCCACCGAACCCTACGATACCTGAGAGGCAGGCAGGTGCTGTTGTCCCCTTGCACAGGTGGGAGACTGAGGCTCAGGGAAGCTTACAAACGCTCCCGGGGTGGAGGGAGAGCGGCCACCTGGAGGAACCTCAGAGCCTTCCTTCCACCCTCCTCCTCCCCCACTCCGTGTGTCCCCAGCAGCCGGCTAGGCTGTCAGAACCCCGATTCTGAACAGCTAACTGCCCTGCCCTAAACCCTTTATTAGGTCTTAGGATAAAAAAGCCAAAATTCACTAATGTGTTCCATGATGAGGGAGATGATGTAACTGCCGGTCCAAACTGGGAAACTCTGGGGAGAGGAAGGAGGCCACTATTAATTCCAGGTGGGCACATGGGGGCATTTAGTCACCCTGCCTATAGGCTCTGGGTGGTTTGGCCCCCCTCCCTCCCCGACACCTCCTCTCACTCCACTGTCCTTCCACCTGCCCCCCAGGGCCAGCCACTCCAGCCTCCTTTCAGGCTGCTATCCATACCAGATTCTGGCCCACTCCCACTGCCTGGAAGACTGTTCCCTGTCCTTTCGCCTCTGTCGTACCTGGGCATCCTGCAGGTCCTCAGGGAAGCTTCCACTGACGCCCTGATGGGTACGTCCTCATTATACATCCTCGCAGCCTCTCCTTTCCAGTGCTCAGGCTAGAGTTTAAATGTGTTCATGTAGTTCTTTGGGTTTTCCTCTTTCCCCAACACATTTTAAGCTCCTTATCGGCCAGAGCCAGTCCTACTTTGCTCACCTCCGTCGGAGCCCCAGCACCTAGCAAACAACATAGCACATAGTAGGTCTCAAATAGAAGACCTCTGAATGAATGTGCTGGCATCTTTGGGGTTCCTATCAGCCAAGGAGGTCTTCTGGTGTCACCTCTGTAGTGCGTTATTAAAACGGAAGAGTGAGTGCCTTTCCTAATGACTCAGCTGCTTCCAGAGATGGATTTGCCTCCAGTGCCCTGGGCCTCGGCCCACCACCCACCCTGTACCCACCGGGAGCCCCCTCCCAGGTCACGGGCACTAGGCTGCCTGGTCACACACACTGGTCCGTCCCCAGGCACCTCCACGCTCCCCACCTTCCACAGGTCCTGGCTAGGTAATCACAGGGTGGCCAAACCTCCCCCAGCCAACCCGCAGCTGGAGGCTGCCCGGCTGCCTGGGCTTCACCTCCTCCATTTCTATGCCCTCAGCACCCTGTCAAGGTCAGCTCCTTGGTCTGCACCTGTCAGGAGAAACCAACAGGACGCAGACAGGCAGGGGGCTGCGGCTGGGAAGAAAGTCAATCTCAGGTTTACTTTGGGACCCAACTGTTGCTCCTCCTTACTTAAGATCCCAAGGTTTGGGCCCCAGAACTTTCCAGAACCCTGGAGACCTGGCATTCTGTTCACCCTGGGTGGGATCCACACAGAAACCAAACGATGAGAAGTGAGCCGGAGGTGAAACATAAATGTCCCCGGGGTCGCCCCAGAACAACCAGGCCTTGTAGGGAGCACCACGGAGCTCTGAGATGGGAAGTCCCACGTGGCCGGGCAGCTGCCGGCATCTGGCATCGTGGAGGTGGGCGGGCGAGACGCCCAGGATGGGAGACTCATTTTTCAAGACTTTCCCCGGTTGCCCCATTTCCTCCGGCCTCCAGCTCCGGACCGAAATAGCACAAGGTAAATGCAGCCTCTTTCACGCACACTCAAGGAATAAACACACCAACACAAACCCAGTTTTTGTGCTGTGTCATCTTTCCTACTTTTTTTTTTTTTTTAAAACAACCACAGGCTGTTTTAAGATTCCAAACCCGGGCGAAGAAAAGTTAAGTGAACCAGGCAGACAAGGGAGAGAGGAAATGGACTCAGCAGTGGAGTATGCAGACAGAAGCAAGTGTCCTGAGCACCACAGTCAAGGTTTTCGAAAACAAAGGCCAGACCCGAAACTCGATGCGGAGGAGGGAGGGGGTGTCTGAGACCAGTGGCTCCTTAAACCAAAGAGTGGCGGCAGGAAGAGGCGAGGCTGAGGACACACCTGCTGTGCCAGGTGCCACAGGTGCCTTACGCTGCTGGACCCCCGACAGCCTACCAGGTGCACTCTCTCGTCCTCTGTCATATTCTGGGGCCCCCCAGGAGCAGATCCTGAGTCAAGGACTTGAATGCAAGTGGTTCGTCTGAGAAGTGACCCCAGGAACCACCTGAAGCGGGGCGGGAAGGGGGGCAGGGATGGAAAGGGGCCAAAACACGGAGCTGTGGGCATCTGGGGCTCACCCCCGCTGGGCCCCCGGGGCGCTGCGTGAACACAGCTCAGCCTGGTGCTTCCTGGGTGCGAGGAGGCTGGGCTATATATCCACCTGCGATGGAAGGTGAGGGGCTTTGACTCCTGGGGCAGAGAAAGCCCTGGGCAGGAGAGGCCGGTGCTGAGCGGAAGTATCTCGCGTGCGGCGCCAGTCAGCCATTGCACTGAGGAAGGACGGAGGCCCTGTCCCAGGTCACAGCTGGCGAGGCCAACACGGCAGGAGTTGCCCACCCTTGGAGGCCAGACATGGGCTGCAGGAGAAATTGCAGGGACCCCCCGTCCCACGATGGCTGGTAGGGGTGGGACCTGGGAGAGAAGACCCAGCGCTGAAGGGGAAGCCGGTGGGAGGTCCCTCTTCCAGCCCAGGAATCAAGACTATGGGCCTCACAGATTCTTCTCCTAGGAATTCAGGGTCACTGGGATGCACCCCGATCCGCTGCACGTGTAATGCCTGACAAAGCAGGGCTCTGCTGGAAAGCGCTGTCCAAGGAGAGCCCCATTTCCTTCCCTTTGACAATGACCGACTCCCTTGCAGGCTACTCGTTCTAACGCTCAGTCCCTATCGAAAACCTGGCTCACAGATCAGCACTCCTACACCTCCCCAGCCTACAGGCCCAACCCTGGAGCCAAAGGTTGAGCCCAAATCCCTAACCTCACATCAAGGGGAAATAAGAAGTCTGCTTTCGGACCCAAGTGTCATCTTTAAAGAGTCCCTAACTAGGTTCTGAGGAAGAACCAAAAAAACTTAAAATCCTAACTCCGAAAAGGCTCTCATAATCTAGTTTCCATGCAAGAAGGGAAACCACAGGCTTTGGGCCAGGCACCAGAAAGGGGTGGTGTGCACTGGTCGAAAGCCCCAGAGGCCACAGGGCGCTCCAGGCTGAGGACCTAGCGATCCTGACCACCTGCGTCCAGGTTCAGAGGGTGTGGGATTCGAGTTGGAGTTTGAAAGAGGTAAGGTTGAGACAGACGAAGCAACAGTGGGAGAGGATTATGTACAAACGCTCCGTCAAAAGCTGGCTGAGGGGCTTCCCTGGTGGCGCAGTTGTTAAGAATCCGCCTGCCGATGCAGGGCACACGGGTTCGAGCCCTGGTCGGGGAAGATCCCACATGCTGCGGAGCAACTAAGCCCGTGCGCCACAACTACTGAAGCCCGAGAGCCACAACTACTGAAGCCCACGCGCCTAGAACCCGTGCTCTGCAACAAGAGAAGCCACCACAATGAGAAGCCCGCGCACCGCAACGAAGAGTAGCCCCCTGCTCGCTGCCAACTAGAGAAAACCTGCGCGCAGCAACGAAGACCCAACGCAGCCAAAAATAAATAAATTAATTTATTTATTAAAAAAAAAAAAAAAAAAAGCTGGTTGACTGTCAAGGTCATCAGAAACAAGCAGAGCCTAAGAAACCCACAGGCAAGATGTGCCTAAGGAGACGTGTGACTAAATGTCATATGATGTCCTGGATGGGGTCCTGGAGCAGAAGAAAGACACTGGGTAAAAACCAAGAAAATCTGGGTCAATTATTGACTTCAGTTCATAATAATAACGCATCAACATGGGTTCCTTAACTATAGCAAATGCACCAAACTAATGTAAGAGGTTAACAGGGGAGCCCGGGTACAGCGCGTATGGGAGCTCTGTGTGCCACCTAGTCAATGTTTCTGTGAATCTAAACCCATTCTGAAAAGTAAGATCTAGTAATAAAAAGTAAATTATATTTTTCTAAACTCTGGTTTCCAGGGGAGTGGAAGGATTAAACTAGAGTGAGAGGACTGAAGAGACAGGGAAGGGAGACCAGCTGGGGGAAAGCAGAGGCCAGAAAACAAGGTATCTCTGGAGAAAAGGGGGGTGTGCGAGAGCCAAGCTGGCTGGACCACAGGTCATGTGTGTGTGTATGTGTGTGTGTGTGTTGTGTGCCTGTGTGTCTCTCTGTGTGTGTATACGTCTGTATGTGTATGTGTGTGTGTTGCGTGCCTGTATCTCTGTGTGTGTATATGTCTGTATGTGAATCTTTGTGTCTCTGTGTGTGTGTGTATACAGGTGGTAGCTGGAGGTGAGGCTGGAGCTGGACTGTGGAAGGTGTGCATCCCTGCACTAAAGCACTGGACTTTCAAGGTACAGATGAGAAGCATTCATATGTGTATAGACAGCAACAGATATCTATACCCAGGTCACTTGCAGGGCCAGCCTCGTGGGCATGTGACCTGGGCAATCACCCAGGGGCCCACACATACGAGGGCTCCGTGCTTGGTTTAATGCTCTGCAGCAGTCACTGCCTTGAAATCCTTAATGCATTTTTTTTTTGCCCGCACTGTACGGCATGTGGGATCGAACCTGGTGCCCTCTGCAGTGGGAGGGCAGAGTCTTAACCACTGGACCACCAGGGAAGTCCCCTTTAATGCATTTCTAACAAGTAGCCTCATGTTTCCGTTTTGCACTGGGTCTCACAAAGTATGTGACCAGTCCTGGGAGCTTCTTTTTAACAATTAATAATAATAATTCCATACTGTATGATTCTAACTGTATGACATTCTGCGAAAAGCAAACTTATGGAGACGGTAAGAAGATCAGTGGTTGCCAGGAGCTGAGGAGAGGGGAAGGATGAACAGGCAGAGCACAGAGGATTTTTAGGGCAGTGAAAATACTCTACATAAAGATACCGTGATGATGGATACATGTCATACACATTTGTCCAAAGCCATAAAATGTACACCAAGAGTCAATCCTGATGTAAACTAGGGACCCTGGGTGATAATGATGTATCGATGGAGGTTCCTCAGTTGTAACAAATGTACCATCTGGTGTGGGATGTGGATAATGGGGAGGCTGTGCACGTGTGGGGATGGGGGCTATAGGGGAAGTCTCTGTACCTTCCCTTCAATTTTGCTGTGAACCTGAAACTGCTCTAAAAAAAATCTTTTTTTAAAAAAAGAATACTAACAAAGACTTCCGGTCCCTACATCAGATTGGCTGCGGTTAAACACACGAATCTGTATTTTTCTCTTTAAACGTGGTCCTGACAACAGCTCCTGACAACAGCTCAGCTTGGGCCCTCCCATCCCAGACCATGGGGCCGATGGATGGACCCGTGTGAGCAGGTACGTGGCTGGAGCTTAGTGGGGCTTTAGGGGGAGGATAGCAGTGAGCACGATGAATGGGAGGCAGGAAGGAGACAGGGTGGGGAGGGACTCCCCACTCAAGCCTGGGTCAGGGCCAACAGCACCCCCTCCGGCTTATCCACAAGTGCAACATCTCAGATGCTTCTGCCTGGGCTCCCCGGCTCCCGGGGGCTTTCCCTCCCAGGTGCCAGCACCCCTTCACCTGTGAACATCCAGGGTGGAAGTGCCCCTCCCCCTCCCCAGGGGTCCCGCAGGGGACATGTGACAACGTCTGGAGACATTTGGGGTTGTCGCACCCTGGCAGTGCCATCTCACGAGCGGAGGCCAGGGAGGACGCTAAACACCCTATAGTGCACAGGGCAGCCCCAAGTGTCCGTGATGCCAGGTTGAGAAACCTGCCTCAAACAGCACTGGCGGATGAGGAGGTAGAAGCACTTCAGCTCCTTGACCCGTGAGTCGGGGGAGGGGTACGACTCACCCCTCCAGAAGTCCCTACAGGACGAGGGAGCCAAAGTCACCTTCCGTGGGGCTCTGCCCGGCGCCACCCCCTTGCCTGGCTGCCTGTCTTTCCAGGCCCACTTCCCCATGCACCTGCTTTTTCTGGAAACGTGCACCTTCACACAGTCTTCACCTCAGGGTGTGACTTCAGGGAAGCCTGACCTGAGACGGGTGGCCAGCAGGCTTCACTCGATGGCAGCTTCACTCAACTAGCAGCAGCTGCCTCAGCTAGCGGAGCTGTACTGTGGATTCAGGCCAAGGCCCGGCTAGGCAGGAAGGAGCTCTGCGATCTATTAGCGATGCCTGCCCTGGGTCCCTGAGGGGGTGTGGTGGCATGCTCGCTGGACTGCAGGCCAGGTGTCAGCTTTCCTTCCTCCATTTTTGGAGTGACAAAAGGCAAAGCCTTGGACATTGTGGAGAAAAGAAGAAAATGGTGCTGCTGGGGGCTGGTGGTAGGAAGACAAAGGAAGGACCAGTGTCTGGAAGAACCTTGAGCATTTACCCAGATGCTGACCTCCAGCCTGAACTTGAAATAACCAAGGGCTTCCTTAACCATGGTTGACTCTTTTTAAAACGTCCCTTTCCCGGTGAGCCTGCATTTCCCATCCTTACTGAGTTCACATCTGAGCAGGCACTTTTCTTCCCAGCTACAGATGACCCACTGCTCATGACCAAACTGAAAAATATTAATTCTCTCTGTCTCCTGCCAAAAGGGCTAAAGCAATTACGGGCCCTGATATGAAACACAGATGTTAATACATTTGGAAAAATAGACTCCTATGGACGAGCAGAGGTCCAAGTATGAAGTGCTTTTGGAATTAAGGCGCTGGGATCAAGTTATACAGCCAGCCCCCAATACTGAAGCCCATTCTTCCAAAATTCATTCCAGTGTAGGGAATCCGGGGCCATGGCACACACGCTGACATGTCCCCTACTTGCAGACGAGAACCAATCCACCCTTGGGTACCCACTGGCACACAAGCTCAAAATAATATAATTATAATCATCACAGGAAAACTTCCCTGGGATTGAAAAGTATTATAATTATGGGCAATTTTCACTTTTTGGAAATTGGGCTCAGATGCTGAGGAAAGGTTGCGAACGAGGCGTTCTCGGGTTTCAGCTCTGGAGGAGAACACATTGGAAGGCTTGCTGGGACTGACGGGCCCAAGGTGGGAGGTGTGGGAAGTGTGAGAGGAGGGCCGGCGCTCCCCCGGCCAGCAGGGACCTGTTTCACACGGTCTCGTACCAGCCCCCGTGCTTGGTACCGAAACTCCTCTGTGCAAGACGCAGCCACAGTCTGTCAAGTCAGGAAGCCCACGGCTAGAAGGGCAGATCCTTCATGTACACGTGTTTTGCTGAGCACCTACTATATGCCAGCTTCCAGGTACTAAGGATACAACAGTGAACAAAACACACTGGACGCCTGCCCTCACGGAGAGATCGTCTCTGGCCCTGCTGCTGGGCCACCATCACGGTCACCACGGCTCCCACTCAGATCTTTGTGGAAAAGCCTGATGAGGCTCATGGCGGGCCACGACCCACCCAAGTTCACGCAGCTTCCAAGTGGTGGAGTGGGAGGCAAATCCAATTGCTTCCAAAGCCCCTGGTCTTTACCAGCTGTCCACACAGCATCACTGGGGCAAGCGGGGCAGGTCTTCCATCTTCTCGGCCTCAGTTTCCTTGTACAGAAAATACGTTTCCCTCCCATCACCCAATTCCTAGGATTGCCATGAAGGGAAAAGGAAATGTGCATCCATCAGCCAAGGAGGAAAACCAGACATGACTGGGGACAGATGCAAACTTCCTTTCCTTAACCCTAACCTGCTGCGGTGCCTCAGTTTCCTTGCCTGTAAAATGGGGTGGGTGATGGTACCTTCCTCAGGGGGTTGTGGTGGGAAGGACAGAGTGCTCTGAACAAGCAGCTTTGTCGTCGTCACCGTCAGCAAAGGCAGCCAACTCTTCTCTCGGTTCAGAGAACTGTTACCCACGTGGGAGCGTGTATATTACATCGTGAATTCGAATTCTCTCAGTTCAGAGAACTGTTACCCACTGGGAGCGTGTATATTACACCATGAATTCGAAGGCATCTGCCTAATGGACAAGAGGTAAAGGAGCGGCCCTTTCTACAAGGCGGGTCTGCGAGGGGACTGACTCACGGGACATTTGGTCTCCTTGACCTTCACGGTCATTAAGCATTGAGTCCATATGGAATGATGGGAACAGAGCAGGCACAGAAGAAGGTCCTCCTAAAGGCTCCCCAGCGTCATCGTCTGTAACCTCCTCTCCCAAAGAGGCATCTAGGCTGCCATCCGCTCGCCTTGGGGAATCCCACACTGGCACTCACCAGCATCAACCACATCTCACGCACTCCCGGGAAGGGGACGCAGGGCAGGAGTCTCCACCCACGCTGAACGGATGACGTGACTCCTGCAAGGTCCCGCAGATCCTCAAAGGAACAGGAAAGGACAGGATCAAGTCCACTCTGGGGACTTTAAAAAAACCCAGTGTCAAGGCGATACTGGGACCCGTTACATCAGAATTCTGAGGGTGGGGGCCCGAAATTTTACCTAGTGCCTGGTTTTGAATTGCAGGGAGGGTGGGACCTTGGGAGGGTCATTTGACCTCTCTGTGCCCCAATGACCACATCCACAGAACGGGAGGATACAGACGTCTCAAGGTCGTCGTGAGGACTTAGCGTGCGTGCAACTTGCAAGCACTTGACGCAGAGTTTGTCGCCACCGACTCCCTGACCACCGCTCGTATCTTCCCTGCGAAGCCAGCTAGGGGATGAATTACGGAAGGAAACAAAAGGCACCAAGATTTTAAAAAGTAACAAGGCCCACGATGGCCTTAGCCCGCAGGACAGGAAACCGACGGACACGTGGACATTTGGTCCCGGGCTGCCGAGCAGGGCAGCCCAACTGCGATTTGACTGGCATGACGCAGGCTGGACACAGCAGAGTGCCATCTGCTCAGCGGGGGGGGGGGGGGGGGGGGGGGGGGGCGGGGGGGCCGGCCCGCCGGATGCAGGCTTTTTCCAGAGTGAGCCTCTTGGACACCTGAGTGGATCCCAAGGGCCCTGGCTCCTGCTGGAGCCGCTCTGTGCTGGGATTTGGAGGGGGCCTGGGGGAAGGCAGTCAGAAGTGCCTGGGTGCCCTGGACCAAGCTGCTCTCCCTGGACCTCCCAGGACGTTCCGGCCATGCCTGGGCAGTCAGCGCTCCCTCCCTGCCCTCTGCGGAGCTCACGCCCTGCGGCGGAGGGTCGTGATGCAAGGTGAAAGCCAGGAGAGTGGAACCCGGCACGCAGGCCTTCAGCAGGAAGGCTCCAGGAGATTCCCGAAGCCTTCAGAACCACAGCCCGCAGGACCTCCACCCTCAGCCTGCCCCTTCCCTGTGCCACTGAGACTGTTAATCGGGGCCTGGACCACACTTGGGGCTCAGTCCAATGGGAGAGAAACAGTGTTCTTGGAGAGACCAAGGCAAGAGGAACTTGGGGGCCTGGGCTAGAAGAAATCTCTCCCCTTCTCTCTCCTGGGCGCATAGGACAGCCCACAGGGGAGGGAGAAGAGAGAGCTCAGCCACCTGTTCTCAGACCTGGCTACATAGAGAAGCACCTGGGAGCTCAGAAAATACTGAGGCCCAGCCACACCCCAGACCCTGATGTAGCCAGAGTCGGAAAAGCCCCACCCCACCCCCGCAGGTGATTCTAATGCACAGCCAAGGGTGAGGACCGCAGCTGGGGACTCACAGTCGCCCTGTTTGAGCCTGTTTTCTCCAGGGAAGGAAATCCGTACAAGCAAGAAGCCCCAGGGTGCTGCTGTGGCCGGGAACACGAGCCCTGGAGTCTAAGAGACCTGAGGCTAAGTCCCGCCTCTGCCCCATTTGAGCTGTGGGATCTCAGGTAAGTTACTTCCCCTCTGAGCCGGTCTCTACACCTGTAAAATGGGGATATCAAGCCTTCGCAGAATCATTTCCAAGGTCCTCAAGGAAGGTGAAGTGCCCTGCGGTGCGACCACGTCCCTTTGTCCAGACATGCTCATGGTGACTGAAGTCAGATAAAAAGCAGTCTCATGGGCTTCCCTGGTGGCGTGGTGGTTAGGAATCCGTCTGCCAACGCCGGGGACATGGGTTCGAGCCCTGGTCCGGGAAGATCCCACATGCCACGGAGCAACTAAGCCCGTGCGCCACAACTACTGAGCCTGCGCTCTGGAGCCCACGAGCCACAACTACTGAAGCCCGCGTGCCTAGAACCCGTGCTCTGCAACTAGAGAGGCCGCCGCAATGAGAAGCCCGCGCACCGCAACAAGGAACGGCCCCCACTCGCCACAGCTAGAGAAAGCCCGCGCGCAGCAACGAAGACCCGACGCAGCCAAAAATAAATAAATAAAATAATTAGAAAAAAAAAAAAGCAGTCTCGTTACCAAGTTTTTCACCTTTATCTGATGCGACAAAGACTTGGGATGGGTCCGATGACCCGCCGCCCTGAGGCCACCCTGGGGCATGGGGAACACAATGTCCCCACAGTGGGAGGCCCTGTCCACCCAGCGCCTTCTCGCCCACTTCTGTGCATCGCATCCCCTGGGAGCTTGTCAGAAACACAGAAGCTCAGGCTGCACCCCAGCCACCTGACTTGGAACCTGCGTTTTCATCTGATGCCGGAGGAGCCGTGTCACTGAGCTGAGCTTTTAAAGGGCGAGGATGGCCCTGGGCTTGGGTCAGGGAAGCTCTGGATGAAGCTTCCTTCTCGAGGGAAGGCAGGAGCTGCAGCAGGCGTGCGAATTCCTGGAGGGTGGAGACACCGGCTGAGGAGACCCGTGGCACGTCCTCTGTGCAGGGAGCTGGGAGCCCTGGGGCGGGGCTGCTGGCGGGGCTGCAGGTTACAAGGTTCCCACGTGGGCAGCACGGGCACAGCGCTGGCCTCCACCCTCCTCAATGCCCGCGGCTGCCTTGGGGTGAAGGGAACTGGCGAGCAGCCCCTCGGCCCCCCTCCCCCTCCGGCCCGTCACAGGGACAGTTCCCTCTTCCTCAGAGTGATTCAGGCTACGGCTGATCCAATCTTGGCCCCAGAGACCACTCTGAGGTCACCCTCCTGGCAGCCAAGGTCCCTGGGACAGACCGAGGGACAGTTTTTATCCAGCTGTCAACTTCATCTCGACCTTGGCAGTGACTGACTCCCTGCAAGCGGGTTCTGCTGGCCCGCGGGCCCCAGGGTGTCTCACTGACCAGCTGGACCCCCTACCGGTGGGGCAGCACTGCAGGGAGAAAGCGTGGACCTGCGAGGAGAGGGCCGGGGCGGGGTGAGGCTGGAAAACGCCCAGCCTGAGTTCCACGAATGAAGCCCGTTAGCTTGCAGGACGCCCACCTCAAACAGCCTCATCTTGAGCTGGAACCAGAGTTAGAGCCAAGGGGGACAGAAGTGGGACCAGCTCCTGGAAGCCGAGCCCCGACTGGCCAGCCCCTGACCCAGGGTTCCTAAAAGGAGGGCAAGACTCCAAGCCCTTCGCCACCCCCCACCCTCCCCAGCAAGGCCACTGGAGCCAAGGCCACCATCCCCAGACCTGCCTCTCGGCCCCCGCTCACCCCACAGCCGGCCAAGGGCGGCCTCTCCAGCTGCAAGTGGAGCCCAAAGGCCGTGGAAGGCCTCCAGCTCGGCTCATTATCGGAATTTAATCTGGATTCCGAGAGATCAAGAGGAGTCTGTAGAAAGTGGCTGTCACAGGGGGAGCGATGCTGAGGCCGACCCAAAGCCAGCTAAGCCCCGGCACGCCCAGGGCTTTCCTGGAGCTCAGGCAGAGGCTCGCCAGATGTCCCAGCTCCGAGCTCTGCGCAGCTGGGCGGTCGGTGTCAGGGAGGCCACGGCTCCCTTAGCAGAGGGAGCAGGGGGCCACACAGCAGGGCGGCGGGGGCGGGATCAGAACTCCTCTCGGGCTCAGATGAGCCAAAGGCCTTCTGCTTGAAGAGGACGCGTGGCCCAGGCTGTGGAAATGCAAACAAGCGCTCCACCTCCAAGCAAGCTTAGGCCCGCATCCCCATCAGAAACGGCAAAATTAAGGGATTTAGCATAGAGGGCAAAGGCAGTACCACCACCCAGACCTGGAGCCCTTCATTTTCCTAGGCAGGTCTCTGTGTTCCCCGTGATGGTGGTGGTGATGGTGAGGATGGTGGTGATGGTGACAGCGACGGTGATGATTCTAATAGCGGGTAAGCCTTTATTGAGAGCTTACTATGTTCTAAGTAGGTATGTTGATTCCCTTTATCCTCACCACAGCCCTGGGAGGTAGATTCAGTTATTATCCCCATTGTATAGAGGAGGAAACCGAGGCTCTGAGGGGTTACTACTTCCCAAGGTCACACTGGTACATAATGTCGAGATGCGAATCTACACTCTTCAAAGCTGGGTTATCCCACCTGGGGAACAACATAACAGGATCATTTTGCTCTGGAGTCAAAAACAGAACCTACCCAGAAGAAAAATCAGTAATTTTCTGGAAAAAATGTTCACCTTTTAACTCTTGGAGAATGAGGGCCTTGCTTCCTTCTTTCAAGTATAGATAGGGGGCTTCCCTGGTGGCGCAGTGGTTAAGAATCCGCCTGCCAAGGCAGGGGACACGGGTTCGGGCCCTCGTCCGGGAAGATCCCACATGCTGCGGAGCAACGAAGCCCGTGCACCACAACTACCGAGCCTGTGTTCTAGAACCCACGAGACACAACTACCGAAGCCCGTGCGCCTAGAGCCTGTGCTCCGCAAGAGAAGCCACCGCAATGAGAAGCTCGCGCACCACAACAAAGAGTAGCCCCCGCTCGCCGCAACTAGAGAAAGCCCTTGTGCAGCAACGAAGACCCGGCACGGCCCAAAACAAATAAATAATAAATAAATAAATTCCAGGAAAAAAAGTATAGATAGGAAGTTTAGAAATCTAAAGCAAGCGGCCCCTTCCTGCCCTCCTGCGGCCTCTCGGTCCACTCTCTGCTCTGCTTTATACTTTGCACCTGCCGTGTCCTCCTGCGTCTCCTCCTCTGTTTGAATGTGACCTCCTCGAGGGCTCGGACTGGGGTCTGGTCACGTCCACCATCGCCCAGCACAGCAGGTACTCAAACATTTGCTGAGGGGGGACTCGGTCTCCCAGCAAAGCCCAAAGCCCCCTGAGGCAGGAATTCCCAACGCTGGCCTGAGCGTCCCCAGAGGTGGCCTGTGGCCAAGCTGCTCTTCGGGGCAACCTGCCACGCTGGCCACAGAGCCACTGACAGCTGTCCTGTCCTGCCTGTCCCTCTTCCAACCACAGTGACTCAGGCCTACTCCCCTCCCAGGACCTCTGGATCCACCCCGTGGAGCTAAGGCAGGGCCGAGGAGGCAGCCACTTCAAACTGTTATGGGACCAGTACCCATGAGGTCAGCAGGTTGACACAGACAGGAGGATGGGGGGCTGCCAGCAGGCGCTAGGGAAGCCAAAGGCTTGTGTTTCTTCTAAGGGAGGACCCAGTGGCTCACACCCACCCCGGCATCATCACCTCCCTTCTGTCCTTCTAACAAACATGCTTGTCTGCACCTTAGGACGGCGGCCCTTGCGGTTCCCCGGAGACACTCTCCCCGCACCCCATTTCAGTTCCTTCTAGCCCTTCAAATATCCCCAGCTCAACGGGCCGTCAAGGACCACCAGTCACCTTGTCTGGCCAGTGGGCCTATTTATTTGCTTATTTGTTGACTGCCCGTCTTCACCCCCTGTTATGGATGGAATTGTATCTCCTAAGAAGATGCGCTCAAGTCCTACCACTGGTGTCTCTGAATGTGACCTTATTTGGAATTAGGGTCTTTATGAACACAATCAGTTAGGTAATGAAAAGTCATGCTGGAGCAGGGCGGCCCCTAAGCCAAGATGACTGGTCTCCTTATCAGAAGAGGAGAGAGGCACACAGAGAGGATGCCAGAGCCGTGTGACAACGGAGGTGGAGATGGGAGCGGCACAGCCGAGCGCCAGGAACACAATCGACGGCCAGCACCAGAAGCTGGAAGAGGCAGGAAGGATCCTCCCCTGCAAATTTCAGAAGGAGCACAGCCCCGCTGACACCCTGATTTCAGACTTCCGGCCCCCAGCACTGTGAGAGAGCACATTTCTATCGTTCCAAGCCACCCAGTGTGTGGTGCTTCGTGAGGGCAGGAAACCGGTACACCCCTCACACAGAGTTGAGGCGAGGTCCCTGCCCCCGTGAGCCGGGCTGGTTTATCCCAGCGGTTTAGCAGCAGTGGTTGAATAAGCAAATGGCTGGGCTCCCACGGGTCTCTCCAAATGCAGTGGCCTCTGCACAGCCCACCCGCCCCGCGAGGGAGGCACGTGCACGCCAGGCCCGTCTCGCCCGTTGCTGGGTCTCCGCTGCTCTTCCCAGCGCGTGGAGTGGAGCGGGCGCGCACGGCAGGCGTGGGGCCGAGGGGTGGGGTGCCCCTCGCGTCAAGGGCGGGGCCTGAGGATGCTCCAGACACGAAGCAAGCTCCCACGCACGTGAGGGAGGGGCCCACATCAGCAGCATCCCAGCTGACCCCAGAGACCACCGGCCAGGGAGGGCGAATGCCTTCCTGCGTGGAGAACTTGGGGGAAGAGCTGCACAGGTGACACCAGCCAACCCTTCCGGTCCTGCTCAGCCAAAGGCCATCGGGGCAGCTACATTCCTGAGGTTAAACCTCTGGGTGGAGGTTTCTGAGGCAGGTTTGGGGAGCCTGCCAGGAGGCCCTGGGGTGTGAGCAGGGCTTGGCTTTTTCACAAGTGGACCGATCGAGTGCTACTGACAAGTAGCCTCTGGGTACCTGCCTCGCCCCCAGTTGGTCAGCCTTCAGGAGAAAAAAGCCAAACACGTGCTCTTGTTCAAGAGTCCCGGGGGATCTGTCAGAGTACAGAGCAAACATATGTTACTCTGGGGGACTGAACTCAATGCTTCTTATTGAAATTGGGTCTGGGGGCCAGGGTCCAGCCCACCAGGGTGAAGTGGGGCACCTGAGTGCCTTTAGTAAGATTCGGAGGTGATTGCCAAGGCTGTCTGCTGCCCGCCCCCCCTTCCGAGCCACACCCACATTCCAGAAAGGTACCATCCCCTCAGGGAGGGTCTGCCATCCTTTCTAGCAGAGGAGCAGTACAGGGTAGTGAGTTCAAGCGAGGGCTCTAAAATGCAAATTTAATCCACACTGAGATGGCATGTGTCACCCATCAGACAGACTAAGATCAAAAGAGTCCAATAAGAGCCCATGCTGGGGAGCACATGGGGCCACAGGCCCCCTCTATGTGGCTGGCGGAAGTATAAATTGACATAGCCTCCAAAGGGAGCAGTTCAGCAAAATCTATCAGTCACCAATGTATGTGCCCCCCGACCCCACAATTCTATTTCTAGAACTATATCCGACAGATAGACAAGCACGTGTGTTATACGCCCCACCCACACCGTCTATAATTCGGAGAAGTTGAGAATCCACCTTGTGCACGCAGGAAACTGGCTGAATACCTTAGAGCACAACCCACACGACTGGAGACGCGTGGTGATGAAAAGAACAAGGATGCCCCCTGGGAAGGGACGTGGAAGGATGGTCAAGGTTTACTGCCAAGACGGTCAAGGTTTAGTGATAGAAGTAGGTGCAGGAGAGAGTCTAGGACGAGATGCCGTTTGTGAAAAGATTTAAATGCACACATATCTGCTGATTTGAGACAACGCGAGAAACTGGGCGCAGAGGCAGTTAAAAACGAAGGCAAAACACTGGAAACACTCAAGAAAAGCTTGGTTTTCTTAGTATTTAAGATGACTTTCCAAATGACAGTGCTTGCCAAGCCAGGTGCTGAGAGTCGCTATGTCCCCAAACGTGCTACGAGGTCCCCTTTCCCGCTGAAGACGCTAGGACAGCCCAGCAGAAGGGGGCGTCCACACCACCTTTCTCCCGTTATGAGGAGTGACAGGTGGTGCCAGTAGGAGTAAAAGTCCAAGAGCCCGCGACGTCCAAAAACCCAGCCACTGGGCAGCACCACCTCGGGACTGCAGGAGATATGGGAACATATATGTATAACTGATTCACTTTGTTATAAAGCAGAAACTAACACACCATTGTAAAGCAATTATACCCCAATAAAGATGTTAAAAAAAAAAGAAGTTCCAGCCCATTCTCTCAGCCTTCTCACCTCTCAGAGGACTCTGAAACGAAACGGAAGGGTCTCAAGAAATGAAAGTCCTTCAACCCAAGCTTTTCGTTCCTGACCTCAAGATTCCTGGAAGGCTGAGAGTGCTCTGCCTGTTTACTTTTGATTGGGGGATTTTTATCCCCTAGCACCACTTTCATTGGTGGCCTGACATCACAAGCTGGGTTTCAGTGATGAATGGGAGAGAGGCAGACCGTCAAAAACGCTTCTTCCTCTTCCTTGTTCCTCCTAAACACAGGCTGACCCAGACTACCCATAATTACCCACGGGGGCCACCCAATCCCTGGCTCACCTGGCTGTCCCCTATTCCTAACTCGATCTGCTGACGGTGATAGCTTTAAGAGGTGGAGACATACACCATACACCATCTCTAAAAAAAGATACTCCATCCAGGGCACGTGGCTGGTGATCCACGGGGGGAGCGGTCATGACCAGTCTGGTCGCATCCTCTGGCCACCAGCTCCTCTGCAGCTGAAGAAGCTCAGGACCTCTCCCAGGCACCAGTACAGCACCCACCTGCCCAAGTGTTCCTGCAGCACCTGGTAAACGCTGATCCGGAACGTCTCGTTACTGAAGTGTTCCCGGATGTGGTCCTTGTAGATCCGGAATTCGGCTGCGGTCACCGCTTCCCCTTCTGGGATCTTGGAAAGATCAAACCGGAACTCCCGGTGGTGGTAGCGTGGGTGGAAGAACTCTTTGTCGTGTTCCACTGGAAAGGGGAGAAAACACACATCGGCACCAAAAGCTCATTAGTGACTGGGTTTCACTCTCCCAGCTCAGAGTCCAAGCATCTTGCCTAAGCTCGATGGAGACTTGCCCAGAGCCGGTGACCCCTGGTGATGACTGCCTGTTCCAGGCTGACCTGCAGCAGACTACAGGTCACAGGCTCAGACCCTGTGGTCACCTTGGACAATAAGAACAAGGAACTCTGCATCAACTTGCTGGGGAGAGTGGAGTACTGACCAAGTCATCCCAGAGGCCCTGGGCAGGCCTGGGCTCCGGGGACTCAGGCCTGGGCTCAAATCCAGACTCAGCCACTACCTAGCTGGGTGGGCTTGGACAAGTGCCAGGGAAGCTATCTGGACCTCAGTTTCCTCATCTGAAAAATGGGAATAATAATCCCCCTTCATGGGTTGCTGTGAGAGTTAAGTGATCTAATTCATATAAATAGCTTAACCACTGGAAGGGCTGGATAGCTGTGAGCTACAGTGTAAACGTCAGCCTTACTATGCCTATCATGGGTTACCCAGGCCAGTGGTGCTCAGCCCTGGCTGCGTGTGACAATCGCCATGGGAACTTTGGGAAAACACTGACGCCCTAGCCCAGTGGGGGCTGGTAAATGTTTAATAACCGGCTCTCTAGGACCCGATCTGCGGTGTTTGCCAATTTTCATCTTGGAAGATTTCAAGCTACCAGAGTGAAGTCACTGAGAACAGTGGTGGGCAGACTGGCACAAAGTGGGCTCCAGCACCCTGCCCCTCTCGGAACCAAATGAATCATTATCTTTGGGGAGGGGGCCCAGAAACCTGTACTTTTTAAAGCACCCCAGATGTCTCTAATAGCAGCCAGGGTTTACAAGCACAGCCTTAGACAAAAAGAAGAAAAAGAGGTGAATGGCAGCACCTTGGCGGGGAGGGTGGGGGGTTTGGAAGAGGACTTCAGGACAAAACAAGGTCAAGGGACCAAGCCCTTCTCCCTTATACTGGCAGTGATACTAGACTAAGCCATCATGTCCACTTCATAGACGGCGAACACCAAGATGGATATAAGTCCAAGAGCGATGCTTCTGGGAGTGGGCCCCTGGTTCCCAAGGATCGTGCGTCCTTTGGACTAACGTGGAGCAGCAACGAAGGTGAGCATCGTCAGTGCTGCAAAGATGCAGGATGGCCAAGCCCAGGTGGGCCTGCAGCGTCTGCAGGTACCCTTCATTTCCTGGGAGATAACAGCCCAATCTCCACTTCCTGCCTCGGGGGTGGGGAACCAGAGAGACAGGGAGGGAGAGCGCGACCAGCTTGGCCAGAAGGGAGGAGAAACATGACCGGCGAGCTTCAGCTTTCTCAGCTTGAAAGCCCTCAGGCTGGGTGGGTTAGGGCTGCCACGGGTACAAGCAGGACGTGAACTGAACGCGTGAATGCCTTTGAGGAAGGAGGTTCACAGCACTGGCAGCCCAAAGGCCCTTTAAAAACCAAAAATCTGTTTTAAACCTTAATAATGCGACTGGCCCAGGGCATTTCCACTTTGATTTATGGAGAAGATGAGGACGCAGGGTCTACTGTGGCAGCCTCTACGAAGTGCCAGCCACTGGGGATCAAGGGAGCCTCGGGAGGGGACCCCAGGGTAAGGGGGCCTCTGTCACTAGGGAAATGCCCCGGGCCAGTCTTGGTCACCCTTCTAGCTCATTCAGCCCTCACGTCACCCTAGGAGGTGAGCACAACGCCGCGTCGGTAGGGGTAGGGGTGCACCTGAGACCCAAGAGGCGTGGTGTGGCCTCCCAGGGTCGGGGAGCTGGGGCTGAAACCGAGGTCCCACCCAACCCGAGGCCTTAACCACACAGCTCAGCAAGGGGAGCTCCTTGGCGTGGCTGTTAGAATGTTTTCACTGCATTACAACATACGTGTTGTACGTGCGCAACCACAGGGGTGCAATTCGGTGAACCGTCACCGTGAACCCACCCTGGGACCTTCTCCCAGATCAAGAAACAGAACATTACCAGTGCCCCCTTCCTCTCCCCCCAACTTCTCAAGCCAGAGGTTAGTTTTGCTTGTTTCTCAACATTATAAACAGGGAATAATACAGCATCTATTCTTCTGTGCCAGGCTTCTTTCACTCAACAGCGTTTGTGCGATTCGTCCGTGTTGCCGGGGACGTTCATTCCTCCTCGTTGCTGTATAATATTCCACAGCTCGATTACAGCCCTGCCCGCGGATCCGTCCTACGGGACACGGGGGTTTGGGTAGTTTCCAGTTTGGGGCTCTGAGAGCAGTGCTGCCGTGCGCATCCGGGCACCCGTATTTCCGGGAGGCAGGCACACCCGGAAGTGGAGCTGTGTGTGTTCGCTATCGCGCCCGAGCACTTTTATGTACAGGGGGCGGGGGTGATGGAAGAAGACAAGTCTGTCCTGCCAGAGACGTGGGCACAGTCTGGGGATGACTCCTGTTCTCCTCAGGTACTTTTCTTTTTCTGCAGGGGACTCTGGGTGGGGGGCTGAGGGGAGGCGACAACTCCTGGAGAGAACCCCTGCGCCCCAGCGAGCAGCCGGAGGGTTCCCCCCTGCCCCCCCGAGCGAGCTCGCAGTGAACTCAGCCACGTCGCCCCCAGCCCAGCACCCCACCCAAGCCAAGGTCACCAGAGACCACCCACAACCAAATGGAAAGGACACCCTATGGTCACCATTTTTCTGGACCTCCAGGTAGCAGCGGCCAACATGTGGCTCTTCCAGCCTCGGCAAACCTTGCCCTCCTGCAGTCCCCTTCACTGTGAACACTTGGCTGTCTCCCGCCCGCCCCGCCCCATCCTTCTGGCCACTCCTTGAAACATCCCCTTAGGTCTTTCCATTTACAGGAGTTGACACGCAGCTAAGGAACACCAGGAGTGGCCCCCCATGCTGACAGACTACACAGATACCGTCTCTATTTCCAACCGTCTTCCCTTCTCCCCCAGCAGAGCCAAACCCCCGAAGGCCAGAAAGAACCCCTGAGGTGTGCGATGCTTCAATATTCAGCGAGCAAGCCGGCTTCGTGCCACCGTGCACAGGAGCCTCGGGCACAGTGCCTGGGACTCAGCGAGACCCCGACAGACCCCGGTGCCCCTGCTCCCAGCGCGGGGACAGACCACGCCTCACCACAGCTCCTCCTGGCAAACACAGCCATCAACCCAAGCAGAGAATGGGACAGCGGACCCCCAGTTTACAAATGAAGACGGCTGAAGAACCCAGAAGTGCAAAAAGGCACGTGCTCCGTGACGGTTCTCGCATTGAGCACTCTTGGCCATCACGTGGTGGATCCAGGCGAGGCAGGATTGAGCCCCATTTGACAGATGAGGAAACTGAAGCTCAGGGAGGAAAGGTAACTTGCCCGAGGCCACAAGTCAGGTGAGTGCCTGAGCTCCAAAACCCCACTCTTGACCTTGACGCTCCCTGGAGCCGGGTGGCCTGAGTTCAGATCTCAGCTGTGCGCTGCCTGTGGTCTTGGCCCAGTTACTTAACCTCCGTGCGTGTCCCCTTCCTCCAGGGATATTACACTGGTCCTTTCTCACAGGGAAGGTCACAGGAGGCGGCACTTACAACAGTGCCTGGCAAATGGGAAGTCATTTGTATGGGTCATTTTTACAGAGCCTCTCAAACAATGAGCTGTAAGAGTGACAATCAGTACAGAAAACATAATATGTGCATGTGGGTATTTACATAGTTCAGCTATGATAACTTGATTTGAAAAAAATTACAATAGATCAAACAGAAAAGAAATGTTTGGATAAGCATGACATTAACACAGGTACAGTCACTAAAGTCACAGGCAATGAAGAAAGAAAACACTGATATATAATCACAAATATAGTTTGTTGCAGCAGGTGTATACGTAACTTTTTTTTCATGTGTAAGATAAAACGTATCTTAACTGCTAAGACAGTTAAGATACCAGGGTTATAAGGTTTCTTTTTTAAAAAAAGATAAATGGATAAAGTGTCCAACTAAATTTCTTGCAAACATTTACAGGCTCTTTGGCATGGCTTCCTAAGTGAATTTTTTTCATTAATCATTTTAGGACAATGAGAGGGATGAACCATGTCATTATTCTGTTCTTCCTGAAACCTACATAATCTTGTGATTTATCAAAGAAAAAACAGTCACTTTTTAAAAGAAGAGCAGCGACTAATTCAAAGTTCAAAGCAAATCCCAAATCTCCTCTTCCCAAGGTTTCCATTTTATATGGAAACCGCTCCACCGTGTGGAGTCTACACCATTTCAGTCTCAGGGATCAAGATGGCTTAACAGGGCTTCCCTGGTGGCTCAGTGGTTGAGAATCCGCCTGCCAATGCAGGGGACACGGGTTCAATCCCTGGTCCGGGAAGATCCCACATGCCACGGAGCAACTAAGCCCGTGTGCCACAACTACTGAGCTTGCGCTCTAGAGCCCGTGAGCCACAACTGCTGAGCCTGTGTGCCACAACTACTGAAGCCCGTGTGCCTAGAGCCTGTGCTCTGCAACGAGAGAAGCCTCTGCAATGAGAAGCCCGCGCACCGCAACGAAGAGTAGCTCCCTCTCGCCACAACTAGAGAAAGCCCGCGCGCAGCAACGAAGACCCAATGCAGCCAAAAATAAACAAATAAATACATTAATTAAAAAAAAAAAAAGATGGCTTAACAGTCACCACTAAAGCAGATGGAAACATGCATGCATTTTATGGAGAAAACTGTCTTCACACTTTGTTGTTAAATTACTGTAGTTGATTACCCAAGACTCGAGTTTTAAAATAAATGTCTAGAGTTGGTATCTCCCTGAGCCCATTAAGAAAAGCAACCCAAGGAAACCCAGAACCTAGGAAACCAGCTTTTTCTCCCACTGCCCTTTATAGTCTAGAACACCACTGACTGAGTGAACTCACAGGAATGAACAAAGGACTTTCATCTTCAAAAGATTAAAAAAGTCCAAACCCCTGAGACCAAAAGCTAAGTCCAAAGAAAAGAGATTCCAGAAAAACCATCCTGACAGCAACCAGCTTCACGACTGTCCCCAAAGCCGATTCTGGTGTCCTTCTTTCACAAAAGCCTGAAATGATAACCCCAAAGCTGGCCCCGGGAGGGCAAATTTTGGGCCGGAGGGTGCCAATAAAGGGTAGAGGCAGGTGGAACAGGAGGCGGTATCCCCTCTCATGACCCTCTGACATGTCAGGCAAGACCTCTGCCCCACATACAGGTCAAGCCTGATCCCCAAGCGTCACCCAAGAGCGTTTGCCTCCTCTCAGCACCTAGGGTTTCTCCTCCCGTTTACAGTCACACGATACGTACAAGTGTGCCCCTCACTAAGTTAGGGTCCTCTGCACAAGCGGATTACGATAACCAAAGGCAGCTTGCCATGCAGACTTGCAGAGGGCAGCAGGCATTTAAAGGGTACCTAAGTGGGGCTTCCCTGGTGGCACAGTGGTTAAGAATCCACCTGCCAGTGCAGGGGACACGGGTTCAAGCCCTGGTCCGGGAAGACCCCACATGCCGCGGAGCAACTAAGCCCGTGAGCCACAACTACTGAGCCCACGTGCTGCAACTACTGAAGCCCGCACACCTGAGCCTGTGCTCCGCAGCAATGAGAAGCCCGCGCACCGCAACGAAGAGTAGCCTCTGCTCTCCACAACTAGAGAGAGCCTGTGAGTGGCAACGAAGACCCAACGCAGCCAAAAATAAATAAAATTTAAAAATAAATAAAGGGTACCTAGGTGGAGGTTTCCAGAGCCACGCTTTATAGAACTGTATTTAACACCCTAAAAATTAGGGGTATGCCCCCCGATATACACACACTGATGTGCATACATAATAATACACGAAGATAAATGAATACAATAAACTCTTATACACATGGAAAAGAGCTATAGAAGATGCAATATTTCTCCTGCTCCCTAAGGGTTCATTTCGTGCTGAGACACAGCTCACTGTGATGTCACCAGTAGGTGCCACGTTCACGCCATCTCTTTCTCTTGGAGAGCTTCATCGTGGCTCTTGCAATCAAGCCAAATGGTCCCAAGGGAGCCACCATCTTGTCCCATGACCTACTTCTCCAGAGTTGAGGGATGGGAGGGAACAAGCCCCAAGCTGGGCCAAACACAAAGATTTCTTTTATTTTTACTGGCACCTGGTGGGAAAGAGCCCCGTTTGTTTTCTCTGCCTTAAACCCTAAGGATGTAATGTGGCACTCTGGGCAGCCACACACCATCACCGCACAGAGAAAGCTGGCCAGTGAGAAGACTCCAGGTAAGGAGGACAGAGCTCAGAATTAAGGGGGAAGGCTTCCAGGCTTGATCCCCTGGCCTGGTGGTCCCCATCCTCCCTGAAGTTTGAGGTTTCAGTTCTTCTAATTTGTGAGTCACATGGAGACCCTTCACACAAGTCCCGTGTAAGCTACTTAGAGTCAGGTTGCTGTCCTTTGCAACCAAGGCAGTTCTGAGCAAAACAATTGAGCCCAATTATATACACACCCAGAAATGGATGGGCAGGAAACACACCCAGGTAATAGTGGGGATGTCCAGGTGACCATTTGCCATGAAAGCTTTCTTCAGACGTGGATAATTTCCCAGTATAAGATGACCCCCTGAGCGAGCTCTGGGAACAGGGGCAATGACGTCTCGATCGTGAGCCTCCAGTGCCCCACAGAGCCTGATGCTCAGTAGGGCTCCATTCGTCTATTGGATTCAATGTATTACTTCGTGTAATCCTAGTCTTCAAGTCAACTATTTTCTTGATAACATACATGCAGTAAAGCACACAGATCCTAGGTGTTCGTGAAGTTTCGTGAAATTTCTCAATGCAAACGCACCCAGAGCAGGACACGGCACATTCGTTACTAGCGCCAAAGGCACCCCCACCCCGGGCCCCTCCCAAACACCAGCCCCTTGCTCATCCCCAAAGGTGACCACCATCCGAACACCCAACACCGCAGACTCATCCTGCCTGCCTGGGGCTCCCCCTTCTGCCTCTGCTTCCTTCACTTAACTGTGTCCGCGCGCACCCTCTGTGGCTATGCGGAGCGCTTATTCACTCACTTCCACTGCTGTATTGGACCCCACCGTATGAATAGGCCACTGCTGATTTTTCTATGGGCATTTGGGGAGTTTCCAGTTTGGGACTATTACAAATCGGGCTGCAGTGAACATCCTTCCTTTTGGTGAACACAATTCTATTGGGTAAACACCTCGAAGCAGGAGTGGGAATGGACAGAAGCCAAAGACTGGTCAAGGGCAAGCATTCTGAAGAGAGGGAGATGGAGAAGGGCCACCCAGTGCTGGCTAGGAACGCCTCGTGGGCAATAATGTCAGTGGTGGATACAAGTGCAGGAGGAAGAGCTCCACAGGTGAAGTAGGAGGGAAGAAACACGTGTAGATGCAGAAAGCTAAACTTGAGGTGACCTGTGGGAAATTAGACTGGACAATTGAATGTCCAGTTGGGGGCTGTTGAACTGCACTTAGGCATCTAGCTTTGTGGGGAAAATGCACATCCAATGAGAAAGAGGAGCACCGCCTCGGGCCACTCCTGGGGGGCTGTGCGGGAGGTGGAAGACACGGCCACCGCAAGACCTCGGTCCAGGGGAAGGAACAGGACCAGAGACGGGCAGGATGAGATGACCAGGTGGTAGCCAGCGTCAGGTAACAGGGATAGGGAGGCCACGCACGGGGTTTGATCGTCGGCTGCTTGGAGACCCCAGGACGTGGTAATGGTGGAGACAGCCGTGCAGAGAAGGCAAAGAAACAAAGAGATGGCCAGTTGCAGAGGACGGACATTTGCGTCGTGGAGGGGGGACTGTCAGCCCGTACAAAGCTGCCTTCATTCCCTCCTTGAGCCGGTCTCCCGGCCAGGGCTAGGAAGACCTGATAAATAGTAGTAAGCAAGTTAATGGCCCAGCTGTTCCTTCCAAAATTTCATGGTTTTTAGAAAAAGCTTAGTTAACTTTCCAGACTATGCGGTCCTCTGACTGTCCCCAAAAGATGCCGCCAAACTATGAGAGAGGACTTAAATATTTTATAAGCAAAGTGACACTTTCCAAGTAAAAACTGCAAGTCCAGCATTAGAAGTCTGCTCTTCACTCAGCGTCCGGTTTCCCTGAGCTCAGACTGGACCACGAGCTCCAGTTATGGGCTGGAGGCAGACCCCTGGACGCCTTTCACGAGGCTCTGAGAACCAACCAAAGTCCAAAATATAACCAGAGACTAGAGCTGCGTTTTCAAAGACCCTTGACTTCTTAGGATCCTGTGGCCCAGCATCCCCCCACCCTGATTTCACTCTGAAACTTTCACCCCAGGCTCCTTCCTGTCCTACGGGGATACAATTCATCCAGAAGGTTCTGGCACACGCCAGAATTCACTGGAGCTGATGTTACCAAGGCTGCTGTCACTCGGCGATTTATGGCTCTGCAGCTTCAGGGATGTGAAATTTGATGATGGTTCCTCATTCATTCCAAGATTTACACGGCAAGATTAAGGAGCTTGAAAAAGCCGCCAGAGGCATGCCATAAATTGGGAGTCCTAGAGAACTGAAGAGACATACCAATGACCCTAACAGGAAAATGTTAATAACGTGAGCGTTGATACACTGTGCTGCTCTTACAGAAGAAGGGAGACGGTCCTAGAGAAGAGGAAAACTGCATCAAAGTCTAACATGATAAACACTGCCAAGAAAATATTTCGGTGTCTCCTCACCCCGACTGTATTCATTCTACAAGTACTTCTTGACCGCCCGCTCTGGGGGAAGGAGCCCTCTATTGACCTGCTAGAGGTGAGAGGTGGATAAAAGCTCACTTGGATGGCTGCTCTGTCGCCTACCCAACCCCTGAGCTAGGTAACAGCCACCGTTTGAAAATTTTTATTTTTAATTGTGGTAAAAATACACACAACATAAAATGTGCCATCTTAACCATTTTAAAGTGTACAGCTCAGTCGCGTTAAGTCCATTCACATGGCTGTGCAAGCGATACGCAGAAACTCTTACTCTTGCAGAACCGAAACTCTGGCCCCATCACACGCCTCCCCGTTCTGCACCCACCCCGTCCCCTGGCATCCACCAGCCTACTTTCGGTCTCTAGGACTTTGACAGCCCTCTGTACCTCATACAGTGGAACCACACAGTATCTATCCTTTTGTGGCTGGCTTATTTCACTGTGCCCAATGTCTTCCAGGTTCATCTATGCTGTAGCATGCTTCAGAGTTTGTTTCATTTTCAAGGCTGAATAATATTCCATTGTGTGGATACCCAGTCATCTGTCAGGGAGCACTTGGCTTGCTTCTACCTTTTGGCTCTTGTGAATAATGCAGCTACAGATATGGGTGTGCAAATCTCTCTTTGAAACCCTGCTTTCCACCCTTTTGGATATATGCCCAGAAATGGAATTCCTGGATCATATGGTACTTCTACTTTTAATTTTTTGAGGACTGATCATACTGTTTTCCATAGAGGCTGTACCATTTTACATTCCCACCAGCAGCACACAGAAGTTCCCCACATTCTCTCACCCCAACGCTTGTTATTTTCTGACGATTTGTTTTGTTTTGATAGCAGCCATCCTAACGATATGAGGAGGACGGGTACCATTATCAAAGCCCTCCCACTGGCCTGGATACCACATCACGTGTGTCACACACACATCATTTCCTCGAATCCTTATAAAACCCTCCACTCAGAAGTAAGCACGTGCAGCGTGTCCATTCTACAGATGCGTACACTGAGGCTCAGAGAGGTAAAGTCACTTGCCCACGGCCACACAGCTGGTCTGAATGCTTCACCACTTAGCCACACTCTCTCCCTCATGCCGGGAGCCACCGCCAACCTCTTAGCCATGGAGACGGTTAAATAAAGACATCCCTGAAGTACACACCAAGCTCTCAGCACACACGACGCGGTCACAACATTAATCTCCTTAAACGCTAAACTCAGAGAGCGAGGACTCCGCATCCCTCTCAGGTCCCTCTGGTTTGTAAATACTGCTCCTGCTGGTGCTAGAGTCGCCCCGAGGGAGGCCGACCGCTTGAAGGTGGTGTATAGCCTTAACCCGTCGTCTCCCCATCCTCCCTCCCCAGCCCCCCAAAACAGGGGGCGGGGCCCCGCCCGGCAGAGGGCACACAAGCGGCATTGTCTCCCCTGAACTGCCGCTTCAACTCTCGAACTTTCCACCAAATGCTTTGGCTGCCAGCGAGACCACCTGGAGCCCCAGCGCCGGGCGCTCCGAGAGGGTCTTCCGAGACACTGCCTCCTTGTTAGACGCAGGGGGCCGCGTCCCGAGCCGCGGGTGCGGAGGCGAGCCCGCTGGCGGCCAGGCGCTTTGTCATAAGCGTGGCAGCCGCGCAGATGTGGAGGGGGTGGAGCGGAGAATTGCTGCCCCGCGAGATTAAACACCCCGGCGTCAACATGTGTGCGCTATTGCCTGAACAATGTTATCATTGTGAATTGAATGGACCAAAGGGTTTAGGGGATGGGGCGGGGAGGCGGAGAAAAGATGGGTTTAATTATCTCTAGGGCCAAAGCCAGTTGTTCGCCTAAAAAGCCCCAGACGCTGGTAGAGCTGAAAAGAAAAACAGGCTGTGAGCTTACATCAACCTTTCCGCCATAAATCGAGGCAGCCATCCTTCATCCAGGGGTACCCGTCTCCCCAGAGCGGGGGGAACCCAGCCCTTAGGGACCTCTGGGTCCCCACCCCATCCTTAGCTAATTGAAAATGAGGGGAAAGAATGGAAACTAGTTACCATTTCAGCTAAACTAGTGATTCTTGGCCAGGGGCAATTTTGTTCTCCCCTCCCCTCCCCAGGGGCTCTTGGGCAATGCCTGCATTCCTTTTTGTTTGTCACAGCTTAGGGAGCGTGTGCTACTGGCGTCTGGTGGGTAATGGCCAGGACACTGCTCAACATCCTACAGTGCACAGGACGGCCCCCGACTACCGGGGGTGGTCCAGCCTCAACTGTCAACCACGCCGAGTTGAGAATCCGGGAGCTAACAGACACACAAGCCTCATGAGACCCAGGCGGTTTTGGTCCCACCTGGGCTCTCAATCGGCTGCGTGGGACCCTGAGCTCCGTGGGCCTCAGTTCTTCCCTCAGTAAGAAGAGAATGGATTTAATTGGCCTGAAGTCCCCTTTCACTTCTGTTAGGTTGTACCATGAAAAGTTGTGAAATTTCCACCCATTTTGACCTATATGTAGTTCGACCTAAACTTGAATTCTACATCTGCGCGGTCCAGTATGGCAGCCACTAACCGCATGGGTCTACAGAGCACTTGAAATGTGGCCGGTGTGGCAGTGTTTACATTTATTTCAGTGTCATCAGTTTAAATGTGCCCAGGGGCGCCTGTACTGGACGGCAGATACAGAACGTTTCCATCATCGGGGAACGTGCTATTGGACAGCGCTGCTCTGTAGCATCGGCGCGCTGGTTTCTGATAGCAGCATGACGACATAAAGAGCTTATCACAAACCAGGGTCCAAATACGTGTTCTCAGAGAGACGGGGAGGTTCTTCCTCAAAAACAGGTTCCCAGTGTGAGAAATGCCATGGAAGTAGGGAGAACTTAATCCCGGAGCTGTGGGAGAGGCCTGCGTCGGACGCTGGTGGCCCCTGGGCTCTCGGTTCCGTCTGTAAAATAGGAATGACGACCCCTGCCCCGGTCACAGGGCCACCTGGGAGTCTGTCACTTGCTGAGTGACATCAGGCTGGGTAATCATCAGACCCAGCAAGTTCAGGGGCTCTGCTTCAGGCCCACCCGGCCCCGAGACCCCTTCCCCTCGGCTGAGCCGGGCCGTTCACTCCCTCCCAGCCGCCCCTCCCCGTTCATTTCCTTCCTACGGCTTAAGGAAGTGATTCATTGGCCCGTTGACCTGTTTATTAACCATCTTCTTTTCTAGGTTTTAACTCCCAGAGTAAGCCCTGAGAGAAGTCAGGTACAGAACGTAAGAGGCTTGAACGTGGAGCCAGGCTGGGGGGGAAGTCCCGGCCCTGCCACCCACGGGGCGCTTGGGCAAGTTACTCTTCATCTGTCAAATGCGAGGATGATGAGAATAACACTGACTTCACTGGGTCGGCGTAGGATTAAAACAGACCAGGGATCCTCAAGCTTCGGCGTGTTCCAGAGTCACCGGGGAGCCTGTCAAAACACAGACCACTGGACCGACTCCCAGTATCTGTAACATGGGAGATCTGGGGTGTGGCCCAAGAACTTGCACTTCTAACAGGTTGTCAGGAGAGGCCGATGCCGCCGGTCCAGGGACCCCACTTTGAGAACCGCCAGAATAGAGCCCGTCCGTGGAGTCCTTGGTGCGCAGAGAAGTCTTGAACGATGTCAGCTCTGATTGTTTTGTGGTTCTCCACTGTTCCACCCACCATACTCACTTGCGTGGCACTTGGCAGGTTCTCAAGTATCTCAGTGAACAATCTTTGGAAACTTTCCCCCCGGGTTCCCTATGAGGAGGGCAGAAAAGCCCCTCTCGGTCTCACTCAGCTCTAGAAGCAGCAGAGAATTGGGGTTGAGATGGGGCCCTATGGCCTGGGTTCAGACTCGGACTCTGCCAATCACCAGCAGTGACTCAGGACAAGTTAACCCATCTCTGCGAGGCTTAGCTTCCCCTTCAACAAAATGGGGACATGAAGAGGTCCCCAGTTATATGGTGCCGTCATGAGAATTCAAGAAGACAGAGGCCAGCGATCATGGGACATGACAAGGACGAGCGCCAGACCGGAGGAGGCCCCGGGAGTGGCCGGGGGTGGGAGGGGCAGTGCGGCAGCCCACGGGCCCCTCCCCAGGACAGGAGGGTGCCTTCTCAGACCTTCCCCCAAAGCAGCCAGAGACTCCTGGGTCAGCTGGGCAGGCACAGCTGGCTTAAGGTATTTTAGAAGCAAATCAAATCAAATGAGAATTTATAATCCTTCCTGAGGTCTGGGTTCCATCAACCTAAACTCATTAAGCCAGAGCCGTGCAGGTGCTGCAGCTAAGGAAGAGATTGTTCCGCGTTTCCTTCATGCCGGACTCCCATCTCCCTTTCACAGTAAGAGTCTCCTCTAAACCCCATACACGGAGCAAAACACTCATCACAGAGGCATCAGCGTCCACTTCTGCAAATAGGACTGTAAAGAGATGCTCAGAAGCCGCCCCGGGGGCTTGCAGGGGGGAGTTTGGTGGAAACCAGCAAACTTCAAGACCCTTATTCATTTCACGCTCACATTGCAACAAACTGAACTTGACTTCCCAAGCTGAACTATCAAAACACCCTTAAAACTGCATTTTTGGGCTTCCCTGGTGGCGCAGTGGTTGGGAGTCCGCCTGCCGATGCAGGGGACGCGGGTTCGTGCCCCGGTCCGGGAGGATCCCACATGCCGCGGAGCGGCTGGGCCCGTGAGCCATGGCCGCTGAGCCTGCGCGCCTGGAGCCTGTGCTCCGCAACGGGAGAGGCCACAGCGGTGAGAGGCCCGCGTACCGCAAAAAAAAAAAAACTGCATTTTTGTCCCTTGAACCTATTTCTGGTAAGTGAAGGAGAATCCGAGGTCAAACCAAACAAGGGTTCCGAAATTACAGTTTGGATTCTCTGTTGAATGTAACCGGCAGAGCGGCAAACAGATTTCCAAAGTGAGTCTCCTCTGGTTTACTTGAAACAGGTCTAAATGGAGTCATCTTTCCAAATAATTGGAAATGATTGGTAGCGATTTAAGGGAACACTTGTACAATTAAATGGATAAAGTTTTAAAACAGGCAACACTAGTCTATGGCGTTAGAAGACAGGATGGCAGTCGCCCTTGGGTGAGGCTGTGAGGGGGCTTCTGGCAGCTGGTCACGTTCTGTTTCTTGTTCTGGGCACTGGTACCTGGGTGTGTTCACTTTGTGGAAATTCCTAACTGTTCTAGATTCGTGCACTGTTCTGTACACAAGTTAAACTTCAATAAACAGTTTTATCAACAATACGTACTGGCTGGCTTTATCCATCTCCAGTTGTACTCAAGAAGTATCTGTCACCATAGTCCCCCTATAGTAAGAGCAATCTCATACCAGCTGTTTGGGGAAAAGATACTAACACCTTTATCAATTTTAAGACATCTTGGTTTCAGAAGCATCGATAATCAAAGAAATGGGATATTATGCCTAAAGCACCTAATTGGGAAACGTGTATGTGGCGTCCTACTGCCCTGACCTATGACCCTCCCGTTAGCAAGGCTGTTTATTCACCTGCTCCAATCCCATCCTTCAAGCCTGAGGAGCAGCTCGGGATCAAGTTTAAGAGGGAGGGCTCAGTAACTGGACCTCCAAATTCAAATACACTTTCTGGGCCAGCTACTTACTTCTCTGTGCACAGTTTTCCCATCTCTAAAATAAGGAGGATAGTAAGAGCTCCCACCTGAAACAGGTGTTAGGAGGATTAAATTAGTAATATAGGTAAAGAGGATAAAGGGTACTTAGCACATAGTAAGCCCTTCACAAATGTTAGCTACAAAGATTATTATTTTTTTTATGGCTAACTTAGCGATAATTAGATCGTACACACACCCCCAACTCCCCAACCCAGCCACAGGGGGCCAAAGGCTGACTCTCAGAAACCTTATTTATGAAGCATGATCTACCTTCTAGACCCAACCGATTCATGAGTGAACATGTAATTCAAGCTAAGAGTCCCTCCCGAGGAATTTTATTTGGGTGCAGTAGCTCAACCAAGTCATCAAGAACTCAAGTTTCTTCCATCTTTTTGCTCTGCCATAGCCTGCACATTGATGTTCAGTCCTTACGCTTGTTGCCGAATGGTCACAAGATGGCCGCCACAGCTCCAGACATCACATCTTCACAGAACCACATTCAAGGTAAGAAAAGGGAGAAAAAGATAGACTGTTCTGTTTGTTCATCTGTCACTCATCAGGAAGCAAAATATTTTTCAGAACCATCTCCCATCCCTTTCTACTCCCAGCAGATTTCCTCTGGTGCTTCACTGGTTAGAACACCATCCCATGTCCATTCCATCCTGCTAGGGAAGCTGGTAAGGCAAGTATGTGGCTAGCCAGAGAGCTGTGACTACAAGTTGCTGTGGGTGGCCATCTTTCTCCCAATAGGCAGGGTAGCAGAGGAATCCAGTGGGGCAGAGAGGTCAGAGGGAAGCTATTCAGTGAGGGACATGGAGAGAATAACCCCTGGACTCTCTAAGGACATTCTAGTCGCTGTTATGTCCTTTCCCAGGTCTTGGGGATGCATCGATTTCCTATTTATTCTCCTTAAACTAGTTTGAATATATTTCCTTGCCTGCAACCCCAAAATTCTGTTACATATAATTTTGTTCACACCAAACACACACTGCACAGAAATAACACCTGAAAACACCTTCCACCTCCTTTTCCACTGATCATCTCTTCCAACCAGTGGGCCTAGGGATATACCCAGACCCTCTCACATCGGTCTCTCTTGGAAACAAGCAGAAGTAACCCATGTGCCCAGAACCCACTTACTGGAAAAAGTTCTTACAGGCTTTCAGGGTACAAACAAGGTTCTACCAGGATAGCAGGGCTTCCATCCAAGTAGCTCTCCACCCTCGGCTTACCAACAAAGACACAGATTCGTAACATGCCTTGAGTATCTTGATCTGTTCGTTCTCTACCCAGAGGGGAACAGGAGCCACCTGTCCCACAAGCAGAACTCAGACCTGGCCTCTGTTTTCTTCCATGGGACAATGATTCTGACCTTTTCAGATGATTTTCAAGAAGTTTTGCCACTTGTCTAAGGAGATGGTGATAAAATAAAGATAGTTTTCAACAGGCAACTGGCTGTTGGCCAGAATCCCACGCAGTCTTCAAAGTCAGGGCGAGAGGTATACCTACTCACAGGTTCGAGTTTAAAGAGAAACTGAAGTCTCTCCATGGGCTGCAGAGGGTCTGGCTGAATTAATGCCAACATGCAACCCAACTTCTGCATATATTCACTGCGGCACGCTATTATTTGGAGACTTTGGAAACTAGCTCAGGGTCCCCATTTATCTGGGCATAGTGAAGAGGTGAGTCAAATCACATGTTCAAATAACTTCTGTAAATCCACCTATACACCACATAGGCAACAACGACAAAGAGGGAGAGAGAAACAACTTAGATTATTTGAATGTGGCTACATAACGAACACTTCCAATGCACTTTCCTTCCCCAAGCTTTCCCTCCTACTGTGGGGGCCAGAAGCCAGTTTCATTCCTTTCCATCCTTCCTTGTAGCAAAATCTGGCCTTGTGAACCAGTTTGGGCCAGGGGACTTACAGAGAAGACTTCTAGGGAATGTCTAGGGAAGACAGATAAGCAAGGAGAGCTCTTTGGACCCTTTCCCTTTCTCTTGCCTTGAACGTGAGATTATATGAAGATGTGATGTCTGGGGCTGTAGCAGCCATCCTGTAACCGTGAGGTAAAAGACATAAGACATTAGAGGACGGTGAAGGCAAGGGGGAAAGCTCATGGATACCTGGATGATATTACTGAGCTGCTACCCCAAACTTGGAATCACTTCACAGAAGACTTGCTGTTATGGGAGATACTGACATGTTTTTAATGCTGAAGCCACTGTTAGGCAGGTATACTGTGACTTAGAACAAGTCCTAAGTGAGACATCATTCATCTCCACAGAAACAAGGAGCAGGCTTTGGGACATATATATCTTACAGCACTTCCTGTTCATGAGAGTGGTGCTAGTGTTTAAAAATAAGTATTTTCGGGGACTTCCCTGGCGGTCCAGTGGTTAAGAATCTGCCTTCCACTACGGAGGACGCGGGTTCGATCCCTGGTCGCGGAACTAAGAGCCCGCGTGCCGCGGGGCAACTAAGCCCGCGAGCCCCAACGAGAGAGAAGTCCGCGAGCCCCAACGAAAGATCCCCTGTGCTGCAACCAAGACTCGATGCAGCCAATAAATAAATAAATTTTTTTAAAAAAAAGGTATTTTGGTATAATATGGCACTAAACTTAAGCCAACTGTCTCATCTCATGGGCCACGTTAGAAGTGGCAAACTACCCCAATGCTGGAAGGAAAACCAGCAGCAGGGACTTACACAGAGTGTGTCCATCTCCAACATGGCAGCTTCCTAAGGGATTCCAAGGGTCATTTTCACTCTGCCCAATTTCTGTCTGACCCACTGCCCCCACCAAGGGGCAAATGCAGCATCACGCTGCTCTTGAAATGTCCGGGCCTCGTCAAAATCTCTAATGGGATTTGAACAAATAATGTAAATATGATTTTTCAAACGTGACGCTACTTAGGAAAATGCTGGGTCTTAAATGTGAGGACCCCAGTTGGACCTGGAGAGGAACTTACAGGCGTCCCCAGTGAGGACAAGTCAGGACATCGGGCCGTACCCATGTTTACAGAAGGACCTAAAAGAGATTCTGCAGCCAGACTGGGCTCCAAAGGCAGTACCGGGGCAGGCCCTGTTTACTGAGAGATGGCTGCCATCACCCCCATTTAATCCCAGCTGCCCTGGGCCCTAAGCCACACCATATGAGAGGGGAACTGCTATGAACTAAATTGGGTCCCCCAGATTCATGTGTGGAGGTGATCAGGTATAGATGAGGTCATGAAGGGATGGGATTAGCGCCCGTATAAGAAGAGGAAGAGACTTGACCCCTCTCCCCATCATGTGAGGACACAGCGAGAGGGCAGCCGTCTGCAAGCCAGAGAGAACAGAGCCCAGCCATGCACGCACCCTCATCTCGGACTTCCAGCCTCCAAAACTACAAGAAATAAACGTCTGATGTTTCAGCTACCCAGGAAACGGTGTTTTGTTATGGGAGCCCAAGCTGACCAAGACAGAAGCTGGGTCCCAGAGCACTTGAATGCCTCCGGTCACCTGCATGAGGCCACACACCAGTGACCCGGGACTCAAAGCCAGACAGACCTGCTGTCCCCAAAGCTGGTCAAATGACTTGTCACCCCTGCGTCCCAGTTTCCTCACACAGAAGAATAAATGTGGAAATCGTGCTATTTGAAGAATGACCGGCATGGGTGGGTCCTCACTTCAGGTGGAGGTCAGTTGCCCATATCAAAAAATGTCGGGGGCTTCCCTGGTGGCGCAGTGGTTGAGAGTCCGCCTGCCGATGCAGGGGACGCGGGTTCGTGCCCCGGTCTGGGAAGATCCCACGTGCCGCGGAACGGCTGGGCCCGTGAGTCGTGGCCGCTGGGCCTGCGCGTCCGGAGCCTGTGCTCCGCAACGGGAGAGGCCGCAACAGTGAGAGAGGCCCCCGTACCGCAAAAAAACAAAAACAAAACAAAACAAAATGTCGGGCACAGGAAATGCTACTAAGTCTGACATAAACAGAGCTCAGGAAAAAAAAAAAAAAAGAGAGAAAAGGGTACAATTTTACTGTGAAATTTTTGTTATTCATTTTTTTAAGAGTAGGCCCGCCCATAGACAAGTGTCTAAATCTGAGGGGCTGTCTGTGCCCTAAGCTGGCGGACGTGCGGAGGGTTAGTCCTGATGATCTGGTGTTTCCTTAAACCTCTGCACGGATAAACACAGATTATAATCAGCAAGAGGTAACTTTCTAGTATAACAGGACTCGTAATAACAAAACCAGTTTCCTGCTTTGCCTCGTGCCCAGTCAACAGAGGCCAGCTTCCAGCTTCATCACGGGGCATCCCGGCTGAGGGAGGACCACCCCGACCCAGATCCCACAGCACTCAGTTGGTGGGACACGTGCCCACGCCGCTCCCATCCCCAGAAGGTGCCAGGCGGTGCATCCCACTGCCCTACATGCCAGGGGGAGCTGCACGGAGGACCTGCACAGGCAGGCCACGCCCACAGTGGTCCGAGTTTTGGCCAGGCAAGTGACAGCGCTGCTGCCGGCCACTAACGTTACGTATGGGGCACCAGCTGCCACGTGGGCACCATGCTCAGCTCTCCTCCCGCCACCGCGGAGGGGACGGATCCTCACAGCAGCCCGGGTAGCAGGCACCAACACGAACCCAGAGGAGGAAACGGGGACCCAGAGTTTCATAACCTGCCCAAGGTCACAGAGCTAACAAGTAGCAGAGGTGGGATTTAGACTCAGGTCCGACCCCAGAGCCAGTCTTAACTACCACCTGAGACGTTTTAGGACAATTTTTTAAAAAAGAGAACATGGGACGGGGTTGCTGGGATGAAGCGAATTTAGGAAAAGCTGTGAAATCTACCTGATCACTTTGGTGGGAACTTGTGACCCACGACCCACATGAAGGATGCCAGGAAGTCTTCAGAGGAACAATCTGTTTAACTAAGAGTTTGGTCAAACTCAGAGGAGGCCCTCCCACATCCGGGAAGAGAGAGGGTTGTCTATGTGTCACTGGACGTCTGCAGAGGACAGAGGGGTCAGATAAAACTCAGACTTTTTTTTACTATCTACCCTTCCCCAGGTAGAGGGTATGGGCAGTCTAAAGCAGGAGTCAGCAAACTTCTATAGCAGGCCAGATAATAAATATTCTAGGCTTTGGAGACCGCACCGTCTCTGTTGCAACCACTCAGCTCTGTGGATGGAGCATGAAAGCAGCCACAGACAAGACGCAAACAAAACGAGTTCCGATAAAGCTTTATAGACACTGGAGTCTGGATTTCATCTCATTTTCACATCATGGAATATTCTTCTTTTATCACCCTTTCTGAAAACTGTAAAAGCCATTCTGGCTCACAGTCTGCACAAAAATCAGCGGGTCTCCCTGCTTTATTTATCGTAGCTCTGAGCTGCAGTGAGAAATGGAAAATGCAGCTTCCTCGCTCACCGCCCCTCCCCCCCAGCAGGTTACCTGCTGGAGGGGAACAAGGTAAGAGAGAGGTTTGCCCTATTTCCTCCCGAGAAGCTGGCGGAGGGGAATAAAGAGAGACCGGTTCTAAGTGTGTGTTTAATAAGTTTTTAGTATCATCGGGCAAAAGGTGCTGTAAAAATATTTTGGTTCCCGGGAGACAATGCCTGCTCTTGAGAGATCTGACCTCCTTTTCGTCTCCAGGCTGTTTCAAATCCAGGCAGAGCTGGGTCCCCAGGAGAGGGCTCACGTTTTGCTTGCACTCTGTCTTCCTTTCAACCGGAAAACGATCCATCCATCCGAAAACGCCGCTTTCCCCGCTCACGGCCATGGGCCAATGGGTTTGAAGCCAAGGCTCCCAAGTCAATTTCCAAGTTGGAGGAGAGTTACCCCAAACCAGTGGTTCTCCGCCGGGGGCTCCTCTGCCCCTCAGGGCACATCTGGCTATGTCTGGAGACACTGTGGTTGGCAACTGGAGGCCACTCCTGGCCGCTCATGCGTGGAGCTCAGCGATGCTCCTCAACATTCTACAGCGCACAGGATGCCCCCCGGCAGAGAAGAGTCGGGCTGAAAATGTCAACAGCGCTGCGGGTGGGAAACCCTGCTCTACACCTACGTGAAAGGGCCACTTCCAAGTTCCTAGGGTGTTTGAGGCACATGAGAACCAGAGATTTCTGGATCTCCTCTCCCATCCCCCCGCACCCTCACCGCCCCCCCCCCCCAATATATTAAGACAATTAGGAGCTCCGGGTTTGAGCAGGTATAAGGCAAGTGGCTTCATTTACTGTTTCCTCCTAAAGGAAATGACCAACGGGTGCCTCCACCCTATAAACGTTTACTAGCCCTGGAAGGTTCTGAGGCCCCACTGCCATTTTTAAGGGCTTCTCCCTCAACAAATGTTAGGTCAAGTGAGTCAGAAAATGGAACCTGAGAAGAGGGAAGAGGGTGGGGGGACATTTCACAAAGTTCAGGACCAAGAGGAAAACTGAAAGACCTAAAACGACCCCCTCCCCTCTCTTTCTTGCTTATAAACGGAGGAGGACTGCCTTACACGGGGTACCTCGTGAACCGAGGCAGGGAGAGTTTTGAAGGTCTCGGGACACTGCCATGTGGGGTTTTCATTTGCTGGCTGAGGCCCCGTCATGTTAATGGGTCTGTGGATTGATGAGTTATTGGCCTTTGGGGCGTGATACCCTGAATACACTCTAAGATGGGTTCCCTGGGGCCACACCACCAAGAGCCACCTCAGGGCTGAGCTTCAGGCCAAGACTCTCTTGTCTCCAGTAGGAGAGATTTCTGATTCACTGGTGCTTGGAAAAATGTAATCACAAAGAAGAATGCAGAGGAAAATGTAACTAATATCCAGGTACCCACAAAACTAAGAATTTGCAGGAGTTAATATCACGGTTGCTTCCTGGTTTTCCCATAAACTTTTTATTTTAGAATAACTTTATAGAAAAGTTGCAAGGACAGTATAAAGTTCCCGTGGACCCTCACCCAGATTCTCCCAAGGTTCACATCTTCCATAACCGTGGGACACTTGTCAAAAATAAGAATTTGATATCGATGGGTTACTATTAACCAGACTCCTGATTTTTTTCAGATTGCACCAGTTTTTCCACTATTGCCCTTGTTCTGTTCCAAGATCCAGTCCAGGATACCACACTGCACTTCCGAATGGTTTCTTATTATTAAAATAAAGGAAACTTGACCAGAACAGTTGGAATTTATTTAAAATTTCTCCCCAATCCCATCCCTTGCCTCCCTCCCCAAAGGCGGTTGGTGTGAGTCCTACCGCCATGTTTCCGTAGTGTTACCACACATATATGAGCCCACAAACGATACACAGTATTATCTGGTGCTCTTGTGTGTGTCTGTTTTGACACAACGACAAACGCTTACACCCTAAACATCCTCCTACAACTGGCTTTCTCCCTCTTGACCTTCTGTCTGAGTCTAAGTGGATACATAAAAAAGAAATTCTTGCATTCCCTTCTGGTTTCTTACACATTTATAAATAAATGTATTACAAATTTATTTCTCCAATCCCCTGCTCATGGACATTTAGGCTGGTGGTGACGATGGTATTACAAACAATAGGCAATATTTATTCCAGTACATATGGTAAAAACCACCTCCATGATCTTTTCAATACAGTGTCTTGAGGTATCGCTATTAAAATACCAGTCCCTAGCTGCCTCTGGAATTTTCCCATCAAGTGGGTGTGGGGTGCATGCAGGAGCCCCAGTACATGGGCACTCGGGGCCCTTTGCCCCGTCGTCGTCGATAATTCTTAAGCCATAGAGGCAGAGCAGAGGGGAGTTTCCACAAGCAGGACGGATAACTTATCTTTATCTTCCTCTTCAGAGCACAGAACCACAAAGTCAAGGTCAAGGGCTTGGAGGCTGTTCTGGTGGTCTCATCACCACTGCCCTCGTGCCCCGTCTCCCCCATTCACGCACCTCCACGGGGCCGGGAGGAAGAGTGAATGGGTGTACATTCAGCAAGAGCTGGTTTCAAACGCCAACCCCACCACTTCGTAGCTCTGCAAGTTCGGGGCCCTTCCGTCTCTTCCTCCTTAAAATGGGAATGCTACGACTTGCTTTGCAGAACCTGAGAGAATTAAATAAGGAGCCTGATAAGGGAGGCTGTTATAAATCCATTTGGTGCTACAGAAAGATCACAACCCTCCCACGTTATCACTGGGATTTACTTCAGCGATGCATTTAGATAACGAAGGAGTCTCTGAATTCAGTTTCTAGGTTTAGCCTTGCAAGATCCTGCCTGGACGAGGAAGTGCCTCTGAAGCCCAGGAAGAAAAAGCAAGACCTCATGACAAGAGAGTCACCTGCACAGCCCGGACAGACCGCGGCTAGGGCAAGGGCCTCTTGAGCTGGGGCCAGAGTCAGGCTCCTTCATCCTCTGGGTAGTGAACCCGAGTGCCGCCGAAGCGTGCTTTTGCTGAAAGACAAGTCCTAAAGAGGCGAGTCATTTTACAAGTGGGAATGGAGAGAAGTGGTTATTCTTGTTGAACCACGTGAATACCTCAGTGATCAGGAAGATTCTAGAAACACTGGTCTCCAAAATGGGGTGCAAGCGCTTAGCGGGGGCAAGAGGGATCCACTGGGACGTGGGGCAGGAAAGATTATAATCGCAACTAAGTAAATTTCAAGGACTGACGGGCGTCAGGGAAGATGGGGACTTACTGGCTGAGCTTCAACAAGCATCTCTGCATAACTGATGGATGAGACTGAAAAACACAGACCTTGTTTTCAGTAAGGCAGCCAGCAATTCACCTGTTCTATTTCCATCGTTTTACCCGGTGAGAGAGCCCTCGCCTGCGACAGTGTGGTCGTGAGTGCCACTTCCCAGGCGCTTTCTAGTGCTCCCCTTTCCAAGCTTGGGGTGGGACTGTCATCTCCTGCCTCCTTGGGTCAGGTCTGGCCACGTGACAGGCTGTGACCAATGAAATGCAGGCAGAAGCGCCCGTGTAGCTTCCGGCTGGAAAGATGAAAAGCCCGTGCACAAGCCACACTGTCTTTCCCTTTGGGACCACGACTGGTGACTTTCAAGAGGGCGGCAGCTCCGTCGGCCTGGAGATCTGAACACCCTCCCGCCCGGCCAATGTGCAGAGCCCCCTGCCAACCCACGACGCAGCCATAACAAAAGAACAACAAAGCTCTGTGGTTTCAGGCTACCGAGATTGTGGGGTTCTTTGTGAACTCTTGATGCTGACTAGACAAAGGATCAAAATAATCAAAATTTAGGACCAGACCTTTAGCTCGCTGACCGCAAACTGTTGCACCAGGAGCTGTGAAAGATCAAATTCCATCACATTGAAAATCTTAGGGACAGCAAAATGACATTTGTCTTGCTAATGAATTAAACTTGTAATCTTTGCATTAATTACTAATGATGCATGAGTTAAAATGTGTATTAATGAGCATCAGAATTTTGTATTTTTTTATCTTTAGTGCCTCCTACTTAAACTTCTATTTTAGTCTTTGTTTTATAAAGTGCACACCATCCTAAAACAGGAGTAGTTATACGATCTATCTCTGCTTAGGGTGTGTACTCAAAGATTTCCTAGCGGGGATGCCAGATCAAAAAACACTTGAAGACGCTGCCGTGTAACATCCTCACCCCTAGCACGCACGCAAGCTGCCAATGTCCGAGTACCTTCTGTGCCATGAGAATTCTGCAAGGCAGTGCTAGAGCGGGACGGGGAGAATGTCTGAGAAAAGAGTCAAGAAAAAGTCCTTTATCAAAGGCCAAAACACAAGCCATCGAAACCACAGAAAAACCCTCCTGCCTTTGAGTGCATCGTTCAATTGCTGGGCAGACGAGCCCCGGGGCCATTCTAGGTGGATGGTCATGCTAACTGCTTGGATTCTTTTTTTTTCTTCAAACTACGTGAAGGCAAGAGAGAGGCTGCCATTACAAGACGGTACAGGCCTAACTCCAATGTTTAAAAACATGCAAGTCCGCAATTTTGGAAACAGTGCAAGTTTTTATTCACAGACAAATTTAATTAAGCCAGACAACAAAAGAGTGAAACTTGAAAGCTACTCTGGGGAGATAAAGATGTGAAAGAATAACAACGTGACCTCAAAGATGTGGGAACCTTAATACTCGCTAAGTCAGAGTTTTCTAACGGTACAGAAAGAGCTGAAGAGAATTTATGGGAAACCTTGTGTGAGAAAGCCCACCCCGAGACTCAGGCCCCGGTGACCTTCACCATCCTCTGGTCTCCAGAGGCTTCTAAAGGCACTGAATCCACTTGGGACTTTGTTATCCCAACGGCAGCTGGGAGAGCGGGGGGCGGGCAGTCTTGCACCTGCTCCCATAAAAAGTGGGGAAGTTGTGCTGGTCTGTTAATGAATGCTTTGGGCTTGTCACTCCCTTGAATCAAGGAAAAGACAATTTGTACTTTGACCACCTTCCAGGAAGGGGTGGGAAGAAATATGTCAGTAATGCGAGTTTTTGAAATTAAAAGTTTTTATTTTGGAATAATTTTCGATTCAGAGAGAAGTTGCAAGGATAGTAGAGAGTTCCTGTACACCCCTCATACAAGTTTTAGGTTCCGTAGTAGGAAAGCTTTGAAATAGCCATAGATGCTTAAAATCAAGAGAAAGTCAGCATTAGTCTCTACTTGTCCTCAACTAAGTTTGGTGTGCTCAAATGTCACTGATCTCTGAAGAGGACGAAAATGCATGTGTCGTTGGGGGGCGGGGGATACACATATATACAAAGATATACATCTTTGGGGTCATTTTCTTCATATCTCTAAAACAACATGGGTGGCTTAATCTTGGTCCTTTAAGATCAAGTACTTAAAAACGGAAATTTGGACTATTATACCAAAGTGAATAGTGATCTGGCCACCAAAATGCAAACAAGGTTTACCACTTATTGTGCACCTACTTGGTGCCCGACTCTACCCAAGAGAGATATGACTTTGTCTTCATGAGGGTCTGTGGAGGAGGGGATTCTTAACCAGATTTCTGAAACAAAGAAACAAACTCAGAGACGTTAAGTAACTTGCTCAAGGTCACACAGCTAATAGGCAACCATAGTGGAAACAGACACATGGGTTGAAGCTGTGTCTAAAGAGAATCAGTGTGGATGCCATTCCGTTCTCTCTTGCCAAGTCACACCCTCTGCTGTCACCGAGAACTTCCGTTACACGGCAGTGAAGCCCCCCAACCCCCCACTCCATATATCACCCAGAATTAGCTGCAAAGTGTCAGGAAACTTGGCCAGGCAGCCCCAAGCATCAGCGAGGGCTGGAAGCCTTCACCGTGAAGCCCTTTATAGAAAGCCGCAGTTGGCAGCCCCTGCTCCTGCATGGGAACAAATTAACATTGGCATTCCAAACACAGGAAAGGAAGGAAATTGGAAACACAGTTTATACTTGGCCAGCTCTTTGAAATACTGTACCATGCTACCGACATCAATTAATGAAAAGCAGGGTTGTGCTGAGAGGCCCTGGTTTGCAAATGCATTAACACACGTTAAACATGTTTGTACAGGAACCGGATTATAAGCACCCTGGCTCCAAAACAATAAAGCAATTTACCCTAAAACTGGTGCTCTTGGAGTTGTCATTAATTCAATCCACTCCACGCGGATCAGCAAAGGCTTTTCTCGGCTCCCAGCAATGCCTCCCGACACAAATGTTGAAAGGACGGCATCGCACATGCTACTCTGAGTTTCACATAAGTAAGTGTCAAGCTTCATGCACTGCTAATATGCCCCCAGATCATAAACACTCCACTTTGGAGAGCGGGGGAAGCACACAGCGGCAGCCCTGGTATTCATCGGCACTGCCGTTTCACATCGGGTTAGAGCAATTTTTCCCCGCAGAAGGTTAACTGGGAAATATCTGTTCCATATTAAGAAATACCAAGTCACATTTTTTGTCAAATATTATTTGTCAAATGCCATTTGCTGCAAAACCCAGATTTCCAGTACAGCTGAACACAGAGCTAATAGCGAACGGTTCACATAATAGCTGTGGTTGTACATGGGATCGTTTGCCGTGAAAGCACCCCCCCTTCCTCTATAAACTGTTTCAGGAATTGGAAAGAAAAGCATCTGAAGCTCTGGAATAAATAAAGTACTGTGCCTTGAGCTGCCCAGTACAAAGGACCCAGCATGCTGGGAGAACAGACGCGAAACAACCAGAAAGGCAACTGCCGCTTCGCTTCACAATTTTGTAAGAATGCTTAAAAGATTTCACATCACGGGGTCGAATCGCAACGTATCTGGCTTGCAAAGACAGAGTCGGCTAGCTTCGTGAAAGACCAGCCTCCTCACGCACTGCACCCACCCATCGGTACAGGCACCTGCGACCGCATCCTGGGTCCTGGGTCCAGGCGACAAACATCACTGATGTGGCCGCCCTGCCCCCTCGCCCAGGTGACATCACCCCACTACTCCACATTGATCCGGGATCCATCAAGTCGGAGCACTTTGGGTGTGCCAAGCTAAATGTGTTATCCTTTTTACCACAAATTAACAGTTTCTATGTAAATATTGGTAGTTCCTCACCCCACGAAGGCGAGAGGAGGCAAAATGGCACCGGCGCATTTGACTCCAACTAATTAAAAGCAGAGGGTCAGGCAACTCAACGTACTGATTTTACCAGTGGGACTTAAATCTTTTATAATAAGCGCACACAGCTGCAGCGCTCTCCCACCGCCACGTTTTACAGGCTAATCCATGCATTCCTTCTGACAATAACGTGACAGGTCCCACACATCCCTGCCTGTGCCCTAAGCCCGGTGACACTGCCAGACTGCATTAAAGCAGAGGCCGGCCAAAAAGCAGCCGTGCCGACAGCCCCCAGCTAGGTCTGAAGAGGGATCGCCAAAGCATGAACGTGGCCAGCCCCTTGGTGCAAAGGGCTCTCCATTCAAAATAGTCAGCTGGTGAAATGGATGGGCAGGCTGGGGAAGGGTGGAGACTGGGGGAGTGTTAGGACACTCTGATTCTTGCAATGGGCCAAATATGACCTTACCCGATAGGGGAAAAAAAAGATATTAAAGCGATAGGGGTGATCAATCAACTCAGATGAGGCTCTCCCTGGAATGAAGTCATCATCCTCTCCGAGCGCAGCGGACACGTGATATTCGCTCACATCGCAGGCACGCTGCTGGTCAAGGGTTCGCGGGCCAGCTGTGTTTATCCCGGCAGAGGCTTGACAGGCTACGACGCTACGGAAGGCCCCGACCCGAAGCTCGCAGGAGCTGCATCTCAGAAGCTGTTTCCTCTCTCTGTGCGTTCAGAGAAGCCCCCCCTTCGCTTCCCTAGGCCTCCTCCCTTACCCCTTCAAGGGCCGCCCCACAACCAAGTGACAACTCTGGAATAAACACCAAAACTGTTGGCCACGCGAGCTGGCATCCAGGCTTCGGCCTTAACCTGCTCTGATTCCAGAAGGGAAATACAAAGACCCCCCCCAAAAAGTTCAAACCTGGGTCACATATATCCTTGGGGGGAGGGGGGAGAAGATCTTTGATTTATATAAGCAGGAAAATGAGGTTTAAAAGAAGTGATGTTGAAAGGGTTACTAAAAACACAGCTGTTGGTGCACTCCTATAGCGAAGACACTGCAGAAAGAGAGAAAGAAAGAAAGAAGGAGGGAAGGCTGTGTGACATCTATATTAACCTCTGGCTGCTCACCAGTGAGGGCCGGCACTCCAGTGCTGGAATGTGGGGCAGCCCCTTCCAAATTTTAACACAAGCCAGGTTACAGCTGCGAGCGCCTGCAGCCTGTGCTCCCTCGGCAAGCACTCCCTGAAGGAAATTTTTAAACTGTAACAGAATCTTTTTCTAATACTCTACAGTGGTAGAGCCTGTTCTGAAGGGGCAAAAGGAGAGATCTTAATGCCAAACACTTGTCAACAAAAAGGATCGCCAGATGGTATAAAATAAAAGTAAAACCGAACGGCCTTCTCCCCACTCCTCGGCTACATTAACAAAAGCCACTTTTAGACACTGAGCCCAATAAGGATAGGTTTCTAACTTCCCCTCTTTTTAATTTAGCTTCAAAGATTAAACAAATTTGGTTCCTTCAGAACCTGGATCAGAGATAAATGTGGATCGCACACCCCCAGTGCCAGGGGCTTCTTTAGAAGACCCCAAAAGGAGCTGCTGGATTTCTCCAAAGAAAGAAGGGGTGGGGGGGGAGGGTAGCTATCTTCGGGATTCAGTCTGCAGAACTCACATTGCCTGGGGACAGTTTAAGAGAGGGTAGCCTGTTTTGAATTCCAAACTTAAGTCTGCACAGAGGAGTTGGGGGCTTGTTAATCCAAACCAGTTTACAAATCTCGCCATTGAACTTAAGAGGCCCAGCCTGGGAAGATGTAAGTCTCCCTCCGGCAGCTCAGCTAGCATTACAGGGGCTTTATTGTACAGGCTGGTCTTTGTCACAAGGTGCGGTCTGAGGTCCTCATTCTCAGCACCTGGTTTTGTCATAAATTCTCCTCTAGTTCCCTCTCTAGTTTAGATCCCACTCAGCCTGGCAAAAAGCTTGAATTCTGAGGAGAACGACTTAGAGGAACAAAAACCAGTTTGGCTGCAGACGGAAGAATAAACGCACCAGCCCTGCAAAAGCCTTCAGACTTCAGGCCGAAGTCCCCCAGAGCACTGCAGGACAGCAGCGGTATGCAATGAGGGAGGAGGGGGTGGTGGAAGGAGGAGGGGGCTTTGAGGGGAGGAGAGGGTGGTAGAGAAAGTCAGTCTCCCTTCGAGGTCTCCCCCCCAGGTCCCCTGCAAGGTAACAAGTAATAGCTGCATATGAACAAACGACGTTTTTCTCACTCTTAGTAAAAGTGTGAGACTAAACGCATCTTTAGAAAACTTTGTATGTTACAGGTCAGTATGATCTGCAGTCCAAGGAAAAATCGTGTGCTTCTTCTCAGCTTCCAAGCAGGTCTCCTACACGCCCCCTCCAACCCCACTGCTACCCCCCAGCCCCTCCTGTGGCAAAATCCCAGAACCCCACAAAATGGAAGGGACAGGCGGTTTATTCCCATGCTGCTGCCGAGCAGAAATTAAAGGGCAACCTTAGAAACATCTACAGGAAGAGTCTTGCCCAACTGCGGTCCAGGTCTTCACCCAACTAATTACCGAGAAAGTTTTAGGGACTGAGAAAGAAAGCAAGCAAGGTCACTGCTCTCTGTTAAAAGCCACTCTGCCATCTAATTTGGAGTGATGCTCCAGAAAGCAAGACCTGAGAAAGTCAGGACTGTCCCACAAAGCCCAAAGCTAGCCTGACTGATTAAGAGGCTCAGACAAGCCGGTCTTTGTCTTTTCAAGATGAAAGAAATGGGACTAACGGGTTGAAAGGTGTGTGTACAGCCAGAGGAGGAAAACCACCCAGCTGTGGTCTTCCCAAACAAGTCCCAGCTTGCTCCCCGCTACCAAGGGGCAGCAAACAGCCCTGCCCCAAGTTTCCCAGAGGTACCCAGTTGGCGACCTAGTCCTTTTCGGGCATGGGAGGAGCCCGTGTCTGGCCACGCGGTTGGTCCATAAGCAGCAGGGTGCTTTCTGCACTGTGTTTGCAGAGCCCTCCACAGAAGCCAGGGCTTACAAATACCTTTTTAATGACCTCAGCCAGGCTCTGAAGGCCGCCACGGGGACCTGCTGGCATTCACTGGGAGTCACAGGTATCCGACAGAACAGAAGATACCATAAATCCCCAGCCAGAGAAAGGGCCCTGGTTAACCCCTGGCTTCAGGATGGAGACACAGCTCTGCTTTAATTAATTTACTTACATGTACGTATTTGGGATTTTTCTTTAGCTTCTAGTATAGGTCACAAATGCACATTAAAAAAAAAAATCATACACAAAACTGCAGACAATGAAAAATCAGGCCCCAGCTCCCAAATCCCTAAGGCCCCAGCCCCAGTTCTGCCCTGCCCCCATAAAATCTATTTCCAATCCATGGCGTCTTCCTCCAGTGGGAAAGCATGATATACAAGCACGTATGTAACCTCACTGATCTGCACCTTGCTTTTTTCCACCCCATACATCTTGGAGATTGTTCTAAATCAGGACATATGGAGCTGTCTCATTCTAACAGGCTGCCTAGTATAATTTAAACTTTCTTGAAGTCATTTTGGCATCTAAACCTCCCACCCCTTGCTCGCTGAAACTCGTTTCACTATTTGATTTTGGGCTATTATTAAGGACAGACAATGGCGTCCCGGGAACTCCAGGGACCTTATCTGGCGCGGGAAGCATTAAGGTTGATCCGCGCTTCCCGGCGCCCTCCATCCACGCCCCAGGTGCCCCGCGGGGGGCTTCAGGATCATTATTTCCTTGTTGACACAGCGCCGGTGGGCGTGAGTTTGCTGTCTTGACTTCGTTCGTATTTTCGCAGCAAGTGACACTTGTAGAATGAAAGCGGCTCGGGAAACAGCGCTATCGGGGCGTGTTATCTCAGAAACCAAATATTTGATCATGAGCCCTATAGCGCGCAGTCGGGGGTTAGTCTGAGTAAGTCTGGTGGATGTGCACAGATGGAGCGAGGGCACCACCCCCGCCGCAGCGCCAGCCTCCGATCCCCGGGGCGGTCGCGGCTCCAGTCGGAAGCCGGGTCCCCTAGCCTCCCCCGGCGGCGTCTGCTGGGAGATCCCTCGCCACCCAATAGCCAGAAGCCGTGGTTTGCGCGCCACACGTGATAAACGCTGAAAATGGATTCTGCCAGTCCGGGACCTATCATTAAATATTTAAAATAGAAAGGTCGCAATGGCAACGTTTTTTTCCCCCAGCTCCAGCCAGGAGAGCTGAGAGCGAGAGGGGCGCCCAGCGCTCAGGAAAGGGGCCCCGAGGCGCTCGGGGCGCGCAGCACGCTACGGCGGGCGCACCGCGAGGGGACAGGTAGGGCTTGCCAGGTCGGGGAAGGGAGCGCAAAGCCCGCGATGCCAGGGCCAGGCAGGGCTGAGAGGGGCTCAGAAAGGGCGGGAAGTCAGCTTCGCGGAGCAGGGCCCTTTAAATCCAGGTAGCGCAGGCCCAGCCGTACAGGCACAGCTCACATGACCGAGCTCCGCGCTTTGAACTGAGCCGCGGCCCGCCCGGCGCCTCCCGCCCCAGAGGTGCAGTCGCCGACTAAACCCAGAGCGGGCTTCAGACCGGTCCTTACTTCCCCCGAACTCCCACAGGCCAGATGAGCCCGGCTCGCCCTACCTGGGGCGCGCGCAGCTTGGGGTCCACTAAGGCAGGGGGGTGGGAGACCCTCGGCCAGGCACTGCCGTTTTGAAAACTACCGGGAGTGGAAAGATGGGCGGGCTGGATGCAAGACGCGGCGCCCTCCCTGTCCCAAAGCGACTCCTGGCCGAGACGCGCACCCCTCCCTCCCGCCTTCACTCACCGAGGTTGACGAAGCTCATGACCATGTCGGCGTCGGTGAGAAAGTGGCTGTCTTGCAGGCTGGCCAGAGGGGGGCCTTGGGTACTGAAGACGGCCTTGTAGGGATAGGAGAAGCCCTGGCCGTCGGGCCCGCCGCCCTCCTCCACCGCCATGGCATTGTACAGGTCCAGCATGAACATGGGCGCCGAGTTGTGCTTGCCCTGGAGGTGGGGACGCGGGCGATGGGGCAAGCCCAAGATGGAGAGGATCTCGCGCTGCATCTCCCGCCGCTCCTGGCTGCGGAGGCGCCGGTGGATGAAGCTTGAGTGCACCTCGTTGTCCAGGCTGAAGTCGGCCAGGGCGGAGCGCAGCAGGAACAGGGGCGCCCAGAGCGCCACGAAGCTGTGGGGCGCCGCGACGCGCAGCGAGCGCACGTGCATCGCGCCGGCTCTACGCGCGACCCGGGCTCCGGGCACCCGGCACCGGGGCCCGCGCCGCCCCAGGTGACGGAGCGGGGCAGGCGGCCGTCCACGCCGCTCGGTCACTTGCTGTAGACGGGCCCCTCTGCGCCCGCGCCGTACATGGCCCCTCCCCGGCCGGCTGCGCTCTGCCCGGACCCCCGCCCCCGGCTCGGCGCTGGCCCCGGGGCCCCTCGCCCCGCACTCGCCCGGGCGCACCGTGGGGCTCGGAAACCGGCTTGAGCGAGCGAGAGCGCGAGCAGAGAGGCGGGCGCGGGTGGGAGGAGCAGCCAGCAAACCTAGGAGCCGGGAGAGCGAGCGCCGGGGTGGCAGCGAGGCGGCGGGCGAGCGGGCGCTCCTTCCTCCGGCTCTTCTCGCGCTCTTGCTCTTAGGCGGCGGGGACCCACCCTCTTCCGAACTCCGGCGCCCAGAAGAGGGGCCCCAGGTCGCTCTCCCAGCCCTGCGCGCCCTTGATCGCACGAGAGGCCGCCTCGGGAGCCCCAGAGCGGTGCGCGCTGGGGCCTGGGAGGGGGAGGGGGAGGGGGAGGGGGAGGAGGAGGACGGGCTTCCGAGGGCCCCTCCCGCGTCGGCGGCCTCCCACCTGCCCTCGGCCCCGCCCTCCCCCCAGCGGCGCCCAATGGGTTCATTCATTCCTTCTAGTGCGCTCTGCAAATATTTACCCAGTGCCCACAGGGTGCCCAGCGCCGGGCCGGGCGCCGCGGGGATGCGGAGAGAGGAATCCGAGCCGGCCCTGCTTTCTCCGCACTCGTAGTCCGGACAGGGAAGGAGGCCTGAGCGGCACCCATGGGATTTGCGCTGCGGTACAGCAAGCTGGGGGAGTGTGGAGGAAGCGCGGCGATACGAGAAGGCTTCCTGGCGGAGGTGGCACCCGAGCCCCTCTCGCCTTTTGCCCCCCCACCTCCCCGCCTTACTCCAGACACGCGGATCCCTCCCCGAACTTGTTGCCAGCTTGTTCTTGCACTTGCCAGTCCTTCTGCCTGGAACTCTCTCCCCTCCCAGTCTCCCTCCCCACCCCTGCCATCTGGCCAAGCCTCCACCTCCAGTTGCCACTCAGGTGCCACTTCCTCCCAGACCGTCGGAGATAAGGTCCCTTCCCCTCGTCACCCCCGCACACACCTGTTCTATTTTCCTTAACTCCTCCTCCCACCGTCTGGCATTACTGAGTTATTCGTACCTTCTTTATTGTCTTGCCTTCCCACTAGAAACAGAGCTCCCTGGGGGCCGAGGTGGGACTCTCTCAGATGTCCTTGAGCCCAGGGCCTGGTAGCCACTGTGGCTACACAGTCGTTATTTGTTGGATGACTGAAATTGTGTGAGCTGGAGAATTCCTCCCCACCTCCCTTCCTTGGGGACCCAACCACTCCTCAGCTTGAGACCAGATATCCCGGCCCGGCACTGCCTCTTTTTTAAAAAAATACTTATTTATTTATCTATTTATTTTGGTTGCGCCGGGTCTTAGTTGCAGCACGCGGGATCTTTAGTTGTGGCGTGAGGACTTCTTAGTTGCAGCATGTGGACTCTCAGTTGCGGTATGCACGTGGATGTGGAATCTAGTTCTCCTATCAGGGATCAAACCCAGGCCCCCTGCATTGGGAGCGTGGAGTCTTACCCACTGGACCACCAGGGAAGTCCCTCGGTCACTGTTTGACCTTCTCCACCAGCCCCTGCCTGGCCACACCTGAGGAGCGCACAGCTGGCCTTGCATCCAGTTCACCTCTCAGTGTCTGTGCCTGAGACCTCACCAGATGCTCCTGGCCTCCTTTCCTCATTCATTCATCCCACGAATGACACTGAGCTGCCCACTTGGGGCCCAGCTCACACTGGGCATGGCACACAGGCGCCCCAGACAACCCAGAACCCGCTGTGGGACCCTGAGTAAACTACTGCTCTTCAGAGCCTCAGTTTCATTGTAAAACTGGGAGCAAAATAACACTTGACTCAGAGTGGCAGTGAGTACCGTGATCAAGTTCAATCTTGCCTCCTCCCTTTCCCGCCCCAAGGAGGCAAACCCACAAACCAGTGGTTGCCCGATGATGGGCTAGATGAAGGGTGACCAGAGGGACTCTGGGATGAAAGGTGAAGGGCTGAGTTTGGGGACAGGGGTGTCCTTTAGTGGGAGGGATCTGGCTAAGCCTCACTTGGGGGAGGCAGAAGCTCCAGGGCTGGTAAAGAGGAACCTGATCTTCTGGAGTTTTCTGCAGCACAGGTGGTTCCACCATGCAGCCTTTTGGGGGCTTCTGGACAAGATGGCAGCCTGAGGGTCCACATGGGTGGAGACAGGAGAGGCCAGAGGCCAGGTGAGGAGAAGAGAAATGCAAGGCTGTGGGTCCTAGCCATTTCAATCACATCCCGGCCCTGTTACACAGGCTCCAGGCTGTGAGGTGGAGCGGGTCCTGGGCCCCCTGGTCCAGGGCTGGGCCTCTGCCCACCTGTCAATCAAGGCACTGTGAAAGCCCCCTCCACCTGCCTTCTTCCACTGACGCCTTCCTTCAACAAAGGTTTGTTGAGCACTTCCTGGGTGTCACGCAGGGTGGGCTCCACGGGCATGTGACCCGGTAGGTGCCCAGGCCCCCACGCTCATACCTGGCTTAATGCTCTGCTATGGCCACATTGCAGCTCTTTGCAGATCTACGAATAAAGGGTCCCCGCTTTCATTTTGCACTGGGCCCTGCAAATTATGTGGCCCATCCCAGTGCCAGCACAGTGCTGGGCTGGAGGGGACAGGAGAGAGTGAGCTTACCCAGTGGCCTCCACCACGAAGCTGGCTTTCAGGCCAGGGGAGACAAAGCGGGAAGCGGATACATGGTTTAGGGGTGGGAGGGGAGGCTATGCTCGGCCATCGGTTCTCTCAGGCAGGATGCAGTGCGCTCACCTGCTGGAGCCAGGCCAAGCGGGGCACACAGGAGGGTCAAGGGGGAGAGCCCCGGGTGGGCACTGTGGAGAGTGAGAACCAACACAGGGACCTGCTGAGGCAGTCAGAGGGGCACTGGCTGGTCCAGTGTCCACCAGAGCATATGCAACCCAGATCATGTCAGCCTGTGATAGAGTGAAGGAGTCAATAAACAGGGAGAGGTGGAGGGAGGTGGGAAGGGGATCTCCTGGAGGAGATGCCATTGACCTGAGTCCTGGAAGGATGAGAAAGACACGGCTTTGCCAGGGAGAGGCATCCCAGGCAGGGAGAGCAGCAAGTGCAACACAGGCCCTGCAGAGCGAGGAACGGCCACCAGGCTCTGTCTCCCCAGAGCTCCCTGTGCCCCTGGGGTTGGCCTTCCAGGGGCAAAGCCACTGCAACTGCTATGCCACCTCCAATGCCGGCTTGGATGAAGTAGGTTACTTTCTTCCAGTCTGAAATACTACCCCTCTGCAGCAGCCTTCTCTGCTTTTTAATCCACTGTCAAATCTCTTGGGGGCGATTTTAACAAGCAAGTGAGGCTGGGGGTGGAGGCCGCAGGTATTGGTGCTACCAGTCTACAACGAAAACAACTGATTGGCTGGCGTCTGCGCTGTTCCCCCTCGGTCAGGGGAAGGCCCTGAAGCAAGATCTGTGCATCTCACCTGAGCCTGGCACACAGCAGGCACTCAGTAAGTACCTGTTGAATGAAGAGCAGGAAGCACAGCCAATACCTGAAGAGCACAGTGGATTGAGGGCTGACTGCACAGGCACCAGGCTAAGGCATCTTGTGGAGCCCTCACCCCGCCCCCCTTGCTCTGCTATGCCATCTTTTCCCCTGCGAGAGGGAGACGATACGCTTTCCATGTCTGAGACCCGGAAGAGACCAGGTTCCCTCTGAACTCCCACCACCCCCTATTTAACCTGATTTTTCCTGTGATTCATGCCGGGGGTAGGGGGCTCTTGATTTTCCCTGCTTCCTCCCTTAAAGGAGTCCCCCAGACTGCACCAGGCCCCCACTGAATGCCGGCTTGATCGCTGAATGAATGAATGCACGCAGGCAAACAAGAATACCTGCTTGGAAGCACATCAGATGCTGGTTTGAGAGCGGAGGCCACCAGCAGGGGCTTCGAGATTGTTTAGAGAAAGTCTTGGGTGGGAGCTGGCAGCCTGGGTTCACACGTCAGTCCTGCCACTTGCAGCCATGTACCAGGGATTTAACCTCTCTGTGCCTCAGTTCCCCCATCTGTATAACGGGGGGACAAATAGCACCTGTTTCCTAGGGTTGCTGGGAGGATTCAGAAGTTAATTCAACTCATGTAAAGGACTTCGCAAGGTGCCTGGGGCACAGAGAAAGCATTTGATAGACGTTAGTTACCATCTGGATGGAAAGGAAAATATGTTAACAGGAAAGCCTCCTAAGCTTAAAAATAACAACACAACTTTTCATGATGGTCTGTTTTTTGGCCAAACAGAGGAAAGCAAATGTATCCTGACTAGGAGAGATCCAGGGCAGGGGCAAGAGCGTGAGAGCAGGAGAGAGCAGGGCAGAGAGGGAGAAGGGATCAGAGATGAAAGGGGGATCCCCGCATTCCGGTCCGTCTCATTGTCCCCCAGCTCCCAACCCCCGGCCATCCCAGGCCATCCAGGGCCCAGGAACTTCCCTGGGGCCTATCTCATTTTCCCAGCAGACAGCCTCCAGCCACCCGACCCCAGCTGTGGTTCCCCAAGCCGGGGCACCCAGCACTGGACTCCTGGGCGGTAACCCGATCTCCCCAATCTGCTCCACCCCAGGGCCAGCTTCTCCCAGATGAAAGATGGCCTGGAAACGTGAGGGGTGTTATTGTGTCTGGCCGGCCCCGGCCGAGTGTCCACAGCCCTCACTCGCCGGCCTCCCAGCACTGGGTAAGCAGTTTTCATTTCATACATCATCAGTCACATCTTGCTGAAGCGATTCTGACCAAGTCAGCATATGTCTCCAAAGCAATAAAAAGAAGAAAAGAATTCTGCTGACACGTACATTCAGCGGGAGATAGGGACCTCATCTTCATGGGCAGAACTCTTATACCATCTGCCCTGGAGGAAGCGCAGCAGGCCTGAGGGCTCCCTGGGGGCGCCCTACACAGCCAAGGGAGCCTGAGGGCTGCTCCCTCTGTCCACCCACCTGGCCAAGGCCTGACGACCTCGGCCTCAGACCCCAGTAGGGAAGAGGGGCCGAGAGCCTTCTCACGCACAGGCTTTAAAATCCTTGTGTGCAAAGAGATCTACCCTAGAGAGGAAATGATCTTAGCACACCTGTAATTCAGTGTTGCTTTCCGTGCAAATCCCTCATTGCACTGGAAATAAACTCGTGCTCGCTCACGCTGGGACTTGCTCTGCACCGTTTTTTAAACAGAGGAGTAAGATACTAAACAGTTTTTATCAGTCTTAAATACACGTGGCAGTAGCCATCGCTCCAAATGGAAAACACAGGCAACAAAGACACACACACACACACACACACACACACACACACACACACACACACCCCTCCAGAGAAAGCTGATGCCCAAGGAGGGATTGCCAGGGTCTCCCAAACAGCTAGTGGGAAGCTGCGGTTTTGTTTATTACTAGCATGGCTGTTAGTTCTTCCTCGATTGGAGGAAATCTGATTTGGTTTTGAGAACTTAACGATTCTCAATTCGGCTTTAGAGGGAGCCCTTTCCTCCCTCCCAGACATGAATAAGAGCTGCTGACAAGTCCAGGGCTTTCCCTTCTGCCAGGCACCTGCTAAGCCCAGTGCTGCCTTAGCTCATGTCACCCTCCGGCACAGAGGGGCCTATTCTGCTTCTCAGACCGCAGGAAGGAGATCAAGACTCCGAGAGCGCCTTGCCCAAAGTCACACAGCTCATCTACGACGGAACTCTTATCCAAAGCCACATCCGTCTACACAGCCCAGACTCCTCACCGTCTGGTGGTTTCGTGATCTTTTCCCCCCTGCTTGATCCTAAAGCCACACTTCTCCATCCGGACTGTACACACACCCCTGGGGAGCTGTCAAAATGCAGATTCCCACACGGCCAGTACCAGTGGGGCCTGAGATTCTGCACTTTGACCCAGTCCCCAGGGTGGACCGATGCTGCTGGTCTGAGGATTCTACACTGAGGGGCAAGGCTGTACATGCCTGAAGTTACAGCTAACTTTCCTCTAAAGGGGACCATAAGCACAGACATACTGACAGGTGGCGAGGGACCCGGGGCCCCGATACAACAGGGGAGGGACCGAGGTGAACTGGAAGCCACATTACCATGGGTGATGCCGTCCAGGAATTTGATCCCAGTGTTACCAGATAGTCCTAATTCTCAAGAGAAGCTGGAAATTTGGGTTTGTATGTGAAAACTCTCAATGTGCATTTGTTGGCAACTAATTCCATTTGTTTTTGAACTGTTAGACCAAAGAAAACCCATCTACCAGTCTGATTCAGGAACCCAGTTTGCTTCTGGCCTTATAAAGGGCTCTGCTGGATTTGAAGGGCTGACCCAGCCTTCCCCTTGCCCCAAGCCAAAGGACCACCAAGGCTGGGGCATTTCTAAGCAGCTCCATTTAATTCACTGTTCCAGGAACACTGAGTGAGAGGCGGAAAAGACAGAACATGCCACTCCCTCGCCTCCAGGCAAAGTCAGACCCTCACCCTCTCCAGAGTCGCTTCCCCCTGGCACTCCCGCTCTAACTGATTTTCGGATAAAGTCACCCTCCCGCCCAGGTCAGAAAATTCACCCAGAAACATCAAAACTCAGAATTCTTTCTTTAGGAGCAAGGGTGTTGGTCATTGTTGCTTCCAAGCACCTCCCTCCTACCAGCTACATCTGAACCCTTTTAAAAAATTTTTTTTAATTTATTTTTGTCTGTGTTGGGTCTTTTTTGCTGTGCACGGGCTTTCTCTAGTTGCAGCGAGCGGGGGCTACTCTTTGTTGCGGTGCGCAGGCTTCTCATTGCGGTGGCTTCTCTTGTTGTGGAGCACGGGCTCTAGGCGAGCGGGCTTCAGTAGTTGTGGTGCGTGGGCTCAGTAGTTGTGGCTCACGGGCTCTAGAGCGCAGGCTCAGTAGTTGTGGCGCACGGGCTTCGTTGCTCCGTGGCATGTGGGATCTTCCTGGACCAGGGCTCGAACCCGTGTCCCCTGCACTGGCAGGTGGATTCTTAACCACTGTGCCACCAGGGAAGTCCCTGAACCTTTTCTTATGTTTGGGAATTCCCCATTTGGGAAGCAGCCCCTGCCCACCCCCCATCCCCAAATAGGAGCTGAACACCCTGACATGCACTGTCCCAGCTTGCTTTGCAGACAGAGCATTGGCATGTGACCAAGTCTCAGCCAGTCAGAGGCACCCACCCCAGAAGCTATTATCCTGCAGAGCATTTGGGGGCCATCTTCCCAGCTGCAGAGCCCCCAAGCCTGGTTCCCTGGCCTTTCTGGGCCTCCTGTAAGCCTCTCATGATCCTTTGGTGAGCACTTTTTCTGCACCAGTTAGCCCCAGATGGTTTCTGTTGCCCACAGCTATGAACCCTGCAGAATACAGCATCAGGGAGCTGGGAGGGGCCATGGAAATCATGCTGATCTAAAGCTTACAGACCTTCTCTTTTTTTCAGCAGCTGAAACTTTTGGTCAAGAAGCTTTTCACAGATGCTCAACACAGAAAACAGAAACAGAGCTTCTCTGGTTCAATAGAGCAAGGAAGGGGTCTAGGGTTGCTATACTTAGCAAATAAAAATAGAGGATGCCCAGTTAAATTTGAATTTCAGATAAACAAGGAATAATTTTTAGTTTAAGTATGTCCTATGTGTTATTTGGGACATACTTATGCTGGAAGTTTATTTCTTTGTTTATTGGAAAGGACGTTTGATAGTTTAAGCCGTTGTATACTGAGTTTCCAGTAAGTTACAACCAAAGTCCTCCCGGTGTGGGGTTCATTTCCTTCATCCTGAAGATAGAGAAATTGAGACCCGGAAGAAAACTGTGGGGCTGAAAACCCTATAGCAAGTCAGGGCAGAGCTGGGATTCGAACTGGGGCCCCTGGCCTTCAGGGTCCTGGGAGCTCTTCACTGCCCCGCACCATGCTTCTCTCCATCCCTGTTTCTTCTTCCTTCTCTTCCCTCCCTCACTCTGTTTCTGACCCCCCCTTTTTTGTTTTTTAATTATTCTGTCTTCTACTTTGGGTTTTATCTTTATCATCTCCCCTGCCAGGCACAGCCTCACTCTAAATAGGTTAGTCCTGACTCATGTAAAAAGATAATTTGGGAAGATTAACAGATTTCAGCTCATCTATCACACAATGAGACTAATGAGAGTAACATTAATGACACAGCTAACACTAATGAGAGTTACATTAATGACATTAATTGAGCACATTACAGATTATCTCTCTTTTTTCTGGCCACGCCGCACTTCGTGCTGGATCTTAGTTCCCCGACCAGTGAATGAACCCACGCCCCCTGCCATGGAGCACCGAGTCTTAACCGCTGGACCGCCAGGGAATTCCTATTACAGATTATCTTGAATCTTCGAATGGCCCTGAAATTAGATGCCGCGTCTCCCATTTCACAGATGAAGATGTGGAGGCACCGACGTCAAAGACCTTGGCCAAGACCACATGGCTAGTGAAGGCCAAAGCCAGCATTCAAATCCCGGGCAGCCTGATTCTGACTCCCTTATTTCTTCCAGCCATACCTCTCCATAGAGCCAGCCCACTACTTTTATTTCCATAGCTCACACAATGACTGACCGCTGAGTAAGGTTGCCAGATTTAGCAAATAAAAATATAGGTCACCCAGTTAGATTTGAATTTCAGATACACATGATTAATTTTAAAATATAAATATGTCCCAAACTCTGTGGGACATACTTATACTAAAACTTAGTCATTGAGTATCTGAAATTCAAATATAACTGGACATTTCGTATTTTATATCTGCCAATTCTACACTAAGGGGCTCTTCTGGGTAAAGCAAGAAGCATCAGTTGTGTCCTAGGTTCTGCCTTGTAGTAAAATGCCCACCTCAGGGCCTTTGCACTTGCTGCACCATCTGCCTGGAAGGCTCATCTGCCAATATCCACACGGCTCCCTCCTTCACCTCCTTCAAGTCTCTGCTCAAGGGACTTCCCTGGTGGCACAGTGGTTAAGAATCCGCCTGCCAATGCAGGGGACACAGGTTCGAGCCCTGGTCTGGGAGGATCCCACATGCCACAGAGCAGCTGAGCCAGTGCACCACAACTAATGAGCCCACGTGCTGCAACTACTGAAGCCCGCGGGCCTAGAACCCATGCTCCGCAACAAAGAGAAGCCACTGCAATGAGAAGCCCGCTCACCGCAACGAAGAGTAGCTCCCACTCGTCCCAACTAGAGAAAGCCCGCACGCAGCAGCGAAGACCCAGCGCAGACCAAAAAATAAATTAATTAATTTAATTTAATTAAAATAAAATTACAGAAATGGAAAAAATATTTTTAAGAAGTCTCTGCTCAAATGTCATTGAAGCCTTCCCCGCCCACCCTACCAGAATCAATCTCTCCCCACTCCTGCCTTCCTTTCCTCCTCTCAATGCTTTTTCTCTATAACACTTACCACCACCAGAAATATTATATAGTCACATGTTTATTGTTTCTCTCCCCCACTGGAATGTGGGTGCAGATTTTGGTCTGATTTGTTCACTAGACCCCAGAAAAGCGTCTCGTATATAGTTGACACTCACAAATAATTGTTGAGTAAATGAATGCACTCCCTGAGAGCAATTCTTGGTTTCTGTCAGGAACACTGCCTGACTCAGAATCAGGAGCTGGGATTGTCACTGGTACCCTGTCCCCGAGGCACCGTCCTTAATGTCACCTTATAGCCCAGCATCACAGGGGAGGTCAGTTGACAAAACAACCTCAACAGTGGCTACGGATTAGAAAAGCCACATGTTCAAGTATTCGAGTGTGGTTTCCTTTTCTCATCCAAGGGCTCGTGCCCCCAGACAACTGAGTCCTGGAGACACAAACCCTAAAAGCCAACTTTTCCCATTTTTACCCAGTGTTCTGAGTGTGTGCAAGCTGCCCGCCCCCAGCAGCACTGCAGACAAGAGTGTGAAGCACTTCCGCGTCAGATGGAAGGAAAACACACTTGCAGACATTCTTATCGACAATAGCTAAATAGTCTAGGTTTCCAGGCACTTTACCTGCATGTCCGCATTTAATCGTCATAGCACTTCGGAAATCAGTTCTTTTTACAGATGAGGAAACTGAGGTTCAGGGAGGGTAAGCAGTTTTCCCAGGGTTTCACTACCACAAAGCAATAAAATCAAACATGAGCTCAGATGGCCCGATATCAGGCTCTGAGCCCATTTCCTCACCTGTAAAACAGGTTTAATAACAGTACCACCTGGCTGGGATGTTGTGTGAAGTACCTCCATGGGCCCGAGTGCCCACCACAGGCAACCCTGTCCCTTCTCTAGCCAGAGATGATTAGGGTAGAGGAGGCCACCTATGGGCCACCATTCCATGCTGGCCAGAGTGATCAATGACATGGCTTAGAGGAAGACGCTAGCCAGGCTTATCAGATTCACTCTCTTGAGTATTCAAAGTAGAAAATTCCAGAAAAATGAGGCCTATCATGAGAAAATGGGAGTGAGTCCAGGTCAGGAGGTAGAAAGTGAAGTGAACACAGCCATGATGGGCTGTGAGCAAGCCGGCATTGCAAAGGAGCTCTGGGCCTCCATGTCCAGAGGTGGAGGTTGTGCACTACATTCCCTTGGATCACCATTCCCATCCTTGTCTGCGAGTGGTGACCTCTGGACTTGTGCAGTGCACACCCTGAGTGACTGTACCTGGCAGCCCTGAGACTTTATTTATTCATGATTCATTCGCATATATGTATTTAGTTTCTACCATGTGGCAGTCTCTATACAGGCCCTGAGGTAGCAGTTGTGGAAAGACATTCAAAATTTCTTATATTCTAGTTGCGGGGGGTGGTGGTCAGACGAGAAACGAGTGAGTGAGAAGTTCCAAAGAGGAAAACAGAGCCAAGAGAGAGGCTGAGGGAAACAGAAGGGGGAGACCTGTCTGAAAAGCAGATGTCTGAGAAGAAGTCAGGCATGTGACAAACAGGGAACAGTTGCTCCTGGTAGCAGCAACAGCCCGTGCAAAGGCCCTGAGGTGAACCTCAAGAGCACCTGGGCTGCTGAACTCCAGAAATAACTTCTAACTCCAGTTCTTCCTGGGGTCTGATGGTTCCCTGTGCCCAGATCCCCGGACACGAGTGTCTTTACGATACCAACATATTCCCTGGGTTGACTTAAGCGGATGCCTAATTCTTAGAGCCAAGAGAACTCAGCCCAAACCAGCCTGGGCCTCTGTCCCCAAGCAGAGTTCAGACTCGGTGTTGCTGGGTGCTCATCCATGTCTTCTGGCCTGAAGCTGAGCATCCTCACCAGCCAGACCCTGCCCCGCCGCGTCTGAAGACCGCGTTCCCAGTCAGCGATCTGCAGTTGCAAAGCCCGAAGGCATGAAGTTCCCAGACATCAAAGAGGCTACGAAGATTGCAGCCACCTCAGAGCCAGACCTTTTCCTGCAGCTGCTGTTTAGACACTGAGTCTGACATGGTTTCTTTAGGCTCCGGTGAAGGGTAGAAGCCGCTCATGCCTCCAGCCACCCCCCTCCCCACCGTAATCTGTGGCTCCCATGTCCCTCCATGTCTCTGGCACTACGGCCCTGATCTTGTTTTTATGGGGTAATATTCTTTGATTCCCAAATGCCTTGTGGGAATTTGCTGGGGCTGGGAGGTGGGAACCCGAGAAACAAAAGGATGATTTACAGTGGTTCAAAAGCATCATTATAACCAGAAAATTTAATTTACAGACTTTCGGTTCTTTCATTTCCATTTTTGAAAGAGGAAAAAGAAAATCCTTTGAGCGTGACCACACTGAGTCCCCCTTGCTTGGAGGTTAGTTCAAGGCATCTGTGTCTTCAGAAAGCCTTCTTGGCATTAAGCAATAAACAGGCCAAGGAGATAAAACCATCCTGTGTTTAAAAAGCTGGTCTGTCTCCGAGGCAGAATTTTTATAGATAAAACAACGGAATGTGACTCAGAGAAGTCATCTTGTAAAAATGGTCCCATGTGGACACAGATCTCTTCACTCGGGAAGTGAACCCTACAAGAGGCAGGAAGGTTTGGGGGGATTTAGATAATTCCCTACTTCTGGCTTCAAGAAGCTACCTCAAAGCCCCATTGCCCAGATGAGTTTTTATGTTGCAAATATTACCTCCACACCTCTGCTGTCTCATCACCTGGAATGTGCCGTCTCTTTCTCCCTGGTCATCAAAATGTCTGCACGTGTCCTGCGGAAAAAGGCCTTTCTGGTCAAGTAAGTTTAAGAAATGATGAGCTCAAGAAAGATAAACAGGTTTCTTCACTGCGGGCCTCCTCGGTCTTTAAAGTGCAGAGTTTCCCTGAGCTGTTACAGTAAGTCAGGGGGTCTCTCAAGGCCCAGTGGTATCAGCCCAAATCCAAGTGGTGCCGCTAAAAGGGAGCTCTGTGTGGGCTGTACTGGGGCTTACCGTGCTTTCTTCTCTGTGGCTTAGTTTCTCTCTGTCTCTCTCTTTCGATTCAGCATCTGTCTGAATGTTCATTTTTTTCCTACCACAGACAAGCTTTCTTTGCACGGCAGGGGGTCTCTGCCACCATACAGTGTTGGCTGGTGACCCTGGGGGCGGGGCGGGGGGGATCCACTCCCAGGAGAGGATGTCCAGATCTCGGCTCACCTCGTGGACCAGTTAGTGGAGCACCTGGATTTCCTGACTTGGGTCACCTGACTGCCCCTGGGTCAGGGTGGGGATCAAGGTACTGAAAGCCTCACCAGAGACCCATGCCTGCTGTGGGGCAGGAGCTGTTCCTCCAAAACAAGGGGATGCTGTCACTAGAAAAAGCGGGGAAGGGATACCAGGTGGGTGAAAATGAAAGAGCAGATACCAGCACCACCTTTGATCAAAGAATCCCCTCTCTGGTCAAGCATCCAGCTGAGCTGGGGTTTTGCAGACAGACAGACACCCTGGGGAGCCAGAATTATCACTGAAACATGGCCTCTCCATCCTCCAAATCCCAGCCCTGCTTGACTGCTGGCCGAACGTTAGGGGCGGACGCCTCGCGCCCATTGCTTTCTGAGGTCCCAGAGGCACACTGGATCCCGTTGTTTTATACTTTCTGTGTCTAGCTAGGGACGCTGCACAGTCAGTGCTCCATAAATACCTGCTTGACAGAGGAGATGCAGAGCCCCCCGCGCTTCTTCTGCCACAGCCTAACTACCTGCTTGACAGAGGAGATGCAGAGCCCCCCGCACTTCTTCTGCCACAGCCTAACTCAGCTCGCTTCAGTGCAGCTGCTGGTCTCTTGTCCACCTCCCTCACTAAAACGGTAGAGTCCACCTGCCTTGAGCTCTGAGGACAGCGCCTGGCACATGGCCGTAGATGCTAATTAGGGGCGGATGTCATGTGCCAGTGGTTTTTGCTTGTGTGTTGGTTGGCTTTTCCCTGTCTTTGCTCCTACCTTGCACCTTAAAACTCTTTTCTTCCTCTTCTTCAAGAGCAAGGGTTCATCCTTCTAGAGGTTCAGCCTGTTTGCATGCAATAAATATACATGGAGCATAACCGTGTGCCCAGCAGGCACTCTCCTGAGAACGGTGGGCACAGGGTGAACAACGAGGACCAAATACAATTCCTGATTTGTTGAGCTTCTATCCTAATGGGGCTGTCAGACAGAAGACCCAGTAAAGCAGAGCGTGGGTTCAGAGAGACACAAGAGTGCTACTTTAGCTACAGTGGTCAGGTAAACCCTCCTGGAGGACATGTGTCTGACCAGAGCCTGCTGAAGGCAGTGGGGAGGGAGCTGCTCACATCCCTGCGGAAAAGCATTCTAGGTCAAGGGAACAGAAAGTGCAAAGGCCCTGAAGCAAGACATGCTTATGTGTTGAAGGCAGCCAGAGGTCTCTGTGGCTGGAGCATTAGGGAACAAAGTTGGAGGGTGGTCTTTGGCTAACGGTCAGCAAGGAACTGTGTCCTGTCAACAACCACATAAACTTGGAAGCAGATCTTTCCACAGTTGAGCCTTCAGATGAGAACCCAGCCCTGGCCAAAACCTTTACTGCAGTCCCGCAAAGGACCCAGCTAGGCTAACAGAGACTCCTGACTCACAGAAACTAAAAGATAATAAACATGTGTTATTTTAAGTCACTAAGTTTGTAAGAATGTTGAACTGATTGGATTCTGGTTTCCTTTTGAAGACAGATAACAGGATTTCCAGATGGACTGGATGTAGGGCATGGGGGAAAGAGAGACTAAGGATGATGTCAAGGTTTTTGGCCTGAATTACCAGGTAAAGGGTGGTGCCATGGACTGAGGCGGGGAACGGGGAGGAAGAAGAGGCTGGGGGGTGGGGGACCCTGTGAAGAGCTCTGCTCACTAAACTTAAAAGGGTACTGCATAGAAGGTGATGTGTTTGGGATGTGTTTGGCTGTAGGGAAACCCTGGCTGGTGTCTTAAATGATACAGCTGTTATATGATCTCAAAGAACAACAGGTAAGGAGGAAAATGGTTTTAGAATTGGCTCAGAAATTCAACAGAGTCACCAAGGACTCAGGCTGTCTCCATCTCCCTTCTCTGCCCTGCTCATCGGGTTGGCTTTTCTTTCTCTGACTTGCTACCTTAAGGTCACAAATGGCTGCCACAGATCCAGGTACTAAGCCCTCCCACAACCTGCGCCACAGACAGAAGGGATTGGGCATGGAAACCTCTCCTCTGCCCCTCTCTCTCTTCATTGGGACTGAAGATTTTCCCAGAAGTCCCCAGTGGACCTCCCTTTCATCCCATTGGTAAGAGCAGGTCACATGGCCACACCTGGCTGCAAGGGAGGCTGGGAAAATAAGTACGAGGTTTGGCTCCTCTGCTGTTGTAAGAAGCAGGTGGAGAGAGACTGCTGGAAGGACAAACAACAGTGATGCCATAGGAGTGTATTATTCAGGGTTCTCCAGAGAAACAGAACCAATATTTATCGATATTTGTTGTAGGAATTGGCTCATGCAATGATGGAGGTCAAAAAGTCCCACAATCTACCCTCTGAAAGCTAAAGAAACAGGAATCCTGGTGGTGTAATTCAGTCTGAGTCTGAAGGCCTGAGAACCAGGAGTGAGGATGTCCAAGGGCAGGAGATGGATGTCCCAGCACAGGCAGAGAGACTGAATTGGCACTTCTACCATATTTCACTCTATTAAGACCCTCAATGGATCAGGTGATGCCCACCCCCACTTGTGAGGGTGATCATCTCTACTCAGTTGACCAACTCAAATACTAATCTCTTCCAGAAACACTCTTACAGACGCACCCAGAAATAACGTTTAACCAGCTGTCTGGGCATCTTTTAGCCCAGTCAAGTTGACACTTAAAATTAACCATCATATTGGGCAAGAAGTCTCCACCCCCGAGCCTCTACAAGCATGTGGTGGGTGAGTTGCAGGTACCAGTACCCAGGGGCACAGGGATGATTCAGACAGAGGTCAACTGTGTCTTTGGGGAAAGGAGAGAAACAGGCACAATTATGACAGCATGAAAAATACAAAGGCATTGTTCTTTCCACTTCTTTACCCAACCTCCTAACTGCTCACTGAATTAAAGGGGGAAAAAGGCATTAAAATTGATACCATGACAAAACATGCCACCTTACCACCCTACCCATCATTCAAGATGCCCAAGAGGTCAAAGATTTCACTTCTGACATTACCAACACTGAATATCAATCACTTATTAAATACTCACTATTCATCCAGAATTGGACTAGTAGGATTGCACGTGGCTGTATTAACAGAAACCTGCCCATAATGGCTTGACCAAAAGACGGTGTGGTTTTTTCCCATACTGGAAGTGTACAGATAGGAAGTCCAAGGTTGATGTAGCTTCTCAGAAAACACCACAATGACCTTCCTCTTCTTAAGCTTCCTGCCCTGCTGTCCGAAGCCTGTGGTTTGCTTCCTCATGGTTTCAGTGTCCTCCCGGTTGCCCAGCTCCAGCCATCACATCAGTCTTCCAGGCAGGATGAACGGAAGAAGGAGGGGGACAAGGGGAAACAACAGCCTTTCCTGATAGCAACATATCTCATCCTCACATCTCATCAGCCATCGCAGGGCCACACAGCCATCCTTAGCTGCAACAGAGGCTAATCAGAGGGTATTTTTAATTGGCATCATGTTGGTTCTGGTAGAAAGGAAGGAGGGGAGAAGGGAAACAGGGCCAGCAACCAGCAGCATCTGCCTCAGCACATCACAGGCCGAACTCATTTCAGCCTCCCTCCATCTCCGTGAGGTGCAGACTGCGCATCTAGTCTAGGGACTAGGTCAGGGGTCGGCAAACTAAGGCCCACAGACCACATTCAGCCACCTATTTTAGTTAATAAAGTTGTACCGGAACACAGCTACGCCAGTGGTTTACATATTATCTGTGGCTGTTTTCATGCTACACAGCAGAGTTGAATAGCTGGGACAGAGACCATATGGTCTGCAGAGTCAAAAATATTTACAATCTGTAAACCACACTTTACAGAAAACATTGACCGGCTCCTGCATTAAATCCTTGATTCTCAGCGTGTGGTTGGTGGGCCAGTAGCACTGGCATCACTGGGAGCAGAACCTCAAGCCCACCCAGGCCTGCTGATCAGAACCGTCCACCTGCTCACCGTGGGGGCCTGCACAGTTTACTGACCCTTGTCGAGTCTCCATTCTCCCATCTGTAAAATGGGGAGACTTATTTCTCTCATTTATCTCCCCCATGTTGCCAGGAAGAGTCAGCGAGAAAATCCATGGAAAGTGCCCATCATATGCTAATTACTTAAGAAATGGTGACTAAGGGACTTCCCTGGTGGCACAGTGGTTAAGAATCCGCCTGCCAATGCAGGGGACACAGGTTCGAGCCCTGGCCCGGGAAGATTCCACATGCCGCGGAGCAACTAAGCCCGTGTACCACAACTACTGAGCCTGCACTCTAGAGCCCGTGAGCCACAACTATTGAGCGTTCGTGCCACAACTACTGAGCCCTCATGCCCAAACTACTGAAGCCCGAGTGCCTAGAGCCCGTGCTCCACAACGAGAAGCCACCGCAATGAGAAGCCCGCACACCACAACGAAGAGTAGCCCCCGCTTGCCGCAACTAGAGAAAGCCCACGCACAGCAACAAAGACCCAATGCAGCCAAAAATAAATAATAATTAAAAAAAAAAAAGAAATGGTGACTAGGGCTTCCCTGGTGGCGCAGTGGTTAAGAATCCACCTGCCAGTGCAGGGGACAGGGGTTTGAGCCCTGGTCCGGGAAGATCCCACATGCCACGGGAGCAACTAAGCCCATGTGCCACAACTACTGAGCCTGCACTCTAGAGCCCGCAAGCCACAACTACTCAGCCCACGTGCCACAACTACTGAAGCCCACGCACCTAGAGCCCGTGCTCCACAAGAAGAGAAACCACCACAATGAGAAGCCCACGCACCGCAACAAAGAGTAGCCCCCGCGCACAGCAACAAAGACCCAATGTGGCCAAAAATAATAAATAAATACAATAAATACATTTATTAAAAAAAAAAGAAATGGTGACTAATCACAAGTACTGATCTCATGACAGCCTCATAACCCTCACTGCCCAAGATGGGCACGTAGGAATTCCACGGGGGAGAAAGAATGACAGGGGCCTGGACTCTGGGGCTGCTGGGCACCAGGAGAGAAACATCCACCTGGCATTGAATTCTCTTTGGGGCTTTTATTCGACATCACACGGAAATGCTTCCACCCAGCCGTTCCCGTGTCGCTTTCTGGCTAGTTCTTTGATGTCTGCACAGGAGGGTCCTCCTCGGGCCTTAACAGACACATTTTCCCCCAAGCTGAGGCCCAAACAGTAAGACTTGTTCCTTTGACTCCTTTTGTTCAGAGCTACTCATGAGCTGGGATGAAAACGGTTCTGAGCTGCATTAGGCCCTGCCCAGCAAAAAGAGCCCACAACCCCACAAGCTGCCCATTCTGGAAAAATCTGGACGAGGAACCTGGAGGTCAAATAAGATGACCTTCTGAACCTCATCTCCCTAGGAATTTCATTTTTGCCGATACAGAAAAAAATAGAATTAAAAACGAATTTTAGAAAACCAAAAATTTAAAAATAACCTCTTTTAGATGGTCTATTCCAAAGAATAGGCAGCACTGAGCTTCTTTTGTGTCCCAGAAAGCTGGCCACAAAAATTCCCATCCCCTCACGACACACAAGCGGCTCCACTTCGGGGCAATTCTCCCTGTTTCCGGACGGTTCGGGAAGCTTACCACAAATGCCCCTACCTGTTTGGAACTCCTCAGCAGCAGAAAATCACTGACCACAAAGCTTCCAGGGCAGGCATTTAAAATCAACCAAAAGACACTCCCTTTCACATGCCTCTGCCTCTGTATACTTTTTCACAATCAGGTTCCACACTGTTCCTCGCAGACAGGATGGGCATCCAAGCCAGGAATTCTTTTAAGGTGCTCTGTACGCATAAATATGATCACCTTGAGCTGGGGCAGCAAAAGGAGCACTCCAGTTACCAGGGGCTTTCGAAGGCTTTTAATAGGAAACATTTGTGCCAAATAAAAAGGCTTCTCCCTGCATTTTGCTTTCGTTGTAAATTATCTGCTCCAAAGATCCATCCAGAAATCTCTGTGGAGGGCGAACTTCGAGGCATGGCTGGATCCGGATTTGTGGCTTAGTGCAGATAGATTTTCAGCTGCTGCATCCAAACTGCAACCAGGGGGACAATAAGAACAGAACTTCTTTTGTTCTGATTAAACTGTTTTTAATGGTCCCTTCTAGGCCGGGCCTTAGTGGAAGTCTCAACAAGGCCACTCATTGAGCCGTCCTTGAAAGAGCCAAGCGGGGCAGAGCACAAGGGAACCGTCGGGAGGGGCTGGCGGCCCTTTGCTCAGCCTTGGTGGTCCTGCCGCAAAGGAGAACAGGGCTGTTTTATTTGTTGTCTAAAATGGAAAAGGGAAGGGGGCTGGTGTGAGGCGGACTGTCCCACAAATTTCCATAATTAGTGTCTGCAACGTGTTAAGAGACTCAAACATGCGTGCACGCACACACGCACACACACACAGTAACATCAAATGTCATCCCAGAGGGACAGGGGTTCCCAAAAGCTGAAAACCCAGGAGCTGGTAGAGCCAATGTACTAAGTGCAACATGTGTTTCCCTGGCCCGAGAACTCAGCCTGCATTGGGGGAGCCACATCCCGACCACTGTGCTTTCATGTGGAGGCCTCGGGGTCCCTTTGGTTCCTGCAGGATCTGACACGGAAGGGAAGAAACAGACTGAAATGTACCAGCCACTCACACGTCACAACGTGCTGCCTGCTCAACACCCCTGTTGAAACCTGAGGCCCACCTGAGTGTCCTCCGAGGGCCTCCCAGGTGGACCTGCAGGATGCTGTCTATGTAACAACAGGGACCAGAGGGACAAGAAACAAAAGGTGTGATTTATCCCTCCGAGAGAGTTTCCCCTCTTTTAATTATACATGTGCAAGTGAGATTTTAACTGTGCTCATTTGTTCTTTTCTAAAGAACATACTTTGGTTCTCCCCACATCAGTGAAGTCTGGATCGGTCGTTCTCAGCCAGGGGTGAAGATTCTGCTCCCAGGGGACAGGTGTCAATGTCTGGGGACATTTTTATTTTTATTTTTTGCAGTACGCGGGGCTCTCACTGTTGTGGCCTCTCCTGTTGCGGACCACAGGCTCCGGACGCACAGGCTCAGCGGCCACGTCTCACGGGCCCAGCCGCTCCACGGCATGTGGGATCTTCCCGGACCGGGGCACGAACCCGTGTCCCCTGCATCGGCAGGCGGACTGCCAACCACTGCACCACCAGGGAAGCCCTGGGGACATTTTTAGTTATTCACAACTGCAGGGGGTGCTCATGGCACCTGGTGGGCAGAGGCCAGGGGTGCTGCTCACCGCCCTACAGTGCACAGGACAGGCCACAGCAGAGAAGGAACGGACCCAAATGTCCACAGTACCGAGGCTGAGAAACCCTGGGCTAAGAGAAAGTGACCCAGACCCACGGCCAAGATTGCAGGGATCCAGATCCTCACTTAGTTAAAGGTTAGGAGAGATAGAATTGCTTTCTGACAGGGGTGGGGGGTGGGAGGGGGGTGGGGGGGTGGGGTGGGAGGGGGTGGGGGGGGTTGGGGTGGGAGGGGGTGGGGGGGTGGGGTGGGAGGTGGGTGCGGGGGTGGGGGTGGGGGGGTGGGGGGGTGGGGTGGGAGGGGGGTGGGAGGGATGGGGGGGTGGGTGGTGGGTGGGAGGGATGGGGGTGGGGGGAGGCACAATTTCTCCCTCCCACATGCATTCGAACAGGAAGGGGGACTGCTGCTCTTTGAAGCGAGGGCTTTGAGGTTAGTCTTTATTTGGCACTAAATCATCTTAAATTGCATGGGGAAATGGAATACAATTCAAGTTATATTACTAATCAATCTTCCAGTGGAATAAATCATGTGGAATGATATTCTATTAAATCTGTAAGTAATTAAAGGTCATGTGGACTTTGTGGGGAAAATTCTGGACTTTCATCAAGTTTCCCTCATGCTCAGCCCCTCCCAAAAAAACACACCTGCTTCTATCACAGGGGACTGTCTGGAGGTAAACCATGCTTATTATGTGACATATTGATTTATTAATCACTTCCCTTTTGCTCCAAGAAGTAATGGGAAGGGGCTGATATCAGAGAATGCTGAACAGAGAAGACAGTGAAACTTAGGATCCAAATCTCGAGATTTGAGTCTCGGCCCGGCCAGCTGTGTGACCTTGAGCTACCTGCCCCTGCTCCCCCGAACCCTGGGTTTTCTCATCTATAAAAGGGGAATAAAAATAATTCCTTTCTCCTAGGGTTCTTACCAAGATTAAAATGAGATCCCGGATGCAAGCTGCTCTGCATACTGCCCAGCCCCTGGGAGGAGGTCAGGAGACACTGGCTATCTTTCTGGTCCAGCTTTGTCCTTCGGCAGGTCCAGGGGAGCCTGGGGTAATGAGGTTCTCCCTGTATTCCTGGGGCACCCCCCACCTCTCTACATCCACGTGATTATAGTAGCCATTAGGACACTTGTGACTTGGAATCTGCCTTCCCCTCGAGAACGTAAGCTGTATGAGAGCAGAGCAGGTCTGCCTCGGCGCCAGGCACAGGCACACAGCAAGCACTCAATCAATGCTTGTGAAATGAATGAACGGTGGACAACATTTGACCAATATCAAGAGCCTGGACCGCTAGTCCCCCCTCTGCAAGTTATTAGCTGTGGACTTGGAATAACAAAAACAACAGCCTTCTCTTTCTCTCTCACACACCTAGTCTACCAGCAGGTGCTGCCCCCTCTACCTTCAAGGTATATTCTGACTCCACCCACCTCTCACGCCTGCACCCAGACCCAGGCCCCCGTCACCTCTGCCTGGATGGTGGCCCTGGCCTCCTCCAGAAGCCCAGGCCACGGTTCACGGTTGCTCTGCCTCTCTGGCTGCCCTTACTGCTCTTACTCCATTCCAGATGTCCCAGCCACCCTGGCCTCCTCCAATATCAGCAGCCAGACCACCCATCAGAAGAGCCTCTTCTACTCTGCAGTGTTACAAACTGAGGCTACTGCCCCTGAGGTAATCACTCTCAAAATTCATTTTAGTTAAGGATCTTCAGGAATCTGATGACACTGATCCACAAAATGAGACAACTCCTTCACACTATCCCCCTTGGTTTCAAAAGTTTCTTGACTCTTCCCTCCCCTCACATGGACTACTTTTTTGGTGACTAGAGGCCTTGGGGGTACTCTCTGTGGTCCCCACATAATTTTTCCTTTTATGGGTGGCTTTGAGGGTGGTAGCCAAGCACAGACTGACTGAAATCTGAGCTTCGTCTTGCATCAAGGTCCAACCCAGAATTCTCTTTTAATTTCATTTTAGCTCTTACAGACAACAATAACCAAAGCATTATATTGAATATATTTTGCTTTTTTTCTTATTAGTTTACATTTCCTGATGCATCCAGTGAACCAACTCCCTAGGAGTTAGATCCAGCTCTGAATTCCATGAGCAACTTTTATCTTTAGTAACTGACTGCAGCATTCCTGCTGTTCCACACCTTGGGTGACCACGTGGCCACCCAGGAATCAAAAGTTCCTCATCCCCCACCCTTTCATCCTCTCTCTTCTCAAGCCACATGTTTCCATGAGCCAGGGCTGTTGTAACAAATCCCACTTCTGACACCAACTATATGCTCTGTTTCTACTCCCAACACTTCTGACACCAAATGTGTGTGTGGGTTTTTTCCTGCACCAACCAATTCTCCAACTCTCTGGATACCAATTGCGTATCCTACAATTCAATTCAATTCTGACACTAACGACCTGGAGTTAGACCCCACAGGTTAAGGGCTGAGTCCCAAAAGACTAACCTGACATTAGATATCAAACACAAGTCCTGGACCTCCTGCACTTCTGACCAACCAGCTATAAATTGGGGGTTCCCATGACCCCTCTCCTCAGGTTCAGTAATTTGCTATAACTGTTCACAGAACTCAAGGACTACTTACATTTGCTGGTTTATTATAAAGGAGCTTCTGTTCCTGTGGAGTTGGAGTGCTCCACCCTCCCAGCGTGTGGATGTGTTCGCTAACACGGAAGCTCCCTGAATATCATCATTTAGAGTTTTTATGGAAGTTTCATCACATAAGCATGATCAACTATTAACTCAATCCCCAGCCCCTCGCCCTTCCCCTGAGATGGGGAGCGGGGGTAGGGCTGAAAGTCCCAAGCTTCTCATCAAGATCCAGTCTTTCCGCTGACCAGTCCCCGTCATGAAGCTATTCAGGGATCTGCCCAGAGTCGCCTCATTAGAGCAAAACATGTTGCTATCACAAAATTCCAAAGGCTTTAGGAGCTCCGTGTCAGGAACCAGAGCCAAACACCAAATACTATAACAAAAGATGCTCCTATCATCCCTATTGCTCAGAAAATTCCAAAGGTTTTAAGAGTTTCCCATTATACGATAGCCTCTCCACCCCACCCCTTATCTTCCTTCCTGTTACTACCAGCATCTGTAATACTTTTTACTCATCTGCTGTATGTTGTCTTTCTCTCTCGTAGGAGCAGGGACTTTATCTTCCTTATCACTGTATTCCCAATGCCTAGAACAGTGCCTGGCCCATTTTAAAAACTCAGTAAATATTTATTGAATGAATATAAAGATTTTAAAAAAAATAACTGATGATTGATTAATTAACGATGAAGAGCTTGGGTTTGGAAGCCAGACTGCTCGAGTTCAAATTCTGGCTGCCCTACATTCCACTGAATGTCCTAGGGTATGTGATTCTGGACATATGAGCCTCAGTTTCCTCATCCATAAAATGAGGAACAGTCGCATCCATCCCCGGGGTTGTCGCAGGATGAAGCGGGGTCCACAGCACGTGCTGACTTAGCCGTGTTGGCATCTCGGAGACACTCAGCGACTACCTGTGGGATGACTTAGTGACTGTATCGGTACAACACTTAACCACTTTCAAAACACTCCCATGCTCTTTCCTTTTTAACTGATTCAGGTAGAACCTTATGGAATTACTGATATTTGGCCATTTTTGACCTACCAAAAAAAAAATGAGTTCAGTCTAAATACACAGGCAGAACAAGTATATTACCGATCCTGTTTTGCACGTAAGTAAAATCATAGTCAAGCAAAAGCCAGGGACCTTTCCCCAGGCCACATAACGGGGAAACGCTGGAGCCAGTCTGAATCCAGAACTTCTGCTCGGTGTTCTAACTGGGACCCTGTGTGCCTTTAGAAGAAGTTGGCATATGGTGCCAAAAGAACTTCAGAATCCCTTTGTTCTCTCCTGGGTGCAGGAAAGAGGCAACCGCAGAGGTGCCGGCAAGGGGTGGGAGCAACAGGGGGAAGGCCTGGCAGGGACCACTTTCCAGCTGAGTGGGAAATGAGCTCATTCTGTGATAAGAAGAGGTGTTCCCCCCACCCCCCCACCCCACCCCGGGAGAGCCCCATCCTCTAAGCACATCACATGGTTTCCTTTCTTCCCTTCCCCATCCCTCCCCCATCACTCTTCCCTCCCTCTTTCCTTCCTTCCTTCCTCCCCTTCTTTCCTTCCTTCTTTCCCTTCTTCGTTTTTTAATTAAACAATGACGAGATTCCTTTCTAGCGGTTTCACAAGAGGTGAAATCACGTAGCAACCTTAATTATTTTCAACTTAATAACTTCCTGGGGTGGGGGGGAGAGGCCAAGCCCCTGGTGGGTGAAATGCCTTGCTGGGTAAGCTGCTCAGAGGACGGCATTTGACCAAATACTTCTCATATTTTCCCTCTCCCCGGTAAGCGCCTTTGTTTGGAGTGAACCTTTTTTTCTCTTCGTGATAAACATGAATGACTACAGTTGACTACAATTTTTTCAGCTGGCTCTAGCTTCAAAGGTTTGCGGGTTTTGAATTCCAGGCTTTTAAATTACTTTTTTTTTTTTTTTTTGCTCTCAGACACACCTATAGTAGATAGTAGAAATATGAATTTCATCTTCAAATAAAAGAGAAACAGGGAGGTGTGTTTGGGGGAGTTGTTATCAATGGGGTCAGATCGGCGTGAACAGTTTCTAGTGATGGAAACCCTGTAGATCGCTGTAACCCTCTGAGGAATGACGTGTGTGGGGACAGAGGGGGCCATGTTGCCGGAGTCCTGCCCGCCGCTGCCCAATTATCACAGAAAACAAGTACTGAGCCCTGACCATGAGCCCCTCATGGAGATATAAAGTCATGGAGCCTCAAACCACCCTAGGAGGTAGGTGCCAGGATTACCAATCGAGAAGCTGAGGCACAGAGAGGTTAAGCAACTTATGCTGGGTCACACAGCTCCATAGTGAAGCTGAACCTGAAAGTGGTTTGCCCCAAAGACAGCCTGCCTCCCCAAAGTCACTCCTTGTACTGAAGGACTAACACTCTATGAGCAAGCAGCTATAAATCAAGACTAATAAAATACCATTTTGAAGTGCTGCCATAGTGATTCAATGAGATAAAGGGCATGAAAGATTCTGGTACGTGATTCCTTAAGAAATATTTGCCCATTTCCTGCCTCTCCCAGCTGGCAGGATACACTTTTAAATACCAAAGATTCAGACAGATAGGGTTCAAACTGGGCACCCGTCCTCTCCTGGCCATGTGATTTGGGGTGTCACTTAACCCTTTCTGAGCCTCAACAATCCTCATCTGGAAAATGGAGCTGATGACAGAGCAGACCTCGTGGGGCTGGGGTGAGAATCAAGGGAGAAAGACGAGGTGGTATTGGATAAACGTCATCTGTATTTTTTCAAAAACAGTAACAAGCCGGCAGAACTCCAGAGAAGGGCTGATCCTGGAGCGCACTGCCCAGATGGTGCCCTTGATGAACCAGGAATTTCATGAAGCAGCCTGGATACACCCCCAAAGAGCCTTTATTCAGCACCCACTTGTGCCAGGCGCCGTGCTGCACTCCACCCATGAACTGACCCAAGAGCTTTGCTATGATTCTCTCACTGAACCCTGGCGACAACCCTGGAACTAGGTCCAGGTGTCAGCTCCGTCTTACAGGCAAGGAAACTGAGGCTCAGAGAGAAGTGACTTCTTCAAGATCGCACAGTGAGGGCGGGGCGGAGGGAGAGTTTAAACCCAGGCCCGTCCACAGCACCCTTCCCACTGCCCACCCCCAGCTCTTGGTCACTCCACTGGATCACTTTCTGCCACGTTTCTATTCATTAAAGGCTCATTATCCACTATTCTGTGTCAGCTGCTGAGTGACCTGACACTGGCACCAGGCGGCACAGTCGTGACATCCTTACCCCACCCCTCTGCTGTTTAGAAATGATTCAATAAGGAGGAGATTTGAGGGAAACCTCTGGGATTCTTTTTATAGCTACTTCCTTCCCAGTACAGCTTGCAGCGCCGCTGCCGGAGGTGAATGTGGGTCAGGGTTCTCAAAAAGACCCAAATCCCACAAAGCAGCTGGCCTGAGACCTGGGCAGATATGCCCCACACCCCACCCCAAGCAGAGTCGAAGCAAATCCCTGAATTCCTGGAGCCTCCCGCCGGCACCGGCCCCTTCCCTGCCCCCAGAGCGCAGGTCTGGTGGGATCTTCCAACCTCCTATAGCTGGTGTCAGGAGACCAAGCCGTTCTTTGTCATGTTAATGAATCATGTTAACAGGGTGTTTTAACAGAAACATTCATCACCTTTTGTGCAACAAGGCTTTCCTTTTTTGTTCGACTTAAATGGTTAAGTAGGTAATAAACGCCTATCAGCTCCACCACTACAGGCTGGTAATCCCTCCAAACCATAAATCATCCCCAAGATTATTATTGTCCTGATAAATCAGCACTTGGAGGAAACTGGTAAGTCAGGGTTGGGGGCTGTCTGTCCAAAGGAGCAAGGAAGAAAAGCCGGGTTTTCTCTGAGACGTTGATCTGCTGACCAGTGCGGGTCTGGGAAAAGGAGGCCCCAGCTCCCCCGCCCACTGAGGCTGCGATGCCAGCCCAGCGATGGTCACGCCTCTCTCCCTGCAAAGCCCGCCCCCTTCTGTCAGTTACCAAAGGCCCTACAATGTGCCAGGCACTTTGCTAGGCCAGAGACAACAGAGAGAAGGAACCAGATGGCACGCTCGTCTGCCAGAACGAATGGTCTCCGGGGGAGCCGGCAAGGATGCCCAGTGACCCAACGCCACTTAACCGTGCACGGCTGGCACCAGTAAGGAGCTGGGCAGGGGCCTGGCTCAGGGCTCCTCCTTGAGGTGGTGACGTTCATCTAAGAGGCTGGGTGGCTCTGATACACTGCCGTGACCAGTCTGCGACCTGTTTCCTGGAACTCCCTTCTCTGCGGTGCCTGGGTAGGGGGTTGCACTCACTTCCTAGAGCTGCTATAACAAAGCACCCAAAACGTAGATGGCTTAAAATGACAGGAATTTATTCTCTCGAAATTCTGGAGGCTAGAAGTCCAAAATCAAGGTATCAAATCAGGGCCAAAGCCTTTAGGGGAGGATCCTTCCTGGCCTCTCCCAGCTTCTGGCGGCTCCGGCGTTCTGGGCTTACGGCTGCACCCCTCCGATCTCTGCCTGCATCTTTACGTCGTCTTCCTTCCATGTATCTGTGTCCACCTTGCCCTCTCCCTTCAAGGACACCAGTCCTACTGGATTGGGAGCCCACCCTACTCTAACAGGACTTCAACTTATCACCGCAACTAATTACCAAATAGGATCTGCATCGACCCCATCTCCAAGTGAGGTCACGCGCTGAGACCCTGAGGGTTAGGACTTCAGCCTATCTTCTGGGGCGGACACAGTTCGACTCATAACAGGGGGCTGCCACTGCCCCCCCTTCTCCTGGCTCTTCCTGCAGGTCCTCCAGCTCCTGGGCCGGGTGTGTGTTCAGCTCCTTGGTGAAGGTCCCGGCCGTAGCAAGACACCCCCATCACCATGGTCAGAGGGGACAAGAACCAACACAGGTTCCGGTCCGTCCTCGTGGGCTCCGGCTCATGCCTGTGGGTTCTGGCAGGTTCCTCCCCCACTGAACATCCATTTTCCTGGTCTCACTGTCTGCCCTGCAGATGCCAAGAGCCAGCGTCTGCCTGTGCCCCCTCGGACGCCCCTCTCTGCTTCTGTGCTCTCCTCCTGCAGCTGCTCCTGCTGCGTCACAGGCCCAGGGAGCCCAAGACACCTGGCTGTTGAGGTCCCAGCGGCCCTTAGCCGACGACTGAGAGTCCAGCCCCTGCCTCCAGGTAGGCTGAGCTCCGAGTGTCACTCACACTCTGGACAGAACTCCCACCAGGCGGGGTCCTGAGCTTGGCATTGGGCACGCCTGACAACCCCCCATGCTTGGCGTCTGCCCGCCCCGTCCAGCTGCCCTGGACACACATCCTCAGGAAGTCCCGGGCACGTGAATCCGTGTCTCAGTGTCTGCTTCAAGGGGACTCGGCCTAAGGCAGAGACATTTAGCAAAATGGTTTCAAACAGCAGGTTACAGGTCAAAGTGACTGTGTTAAAGGTTTGAGAAGACAAAACCAGAAGGATCAATGAGCCAACGAGTGTGTGTTTTGAGCCATTTCTCCATCGGGCCCTGCTCTGTATCAGTGGGGGCCACACGGGGCTGGAGGACAGACAAAGAAGAGACGCTGACCCACAGGTCCGATAGGTCCAGTCACACAGGTTGCCCTGCCCTGGGGACGGGAAATCAAGCCCAGTAGGACGGAGGGAAGGGTGCCTTTTCTTGCTGACATTTTGTTTTGGAAGTAATTTTAGACTTGCAGCAAAGTTGCAAACACAGTACAGAGGGTTCGGCGTGCCCCTCACCCTGCTCCCCCTACTGCTAACATCCCACCTAATCGTGGTACAGGGGCGTCTCATACAAATTCACACAAGGGTCCCCCTGGCTGGCAGGGACACTCTGCCCAGAGGGAGGGGTCACTCAAGGAAATTGCTGTTGCAGGAGGGGGTAAACCTACCCTGTCCCTGGGGCTGGGGTGAGGGGTGGTGTTCTGGGGAGACAGACCAGCTTGTGCAAAGGTTCGGAGGAGAAAACATATGGTCAGTTGGGTGCAGCTGGAGGCTGGGGTGTGAGCGGAGGTGCGGGGATGCTCCAGGCGGCAGGACTGTCAGCCCCAGGTCCACCATACTGAGCAATCTGGACTTGATCTTAGATAGGGGGACACCTGGCGGTCTCTCAGGGCATCACCCGCACCCCAGAGCTTGCTGTCTTCACTCAGAGACAGAAAGAAACAAAGAAAGTGGGCAGGTGAAGATGTGCCAAAGAGGAGACACAAAGAATCCACTGAGAAGCTGGGTACACAGGACCCGTTGCATGCGGTGGGGTCACATCCTAGCTGGGGCAGCCATGGGCCTGCCTGACCAGTGCAGGAGTGACCCCGCCACCCTGAGGGCTTTGCCGGTCCCCTTGGGACCCAAGCCATCCCCAGGCCTGGCACCTTCCTCCCTCCGTCCACCCTCTCCAGTTAACTCTACCCCAACCTCCTCCCCGCGAGTGGCCAGGAAACAGCCTTGCCGTCTTCCTCCTGGAATTCCTGAGGGCAGCTCTGGCTCCACCCGTCAGCCTTGGGCTATCTTCCCTCAGAAATAAGTCTGTCTCCTCTCTGATAAGCCCTCGGGGGAGGTTTGGGCATCCAGGAGGCAAGGTGCTGATCTAATTAGCTGAGTAAAGCAATTGACACTCAGGTGTGAGCGACTTAGTGGCCTCACCCAGAGGTGGATGCCTGCGGGGCCCCAGAGGAGTCAAGACCACTGTGTGCTCGCTGCTGCTGCTGCTGCTGCTGCTGCTGCTGCGGTGGGACAGCGGATGGGGAGGGGCCCGGAGGTGGCCGCCCCAGGAGTGCTAGAAACTCGCACAAAGGACTCACGTGGTTGTTTCTGGAAGTGGAAGGTCACTCCCATCTACAACGTTTGCAGGGGTTCTCTGCCCCCACCCCATGCTCCTAACCCTGGGAAGAGTCTTGCCTTTTCATTCAGGAAACTCTGCCCAGCTCTGCGCCCAAATCACTCCCAGCCGCCCCCAAAGACCTCCAAAGGCACTGTCACTGCCATAACCAACGACTCAAATCCACCAACGACGTGTGCAGGGAATGACTAGGGAGAGGGGCCATCTGGGGGGTCCAGGAAACCCTTGGGTGGCCATGGACTTCTTAAGACCACTTGCACATAAATTTTCTTTAATTTGGAAATGAAACAGGCGTCATCATCCTCACTCTCCTTGTGCCAGCCGGTGATCCCCAGCAACCATTGTTGTTCCCCCATGGGGTGCTTTTGAAGACTGCAGTGGGATGATACATAGAGCACCGATGAAGCTCTGGGTAAATGTGAGCTCTGGTTCTCAGTTCCTGACAGCAGGGCATACTTGGAAACGATCTTTCTGGAGGTCAGTATCGGAATATAGATAAAAATTTTTTTAATTATTTATTTTTATTTATTTATTTGGCTGCATTGCGTCTTCGTTCCTACGTGCAGGCTTTCTCTAGTTGCGGCGGGCGGGGGCTACTCTTCGTTGCGGTGCGCGGGCTTCTCATGTTTCGGAGCATGGTCCCTAGGTGCGCGGGCTCAGTAATTGTGGCTTGTGGGCTCTAGAGCGCGGGCTCAGTAGTTGTGGCGCACGGGCTTAGTTGCTCCGCGGCATGTGGGATCTTCCTGGACCAGGGCTTGAACCCGTGTCCCCTGCACCGGCAGGCAGATTCTTAACAACTACACCACCAGGGAAGTCCCTAGATCAAAATTTAAAACACAGTTCTTACTAGCTATGATCTCATATATACTTAACTGCTCTGTGATTCAGTCTCCACACCTGGAAACAGGACTAATAGTGACTGTTTTAAAGATGGCTGTGAGGATTAAATTAATTAATAAATGGAAAGCACCTTAGACAATGCCTGGGACCTAGTAAGTGCTTGATTAATATTAGCACGGTTATTTGGCCTCGTGATTCTACTTTTCCGATTCCGATTCCAATTTTCAGTTTCATGATTCCTCAAGTGCCTCACAATACATGCACGAGGCTGTTTGTTGCAGCAAAGGATTTGTAACAGCAAAGGGTTAGCAACCACCTAAACAGCTACCCATAGGGGAGGGAATAACATACTACAGATCATCCATACAACAGATTCTTTGCAGCTGTTAAAAAAGAATGTATCGGGCTTCCCTGGTGGCGCAGTGGTTGAGAGTCCGCCTGCCGATGCAGGGGACGTGGGTTCGTGCCCCGGTCGGGGAGGATCCCACGTGCCGCGGAGCGGCTGGGCCCGTGAGCCATGGCCGCTGAGCCTGCGCGTCCGGAGCCTGTGCTCCGCAACGGGAGAGGCCGCGACAGTGAGAGGCCCGCGTGCCGCAAAAAAAAAAAAAAAAAAATTTCTTGATTTAGACTGATGTCCAAGATGTCCCTAAAGTTAAAAAAAGGAGGTGATGAAATAATATGCAGAGTGTTATCTCATTTTTGTTTAAAAAATATTGTCGGGATATGCAAAAAAAAATTCTAAGAGAATTTTCACAGAATGCTGATTTCTGGGGAAAGGGATTTACTTTGACATTCATGTTTCAATATTTTTACGATAAGACTATATGGCTTTTATAATCTAAAAATAGTAATATAATAATAAAGAGACATTGAAATGCAGATGGCCGTCATTGCCCTCCTCAGAGGAGGCAGAGGCTGAGCTTCTAGGAGGTGGTGGGAACGGACCAGGCAAGAGCCTGGCTCTGGAAAGGGGGAGAGCTGGGCTCCAGGGGTCAAATTCCACTGCAGTGACCTGGAAAGGGCTGTCGCATATTTTGCAAAAGGAACGTCAGCTCATCAAGTGTGACTTTGACCTCGGAGATCCGAGGGCCAGCCCAGGAGACACTTGCTATTCAGAGGTGCAGGAACGGGACATGCAGTGCCCTGTGTCAGCCAGCTCTGGCCACCTAGAGAGACCTCCGGGCTGCTCAGACCAGGGAGACCCTGGGCTCAGAACTGGCAGACCAGGTTCCTCCACTTTGGGATGCGGCTGCTTCAAGGTGGGAGAGGAAAGAGCAGACAGCGGGACAGAGGGCCAAGGTGGGCACAGTCCTCCTTTCCTTCCCTCTCCCTCGGACATTCCTTCCCCTGCAACCATTCAGAATCCGCTAGACGGCACAGAGCTGTCCAGGTCATAGGCATAACTAGAGTGAGAGTTACTGTGGGCACGCACTGTGTGCTATGCACTTTTTAAGGCTCATTTTATTTCCTCTCCTGAACAAGTCTGTGGGTTAGGTTATTATCTCCCTTTAGACAGTCAAGAACCTGAGGCTCAGAGACTTGAACAATTTATCCCAAACCACAGACACCGTAAACTGCGGAATTTACAAATTTGTAATGTGCGCATCTATTTGTACATATTACAATTTTGACTACTTGTAAAAGCTGGAATTTAAACTCATATGTTGAAACCATCACACTCACACACACCCACACAAACATGATAAATAAACCAACCAATATCCAAGAATGTCATTGCTGGAAAGTTCTCTAGAGATTCATTTCATTGTCTGACAAATATCGATGGAGCATCTTCTACATACAATGCACTGCTCACCTGTTCTAGTCTTGAGATGCCTGCTAGTACTTTGAACAGTCCCTGACTCCTAAAAGGACTTCATCCAGTGTTTTTGAATGAATGAATCAGTGAAGGAGTGAATGAACAAACGTGAATGACAACTTTTACATATACTTTTAACATTGAAAAGCTACCCTAAAATTCCTGGGTCACAAATCTGGTAGATGTACCCTCTGGATGAGAAGGGAAAGAGACACACTTGTCCTAGAAGGCTATGACAACACATAGTTCAAAAATCTAAATGAATGAATAAAATAACTCTGCACTCTAGTCCTATAATACCTCAATCTATGAAACTTTAGCATTTATCTAAAAACTTTTCACAATAACTTTTAAAATTGGGCTGTCTTATACTAATGTCTGCGAGCAGGACAGGTAATGAGGAAAAGCAAGTTTAGCAAATGTTAGTGGTGGAACTTAGGCCACAGGGATACGGGCATTTGCTATCCACTCTTCTATAAAATCTGTAAGATGTCAGCGGAAGTTGCTGGCTTGGGCATCAGGAGTTTGAAACCTCTGAAGAGGACCAGATGCCCGGGAAGCTACTCTTCCGCCCCTGCCCTGCACCCCTCCTCCCCGAGGAGACTAAGGCTGGGATAATACGCCATGCTGGCAAGGCTCCCATATACGTTGCTGGTGGGACAGTTCCTCTGGAGGGTCATCTGGGAGTATCCATCAAGATTCCAAGTTCACAGGCCCGGCCATGCCACTTCTAGAAACTAATCCTAGAGACCTCCCCTTGTACAGGGGCAAGACCAGCTTTGTACATGGTCATTAAATGCACTTCTCTTTGTAGCAGCAAAAGATCAATCACGATCTAAATATATCCAACAAGGGGGGCTAGTTATGACACATCCGCAAAGTGAATTTCTTCATGTATTAAAATCAAGAGCTCGGGCTTCCCTGGTGGCGCAGTGGTTGGGAGTCCGCCTGCCGATGCAGGGGACGCGGGTTCGTGCCCCGGTCCGGAAAGATCCCACATGCCGCGGAGCGGCTGGGCCCGCGAGCCATGGCCGCTGAGCCTGCGCGTCCGGAGCCTGTGCTCCGCAACGGGAGAGGCCACAACAGTGAGAGGCCTGCGTACCGCAAAAAAGAAAAAAAAAAAATATATATATCAAGTGTGGGTGAGAATATGGAGCAACTGGAAAGCTCATGCATTGCTGGCCTGAAAGCACAGTAGGTTGTACATTTTGGAAAACGTTGGGCAGCAACTACCAACACTAAACACATCCCTGCCCCACTCCGGGACCCAGCCACTCTCCCCGTGGCATGTGCAGGAGCATGTGTGTCTATCCCCACAAAAGATAAGCACAGGACTGCCTAAAGCAGCTTTGTTCCTAAGAGCCGAGAACTGGAAACAACCCAAATGTCCATCAGAAATAGAATGGATCAATTACGGCTTGTTCACACAGTAGAATACTACACGGCAATAAAAAATAAACCAGTACGCAACACCTATGAATCCCACAGACATTATGCCGAGAAACAGAAGCCAGACACAGAAGAGAACGTGCTGTGCGAATCTATTTCCATAAAGTCCCAAAACTAACCTATGGTGAGAGTGTTGGGGGGACGAGGAGAGGTACTGCTGGGGAAGAGATCTGAGGAAGCACCGTAGGGGGACGGAAATGGTCCTTATACGTGGAAAAATGTATCAAGCTGTGTACTAACAACGCGTGTAGTTAATATAAAAGTTGTAACTCAACTGAAATGAAAATCCCTCCGAACAGCTTGGCGGTTCCTCAAAAAGTTAAACATAGAGCTACCATATGACCCAGTGATTCCACTCCTAGGTATGTACACAAAATAATTGAAAACACATTCAGTTCTGGACCCAAACAAACACTGGACACTAGCGTTCAGAGCAGCACTATTCACGATAGCCCAAAGGTGGAAACAACCCAAATGTCTATCAACTGATGGATGGATGAACAAATCGTGGAATATCCATACAATGGAATATTATTCAGCCACAAACAGGAATGAAGTGCTGATACCTACTACAACAGGGATGAACCTGGAGATAATATGCTGGGTGAGGGAAGCCAGACACAAAAGATCACACGTTGTATGATTCCAGTTAAGTGAAATATCCAGAACTGGCCGATCTGTAGAGACAGAAAGTAGAGTTGTGGCCGCCAGAGGCTGGGGGGAGAGGGGAAATGGGGAGTGAGTGCCTAATGGGTGTGGGGTTTCTATCTGGAGTGACGAAATGTTCTGGAACTAAATAGTGGTGATGGATACACAACATCGTGACTATGTTAAAGGCCACTGAATTGTTCACTTTAAAAGAGTTACTTATGTTACATGAATTTCATCTCAATTTTTTAAAAAGTAAACAAGCAAAAAAACTATGTAAAAAAAAAAATCTCTCCGGAACATACGCTGGTGAAGACCCCATTTGCTGCATCTCCGGAGTCCAGTACAGCCAGATTTTCCCCTGGGGATGGACAAGACAGACACTACGTTGTCTAGAGAGCCCCAACTCACTAGAGGCCCTGGCCTTAGGGCCCATGTTGTATGAAAGCTCCTCGTCTTCAGCCACGAGGGGCACGAGCACTGAGGGGACACATGGGAGACGCAGCCGGCGGGCAGCGCGTCACAGCCGCTGCATGTGGTCTCCTCTGGAGCCTACAGATCCCAGCTCTGCAGCTCTAGCTGGGTGATCAAGGGCAAGGTCCTTCCTTAGTCTCTCTAAGCCTCTTTCTCCCCTTCTGTAAAATGGGAGTAAGAACAACACTTACCTCACTGAGTCCAGGAGAACGCAGTGGGCTAGAACAAGTAAGGCACTTGCAACGGACTGGCCCATCCTGAGCTTGCCATAAATGGACCCAGGCTAGGTTAGTCAGCATCTATGCCACTCAGTGCTAAAGTTCCTGCTGGAACTCTTGTGAGATGCACTTCTTTCCACCGGAGTTGCTGAGAGCACTGGATCTAAGCCTGGGGCTGCTGACCACCGTCTTTCTTAGAGACCATCTGCCTAGAAAAGGAGACAACGCAGGGAGAAGCATTGCTGGAGCACCCGGACACAGCCTTGCCTGAAGCCATCGACTCTGCACTTTCGTGTTATGTGAGCCAGTACTTCTTCTTCTGTTAAGCTGGTTTGATTAGGTTTTCCGTCACTCGCAACCTAGACAGTCCTGCTGATCCTGGGGCAGAACACACAGAATGGCTTTGGCGTTGCTGCGGTGCCACACCTCCGTCATCTGCCCTGGGAGTTCCGTAGCCGGCTGCCAGCAGACACTCCTGCCCAACAGGCTCGGGCTCCTCCGGGAGGCTCGGGGCAAATCATCAAGGCCACCCAACCTCACTCCTTTACACCCGAAACCCTTTCTTCCCCTGATCCTCCTGTCCCCTCATTTCTCCTCCCTCTTCCCCTTCTCAGAGACTGTCTTCTTTCCTGCTTTCCTAAGAGGATGAATTAAGGACCAATTAAGGCTGAGTGTGGAATGTGGAATCATCCACCCCAGACATCAGAGATCACACATCAAGTAGTCTCTGCTGAGATTACTTAACCTCTCTGAGACTTGCTTTGCTTTTCTGTAAAACGGGGATCATACTTCCCATTCATGAGCCTTATAAATACGCCGTGCGCACCGTATGGCCCATAGGAAGTACTCATCCACACTGATGACTATTATTAACCCTTACCTCCTCTACCCAGTCCTTGGCCCATTAACGCCCATTGCCATCGGTGACCTTGAGGACTAAAGAGGAGACCAAGCCCCTGGCCATCTCCCGGGTGGTCTCCACGAAATCATCTGCAGACACTGTTAGCTGATGACTTAACTCTTCAAACGAGGTCCACCCCAGTGAAATGCCTGCCTGCTCAGCCAGGCTTTAAGAATATAAATACCACCATCGGCAAGATTCAAAGCCCAGGGCCGGGTAATGACTACCCCTCTTGGGCCTTAGTCTAAGGCAGGTTCCAGCCTGCTATGCAGGGCCTAGAGCTTCTCTTAGGTGAGGCTGTAGCAAACAGCCTCGCCTTGCATGGAGCATTTCACCTCTGCTTAAGGAATAAGAAGCACGTGGGAACTCTGCTGCTGGTCGTCTCAGTCCCCAGGCTCAGCACTCTTACAGCAGAAGTGGAACGGTCTATGTATGAATGGACATTAGCTAGAGATGCTAGGAAACCCGTAACTGAATTTAGCCTGTGAACGGATTGGAACAGTATGCCCACCCTACACCATCACTCGGGATGCTCCCGGGCTGTGGTATTATTACTGGAGACTTTTCCATTCACAGAGCACTCTTCAAACATCCTGCTACTTGTGTAAGATACTTACCATCACATGATGCTGAGGTCACACCCCAAGCGCCCTTGCATAATTGGCATTCTCTCGAAATGACACAGATCAGTCCAAGGCATTCTGGAAGTCGTGGAGTATAGTTTTGTGAGCTGGGTGTAGGCTTTGGAGCCAGTCCCTCTGTAAGGATTGGGAACTGAGTGGTGAAAATGAAGTACATTGTCTGCATTTGGCTTTTTTGAGCGCAGTGCAATGCTGCTGTCTCCTCCTCTACCCTACACTGCAAACCCCTGAGGGGCAGGGTGGGTCTCGTTTGGCTTTGTCTGCTAACACGCTGGCTTAGTTTCCTGTTCTGCTAAATGGGGATCCTAGCGGTTCCTGTTTAGTCGGGCTGCTGTAAGGATGAGTGACGGCTGCCTTTGCTGAGCCTGTATCCCGCGCAGGGCACCTTTCTAAGTGTGTTACAGGCATGACCTCATCTAATCTGGGCAACATCCCAATGAGACACGTACTAGTGGCATCCCCAGATAAGAGGGATTTACAGATGAGGAAACTGACGCGGCGGGGGGCCTGAACACCTTGCCTGAGGTCACAGACCTAGCAAGTGCTGGGGCCAGAACTGAACCCAGGCATTTGGACAGTGGAGTCCAGCTTTCTGACCACCGGCCCCACTGATCCCTGGTTCAACACGATGATGGATGTGAAACACGTACATGGCACAGCATCTGCACCCAGCTGTCCATAAACTGTACACCTGATTGTTATTCATGCCCTCCACAGGACTCCACACACACTGTGGGACATCCACTAGTCAATATTTAGTGAATGGACTAACGCAATTGGTCATGAAATACTGGTTGAGCTCGCGCCATGCCCAGGGTACTACTCTAGACACAGGGGATGGAGACTTGCGAGGCCCCTGACCTCCTGATGCTTCCATTCCAGTGGGAGAGGACAGGCAGTGGCCTTAGAGTCAGCTAGAGTATCAGATATAGTATAATGTCAGAGGTGATGTGAAGCAGCCCAAAGGGAAAGAGACAGACGGGAGCTGAAGGGGAAACAATTTACAGTTTCTTTGAAAATGTGGAATCTTAGAACCAGAGGGGCAGTGAGAAAAGTCCCAGAAGGGATGTATTTGTGACTCTGTAATGCTTTGGTCAAAGTAAATGCCACCACATAGCAGTGAAAGTTATACCAGGGGTTTTGAAATGGCAACAGAGAGGGATGGTTTATGGGGTCGACCTGGGGGTGGACTCGCTACACACACACCCCTGCCGCCACCCCGGCTTTCAGAGCTGACAGCAGTGTGAAGACAGGACCAGGCAGCCCCCAGCAGATGGCATCCACGCACGCCTCCCCTGCCGGCTGAGCTGACCTGGGAAGGGGCCTCCCGAGTCCTGTATTTTGCCTTCTTTTGAGTGAGTGGCCAAAAGCTCAACGCAGTCTCAATTAGGACGTCCTTCATCTGTGACCAGTACATAAGAACCAAGACCACCGCAATGGAATTTCAACGGGGTAAATAAAATGTAGATGCTAAACCCTGAGTTGCAGCAGCTGGACGAGTGAGAGGCCAGCGGAGATGGGGATTCACAGGTGCAGGACAGTATGGCCGGCTTTCCTGGGTGCAAAGCATGCAAAACGGGGTGGGTAGATTTGCAGAACACTGGACAAGGAGAAAAAGAACTCAGGTTTGTGTGCAATTGTCCTCCGACACCAAGTCTTGGGCCGCACAAGCGGCATCGCGAGGAGGCTGTGATCTGCAGGCTTCAGCCTCCCAGCTGCTCTCGCCTCTGAAACCCCCCGGGAGCTCGGTGGTGACCTCATTAGCATCCAGTCCTGTGCTCTGGAGGGGATCCGCTGTGCAGGGTCCAGGTTGAAGCCGGCCAAGAAATCCTTGAAGAGAGCCAGGGACAGAATTTAAAGCCAACAGAAACAGCAGTTTCTGACCCAGGGTTCCCCACGGTCTGTGGAATTCCATGAAGGAGGTGATGTTAAGATGGTCAAGGAAGACCACCGGGGCCCCTACCCCAGATCAGCACCTTGCTGTCCCTGTCTTGGGCTGATCAGACCCCCAAAGAGGGTAGGGGCCACCATGTCCCAGCAATGGAGCTCTTGCAAGCTGACATGGAGAGTGGCCTCAGAAGAAGGGGAGAAATGACAGAAACATGGGAGGAAAGCCCAAAGTTATCAAAATTATGAAAACTCTCCCAGTCAAGTTGGATTTGGAGTGCAAATAACAGGCCCCACTTCGCAGGCCCAGCCCGGCAGACAAAGTGTCAGCTGTGGTGACACATCGTGTTTGTCCTCTGCCTCTGGCAGCTGAGTACTGGCTTGCTTGGCCATCCGCAGAAGAAATCCATCTTGACAAGAACATTCTAATTCTATTAGGAGGCGTCTGAGCCAGGCATTTTTGGCCCTTCCCTGCCTCTCTGGGGAGCACGTCAGGACCAGCCATAACACAGGCAGGGGAAGAGAAAGGACCGGAGGCCCTGAGCTGGGATCTACAGGAGCCGAGAGGCACTTCATTCTGCAGGGTTTATTGATCGCACAAAAGTGCTTCCACCTGGGACGGGAACCAGCAGGGCTCCTGTCCCAGGACAACCAGTCCAGCACTGTGGACAAGCTCTGGAGTTTGGGAGACAGGCCTGGATTCAAGTCTCAGCTCCACCACTTTCTTGCTGGGAGCCTCAGCCTCAGTTGAGGCCCTGAGGCCTCTCTGAGCCTCAGTTTCCTGATCTGTAAAATGAACATAATAATAGCACCAACCACAAATGATCTTTAGGAGGACTCGGTGAGATCGCGCTCATCAAACACTCACCAGAGCTTTAACCGTTGTATGTGCTCCACGAGTGCCTCTGAGGCCCTGTTAGCTTAACTCCGGTTGCCACAGTGAAGGGCTTCTGTGTTCCAGCGACTGTAGGCCTGCCCTTTGTCCGGTGCTCTCAGGCACCAGGGACCATGCTAAGTGTTTTACAAACATCGTTACCTCACTAATTTTCCCAGCAAACCTATGACACTGGGACCATTGTTGCATCAGTCAGAACAGTTCTGATAGCAGGTCACAGGTCGGCCGATTAAAAGCAGATAGAACAAGGGGGAAGGTGGGTTTTCTCCCAGCACTCGATGTCTGCTGGCAGGCTGTACCAGGTGGGATTGGTGTCCCCATGAACTCTCCAAGGACCAGGCTCTTTGCATCTTCCTGCTCCCCCATCAGCTGCAGACTGGCTTCTTCCCTCATGGTCACGGAATGCTGCTGCAGCTCCAGGTGTCACACGCAGATGTGACAATACTCTGACGAGCGGCATTTGTCCTGTCCGTCTCTACTAGGAAGGGAAGCCTCTGCCCTAAACTGAAGGCACGCAGGCCGCCAGTGTCGTCTGCCAGGACTGGGGCAGAGCCCTCCACTTAGCCCCACCGTTCACTGGCAAGGAACTAGCCCGACTGTTCATCTCCCATAGTGGGAGGTGGGCTTTGCCAGCAAGGAGAAGGACTTGGGGGAGGGAGACAGTTGATAGTGTCTTCTCAAATGTTCACCCATCCTTGACGAGGAGAGTCGAGGTACAGAAAGATGAAGCTGGGTGTCTGACATCACACTGCTGGCAGGTGGTGACTCCAGGCCCACAGCCTGGCCACTAGTCTTCCTGACCTTTCCGACCTAGAGCATTTAAGAAATCCTTCCCTACCCAAAGTCATGTGCTTTCTTTTTTGAAGTTTTGTTTTTCATACATAGGTCTTTTTTTTTTTTTTGATGTAGACCACTTTTAAAGTCTTTATTGAATCTCTTACAATATTGCTTCTGTTTTATGTTTTGGTTTTTTAGCCCCAAGGCATGTGGGAGCTTAGGTCCCTGACCAGGGATCAAACCCGCACCCCCTGCATTGGAAGTCTTAACCACTGGACCGCAGGGAATTCCCACACATAGGTCTTTAAACCACTCTGAAGTGAATTTTGAGTATGATACACAGTAGGAATCAAAAAAAAAATTTTGACGTGGAAAAATGGTTGTCATAGCAACTAGTTTTGAAAGTAGCCCATCCTTTACCCTTATCTTCAAGGTCACCTGAGTCATGGAACACGTCTCCACTCATCTTTATCCATCACTGTTGCAACATCAGCTTCTCTCAATAACTGGAGCTTTGTAACAAGCCTTATGTCTGGTAAGTTAAATCGGCCCAACTTCTTCTTCCAATTTATCTAAGTTATTCTTGCCCTTTGTTTCTCCATACAGTTTTAGAATTGATTTGGTAAGTCCATTGAGAATGCAAATTCCAAAAAGAATTATTGGAATTTCATGGGATCTAGGTTAATCTGGACACATTCTTCTTTTTATAATACTGAGTCTTACATCCACAAATATGGCATATGTCTTCATTGATTCTGGTCTTCTTTCATGACCTTAAACAATGTTTTATAATTTTCCCTGTAAAGGTTTCATCAATATTTTCTTAACTGGAGTGAAAAGGATCTTAGATGAGAGACCGAGTAGGCGGCCGGGTCTGCATATAAGATTCTATGTAAGTGCTCCCCAAACTAGGAGCTGTAGGAACAAGAAGTGGCAAGAGATGGGGTGGGCAGGGGAGTGAGGAAGACTTACAGAGGAGACTGTCCCCAGGAATGGACCACACCGACCAGAGGAGGGAAGGTGGCATTCTGCATGAGGATGAAGGATCATGTGGGAGACTGCAGGTGATGGCTGGAGCGAAATAAACAGGTGAGATTGCCAAGTTCTATGGAGGCAAAGCTGATGTTACAGTTAACAAACTCCAGGATCTTGAAGGGGGTCAGAATATAACCTTTAGGCAACACAGACAGACTTTTGATCAAAGTGATGGAAATGGACAGAAAGACGAAAAGATGTGGCCAGAGTTTTGAACATGTGCTTACACTGACCTACATTTTCATCACAATTGTAAGACGATGATAATAATAATAACAGTAGTAGTAATAATGACAGTTAATTTTTACTGAGCACTTTCTATGTGCTAGGCCCCATTCTATGCTCTTTACTTATGAATGTTTGTATTAATGAATGAATGGGTGAAACGTGTTAATTCATTTAATCCTCCTAACAACCTATGAGGCAGATACTTTACCATCCTCCTCTTAACGACAGAGAAAGTGAGGTCCAGAGAGACTGATAATTTGCCCAAGGTCACACAGCTAATAAGTGGCAGAACTCAAGTGTGAACCCGGGAACTCTGGCCACAGATCATATGCTATTAGCTACTACAAAAACCAAGGTGAATTGTGCCTGCTGCTGGGAAGTTGGGCTGCTCTCAGGGAGGTCCTGGCTCCTGGTCCTGACTGCGGAGCCATGAACCAGTCCTTTGATAGAGACGCCAAACCAACTTCCCATCAAATGCGGTAGAAATAGAAGCCACTGGTCATTGGATGCCCTGTGATTTTGGGACAATCACCTGAGAGGTTCCCCAACCACAGATTTGGTGGCTGCTCCCCTCTGCCTGCCCCCCTGTTATTTTCTTTCCAGAATTTACCTTGTCTAGACAACATGCTAATGAGTTACCTGAGAAGGTCTGGATGGCTGGTAGTGTCTCTTAATGAAACCCATTTGCTCGACAGAACGGCTGGCATTGGCAAATGAACCTGAGTGACAGGACCGGGCAGGGATGCCGAGTGGCACTGGGCACTCCACATAGTGGAGTTCAAGGGTTGCCCAGCCACCAGCACCACCTCCACATGCAGGGCTAAGAAAACAGTTTTCAAGCACGTGGGTATGGTTTTCAAGGCAGGTAGAAGAAAGAGGTGCACGAGGTAGAAAGGGTACGGCCTCATCTGCTGCTACCTCCACAGTGAGGGCTAGGGGACAACTCCCACTAAAGCCACCAAATAAGGCAGCACTAAACTTTGTGTAAAGACAGGTGGGCTGAGAACCGGCACAGGGCAAGTGAAGAGAAATAAGTGATGCCCTCACGGCAGACTGTAATCAAACCTACAAGACCCATTTACTCTACATTCAGCAGCAAAACGAGTTCCAAAAAGCATGAGGAACAAGGATTTCTGCTTTAAGAACCCCAAACTCTTTGAAGCCAAGTCTGGGAAGGAGGGAGACAAAGTCTCAGAAATACAAAGATCCTTTGCTGACTGTGATTACATGAGACTCACGTCTCCTTCCCTTTTTCCTAAAGACAAAATAATCCCTATCTTATAAAATGGTTCAAACATTTCAGACATATATAATACAGAAGATGGAAGTCCCCCCAAATATAATGGACTAAAGTGGGATAATGGCCTTTGCACCCAACGGGTAGCCAGGCAGTATGCACTTTGTTCCTGTTATCAGCTTATAGAGTTTTCCACTGTGTATATGGAAAGCATTGCATCAGTCTTGCACTGGAGAATATCTGAGTGTTTGCAAGTTTTTTGCATTTCCAAACAGTGAGGCAATGAAAAACACTGCCGACTTTTATAGATACCGAATGTTCTAGCAGAGAAATCTGATACCACCAGAGGCCTTCAAAGTAACGACTGCTTCCATTTATTGAGCACTTACTGTGTGTGTCCTAACAGTGAGAATGCATTTCATCCTCATAACCCTCTGAGACAGGTATGATGGTTACCCCCACGTGACAGATGAGCAAACTGAGGCTCAGAGAGGCTAAAATGCTCAGAGTCAGAGGGCTAGTAAGGGGTGAGGCTAGAGACCGAAACCCTGCATGCACCTCACGCGTATGATTATTGCAACCATGCGGCCACACGGGTGTGACAGAGGGTAAGGAAGGGGTGGGGGGTGGGAGATGGAGCCCAAGGTGAGGTGAGGCACTGAGGGGGGCAGAAGTACAAGCACGTGTGGGAAGAAAACATGAAAATTACTCTACTCTTCTGAGCTGGAAAGATAGAACTGCCCCTGCAAAGCAATAAGGCAACGTCCTGCATTATATCTCTATCACGGGGCTTCGGAAAGTCGGGTGAGGAAAGCTGGTCCAGCTGACTGCTGAGGGGCTGCAGATGGAAATAAACGCATCTTTCTCGATGCCCTGGTTGCACAGGTCGGCTGGGAAGCGGGACAGCGGTGAGGTCTCCAGCCTCCACGTCTGGATGAATGGGGCCAAAGTCCCACTGTCCCTTCGAGAGTAGCGGCACCCTGGAAAGTCCTAGCACCACCTCAGTTTCCCCCTCTGCTCAGTGGGGATTTGAACACTTGCTCTTGTGATGTTTTTGAGCATGAAATAAGATGTGCCTCCCTGGTACCCACTAATCCGTGATACTTCTATTTCTTTTTAGCCACTGTCACTCTACCTTCTGCACGTGCGCCCAGCCCCCATCCCCGCACGCGATGGACACTGAGTTGCTGTGCCTGGATGTTGTGAACCTGCTCCCTGCTCATAAGCAGCTGGGCCCAGCAGGACGTCTCAGATCAAGAGGCTGGCTCCGCCCACCAACTGGCTGTGTGACCTTCGGCAAGTGTCTCAACCTCTCTGAGCTTCAGTTTCTTGTATGGAAACTGGCAGTCATAACAGACCTACATCCCCCATAGGACTGAAATGAGGATCGCATGAGTTAATGCATGAACAGTGCCAGGTACACGGTAAGCACCTTAGACATTAACAATTTGTGTTACTACTAATCCACTTAAGTAAAATGTATTTGAGAACCTTCTGTATACCAGTCAGTGTTCTAAGTGCTGCAGGTACGGCAGTGAACAAAACCAGACAAACCCTGCCCTTACGGAGCTTAGATTCTAGGGGAAGACGCAAACAACTAAATATAATATAACGTCAGGTAGGGAGCAGTGCAGGGAAGGGCATTAAAGCAGGGTGGGGTGAGCAGATGTAGGGTGATTAAGAAAAGGGGTAACATTGCGCTGTTCACCGAAAGTTTTTGCTTCTCCTTCTGGACACTTGTCACTGGCTTTGGCCACGAAGCGCGAATGGAAGTGATAGGTGTCACTACCCGGTAGGACTGCAGAGCCACTGTGTGATTCTCCACACTCCCGTCCCGTGGCCACCGTGACCATGAAAATATAAGTAGAGACGGAGCCTCAGTCAGCCTGGGCCTCTGAGTGACCACCAGAGCCCTCAAGGGATGACACCAGACATGCAGTGTGTGTGAGATGAGCATTGGCTGTGCCTGAACTTGGAGAATTGGGACCTGCTTGTTACTGCAGCAAACTGAGCCTGATCTAAAAGTCCTTAAGGGGGCACTTGAGCAGAAGCCAAGGAGCAGAAGCCTAGAAGCAAGCCGCAGGACGATGTGTGATGTGTGGGGAGTGCTGCAGGCAATGGGAACAGCAGGTGCAAAGGCCCAGAGACAGGAGTGGACTGGTGGATTTCAGGAACAGCACAGAGGCTGGTGTGGCTGGACCAGCCCCAGCAGGGTCCGTGTGGCAGGAGAGAGGGGGCCTGATGATGTCCCTGTGGTCACTGTAAGGCCAAGCACAATGATTATTGGTGTCTGGGGAAGGGAGGCTCTCCAAACCAACCAGCACACCTGTCCTCCCGGACCTGTTTCCAATCCTGCCTTTCAAAAGTCACAAGGAGGGCTTCCCTGGTGGCGCAGTGGTTAAGAATCTGCCTGCCAATGCAGGGGACATGGGTTCGAGCCCTGGTATGGGAAGATCCCACATGCCGTGGAGCAACTAAGCCCGTGAGCCACAACTACTGAGCCTGTGCTCTAGAGCCCGTGAGCCATAACTACTGAGTCTGTGTGCCACAACTACTGAAGCCCGCACGCCTAGAGCCTGTGCTCCGCAAGAGAAGCCACCGCAATGAGAAGCCCGCGCACCGCAACGGAGAGTAGCCCCCGCTCGCTGCAACTAGAGAAAGCCTGTGCGCAGCAACGAAGACCCAATGCAGCCAAAAATAAATAAGTAATTAAAAAAAAAAAAGTCACAAGGAGAAGATGCAGCCCTTGGTGCCCATCCCGACCCTCCATGCAGGCAATGGGTTGGAGTGTCCTGTTGGACCCTCCCCCAGCCCAGGGGCTCTCCTCCCTGGCCAGGGACCTTCCAGCTGGCCTCACATTTGGCTGTGGGTCCTCATTTGTTTGGGGCTTGGACAGACTTTCTGAGCTGCTCCTCTCAGCACCTGTCTGTTTGTGACAGTGACTCTCTCCGTTGGTCCAAGCCTCTGTTCAGCTGAGTTTCTTTCTCTGGTTATTTCTCCAGTGAACAACCGGGGCAGAGGCAGGGTTCTGTGGTATTCCCACGACTCCCAATACCTGTATCAAGACCTAACAGGATGCAGAGATAATGAGGGGAGGAATGAGCACCCTGTGATCTGAGCAGAGCACGTGTGAGGTTCTGGATTCTCCATGCAGAAGTTGCATCCTTGCTGCAGGCGCCCACAGTGCCCACGGCACCCAGAGGCATGGACGGAGCTGGCTGCTCTAGTGGATATCTGCCGGCTTTGCCCCCCAGCATCCAGACCCTTTTCTGCTGCTCACAGCACCCCAGCAAGCACCTAAAAGACCGCAAAGGACTATCCCTCCCTTTCTCAGTTCAGGCCTACAGCCCCGTGCTCCCCTCCCCTCCCCTGTGCTCCACGTCCTGGAACAGGTTCATGGCAGAGGCCTGACCACTGAATTTCTTGTACCCACCCCACTCCCAGCCTTTGTGACTGGCTTTGCGGTGGTCATGTGACCCAAGCTGGGCCAATGCTATCATCCCAGGACTCTTAGGGGAACCATATAGGAAAGATGGGATCACTCTGTTCGGGATAACATGGCAGGATGTGAGCTCACAGCTGCTGCTAACCATACCAGCCACCACGTGGGAAGAGCCTGCCTGAGAATGAAGACAGCAGAAGAAAGCAAAGTGGAGGGATGGAAAGATGCAGATTTCTGAAAGTATTCAATAATATTTGAGCTCCTGCATCCAGCTAAGCCTGAAGTGTCTGGACTTTGGGGTTAGGTAGTTTGTGTTGCTTTCCTGTCACTCCCAATCAATAGCGCCTCAACTGATTCACACATTGGTAGACGGACATCAGGAACTGGGGTGTGGTGGTGGAAGGAACACCGGGCAGGATGGAAAATGAGAGGAGACAAGCGTGGGAGCAGTGGGCACGGAGGGCTGAGAGCTTCATGCTTGTGGTGGTTCTCTGTGTCCCTCAGCACAGATGCCGAAGTCCTCAAGACCGCCTACACAGCCCTGTGGCATCTGGCCCGTCGTTACCTGTCGGGCCCCATCTCCTCTTTCGCCCCACTCGCGTCCTCCGTTCCAGCCACATGGCCTCTGTATCCATTTTCTCTGCTGTGTAACAAATCACCCCCAAAGTTAGCAGCTTAGAATAACACCAACTTATTAGCTCACAGTTCTGGAGGTTGGAAGTCCAGCAGGTCTGACTGGGCCCTTCACCCAGGCGGAAGTCAAGGTGTTGGCCAGCTGTGCTCTTGTCTGGAGCTGAGGGTTCTCCTCTGAGCTCCTGCTGGTAACTGTCAGAACTCCGTTCCTGTGGTTGTAGGACTGCAGTCCCCACCTCCTTCACAGTTTTCAGCTGGGGGCAGCTCTCAGGTCCTAGAGGCCACCTTGCATGTGCCTCCCTCCACCTTCAGCAAGCAACAGCACATGGCATCTTTCCTGTGCTTCAGTCCCCCTTGACTTCGCTGCCAGAGCCAGAGAGCGCTCTCTGCTCTTAAAGGGCTCAACTGATTAGACCTGGCCCACCTGGCTCATCTCTGCATCTCAAGGATAACTGACTTGGGACTTTAATGACCAATGCAAAGTCCCTTTACAGCAGTAGCTGGATTCGTGTTTGGTGGAATGACCACAGGCTGGAATCTTGGGGGGCTGCCTTTAGAATTCTGCTGACCACAGCTTCCTTGTTCCTCAAACATCCCAACCAAGCCCCCCTCCCCGCAAAGACTCGCACTTGCTGTTCCCTCCTCCAAGAAAGCTCTCCCTGCAGGTGGCCACGTGGTCCACCCCTCACTTCATTCAGGTCCCCGTACAAACGCCACCTCCTTCAGAAGCCTTCCCAACCTCCCATCAGAGTCATCACCCCCGTCACTCTGCAGCCTCTTAACCCTGCTTCGTTCTTCTCCCTAGCGCTGAAGTGCTCTCACAGATTTATTTGCTCTGTCTCCCCCGCTGGACTCTAAGCCCTGGGGACAGGGACTTTACTTTGTTTGCAGCATCTGGCACAGAGTAGATGCTCAATAAATGTTTGTTGAATGAAAAAGAAGAACATGTTTCTTAAGTTTCTTAATGGTCTTAAGTAGTCACCCCGAGGTCATTCTCATGTTCGTCTGCCAGTCCTGGCTCCACGAGAAGCAGAGTTAAGCTACAGCTGAGAGCCCAGGCAGCAGAGCCAGACTGCCTGCCTCCATGTCATAAGGGCCGCCCCCCACTTCATCTGCGACACAGGGAAAATTTTTGTACCTGCCTCACAGGGTATCTGTAGGTGCTAAATGAAAAGAGTCCAGGTGAGGTGCCTGGCACCCACATTAAAACCCTAAAGTGACACAGCTTCCTACCCTCAGATAGGCAAAAAATAAAGAATGCTGACATGATCAAGGGTTGGCAAGGATGTGTGACAGGGGCCTCCACTGAGGCTGCACGGCAATGCAATCACTTCGAGATTAAAAAAAAAAAAAGTCACGAGGAGAAGATGCAGCCCTTGGTGCCCATCCCATTCCACCAGAATCTAGTGGAAGTGAAGAAAAGGAGCCTGTCCTATTCCTCCTGGGAGGCAAGCACAGGACTCCTGGTAATGACACTGTTTGCAATCACATCTACCAATATATAATGCTTATACCGATACGATCTTACCGGCACACTCACAGATGCTGCTAGCAAGAATACGGCCGCAGTTGACGGCCAGACATGAGAGTAAGAACGTTACATAAATAATCTCATTTCATCTGTATCTCCATTTTACAGATGAGAAAATGGAGGCTCAGAGAAGTGTAAATTACTTGCTCAAGGCCACACACGGCTGGGGAGTGGCAAAGTTCTGACCCACGCCCTAGATGGTGGATAGGGTGGGGAGGGGAGGAGAGGCAGCAGGTGGAAGGAAAACAGCAGAGAAGACAAAATGACAGCATCAACACATCGCAAAGAGCACTTTCTTCTGCCAAATGCTAAACAGAGCTACCACACGACCCAGCCATTTCACGCCCAGGTACACACCCAAAAGAAAGGAAAACACACACCCACACAATGTTCATCCACAGGCATGCTCACAGCAGCATGAGTCATAAAAGTGGAAACGACATAAGTCCCTCAACTAATAAATGAATAAATAAAATGTGGTATGTCCATACAGTGGAATACTGTTTGGCCATAAAAAGGGATGAAGCACAGATACATGCCACAATGTGGGTGAACCTTGAAAACATTCTTCTGACCGAAAGCGGTCAGTCACAAAAGGGCACACAGTGTATGATTCCATTTACATGAATTCTCCAGAACAGGAAGATCTATAAAGACAGCAAGTAGATCAGTGGTTGTAGGGGCTGGGGGAGGGGAGAATGAGGAATGACTGCTATCAGGGGCAGGGTTTCTTTTGAGAGGGACAAAAATATTCCAAAATTAGATTGTGATGATGGTTGCACACTCTGGGAATATACTATAAAAACCATTGAATTGTATCCTTTAAGAGGGTGAATTTGGGGGCTTCCCTGGTGGCACAGTGGTTAAGAATCCGCCTGCTAGTGCAGGGGACACGGGTTCTATCCCTGCTCTGGGAAGATCCCACATGCTGCAGAGCAACTAAGCCCCATGTGCCACAACTACTGAGCCTGCGCTCTAGAGCCCGTGAGCCACAACTACTGAGCCCGCGCGCCTAGAGCCCGTGCTCTGCGACAAGAGAAGCCACCGTAATGAGAAGCCAGCGCACTGCAACGAAGAGTAGCCCCTGCTCACCGCAACTAGAGAAAGCACGCACACAGCAACGAACACCCAGCGCAGCCAAAAATAAAATAATAAATAAAATAAATAAATTTATAAAAAAAGAAAAAAGAAGAAAGTGAATTGTATGATATGTGAATTATATTTCAATAAAGCTGTTTTCAAAATATGTTCTAAGGGGCTCTGGTTTTCTGAGCGTTCACGGGGAAAGGTTATGAAAAAATAAGCTCAGCAAATGCAGGTTGAACAAGCTTAGTAAGGTTTTTAATGCAGGACTTCTCAGAGCCTTCAATTCATAGATATGCACAGGGACACTCCTAAGAGGAACATGTCCTAATAATTGATAATGTTTATTGAGTTTTCACAATGGGCCAGACATACACTAACTCATTTACACATATTAACTAATTGAATTCTTATGCTAACCCTATGAGGTGGTTACTATGATTACCCTCGTTTCACGCATGAAGAAACTGAGACCCAGAGAGGTTGAGAATCTTGCCCAAGGTTACACAGGCAGCAAGTGACAATGTCCACAACTGAACCCAACGAGCTTTGCTCTGAGATTCACGCTGGACTGTATATCTCGATGTAGTATACAGCATTTCCAAGACACGTTTGACCACGGCTTACTTTAATAAAAAGAATTCCGAAATATCTGCCTTCTCTCCAGCTTCAAGGCCAGCACCCTGGTCCAGGAGCACACCCTCCTGAGCAAGCGCAATTCCTTTCCCAGCCCCGCAGGGGCCTCCTGCTGCCTGTGCACCAGGGTTTCTCAACGGCGGCACTGTCAACCTTTGGGACTGGCTCACTATGTGCTGGGCGGGGGGCTGCCCTGTGCCTTGTAGGGGGCTTCACAGCATCCTTGGCCTCTCCCTGCTAGATGTCAGTAGCACCTTCTCCCCACGTTTGACAGCCAAAAATCTCTCCCAACATTGCCAGATGCTGACAGGGACAAACTGCCCAGGTCGGAATTGCTGCCTTAGAAGAAAGTCCCAATTCCTCACTGTGGCTGAGAAGCTCCTGATGGTCTGGCCTTGCCCACCTCCTCGCCTACCACCTTCCGGTACCCACACCCCACAGCAACGGGCGCCTGCTCTCTGACTCTCCAAGCGCGGCCCCTCCTCAGGCTCTTCGCATGTGTTCTTCCCTCCGTCCTTCTTTCTCATTATTCAGGTTTTCTCTGTCCACCTTCTTTGCTGTTTTCTACCCAGTCACTCACTCCCCTAATACTAGGATTTGTTTTCCCTGTAACACACCATTATTTATGTCTCTGAGTGCTGGATGAATCATGACCCTGTCAACAGGTAAATCGGGAAGCCCTCCTGGCGTGCGCCTGGGCACGGTCAAGACTGGCGACTGGAGGGGAAAACACCTGAGGAGTTTTACCAGTTTTATCACCGTGGCTGTGGGCACGGAACACGCTTCTGGTCTTTTGTAAAAGGTCTCTTTCTTTCAAAATCGGTTGCCAAGAGGTCTTTAAAACGGAAAACACACAATACAAGAAGGAAAAAAACAGCAGAAAAGGAAGACGAGGATTACTTTAAAATTTTTAAAGTCTTCTTAAATGAAAGCAAGTCTGCTTAGTGTCGGCTGATTTTCCACCTAAAGCAGGAACTGGACATCGGAACGGGAATGGAAAGCAGTGGTGGGGTGTCTCTAGGTCACGGCTTCAGCAGTTCCGACAACAGGGGCTGGGTGGAGGAAAGCGATGAGCAGTCCACTTGGGGTGTGAGGAGGAAGGAAATACAAGGCAGAGAGGATGAGTCAGCCTGGGCTGGGGCCACCCTGAGCGCCAGCAGGCAGAGAGAGAGCCAGCTTGAGGAACCTTCCTGGCAAATCCACAGGATACCTCTATGCACTGGAAGGAACTGCAGCTTCTAAAGCTCTCCCCAGATTTCCTCCTCCGGGGTGGTCTTCTGTGAAGGGATTTTGAACTTTGCAAGGATTTTGCTGTGCACAACTAAGCCTCCTGAGCTTGGCTTCTCCCTCTGTTAGTGAGAGGCTCAGGCTTGCTTGGAATGTCTCGACCTGGAAGCCCCTGCCATAGTGGCCCTGGGAGGTTAGACGGGAGGCCCTAAATATCTCCAACCACCTATTAAATATTTTTATTAAAAAAAAATCAGGGGCTTCCCTGGTGGCACAGTGGTTGAGAGTCTGCCTGCCGATGCAGGGGACACGGGTTCGTGCCCTGGTCCGGGAAGATCCCACGTGCCGTGGAGCGGCTGGGCCTGTGAGCCGTGGCCGCTGAGCCTGTGTGTCCGGAGCCTGGGCTCCCCAACGGGAGAGGCCATAACAGTGAGAGGCCCGCGTACCGCAAAAAAGAAAAAAAAAAAAAAAATCAAACCAGAAATAGTCAAGTCCCCAAGTCCAACCACCAATTTACGGGAACTACCAGGGATAGAAAAACATGTTAAACGACACCACAGGGATGCAATCCACAAACTCAATTGCACAAAGCTCTCTGGGACAAATGACTAGCTGTCTCCAACAAATAAACTGCAAGGAAGGAAAAGAGGGAATCCTGTGGAATTAAGGAGTCTTAAGGGACACATCAGCCAACAGCCATGTATGGATGCACCTTGCTTGCATTTTGACAAGAACAAACTGTGAAAACAATTCATGAAACGACTGGGGAAATTTCAACAGTGATGGGATATTCAGTGATATTAAAGGATGACTGTGAATGCAAGTTTTGGTATGATAATGGGATCATGGTTATTTTTTAAAGAATCCTTATTTTGTAGAGATATTTGTTCAAATACTTGTAGAAGAAATAATATGATGCCTGGGATTTGTTTCTAAATAATCTGGAATGAGGTGGGGGAAGGGGAGGATGTAGATGGAAAAAGTTTGGCTGTCTGGCCAATCATGGCAGCTGCTGTTGGGTCTGTGGTAGTGGATGACACACCCTCTCCCTAAAAACAAACAAACATGACTTCATCAGTCAGATGACCTACAAGCTTACAAATACTCTGGTCCTCTTACGAAAATTCAGTTTAACTTTCTTTATTGCTCTGCTTTACATCATACATCCAGGTATATACTTCCTGGCTACGAAAAATGGGTGAATTCATTCATGAGTACCAAACTACCTTGACTTGGAGGCAATATCATATAGTGGCTGAGAGTAGAGAAACTATTCCTGTCCGTGCTTTGTCACTCGCATCTCTAGGGAACCCGGTAAATATACTTCTCGGAGCCTCAACTTTCTCTCCTGTAAAATGGGAGGGAGTAAGTGAGATTTTGCATGTGGAGCACTTGGCCCAGTGTATGACTGCCAGAAAACTGCAGTGACTATTATGACCAGTGGCAGCAATACCAGAAGAATGCAGAGCAGGGTCTATTCATATAAAAAAAATTATGCTTCTTCAGGCATCTGCAGAAAGATGACTGGGATGAAATACTACAAAGAGATTACAGAGAGATAATCCCACAGGGAGTCATTCATTCATTCAACAAACACAACTGAGTGAGTACCTTCCGTGTGCCAGGCACAGGGGAACTGGGGCCACTGCCTGAGCACAGCCCCTGCTCTCCTGGGAAGGGAAAGGAGGGCATGTCGAGACAAGGGGAAAACAGGGGTCAAGACGTAGGGGCAGTGCAGGGAGAGGTCCAGACCAGATCTGAAGGACACAGGAGAATTAGCCAGGTTGGATTTAGGGAGGGAGGGCGGAGAGGTGGCAGAAAAAAGGACAGAGCATTCCAAGCTGTTAAGGGAAGAGCAAGTGCAAAGGCCCTCAGGGCAAGAAGGACTAATTCCAGGCTCAGAAGGATCACAGAGTCCCAAGCAGGACAAGTGGAGGTGGGGTAGCCCGTGGCTGCAGCTGGGCGAGGGTTTCTTTCATTTTTACTTCATACCTTCTGAATTACGTAAATATTTTATGGAAGTGTGTGTCATTCTTATAATTTTTAAAAAGTTAAAAAAACATGTACAAAACACCTGATAAAGCCCCAAGAAGTAAAGAAATTATGACAGCATTTTCTCTACTCTTTTCCTCTCAAGAATTCTACAACATGTTAAAATTAATTCACATTTGCTTAAAAAAAAAAAAAAAAACACTTAAAAAAAAATCTAACAAGCACAGCATCCTCTCCCGTCTGGTTTGCTGGAAGGGCCGCCCCATCCTTCCCCACCTCCTTTCCCTTTTTTGGTGCCTTAGACATGGAAACGATAATTGCACCTAATTTCAACGATGCTCTTTCCAACCCTCATGGAGGCTCTGGACCTCAAACAAGTTTCTAAGTGACAGGCTGAGCTTGGAGGAAAGACCCACTAGTAAGGTTTGGGGAAAAGCTTTTGATTTTCCCAACGGAGTGCAGTTTGAACACAATCTGGGGAGTCCCCCCACCCCCTGTCCCTGTGTGAGCACAGCCGGCCAGTAGGAAGAAAGAACTTGGTACTGGGACTGCCCTGCAAAGTGGTATCTGCAAGTTTCCTCTGCAATCTGTTGCTAGGGGTGGAATCTGTTTTTCTGGTTTCCTCTCAGCCTGGGGCTAGGCTTCACTTTGATGTGAAGGAGGTGCAGGCGTGCATGCGAGAGTTACCTGAGTGGAGGTGGAGACCTGAGGGCAAGGCTGCAGCTGCCTGGGAGGAGGGCTAAGGCCTCCCCCTTTGGTCTGCGCTGTGGGAACCCCAGCGAGGCCCTTTCAAGTCTGCACCTTGCGGTTTCTCCCCACAGGAAGGCCAGCTTTATTATGGGTTTGTTCCCTTCACTGTTTTGAACCCCTCCCTGGGCCCCCGCCCAGCTCAGGACCTTGCATTTCATGTCAGGTCTAGTGAGGCCGCTGGCTCCTGGCTGAGTGTAGCGCTACGTGATACAGAAGGGTCTGCCCTCCTGAGAGACAGAGATCAGTGGTCAGATGGTTTCTGTCCCAGGAGAGAGGTGCCTCCCAGCAGACAAGCCTCAATGGTGTCACTGACTCAGCCTCTCCCTTCAAAGGCCTTTTATTTGTTTGTTTCTCACCGAGAACCCACCTGCTGCAATGCCTTCATCTGAAAGATGAAAAAGCTGAGGCCCGAGGGGTAAGTCCACCACCAAAGAAACCCCCGCAAAATTATGATGCATTCCCGGGCAGACCCTCAGTGGTGCCTCATAATCTAGCGGTAAGAGCTCCACTGGGGAGTCAAGGTTTACCTTCCGGCTCCGTCGCCGACCACAATGCAATCTTGCCCAAACTGCTCAGCCTCTCCAAGCCTCAGTTTCTTCACCTGTGAAATGGGGAGAATAATTTTTACAGCTTAGGGTTGTTGATTTAAGTCACCCTGCCAAGTTAATGATTTAAGTGTTCACCTATTTCTCCTCAATTCCCCCCTTCCCCTAGACTGTGAGTCCCCTAAAGGCAAGGACTCTGTCCACCTTGCTCACAGATGTGACCTCAATAACTACAACTGCCTAGTGCAGGGTAGGCGGTGAGGAAGTATTTGTGTTGATAATAACGAAGGCCCTCAGCACCGGGCTCAGCACAGACACTCATCATTATGAACAGAGGGAGTTTGTTATTTATGATGGGAAAGCAGGTTTTGTTTCAACACTATCAAATCACCAGGAACTGAGAGAACAAAACAGCTCTCTGGAGAGGGCCTGATGTCAAGTGGCTCTTCTGGAGCAAAGCCCCCAGGACCCCATCCATGAAGGACCTGCCTCCACAGGCTTCAGAGCCACCTTGCTCCAGGGCCTCTCCCCGCTGTCCTCTCTCTCAAAGAAATTGTCCCCCAGAGGCAGGACTCCTTCCCCAGGGCTTCAGAATTCCTATCTTCTGCTCTAGAAGAGAGCAGGGGTAAAGGCTCAAATCACCAAACCTGCAAGGGCAGGGTTGCTAGGTTATACCGTACGACTAGTTAAATTCGAATTTCGGATGAACAATGAAATAATTTTTTAGTAAAAGTATGTCCCAAAGATTGCATGGAACCTGGTTATCCTTAAAAAAAGTATTCACTGTTTATCTGAAATTCAATTGTAACTGAGGGTCCTGTATTATAATTTGCTAAATCTGGCAAGCCAACAAAGTGATGGAGCTGGGATATTAACCCAGGCCTGCCTGAGCTTGTGGACCTCACTTTCTCCTCTCCTGCAAAATCCCCATGATCATATTAGGAAACTCTTGGCGTGGTTATGAGAATTAAAAGAGAGAGGCTGAGTGAAATGGGCTTTTAAGCCCTCAACTACTTCATAAATGTTGGCAAGGGCAGGAATTTTGTTTGCCTAGATCCTGAGATGAACCCAGTGCCTAGAGCTGTATCTGACACACAGTTGGATAGCCATAACTATTTGTTTCAGTGAAAAATCGCTGGTACTACTTTCCATAAATAGCCAAAAAAAAAAAAAAAAAAAGACGTAAAACCATTTCAACGGGCTTCCCTGGTCGCGCAGTGGTTGAGAGTCCGCCTGCCAATGCAGGGGACGCGGGTTCATGCCCCGGTTCGGGAAGATCCCACGTGCCGCGGAGCGGCTGGGCCCGTGAGCCATGGCCGCTGAGCCTGCGCATCCGGAGCCTGTGCTCCGCAACGGGAGAGGCCACAACAGTGAGAGGCCCGCGTACCGCAAAAAAAAAAAAAAAAAAACATTTCAAGGTCCCAAATCTAGGTCCCACATTCCAAGCATACCCTGCTGGCCCCTTATGCTGGTCCCCATACCTGCCAGACGGCGCCCAGTCAACGGTCCCTCTCTTTCCCTCCCACGTAGGACTGCGCCTGAGAGAGCCCCGAGCACGCATGCCTCACTCAATGGAGGTGCTATGCGCATGCGTTGGTCCAGCTCTGCCCGGGGAAGGGGGTGAGGAGTGCACATGCGCGGTCAGCCCTCTCCGGAAAGTGCGGGAAAGGAGCTCTGTCCTTTCCTGGAAGCTGCTCTGTGGGTGCGGGGAAGGGCGCTATCCCGCCAAGTCAAGTTCCTGCTCTTGGACGCTTTCACTGCCGGGCGGTCCTCATGGCCTTTGCACCCAGAGGTCCTGAGGCCTCGTTCTTCCAGGTTTTGGACCAGCACAGGGCTTCCCTGCTGGTCGCCCTGAGGAAAGGCGGCAGGGAGCCTGCTGGCGGGGGGACGCACCTGGCCACTAGGTATGAGGGCGCCGTCTGGGGCGCAGACACCGGGACTTAGCAAAAAGCTTCCTCGGCACAGCCGGGCTTGAGGTGTTCTGTGGGGAAATGCTGGGCCCCCATCCCGTCTCCCACTGTGGCGGCCACAGGGTGAAGCCTGTTGGGCCCGCCAACCCTGAACCCCGAGAAAGGCCCTTGTTTAGCGAAAACCCCCTTTCTCTGCTGTTAACTTATTTTGAACTCGGAAAGCCTGGTGACAGACCACCCTCCTCCCATGTCTTCTAGAATGTTCCCCCTCTAGAATGGTCCAGGAGCATCCCCACAGCTGGGTTCACGAGTTTCTTGAAATCCTAACAGTTTGGGGGAGTTTAGGGCACAGTTTGGCCTTGTGTTTGTTTAAAAAGAAAAAGTGTAAAAATTTAACTTTAGAAGTTTTCAGGCTTTTTTTTTTTTGGAAGAGGGGAAAATCAATCTTGTGAGTTCTCAATAAGTGTGTTTTATCAAAATGAGCAAGGAAGTCAACACATTTTAAATGGTTTCTAGTGAGACAATGGGGTTTTTGACTTCGAAGTGAAGAGAATGTACACTTCTTTAAATCGGTTAAAGCAGTTAGAGGTTAGCTCAGAGTGCGGTGCTGATAACATCAGTTACGGGATTCTCCAGCTGCCCAGCTTAGAGTTAACTACGAAATTATGTTTACATTATTCACCACTTTTACTTGAAATGCTCTGTTGTTCTGCTTCCTTGATCTGCTTTTCCCATTTATCAGCAAACTTTTTCACTTAAACAAATTACTGCCTTTTACTTTTAAGCCCAAACCAACTACCAAAAAACCCAAAAGCCGGAAAAACCCACAAAAATTTTTTTACAATAGGATTTAGTTTAAGGGAGAATTGAGAGTAAAGGAAAGAAAGGGATGGAAGTCCCTTTTTACATTTCAGATGTAAATCTGGCTGTTTTAAAGTTGGTCATAATGTTATCGTAACTTTTTTTTTCCAGGCTGGAAAAATGAGATATTTGTATCAGGTTTTGCATCCTGTTATTAGAAAATATGGAATGTTTTAAAATTTATTTTCTGATACATGCATTTTTCCATGAAAACTCTGATGTTTCTGTGGAAATTAGAACACTACATTTTGTGCATTTTCTAGATTTAATATGAGTTCCCTTCCTAGGCAATATTCTTACGGTGTTTATAACAGAATAACATTTTTTGAAGCTGATGGCTCGTGAAATTAAAAGTCAGCTGACAGAAAACTGGGCTAAGTCTTAATAATTTTCTGTGGTGTAGTAGTTGCCAAGTCCCTTTATGGTAGTGATTAAACTTTTTTCTTTTTGTGTCACTAAAATTCAAAAGGGCTGATGTATGGCATGAGATCAATTAAGGTAACGTGCTACAGCATGAAGTTTTTCTTCTGAAATATTTTCGCTTTGCATTTTGGGGAAATTAAAGCAAGTATTACATCAATTTTAATTAAAAGATTTATCAGTAGTATTTCAAGTCAATGATCTTGTATTTAAAGTAGGTTGATACGAAGGGTAGATAAAAATATATTTATAAATTATATTGTCTAGTCATTAATTTAAAAGGGAGATATTACTTCAATTGGTAATTGAGAAGTAAAATTACAAGCAAATGAAATTTCTCTGTAATTCACCACTATAAATACAGTTGTTGTTTTAATGCATTACTGTTAAAAAATTTAGTGGGAGAGAATATTATTGACATGTATCGCCTAGTCTTAAAAAACAACCAATGAAACTAAAAATTACTTTAATATTGATCTGGGGAAATGTTATATACTGTAAAGGTCTAATTTAGAATTAAGACTGAATCATGGTGTATTTATTGTTTCAGTTCTGAGGTTCTTGCAGCTATAGAAAATGTTATCCAAGACATAATCACAAGCTTGGCAAGAAATGAAGCACCTGCATTCACAATAGACAACAGATCAAGCTGGGAAAATATAAAGTGGGCATTTTGCATTTTTTACTTTTAAATGCGGTATCTATGTCATTATTTGAGTTTCAGTTCGAGTTCTAGTTGCATTTAATTCTTTTTATTGCCTTTACCTTACCAGAAAGCTCTAAGGAAGTTTACAAAATACATACCATACAGGCAGGTTTTATAAACTAGAAGTAGGTGTGAAAGATAAGGCAAAGGGAAAACAATGCTAGGAACAAAAAGTGGAGCACCAAAAGGGGTTAGAATTCAAAATGCATATGATAAAGTCTCACAGTCCTGCTAAAAATAGGCTCCAGACTTGGATCTAAGCTTTCTAGCACTCAAAAGGGGAAATAACACCAGTGGAATTCTCACCTATACTGCAAAAGCAAACCACTTGCTCAGGGGAGCTACAACCAGTCCTGATACTGAGACCAAAATAAATGTATCCTGAACATAGAGCATATTTTGATGGCTCTTTCCCCTAGCAAATCTCCCCCTGCTAAGTCCTGTGTCCAAGAGGGTAAAATCAGCAAACAGCTTTATCAAAGTCCTGGACCCTAGTTACATAGTTTGTTTCTCTCAGATCGTCAACCTGTAGACACTTACCACTTAATAATGAAAAATACTACAAGAATAGTCTTCAATAAGTGTTACAGAAACAGAATTAAAGTAATTTTAAGGCTCTTTAGGCACTAAGTATTCTTTTATGATCAGTGTAATTAACGTAACTAAAGTTTTGAATCGTATTTTGCAAGATGGATCTTGAAGCAACTGTCACCTGGCCTATTTGCCTGGTGCCTTCTGCCACCTTTAGGACAGGCTTGGCAGTTCAATTTAACAGCCTAGTATAAATTGTTATTTCATTTACTGTAACTTTGGGGGTAAATTAAACAAAACATTTCAAAACTTATTATTAAATTGAGTAAAATTATTAAATAAACCAATCAAGAAAATGAGCAAAATGCTAATAAAACTGTGAAATATTTGGTAATAGTTCACCTACCCTAAATATCTTCCTGGGAAAGAAATACATACACACACACACACACACACACACACACATCATAATTAAAGGTATTTAATTCATGTATTTTACACACTTGCTTTTAGTGCCTCTGTGTGTTGCAAAGCTAATTACCACCTGCAATTATCTAAGCTTATAAACGAGGTTATCATAATATAATGTATCAGTGCTTACGTTGAGAAGAAATGGGGATTTAAATGATGTTCAGAAGAGGACATTAAGTGTATATTGTTTGGTGTTCAAAAGTTAATTCTTTTTTATTCTATTCCCTTGCTTTAAACAAAATGACAGGTTTGAAGATTCTGTGGGTCTTCACATGGTATCTCATTGTACCACAAGAAAAATCAAAAGTGATTCACCAAAATCAGTTAAAACTTTTGGTAAATTAATCTTTCTTAGCTTTCTGTAGTAAAATAAATAATTTTGGTTACCTTCTGGGTTATAGTTTTTCCTAGCTAAATAATTTTACTTGTTCTTTAATAGGCCACCCTGTACTTGAAATAAATTTATAGAATTTTGCATTGTTAATAACTATGGAAGTATTATTTCAAAAGAAATTTTCAAGATGCATGATTCAGTGGAAAAGTATTCTCTCAATTTTGCTGTACATAGAGCAATTAATTTTATCTGATTCTTCAGGCAATTATTATTCTGTACTTAACACTTCTATTTTGGGAAGATAATTTTTGTAATATTGTGGAAAGTAACTGAGGACAGTTAAAATCCTTGATAGCAGTATGTTTTGAATTTGTAAGAAAAATGATGAGTAACTTGTTTATTGCATCTTATTTTCCAGCGCTAATTCTTAAAATATTGTCCATGATTTATAAATTAGTACAGAGCAACATTTACGCAACCAAACGGTAAGTACATTGTTCTAATAAATTACTCTTTAAAATGCAGTGTGAGATTTAGTGGCATTAACTTTCATTATATGTTTTGAAAAGTTACATAAAACTAGGCTATGGGTCGTAAACTACTTTGCTTATATGTTGCCTTCATCCAGTTAAAGCTTTCTTCAATTAATACTCCAATACTTATATTCAAAGAGAATATGGTTAATTGAAATATATTTTTTTAAAATTTTCATAGAGACATATATTACACCGACAGCCAACTCTTTGGTAACCAGACTGTTGTGGACAATATTATCAATGATATTTCCTGTATGTTAAAAGTGCCGAGGAGAAGTCTGCATATAGTAAGTAGCATTTAATACAAAACATTTTAAGACAAAACATATAAAAATTGTAATAGAAGAATAAATGTAATCTGTGCCTTCTTTCCATATTTTTGATACTATGTTTTTCTCACTGTGAATTTAAATAATCTATTCTCATTGTATTCCCTTGGATAAATGAACCAAGACAGATGAATTATCAAATATTTTTCATTTCTCAGTGCTCTTACATATTTTCTCCTTTATTTCTTAAATTCCAGTCTGAGCCAAAATACATATAATTAAGAGGTGAACATGAGAAGGGACTTAGAGGCATAAAGTAAACTCAAGAGAGAGGTTTCAGATATGTCTATTATTTTTTCAGTTATCTACATCAAAAGGCTTAATTGCTGGCAATTTAAGGTATATCGAGGAAGATGGCACGAAGGTGAACTGTGCATGTACAACGGTAAGCATCATTAATGTTTTCACGCGTTTTAACTCCATTTCAGATCGTTTGTTTTTGAAATGCATTTTATTTACTGCCTTGTTATGTAGTTTGGAGCTTAAGATTTTAAAATAAAATTGATGAATATGTATATGCTGTACAGGGTTATACATTACATAGTTTCAAAACATGCCACTTGCCAAATGTCATATTGAAAGAAACAAACATACACATTCCTTTTTAAAATGCAGGGTTGTTTTCAGGTAGAGTGTGACCTGACCATTTTAGCATGGTTATTTATGTAATCTTCATAAAATTCTCTGGTTCTGAAATTAATGTTTGTTACTAAACTATTTGTTAGGCTTGGTACGTAGAAAGCCCCCAGTACTGAACTAGCACAGAAGTTTGGAAAGGGCCAGCTCACCATTTTGGAAAGAGGAGAATGACACCTATGAGATCCTGCATAAGGAAGTCTTTCCTTCATCAGTTTCTGCTTTTTAAGCCACACATCTATAAAATTTCCAAGAAATTCTCACCTTCTGGGAAGTAGTTTAGGTCATATGTCAGTTTTCTTACTGAAAAGTAAATCTGTGTCCTACTGTTTTTTTTACTGAGGCATAGACCTCTGATAACAGGTGTATTTTTTTAATGAAAATATAGGATTTTTGTGATAAATTTTTAAATGTCGTTAAACTTGCTATTTATTTAAAATAAAAACTGTCTTGTTTTGTTAACTTAGGCTGTTGCTGTGCCATCTAATGTTCAAGGAATTCAGAGTATCCTTTGGGAAAACTATTTAAACGCCTGGAATGTTCATTCATCCATGACTTTGATAAATCAAGCCTTCATAATGTGTAACCAACAAGCCAGCCCCTGTAGTGGTCAAGATGAGCACACCGTGGTCCCTTTTTAAAGATCCTTTCAGGAGCTCACCATCTAGTAGGAGAGACAGATATCTAAATACTGTGTGTGAACAGATATCTGCTTACCTTCAAATATAACCGTTATTTAGTTGGTGGTTAAATTGAAACACACCTGCCTTAAATTTATCAGCCTTAACTTCACAGATTTAATTACAGATGCAAAATTTCTATTAATTGTAGAAAAAGATGCGACATTTCAGCGGCTCCTAGATGACAGTTTTTGCACCAAAATGTCTCCGTGCATCATGGTTACGGTATATTATCTACCTTTACCACAATTTCAAAACTAACACACTACGTTGGTGATTGGTAAGAGGGGTTTATAACATCATCCATAAGCTTGGACAGCATTCTGTTATCAATATGATGCATCCTTTGGGATTATAGAACAAGAATTTCCAAGGTGTTTATTTAACCATCCTCCAATCTGACTGAAATCAAATAACGCCCCCCCAGGAGGCATCCTGATATAGTGTAAATATCAGGTGCTTACAAAAGTGGATTGGTGAGAAAGGAAATGACAGGGCTTAGTGCGGCAGCGTCATCAGTTAGACGAAGAACATCATAGCTGGATGTGGGGAGCCTGTCCAGAGGCTCTCAGGTGGTTGCCTGGGTGGAAGGATGCCAGGGGAATGATTAAGGAGAAAGGGCTTAAGCAAAGGGCATTTCCAAGGCAAATCCAAAAGGACGTGGTGACCACGGGATGAGGGGAAGGAGTCAAAATGACTCTGGTGTGTGGAACTTCACCATGATGTCACCGTCGATACTACAGGACAACTGGCGGGAAGGCTCAGCTCTTCGCGGCAGAGAGATGTTGCATGTAGTTTTAGAAATATGAATTTGAGATGATAGCAGGAAATCCTAGGGGCCTCTGCCCAGTTTGAAGTGAGGGGAGAACGGTTGAGATGGAAAATGCAGGCTGAGAGCTCATAAGTAATAAAGGCGCTACCTGAACCCCTGAAGTGATCTCTCAGCGGGGGTGTCCTGTGGCTCATGCTTTGGTCCAGTCCTCCTCCGCTTTCACACCTCCCTGGTGAGAATGCATGCTGGGCTGATAGGAAGCCAAGCCACTACCGACAGAGAAAGCTGCCCCGGGCCCTGGCCTCTGTTCAGCTGTTGGCGTTTGAATCACGGCTGGTACTGGCGCATCGGAGACGCAAGTAAAGCTCGGCTCTCCGTCACGTTTCTTTTTCTACCTTGTCTTTCCTCGTAGGCTGCCTCCTAGTCCTTGCCTACCTGCGCGTCGGTGCTATCATGGTGTCCACTGATAATTGCTGTCATTGCTGTGGTGAAACACCCACAAGCAGCTGACCTGTAGCAGCTGTCTCTACAGAGGGGAGTTGAGAACCGAGGGCCAGGCTAAGAAGGAGCCTTTGGTACTCCTCTGTGGTCTCCTCTACCGCATACATGTGTAGTCGTTCCCAAAGGAAAAAATTAAAATACACTAGCGTTCACTAAGTGCTCATGGTGTGCCAGGAGCTCTGCTGGGCACTGGGTACAATAAGGGTTCCCATTTTAGTGCTGTTTTTCACATATCAACGTGTAAAGTCTCCCCAACCTTGTGAGGTAGGTATTATTATCATCCCCATTTTAACAATAGGACAATGGGACCCAGGAAGGTATTTTACCACAATCTTAAGGCTGGTCAAAACTAGGACTGGGTTTTAGGCAGTTCAGCTCCACGTCGCTCTAGTCCCATAACTGTGTGGCAGGCATATTTATCCCAATTTTATAAATAAAACCACGGCCTAAAGACACTAAGAAAACCAACCCAACTTTACCCGCTAATGATTGGCGGAGAGGGAGTTCAAACTCAGAGCGGTCGCGTGGAAAGCCCATTCTTCTCTGCTTGCTTCCTTCTCTGCTCCATGTTTCATTTGGTTTTCTGCTTTTTTCTCCTAACACTGTTGTAAAGCTCTTTAAATTACTTTTCCACATAATTATTGTTTTAATGACTTCATAATACTCTTCCACTGCTTAGGTTTATTAAATTCTGAATGTAAGCCAGGTACTCTTTTAAATGCTTTATAATCGTTAAATAATTGAATTCCTATAGTAATTTTATAAGGTGTTAAGAAGCCCCAACTTCAGAGAGTCTTCGTGACTCTTTCAGGTTCATGCTGCTGAGAAGTGGCAGAGCCAGATGCCAGCCCAGGCTGTCTGGCCCCAAAGCTGGTGCATATCACCACCGTGCTCTGCTGCCTCTCCATGTCCCTGTTGTGAGATAGTTCGGCTATTTATCATAGTTTCTGTCCTGTTAAATAACCCTGCAATGGACATCTTTGTGTATGTCAGATTTTTCTTATCTCTGTTTCTGCTGAAATATTTCCTTAGGATTATTTTCTAGGACTGGGATAATTGTCAAAGGTATGAAGTTAGGTGGGCTTTTTCACCCTGTTGTATATAGTGTACATTTTTTCACAGTCAAAACCAGTCTTCCATCACCTGAAATTTAAGGTGAGGGGATCTAACTTTTAAGTTATTAACAAAATAAGAATATAGTTTTATCAGTTTCATTCTACTAAATGATTTCAATACTTGCTTTTAGGGAAAGGGAGTACCTGATCTGAACACAAGACTTTTAGTCAAGAAGCTGTGGGATACATTTCACATTCCTATTTTCACTCTTGTAGATGCTGATCCACATGGTAATTTATTGTTGGACTATTTGAAACAATAGTCATAATAAATCATATCTGTAGTTGTCTTTTTCTGCTCATAGAACACTTTCATAAAATATTCTGGGACTTCCCTGACCATCCAGTGGTTAAGGCTCTGCACTTCCACTTCAGTGGGCACAGGTTCAATCCCTGATTGGGGAACTAAGATCCCACATGCCGTGCAGCGTGGCCGAAAAAAAAAAATTAAAAGAATATGATTATTAGATTAAAATGAATGACTGTAATCATTTGGGGCAACTGATCGCTGTTTTTACCGTATTAAACTGAACCATAAATTTTCCATTTGTAATGTCCACAAAAATAAAAATTGCAGATGTTAGGTATAATTATCTAGCCTATAATATGCAAGAAGACTAATTTTAAAGTTAACTTTCTTTTAACAGGCATAGAAATAATGTGTATCTATAAGTATGGATCTATGGTAAGTATAGAAAAATATTTTTCCTTTTTCACTATTGAGATATTTTATATTCACTGAAGTGATTTCTGCATTTACTTATCAGCCCCTAGTAAGCTAAGGGCCCCCAAAATGTACCAGTGAAGCTACTGTCCTAGTCTAGGGCCAGTCTATTTCAGACCTGTGATTCCAGCTTCCAACATGACCAGTGTGACTGCAGATGACAGAGTGGGATTACCTGTGGGCAAGAGGCATTAATTATCCTCCACTTTCCTGGCCTACTGAGGTAACTGTGGGCCCTCAGCATAGCAACACTGATCACCAGTTATACCCTGAAAATTATATAGAGCCTTGAATTCTGACTTTTCCAATTCCAACCATAAGGAGAAATAAGAAGATCACCAAACTTCACCACTGGAGACCGCAACTACCACACATCAATGGTTGTCAAAAATGTGGTCCTGGACATCAGCATCACCTGGGAACTTGTTAGAAATGCAAATCTCAGTCCCCATCCAGACCTCCTGAGTCTGGATTCCCAAGGGTGGGCACTCCAAGTGATTCTGACACATGGTGATGTTTGGGAACCATTGGTGTACACCTTGAGTGTCCTGATGTATATGTTTATAGCAGGTGAAAAGGATGGTGGAGCAAGGTGTTAAGGTATGGAATCAACGAACAACAGTAAATGCAGGTCAGAGGGGTCATCTGTAGTTTTACTTTATAGAAAACCAATACAGAAATACTACAGAGCAGTTTTAAAACCTCCACCGAAAGTCAAGTTTAGCTAAGTCCCTGGTGATTTTCTTAACTTCTGTGGTCTCTGGGGGTGTGAAGTCTTCAGTACTGGTTCTTCCTAATAAGTTAAAAAATTGGCTGCAAAAACAAGTATGCTAGTTCTCTGCATACCTTAGCTAATATACTTCTGCTCTCTATTTTAGGCTATGTCTTTTGAAGCCCATAATCTCACAGTTCCAGCTATTAGATGGCTTGGTCTCCTCCCTTCTGATATCAAAAGGTTAGGCGGTTAGCAGAAGTAGGATATTTTAAATGATGATTCATTGTAATATGTAACACTCAGCCTAAAAAGTCACTACCAGGGAAAGCACTTCACGGTTTTTACTTATCGTGTTCCCAATGACTCGGGATTATATAATTATGAATTACATTTATCCATGTTTCTGTTTCAGCTACTAAAATACTTAAATATATTTGGTTAATTGAACCTTTAGCTAGCTAGAAGACATTTTTTGTTTTACCTTTATGGTTAAAGTGTTTAGTAATTTTTTTATACTTTAGAAAGTATGAAGACATTGAATCTAGTTAAATGGTAATCATTGACAACACCATTTGCCATATGAATTAACTTTATCATAGATTTAAAATTTTAACTTCATTTAAAAATCTCATTTTAAGATTAAAGCTGGGAAATCTAAATTTTGTCATGTTTAATATCTATATGTTCATTATGGAAAAAATATCATTAAATAACAAGAAAAAAGTCACCTACAGATGAACAGCTTTACCCCTGTTGATTATTTGCTGTGACTTGCCGTAACTTCTTCCAAAAGAATGGAGTCATACTCTTATTTTGTAGTCTGCTTTTCTCACATAACACAATGTGATCGCTTTTCCTTATCAATAGGTACATTCCTAAGACCTCATTTGAATGTCTTCTGCTGAGTTCCAACTCTGAGTGTGTTTATTCAGTCAGCCCCTTCCAGCTGAAAGTTGGGGTGGTTTCCACGTCTCTGTTCCAATGGGTAGTGCTTTGATGGACCATCTTGTAACTAAATCTTTGCCCCGTATCCTTAATTAGTCCCATAGGCCGAATTCCCAGAATTGCTGGGTCAAAGGGTATGCACATTTTTAAGGCTTTGACTGCCCTCCGGATAGGTTAATTATTTTGTTTTCCCTGGAGAGTAAGAGCCCATCTGTCCTTCAGCATGAGACATTATCACTTTATTCATCTCTGCTATTGTGATATTTTAAAATATTTTATCGTTTTAATTAGCCAGTGAGAATGAAATTAAACATTTATTGGATTTCTTTAAGCAGTGAGCAAACCGTGGTAACAGGTGCTTATTTTATAAATATGGAATAGGAACAGGTTTGGGGTAATCACTGCTTCTAACAAAATGAGGGCACCAGAGAAAACATTCAGTTTTCGATTTTTGAATGTTTTCGCTCTAGTGAATCAAAGTTTTGTCAATTTAGTGTGTATGTCATGGTCAAAATCCCTTGGGGGTCGTCTGTTTGTAGGAATATCATTTCTAACACAACTTGAGGACAGAGGATCTGATTATTGAGGTGGAAAACTTGAAGAAACGCTAGCTGCATCTCATAAATTCCATCAGTGCCCTCAAAAGCCACTCTAAATAAATGTACAATCAAAGAAAAAAGTATGATAGCAACACAAACATGGCTTCAAGGGAAACCCTCTCGGCCTCCCTTTCAATCAGATTGTCGTCCTATTCAGGAGCTGCCGCTGGCAAATGGTCATAATTATGGGGACACTGAAGAAGACTGTTTGAAACTGGAGCTCTCCTGAGAAATCCAGGATTTGTGACTTCAAAAAGCAGTTCACAACATAAATCCTGGACCTCTCATGTTCTATTTTTAAAACACATACCAAGATAAAATTACAATCTACTTTTTAAAAGTGTAAAACTAAATAGATGTGTGTATGTCTGTGTGCATGCATGAATGCGTAAGTGAAAATTGATAGACTAACTTCTTCGGCCCAGAAAATTCTCAATGAATTACAGAGAATTAAGTATTCAGTGGAACCTAAAATCCCACAGTGGATCTTGCTGCTGGCCACACATACTGGCGCTCACTGCTTCAAAACTGTGGTGCTCTGGGGGCTGCCTTGGTGTTGATACACATGATGTTAGTGTTCTCGGCATTTGTTTTATAACCAATGTCTGTCTTCCTGTCATCGTCCTGTGAGTGTGGCATGAAAGAAAACAACAACTTAAAACAGACTTCTGCTTGATCTTGAACATTTGCTGGTCTAAGACATGCCAGATCCCCCAAATTCTGTATTTAAAAGTGGATCTGTACTAATTTTCGCATCTGTTATTTCTGAGTCTCTTGAAATAGTATGATAAATAAAAATGAAATATATGTGACCTTAAAGTTACAGGAGCACTTTGTTTTTACTGATTTCTTTCATCTATTTTTTTCCAGATTAAATATACCTAAAGGTACTTTAATTCCACTGACTAAACAAGACCAAATGAAACTTGACAGTATCCTGAAGAGACCTTATATTACTTGCCAACCATTTTGGAGAAAAGAAGTATGTTTCTTTTTAAAATTCAAATGTATGTTTTATTGCCTTTTACTTTAGCAGTGGCTATTTACATAATATTTTGGAACTATCCTTCTTGAATTTTTTTTTTTTGCGGTATGTGGGCCTCTCACTGCTGTGGCCTCTCCCGTTGTGGAGCACAGGCTCCGGACGCGCAGGCCCAGCGGCCATGGCTCACGGGCCCAGTGGCTCCACGGCATGTGGGATCCTCTCGGACCGGGGCACGAACCCGTGTCCCCTGCATCGGCAGGCGGACTCCCAACCACTGTGCCACCAGGGAGGCCCCTTCTTGAATTTTTATATAACCAACAACTAACGTGTGTGTTGTTCAGCAGTAAATGGTTGTAGAAACATTGAATTGTGAATGCTAATAGATAAGATCAGCTGGGTGGAGCTGATCTAGTTTATCCTCATCATAGTTATATACCCATTGTCTATGGCTATATCATAGTTCATGGGGGAAAAAAGGAGAGAAGGAAATTATAAAGATCCCAGACCATTCCTAATTATTGAAGGAATCCATACTAATATTTTTAGCTGTAGCAGCTCCAGAATACTCCGGCTGACCTAAAGGTTATTGCCGATGGCTTTGGAGGATAAAACAAATCTAGATTTACTAGTTTGAGTTGACAGAACTGTAGCAAAGGACTCTGGTATGATTATATTTTCCTTTTATTGACAGATGGAAATAATGGCAGACTCTAAAATGAAGGCAGAAATTCAAGCTTTGACCTTCCTATCATCAGATTATCTTTCCAGAGTGTACTTACCCAACAAATTAAAATTTGGAGGATGGATATAAAAAATATATCAGAATATATCTTGTGATTGCAAGAGGCTTTTCATTAGTTTTGTTTTCAGCAGTGGATGCTGTTGTGGAAAGAACATATGGTCTTAATAAAATAATTTCCATCAATTGTATTTTTTGTCAAAAAAATGCTGCACTCTAATTTTCTTCAGAAGGCTTTATTTTATCCTTCTCTGTAGAGACTAATTTCTATCCTGTGTTCTAAAGTAAATCATAAATGAATGTATGTTATTTTGACTTTTAAATTTTGTTTGAAAAAAATGCTTACACATGTCATCAAAGTCTGCAGAAATATTTTATTTACTTTCTACAATACAAGTAATGTTGAGGCATGGAGTATCTTATTAGTAACAAAAATAATAATAACCTAACTTTGAGAGGTTGCAAATGAATGATAGTGTCCAGCAGTTTCTTCTTAGTTATATTTTCCTTTGTCTTCATAGTATAAGGGTCATACCTCATTCATTTACTGTGAAATTAGTAATGTTTATTATGAATAAATATTTGGATTGATGTAGTCTTCAGTGCTTTGTTTTGATTTTGAGCATACTTTTTTTTTTTCATAATATACTTATTTGAAAAATTTCCCCAGGGTTGTATCAGTTCTCATCCAAATTCAAGTCACCTGAATTCTTCTCTAGTCTAGGTTTAGAGAACAAAGAACTTGTTTTAAGATTAACAGAAACCTCAAGTTTTAATAAGGCCTTTCTATAACAGTAAAGATATGATCTTTTCCTCTCATAAACTTATCTTAATTTTTCCAGAGATAAGTTTTATGATTTTATTCTGTACTTTCAATAAAGTTTTAACTGCACTGGAAAGTTTATTGTAATTGTAAGCAAGATTATGTATTTATAGGAGAAGTAAAGAAACGTTGGGTTAGTTTTTTATTGAGATAAATATTAATAATAATAATAATAGATATTTCTGAGAACTTGTATATGCCAATCACTGCTTACACGTTATCTTACTTAATTCTTCTGAGAAGAGCCTTGTCAGGTCAGTAGTTACACTTATAGTTTACAGGTGAGAACACTGAGGATGTTGCTTGTCCAAAGCCACACAGCCAGATGTAGTGGAATGGGGACAGTAACACTATCTACCTCAAGAGCAGGGCCGGGTGCCGAATATTTGGGGTCCAGTGCAAAAGGTAAGCGTAGGGTCCCTTGTTCAAGAGTTATTAAGAATTTCAAGATGACAGCAGCCGAGAATTAAACCGAGCATGGGGTCCTTCTCAGCCTGGTGCCCAGTGTGACTGCACAGGTAGCACAGCCATGAAGCCAGCCCTGATCAAGAGGTAAATAAGGTCAAATATAATAATGAAAGAAATACTTGTATAGCACTTATTATGTGCCAGGTATTTTTCTAGGTGCTTTAGAACATTAATTTCATTTTCACAGAAACCCTATGCGCTAGGTACCTTTCTTATCATCCCCATTTTACAGATGAAGAAACAAACATGCAGAGAGGTTAAGTAACTTTCCCAAGGTCACATAACTAACAAGCAGTGGAGCTGGGACCTAATCCCAGAGACTCCGACTCCAGAGTTCATGCTGTAATCGTGATACTGGTACATGTAAAGTACTTCACGTTTGGCCGGGCAGGCACACCACTCAGGAAGGGTCTACAATTTCTATTGTTGGCGACGTGTCAAATCAAGGCTCCCTGATACCAAGCCTGTGATGTCAAGCTTGTTATGTTATATTCTCTAGTCACATCAGAACCAGGTATTTCATTCTGAGAACATTTTGGTAACTGTTAATTTGACTTACTTGTGAGACTATTGAAAATTCTAAAAACATTTTATAAATCTCAAGTTTTTCTTTGAATTTATGCCATACTCCCTCCCTTAACAGCTAATAATCATTGAATTTTGACAAGTTTTGTAAAGGAGAAAAATACTAACTTAGAAATATATGGTTAAGCCACAAAATGTCTGGATTAGGATATACTGTCAAAATGGGAAGGAATAAAAAAATCTATAATAGTTATGAAAATTTGAAAATAAATTTGAAGAAGGCTTGCAGATACATTCAGTTTGGATAATTAAATTCATTTCAAGTTTATATTTGGAAATTTACTTAAAATAATTTTCATTTATTTGGGAAATGAAAATGGGAGGAGAGCAAAATGCACTGAGTTTGGCTTTCCTCCCTGTCTTTATCAGATGCAGCTGAAAAGTTAATGTTAGTAGCTATTTGGGACCCAGCTAGAATTCTCATTCTTAAGATTTGTTTCTAAAGAGTATTACTGTAAAATAGGCAGCTGTTTAAAATGGAAACTGACAACAGACATCCCCTCTATCATGTGTATTTATTATTTATTTGTTTATTTTTTATAGCTCACTTATTAGATTCAACACATAAAATAGTCAACTATAAAAGTTTCTAAATTCTTAATCTTATTTTCTGAATTTATCATGGACAGCTAACAATTTGAGGACTACACTGACTCCATTAGCTACACTTGGAGCAGCTCTATGCTATGTCACTTTTTTTTTTTTTTGCGGTACGTGGGCCTCTCACTGCTGTGGCCTCTCCCACTGCGGAGCACAGGCTCAGGAAGCGCAGGCTCAGCGGCCATGGCTCACAGAGCATGTGGGATCCTCCCGGACCAGGGCACGAACCCGTGCCCCCTGCATCGGCAGGCGGACTCTCAACCACTGCGCCACCAGGGAAGCCCTATGTCACATTTTGAGCCATTTCTTGAATGAGCTTTCTAAGAAGTCTCTCATAATGAGTTTTAACCTATATAGATCTCTCCCTTCCTCTGAATCTCTTTCTTTCTTTCGGCTACATTGGGTCTTCATTGCTGCGCACGGGCTTTCTCTAGTTGCAACAATCGGGGGCTACTCTTTGTTTCGGTGCTCGGGCTTCTCACTGCGGTGGCTTCTCTTGTTGAGGAGCATGGGCTCTAGGCGCGCGGGCTCAGTAGTTGTGGCTTGTGGGCTTAGTTGCTCTGTGGCACGTGGGATCTTCCTGGACCAGGGCTCGAACCTGTGTCCCCTGCATTGGCAGGCGGATTCTTAACCACTGCGCCACCAGGGAAGTCCCTGAATCTCTTTAGCATCTGCTAGTGTTGGAGGGTCTCCTGCAGAGGCGGTGGGTGGCTGTGTCTCACCGTGAGGACAAGGACACTGGCAGCAGAAGTTCTGGGAAGTACTCCTTGGCGTGAGCCCTCCCAGAGTCCGCCATTAGCCCCACCAAAGAGCCCGGGTAGGCTCCAGTCTCTACCATCTGTATTTATTTTTAATATTTCCATAATTTTAATCAAGAAAGAACATTTGGATTGGAGTCTGTTTATAATTAAAGTGAATAAAAACTGGTGCAACGAAAAGATGTTCAGAGAATCTTGGTTTTTTCCTTAAGGGCTCATAACCATCCTCGTAAAATAAAAGCTCTCGTAATATCTCCAGGTTTCTGGGAAATTTAACCGTCATTATTGATGATGCTAATTGATTTCAGAAGTCATGATTTCATGAAAAAAGAAACCCATATTGCACTTTCTACAAAATAGGCAAAAAACACTCCAGGATTTCTATCTATAACTTCCCTTAATGAATGTCTCAGTTGAACTGTTTGATGTAGATAACCTGTTCAGTGGTGCTGAAAAGAATAGATGCTGTCAAAGCTAAGCCACAAGTACATGTATACTAAACAGTATTTTCAACAGGATGTTTTTGTAGTAAACTACTGAGAAACATTACATTTGTTTGGACTTCAGTTCACCATTTAAAGGTTATGTGTCCCAAGAAAATCCTGTAAAAACAAGCCAAGGTCTCCCTCTGCTGGCAGAAGCTCTATGTTCTCTCAAATCCTTCCACTGTTTTGGATGGACATTTATTTAAAATATATTCATCCCAAGAGGGAGGGGATATGGGGACATGTGTATGCATATGGCTGATTCACTTTGTTGTACAACAGAAACTAACACAGTATTGTAAAGCAATTATACTCCAAAAAACATCTATTAAAAATATATATATATATATTTTCAAGTCCTTGTTTTCAGGAATGGGGTGGAAGAGTCTGGGACACAACAAGAGGTTGGGGAAACCATGAGGATTTCTGTGTGAGACTGAGCACTTCTAGACAGGAGCCCATTTTGTATTATCATCTTTGGATGCCCCCAATTCTTTGTAAAGCTACACTTAATGTGTGCTTCGTTGCAACCAAGCTATTTACAAAACCTTAAGACAACATATTAGGACTTTTTAATTAAAGTAACAGAATTAAAGATCACTTCAAATGAAAAGGAACTGATACTAAAATTACAAACATTCAGTTTCTATTTACCTAGAAATGGAATATAAACTGTGTACTTGTTCATAAATACTCCCTTGTGTAAAAAACTGCAGAAGGGTATACTAATGTGAATAATAGCCATGACCAAAATTTAATTTTACTCATTTTAAAAAATTTTCACCTAGACTTTTGGCTTAATAATCATACCCATGGATACAGATTGTTTTGATCCTCTTTTTTGTTTCTGAGGGAAAAAGTGAGGTGAAGCCACAGACTGCCATCTCTAAAGTCATATTTTGAGGGGCAGACTGCTTGCATCCCAATTGCACTTCTACTCACTGCCTTTGTAGCTGGGAGAAGTTACAACCTGGCCTTCATTTCATCAACTGTAAAATGGGGATAATAGTGATAATACCTAACCTATAGTGTCATTGTGAGAACAAGTGTGGGTTTGAAATAACACTCTTTAGAAAGAGTCAAGGAGTGTTACTGTTATATTTGGGTACACATGCTGCTACCATTGTTCCACTGATGGTATATGCAAAACCAGCTTGTCGATTACATACCCCTAAACAACAGAAAGATTTTTTTTAAGCATGCTGAATAACCAGTATTGTACATAACAGAGGCTTCTGGAAGATTCCTTGGGCATGGAAAATATAATTCGACAAATATTAAACACCAAAATATGTAAGACTGTGCTTGGTGCTATATACATGGGCTTAAGACACAAAGTTTAAAATCTAGGAAGCTAGACAAGGCAAATACACCCACACTCTTATGAGACAGAATATGATAAGCACTGAGAGAGCTTTGAGAGGGCTTTGAGAGTTGAGAGATGCTGTGAGATGATCCATTTGGTAAAGAAATTACAGGAGATGGAGTATCCAGTGCTTAAAGGAGCTATTACTATTATCATCATTATTTAGACGAGAGGTTCTGAACCTTGCCTGCATTTTAGAATCACTCGGAGAGCTTTTAAAAAATATTAATTCCCTCGTTCCACCCCAGAACAACTAAATCAGAATCTCTGAGGGTGAGGAATCAGAGTTTTTTTTAAAGTTTCCCCAGATGATTCTAAACACCTCATCTAGATCCTCGGTGCTCAACTGCGGTCCGTGGCCTGGCAACCTCAGCAGGGAGTTTGCTAGAAATGTGGGTTCTCAGGCCCACACTGGACCTTCTGAAACTGCATTTTGTAACAAGGTCCCGCGGATCCTCAGGCTCCTTGAAGATGTCAAGGCTTTTGGTACGCAACCCACGGTGAGTAGTAAAGGAGAAGGGTCAGTGTATGTACCACAACCTCAGGAGATCCCTTCCTGTTTTTCCTTCAGACATTCTTAAAGGGGGAAAAAGCAACCAGCTGAAATATTCGGAGTTGGCAAGTGTGCGTCATAACAGCCCCTTAATATTCCTATGGAACCTTACACTTAGTAAAAGGCCTTCATTGTGTTACTTTTACTTGAACCTAATTAAGAATAGCCCTGGAAGTTAGGCATTATTATCCCCATTTCACAGCTGGAAACTGAAGTCCAAAGAGACCAGATGGCTCAAGATACCCCAGTCGCAAATAGGGAGGCCAGGGCAGGAAACCAGGTAGCGTCCCATCAGCTTCTCGAAGGATGGCCTTAAGAACTGGCGGCAATCGTAATTTTGCTAGACTCGTCATTCACAAGAGAAAATTGTTAACTAACCTTCACCAGCCGGGGCGGCGGATTTATCAGAGCAGTTGCTCCACAGCTGCGTCGGCTACGCCAACTTTCGACCAATCCGCAAACTGCTGGCACAAGGACTTCTTCTTGGCGTCAATAGTGCTTCTGCGCATGTGCGATTCCCTTAAGGGAGGAGGAGCCTTTTCCTTCCTTTCCCTGCCTTCCGGACAACACAGGAAGTAGCTCGGAGACGCATGCGCAATGTCTCCGCCGTAATTAGGGCGGTTTCCTCGACCGGCGTGAGAAGACCTCAGGCTCCCGGGATTCCTGTTCGTGCCACCTCGCTAACCGCCTCCTCCGCGCCCGAGCGGGGCCGCAGGTTCCCGAGCTCTTTCCGCTCCCCGCCGCCGGCTTCTCTCCGCGGCGCGACTCTCAGGTAGGCCTCGTGCCTCTTCCCCGCGTTCCCCGCCGCCATGGCGCCGCAGAGGCCTGGTCCTCCCGGGCGAGTGCGGCCCGCCGCGAGGTGCTGGGGCACGAGCAGGACTGTTGGCGAACTCCATTAGTGGCCCCTGGGAGGGACGTCAGAGCTGCAGGGGGCCTTACGGGTCACCTCCGGTCTAACCCCCTCGTTTTTCTCGTGGGGAAACCGAGGCACCGGGAAGGGTCACAGAGTGGATGGCAGCCTCTGTTGCTTCTACCCTTCCTCGTCACACGTCTGGCTTCTCATCAGACACAAGCCGCCACCTCGTTGACCTTCCCGGACCGTTCTTCTGCGGAAGGCCATCCCCCTTTAGTCTCCCCCATGGTAACCGGTTTCATCTCCTTTGTTGCATTTATCCCTCTCTGAAACTGGTTCTTTGTTTCTGTTCCCTCCGCCAAGTAGTCCAGTATCCACGTGCACACACGGTGCCCTGGCAAGTATCTGTGAAGTGCCAGGCGCTGTGCTGAGGGCCAGGTGTGTTTTAGGGGAGCGTCCAGGTTGCTCTTTGCCGTGGTGGAGCTGGCGCTCTCCTGGGGAGGCGACTGACTGCCAACAAGTTCCAGATGGGGACAGGTGCCGTGAAGAAGACGGAGATGCGATGGCGGCTCCAATGTGTTACATTAGGAAGGCAGGGAAGCCTCTGGGAGGGGCCTTCCTTTAAGAAGATGCTTTTAACAGCTTTACTGAATGTCACTTACAATAATCCGTTTAAAGTGTACATTTGGATGATTTGGGGAAGTTTAATAGAGTCGTGTAAACATCATCACCCTCAAAAGTTCGCAGGAGGCCCCTGTTGAAGTGGGACCTGAAGATTCCAACTGAGACAGCTGGGGGTTTGGGGGAGGGCGGATCCCCCCCAGGCTGGAGGAACAGCTGGTAGGAATGCTCCAGGGCTGGGAGGAGCTTGCTTTGTTCACGGGCAGCGAGGAAGCCATCAGAGTCGGGGTGCAACAAGGAGGGAAGGAGCGCGCGCTTCGGTAGGCTGGAGACGTAAGCTTGTCTTCCGAACTTCTAGAGGGTTCTCGGTGTCCTGCACAACATGTGGCCCACGTAGGCTGCGTAATGCTCGATGGCCCTTGTTCTTCTCCCTTAGTTCGTCCCTAATGGCAGAAATGCTCTCTCCCAACTTGATGGTTGAAGAGAGGAAGGGACAGGCGTTTCAGGCACTGTGTGTACAACCTCACTTGGTTTTCGTAACTCTGTGAAGTGGATTTCAGGGTCTGTTTTTACAGATGAGAGAATGAAGGCTAAATAATGTGCCCAAATCATATATGGAGTTCCTGGACTTGACTGCAGAAGCCCTTCATTCCTTTGTGTGCTTGTGCAGTTACCTGGAGTTTCAAATACGTCTCAAACGTTTGAGGCAGAGGCGGTCAGCAAGCACCACGGCCTCGCACAGGTTGCTTTCTGAGATACTAATGCTTTCATAGACCTAGTAGGTCTACACTTGATTACTTTTCATAAAGCTCGGGAAATTCAAATACCTCCCCAGAATTCCTCACAGTTTTCCCATTCTATGTTGTCTTCTTAAGAGATGCTCCTGTTGTTATCTCCTGTCACATGAGCTGTATGTTACTGGGTTAGTCACTTTTGTCACTCAGCTGCTAGCCTCCTTTGGGAGAGGTTGCTGATATGGTAGGCTTCTGCGTGTAAAAATTTACTAACCAATGACAGAATCGAAAATGTGGCATCAATGTGTGTGAGGCATCAGAGTTATAATACATAGACTTTTCCCTTGGAAGGAAAAAAGGAGAGTTGTTTATGACCCACTATGCAGTAGAGGCTGTGCTTTCCATACAGATAATCTGATTTGATCCTCAGAACAACCCTGGAGAAGGTGTTAATATTCTCTATGTTTGCAGAATAGGGAAAATGAGGCTTGCTGAGATTAGGGTCCCAGCTCTGGTGAGTGGCAGAGGCATGGTTCTAACCCAGGTGGGCCTACTAGACTATGGTGCCCAGGAGAAGACTCAAAGTGGGGAGATTCTTGCTGGGCAAGTGTCCAAAACATAATGCCAAACCTTTTGCTACTTAAGCAGACCAAAATGGATTACTTTTTTTTTATTTTTATTTTTTTGCCGTACGCGGGCCTCTCATTGTCGTGGCCTCTCCCGTTGTGGAGCACAGGCTCCGGACGCGCAGGCTCAGCGGCCACGGCTCACGGGCCCAGCTGCTCCATGGCACGTGGGATCTTCCCGGACCGGGGCACGAACCCGTGTCCGCTGCATCAGCAGGCGGACTCTCAACCACTGCGCCACCAGGGAAGCCCTGGATTACTTTCTTTAAACTCCTACGATCGCTGCCAGGGTTGGTTGCTTTTCTAAGTAACTTCATGCAGAGATATTGACCTAATCCAGAGTGCAGAAATTAGTACAAAGACAGTGAACTGTCACTAAGTGGGAAGCTGGAAGAATGGGGCCTTCTGCTGGTTTCCAGTTGTGTTCCTGGTGCTCAGCAGCGTGTCTCTAACTGTGTAAAAAGAAATGAGCGAATTTATATTTTACCTGGTGACTGAAAAATACTCTGCTGTGATGTGTCAATATTGGTGAATTAATTGTGACAAAGTTAAGAAGGAAACTGAATGTGGGGTGTATGGGAACTCTTCTTTTTTTTAAAAAAATTTTATTTATTTATTTTTGGCTGCATTGGGTCTTTGTTGCTTTGCGCGGGCTTTCTCAAGTTGTGGCAAGCGGGGGCTACTCTGTTGCAGTGTGCGGGCTTCTCATTGTGGTGGCTTCTCTTGTTGCGGAGCACAGACTCTAGGCACGAGGGCTCAGCAGTTGTGGCTCGTGGGCTCTAGAGCGCAGGCTCAGTAGTTGTGGCGCACGGGCTTAGTCACTCCGCAGCATGTGGGATCTTCCCGGACCAGGGGTCGAACCCGTGTCCCCTGCGTTGGCAGGCGGCTTCTTAACCACTGAGCCACTGGGGAAGCCCAGGGAACTCTTCTGTCTTAAGAATTTTCCATTAAAAACTATTCTAAAATAGAAAGTTTATTTTTAAAAAGCACTCTGCTTATCGCATATTTAGATCTCTTCAGAAGAGAGAAGCCTGACATCAAGCCGTTTATTTATTTACGCTCTATTTCCCTTCCATAACTTAATTATCTTTATCTTGCCTCTCAGTGCTGTTTATTACTTAAGAGAGGACCTGTCCTTAACTTTTCCCATTATTTTTTAGGGCCAAGATGAGCCTGTTTGGAGCAGCCTCCGGGTTTGGCACTGGGGGAGCCAGCATGTTTGGCAGCGCCGCCGCAGATAATCACAACCCTATGAAGGTACCGCCTAAGGTTTCGTGGGTTTGTAGAGACACTGCAGGGGGCCCACGCTGTGACAGCGCGAGAAACCCAGATGGCTTGGGAGCCTCCTTTGGGGGTGAAAACTCTGAAATTTTGTCCAGGCTGCTTTCTCAGATACTGGAAAAGAGAAACTGTGTGTCCCCTGGACGATTGTCCTATTCCCCCTGACATTCCTGATCACTGGAATCACTCGAGATGCCTGTTAAAATTGCACGTTCCTAGGGCCCAGCCCACAACTGTTGACTCAGAATTTCTGTGGCGGCGGGAGGCAGGTGATGCTGTGATTGAGCACGTCGGGGCAAGAGTGACCGGGTGGGCCATCGTCTGGGAAACATGGTAGTGGGCCTGCCTTGGAGAGTGCTGCTTGTGATCCAGCAGCACCAGTGCTTTCACTGGCTTAGTTACACTCCCCCTTTTTATCAAAGTAAGAAAGGTCTAATTCACTTAGCTCTTGACACAAGGGAAGGCCACCATGAGGTGCTAGTGAGAAAGAAGGCAGTTTTGAATTGAATTGTGACGATGTATACGTTTTAACACGGACTTTTTCCACCCCAGGATATTGAAGTAACATCCTCTCCTGATGATAGCATTGGTTGTCTATCTTTTAGCCCGCCAGCCTTGCCGGGGAACTTCCTTATTGCAGGGTCGTGGGCTAACGATGTAAGTGCTCCTTAAATGTTTGCGTGTTCTCTCTGGCATATCTCTTTGTATCGGCACAGTTAGTGTTAGCTATTTTTTTTTTTTTTTTTTTTTTTGCTCCAAGTGAGTGAAGCAGAGAGTTCAGGCTTACTCATGGCTTTTTTTTAAGCACCGAGTTTAGAGTGTGAACCCGTCTGAATGGCAGGCATCCCTTCTTGTGCCGATTTTTGTTAAGAAAGCAGGATCATATGCGTCATTCAAAAATTCCTACTGTAGTTCAGTATCTTGAAGTATATTCCCAGGTCTGTAGTATTCATTGAAAATAAAAGTTGTCCATGACGGTATGTACAAATTTCCCTTCTAGGCATCCTGCAAATGTTCTTCAGGCATATGTTAAAGTTTTTTCACCTTTAGATATATAGCATAAATCCTGCACAGACACTATACTTACCAAAAAGAAATCATAGCATATGAAAAGAAAGATAAAAACTCTGGTAGAAAAATAGGCGAAGGGTGTTTAGAGGCACTTCACAAAGGAGTGCAAGTGGCCTGATGGAGTAATCTTGAAACATTCAACCGCACTCCTAATCGGATAAACACATAGTGGCTTTGCCACTCTCTTAGATATGGGACCTGGGCCAGTTATCTTCGTTAAGCCTCGTGTCCTGTTTCATGAGATGGAGATGACAGTAAGTTCACAGAGCTTTAGCTGTTGTAGAGATTAATTCAGATAACGCATGTAAAGTACATCATGGGAAATCTTCAAGTCCCGAAATAGTTGAGACACAGGTTACAGACTTAAGGATTTCAGATAAATATCCTCCAGAAGAGCTGTACCAATTTGCACATCTGCTAGTAGTACAAGTCTCAGCTTACCCGTGCTGGCGCCAAGTATTATTCATTTTATGTTTGTTCATTTGATCGGAAAAAAGTGTCTATAATGTAAATTTATGTTTATCTGATTATGGCTTGGAGCAAAGGGCTTAAAATGCATATAATGTATCATTAATTGGCTGTTTGTGTTAATTTGTTTTATTATTATAGGTTCGATGCTGGGAAGTTCAAGACAGTGGACAGACTATTCCAAAAGCCCAACAGATGCACACTGGGCCTGTGCTAGATGTCTGCTGGAGTGATGTAAGTTTCATTCAGTTTTTTCATGTTTTCAGAGTGTATATAAATGTATATATGTTTTTATATAACCTGAAACACAAATAGCAAGTATGTATACACATTGTAGAAGTGCTGTTTCTGAATTTAAATACAGTAATTTATTGATACTCATAATGTAGTCAGTTAACTTTAGTCATGTTAACTTTAATCTCTCTGAAAGCTTTTCTTGCATTAAAAAATCCATTAATTTATTGACATATTTCCTTGAGCAAGGGACTAGACGATTTTTTAAAGCCTCTCCTACCTCTGCATGTGCCATGAGCTTATGTTGTTTTTAAAATTAGAAATTACTGTCCCAGAAAATAAGTCCTAGGGAAAGAATCAATCCTTTTCCATTATTAAACTTCTGAAATAGTTCGTGTTTTTGGAAGTCTTTTTCCTCCCAAATCCTGAACGTCAGCAATGTAAGTAAGTGTGTTCAAGTTTATTCAGCTCTGAGCTCTTCTTTATTTTTCTTTTTGGGGGAGTGGGTGGGTGATTGGGGAGTTTAATGAAGGTACCATTTACAAGGAAACCAGCAGGGATGGTGAAGTCACACAGCAGGAGCTGCAGCTGTGGAGGACCCACCCCTCCCTAAAGGAGGAGCCCAGGATTGACGTCCCAGCCTTTCTCTCCTCCCTTCTGCTGATGGCGGAACCCTGCAGAAGTGAGAAAACAAAGGGGCCTGACTGAGAGTCTGGGGCAGCTGTGCTGAGGAAGCTAAGCCTCAGGGTCCTTCCTCAGGCTCATGCAAATTTTTTTATTAGATGGGATTTGCAAACAGTAAAATTGAACCTTTCTAGTGTATGATTCTGTGAGTTTTGAGAAATGCATAGAGTTGTGGTCAAAATATAGAAGAGATCCATCAGCCCAAGGATATCCTCCTGCCCTTTGTAGTCAAATCCTCCTCAGCCCCCAGTCCCTGGAAACCACTGATATGTTTTCTGTCCCTGTGGTTCTGCCTTTACTAGAATGTCATAAACAGAAGCCCTTTGAATTGGGCTGTTTTGAGCACATGCATTTGAGGTCCATCCACGTTGTTGTATCTGGCAGTAGTTTGTCTTCCTTATTGCTGAGTGGTAATCCACGGTATGGATGTATCACTCTTTGTTCACCATCCACCAGCTGAAGGGCTTTTGGGTTGTTTCCCATTTTGGGTCATTACGAATAATGCTGCTATAAACATTTGTATATTGGATTTTCTGTGAATATAAGTTTTCATTCCTCTTGCATTAATATCTAATAGTGGGCTTGCTGGGTCATATGTAATTAATATATGTTTACCTTTATGAGAAATATCAAACTACTCACACCATACATTTATGTGATCTTACTTAGCTTTCAAATAGGAAATGATTCTACTATTTATAAACATTTTGAGACGGTTAAGGAGCCAGAGTTGCTCCCATTTTAATCATTAGCTCTGACAGCCTTCTCTAAAGCATTTTTGTTACCTGTAAAATGTATTTCTGACATGTCTGATTGGGTTATTATGAGACTAATACTAGTTTTAATTTACCTGTAGAAAAATAGCAACTTGAATGGATTTTAAATATTTCTAATTTATTTTGCCTGTCTTTCTTTACTGATCAGTTAACAGATCAGAATTGTAAGTTTCTTATCAAGTATGGTAAGAAATAGAATTAACTGACACCGGAATTCTGTTGCTGGGATGGTACTGAGCAGGCTGTTGGCTTTTACAAAGACGTGTACCGCCTATTTCCTTTCTCCATCACCGTTAGAGTTGTGCGCCATCTAGTGGAGGCATCGAGACATAGACATGAAGAGTTCCAGTTCAGTGAGCTGAGTTCTGAGAGAGGCAGGATGCACTGTGCTGGGGAGACAGAACCCAGAAGGCAGCTATAAAGTTTGGGAAGGGGGCTGTGAATGCTCCACAGAAGAGGCAAGAATTGAGCTGAATCTTAAAAGTAAACCACCTGCTTATATAGCTTTAGAGCATTGTCTCATCCATTCCAGGCCTGGGTTCAAATTTCGGCTGTATCTCCACTTTTTGACTTTGCCAAGTTATTTAATCTCTGTGAGTATGTTTTTTCACTTGTAAGATGACGATAATAATAGTTTTACAACAGGTAATAACATTATTTAGTTCAAATAATTCTCTGGCACCTATCGTATGCTAAGCTCTTGGGATACAGTGGAAGTCAAAGTAGGCGAGGTAGGCAAATCCTGTGCTTATGGAACTCATGATCTCTTAAGACAGACATAGAGAAACAGAAGGATTTCAGGTAGTGGAAATCAGTGACAGCTAGATTCAGCCACGTAAAGACTAGCGGGGCACCTGTGGGAAGTGGTTTAGAGACTTGTTTGAGGGAATATAGGGGGTGAAAGGCTGAGCCCAGACTTGGACCTTCCTGGCTCCAGAGCCCGTGCACTTAACAGCCTCCCTCACAGGGGCTTACAGGAATAGGGGCTAGCCTGGGAGAGGAAGGCAGGTGTGGAAAGGCACAGAAGCACAGAAGAGCCACAGTTAACGCTTGAGGCATAAAAGCCAAAACTTGGTGAGGGTGATTCTCTGGCAGTCTGAGGACGGTCAGTCTGGCCACAGCAGGTGGACCTGAGAGGAGCTGAGTCGAGAGCACTTGGGAACCTCGTTTCTGTGCCCCAGCCGTTAGATAGACTGGCCTCTGTCTCAGTATGTCCACTGGGGCCTGGCATCCTGCAGCTGGTAGGATTGGCATTTTATGAGATTAAGGGGCCAGTGTTTCACTCAGCCTCGGGGCATCCCTCTCCATACATTATCATCTTTCCAAGGATTTGTGGAGTTGCCCTCATAGCTTCATTAATAGAGAAGAAGGTTTTCTCTCTTCTTTCACATGGGGAACTGGTGACTTCAAATGGGAAGTTTTTGCTAGGGGAAGATAGTGGTAAATCTTTGAGCTGTGGAACCAGAAGTGAAGTACTGTAGGGCAGGGGTCAGCAAATTGTGGCCCATGGGCCAGATCTGACCCATTACCAATTTTTGTGAATAAACTTTTCTTGAAACACAGCCACATCATTCATTTACATAATGTGTATGGCTGCTTTCAAGCTACAACAGCAGAGTTAAGGAGTTGCAACAGAGACCTTTTGACTCGCAGAGACTAAAATATTTACTATATGGCCCTTTAAGAAAAAAAATTTTTTGACAGCTGGTCTAGAATTTTCAACTCAGTACTTTTTGTTTTTAAATTACCTTGTGCTTCATGTTGACTAACCTACTTTATGAGTTCTGTATGTGAGTATTTTAAAACCACTATACAGTGACTGCCAATTTTTTAAGCTGTTCTATAGTTTACATTGGACCAGTGACTATCATAAATTAGTGTAGTTTTATTGCATGCACTTTCGAATGCTATGAGATACTGAGCTGAAAAATAATCATGATTGTACATGTGGTACAGAGCGGGAATTGGGGGGTAGAAAGAGATACAGTAAATGTGGCAAAGTGTTTACAGTTGGTGAATCTAGGTGATAGGTTTATGAGGATTCATTGTATTATTCTTGCAACTTTTGTGAAGGCTTGAAATTGATGAAAATAAGAAAAAAATTTTGAAGTGGCTCCTGGTAGGTAATACACATCGATACAGGATGTACAAAGGCTGTTCTTGGAGGACATGCCAGTGGCTATGGCTGCCTCTGAGTGGCGAGCTGGGGTCAGGAGAGACTTCATTTTCACTCTGTAATTCTAAATGCTGTTCAAGTTTTTTTAACCTTTTTACATATTATCTCTCAGAAAAAATTAACAATTAAAAAGAGCAGAAAATGTGTTTTGTATATGATACTGTAGCTTGCAATACTCTGGCCCCCAAATAATTGGAAAAATTAAAATTGCAAAATAAAACCTGCCTCGGTATGTTCAGTCTGATACCTAGATGTTCATATAGATGTTTTATTTTTCTTAGAATGTCAGATTTTTTTTCTATTTTATTTTAGGATGGGAGCAAAGTATTTACGGCGTCATGTGATAAAACTGCCAAAATGTGGGACCTCAACAGTAACCAGGCGATACAGATAGCACAGGTAGTAAAAGCTTACCCTGTGCAGGAAGGCTGGGCAAGGCTGGTGCCCAGGGTTGCGATGATCCCTTAATTACAATAATTCTCTATTATAGGAAAGATGCAGTTTGACCATTCCAAATCACTTAGATTTAAATATACCAGAAACCTCTGTAGCACAAAAATGACACCAATCTTGTACACATTCTCGTTTTAACTAGTGTTTCATAAATTGTTCTGTCATGGGTCTTCCGTAGTGTGTGGATGGGGAGGGCATAATAAGGAGCTAGTGACATTAAAACCTGTAAATGGTACAGCTCATCCTCAGCATTCTGACACCTGTGTGCGGCTTGCCTTGTACCAACTGCATTTGGTCACACATTCATTCGACAAGTCTGTATTGAATGAATGCCTGTGATACTCCAGGCACCGTCCTTAGGAGTAGAGATAGAGCAGTGAGTAAGAGGGACCCTTCCACATGCCAGGAGCTTTTACAGTCTGCTCGGGACAGCAGGCAGGTTCTGTGAGAAGACTGCTAAGAAAAGCAGAAATGAGGAAGATGAGAGAACCTGGAACCAGAGGGTCTGGCCTGGTGAGGAAGAGCCTCTTGACACAGACATTTTCAGGAAGGTGTTGCGTACCGTGAGACTGCAGTACTGTGTGCTAGAAGCATCCCCTCAGTCTCTTAATGCGTGTCATCTAAGTGATACAACTGTGGTGGCGTTCCCTATGAGTTATTCCTGAATATCTCCCCCTTTCACTCTCACATGCTAGTTAATTATGGTTAAAATCAAATTAAATTTTGTTAGAATGGAAGGTAGATACATGCTCTTGATGTTACGTTGAATGTTTTGGTCATGGGGAAGAGCTGAACTATCCTTTGGTTTCTGTTTGGTGTGACCTCAGTATTTAAGGTCCCTTCTCTTTGAATTTCCAGAACCACAGCTGTGTAGCATATTATTACATTCACCTTGGTGTATTTTGGTTTTATCTTGAAAGCACGATGCTCCTGTTAAAACTATACACTGGATCAAAGCACCAAACTACAGCTGTGTGATGACCGGGAGCTGGGATAAGACTTTGAAGGTATAATATACTGTTGAGGGGCTGCGTGGCCTGACCAAGATTGGCCTTTATTTTATTTTATTTTTTTAAAATTAATTAATTTTATTTTTGGCTGCATTGGGCCTTCGTTGCTGCACGGGGGCTACTCTTCGTTGCGGTACGTGGGCTTCTCATTGCGGTGGCTTCTTTTGTGGCGGACCACGGGCTTCAGTAGTCGTGGCACACGAGCTCAGTAGTTGTGGCTCGTGGGTCTGGCGCTCAGGCTCAGTAGTTGTGGTGCACGGGCTTAGTTGCTCCGTGGCATGTGGGATCTTCCTGGACCAGGGATTGAACCAGTGTCCGCTGCATTGGCAGGTGGATTCTTAACCACTGCGCCACCAGGGAAGCCCGACATTTATTCTTGCACTATTTGGACTTTAGCTCTGAATGGTCACTTACTGGGTTTTTGTGGGGGTTTTTTTTTTGTCTTTTAGTTTTGGGATACACGATCATCAAATCCTATGATGGTTTTACAACTCCCTGAAAGGTGTTACTGTGCTGACATGGTAAGGAATTTTTAACTTAATGATAATTATTTCCTTTAAAAAAAAAAAGGCACTTCTTACCTTATTATATCTTACAATTAGCGGGTAATGTAAAAACCCTTCAAACTTTAGTAATAGATGTGGGATGTAGTTTGGATTGCCTCAGTCATCTTAAATCTGTAGATTTTTGTGCTGCATATGTTCCAGAATTACAGAAAACTAGATGTCGCATTTTTTTAGTCACTTGTATGAACATACGCAGATAGCCACATGCCATGCTGTCCCCAGAATGAAATGCACTGTGTGGCTGTAGGAAGACTGGCAGTAACTTTGTGGTGTGGTGCTAGAGCTTTGGTTACTGTCTCTGAGTGAGCGGGATAGAAAGTAAAGAACTTTCTCTGTTGGTTTAGCAATAAGTTGAAGTTTCATACCAACTGCCCCAGTAATTCCACTTTTAGGAATTTATCATGAGAAAAGTAAAGATGCAAATGTTTTTTGTTCTCTGTAATATAGTAAAACATGGGAAGTGACCCAGTGGGCCAACAAGACAGACATGGTTAAGTGAACCCTGTGGTGGGTTCATTTGAGGGAATGTTAGATACGTGGCCACTGCTAGTGTTCTCTGGAAAATGTGTGGGGCGGTGCTCACTAAATATGCTTTGAGTGAAGGATCAGCATTATACAGAAACATACATATACACACCTGTGTAATGTTCAGGAAAAAAGACGTGGGTTAACATACCATAACGCTAACAACAGTTATCATTTGATGGGGTGAGAGAGGTGATGTTCATTTCTTCTCTATTTCTCAGTACATTTTCTAAATGTATACTTTGTAGTTTTAAAAAATGAGTCTTTTAAAAAGATATGAATGTTCTACTTTCAAATACGATTTCTCTAGGTTACCTTGAAATGTGATAATATCATTGAACTGTTAAACTTGAAAAAAAATTCAGGCTTACTTTTTGCGACTCTAAAAAAAATTGATCTAATACTTCGGTATAAAAAAAGAGTACAGTCCACTTTAAGCATGTCTCTGCTTTCCTCTGTTTCCCAGATATATCCTATGGCTGTGGTGGCAACTGCAGAGAGGGGACTGATTGTCTATCAGTTAGAGAACCAACCTTCTGAGTTCAGGAGGATAGAATCTCCACTGAAGCATCAGGCGAGTCACGAGTCAAATCCAGAAGCTCATGTTTAGCACTTGTCGCAGGCAATCTGGCCATGTGGCCACATATGGAAATCGTTGTACTTTCTGACATTCAAAGGGGGTGAATTTAAACACAAATATTTAGTGAGTAAATACCATTTTCTGTAAACATCCCCCGGGTTCGCTGCATGTTGCTGAATGGGGGCACACCTCGGTGGATTGGTTCCATTGTGAATCCACAGCTTCCGTCTTTAGCTTGGTCTTCACCTGCCACGGATTCTGAGATCTCCTTCACTCTCTTCAGACCCCTGGACACTCCCTCCGAGAACATAGAAGCTGATGGTTGGGAACTTCCCCATCTTCCTCCTGCTGCATCTAGAACTCTGGCTACACCTGCATCTTCCCTGCCTTTTCCCAGCTGTTAGGTGAGCCTTCTCAGGGGCCTTAGGTTGTCAGCCACCTGCCTCTCTCCTGTATCTCATCTCCCCTCTTCTTGTACTTCATTGGCACTGAACCAGGCTCAAGTCCAATCCTAGGAAACAAGCTTCTTCTGACCCCCACATCCTCTGCCACCTCCGTCCCTTTTTCCCTTTGAAGTCAAGTAAGTGTCTTATGTGAGCTTTCTTGGTTCCCTTACGTCCCATTCATCTCTCACCCTCCTTTGAGACTTCTGCCCCCGTTACTCCGCTGAAACTGTTTCTGGCATGGCCACTGATGGCTTTCTAATCAGTAGCTCCAGTGGGTACTCATCAACCCTCATCTTCCCGTGGCAGCAGCATTCACTGCTGTTCTTATTACATATTCTTAAAACTCTCCTTGGTTTCTGTAATGCCAGCCTCTTACGTCCTGCCTCTCTGGTTGCTGCTTTGTCTTCCTTGCTGGTTCTTGCTGCATGTTGAGGTTCCCCAGGCATCTGCCCTTGGCCACTGCCTCCTCTGCATCTGCCGGCCGTTGCTGTTGCTTAGGTACGCCTTGTGGGCTGGAGACTTGGATCCCCAGCAGGCCTTGCCTCTGTGCTCCTGACAAGGACACCCCCAGTCTGCCAGCTCCTTTGCATCCTCCTCATGTCTCAGCCCCAGAGCATCCCGTGCCAAACCCAGGACCACTTTCTGCAGATCATGTCACCTCTTCTCAGGATCCTCCCTGCTCATTCTCCCCAGGCTGTATAGAGAGAGATACGTGTGTGTGTCTTATATATACGTGCGTGTAGATTTTACTCATCTTGTTTCTTTGACCAGAGCATAGACTCAGTGAGAGCAGGGATTTTGTGTTTGTTGCTGCCTCATTCCTGGCACCTGCAGCCAGGCCCGAATAGAAGGCTTCTGTGTTTGCTGAGTGAGCAGTCTTTACCTGCCCCTCCCCACCACCCCAGCCTGCTCTTCCCTGTGTGCTCTGCACCTCCGCCCCTTAGCTGTCTAAGCCAGAAATCAGGAGTCGTCCTTGATTCACTCTCCCTCCTCTCCTCCTCTCCCATCTCATCAACCACCAAGCTCACTTCTACCCTGCATGTGGTTTCAGATCTGTTCATTTCTCTCCTTCCCTGCGTCCACATTTAATGCACCTCTTCTTGATTGACAATAAGAATGTGGATCTGTGCTCCTTTGCCCCTGGAGGCTGGGCCGTGGGCTGTTTCTCTGGGATCTTCTGTGGAGTCCAGGAAACCCTCCTTTGGGCCCTCAAACTCAGCGTTGGATCGAGTGCAGTGTCTGCCTTTTGCGTAGCTTATTCACGGTTTAGAAAGTTCTGGCCGCGTCCACTGTATGCTTGACCCTTGGTCCCCCGTGCTCCACAGGCAGGCACTACTTCCCTTTTCCATTTGGGGACGCAGAGGCTCTGGAACGTTGGGTGACTTGCTGGAGGGCACTCACCTAGTCAGTGGTGGGCTGTGAATCAAAGTGACATGTTCTCCCAACCCACCAGGGGGCCAGCACCAGAAAAGGACCTGGTGGGGCTCTGAGGGCCGCGTGCCCCGCTGCAGTGACAGCAGGGCCTTTAGGGTGGCAGAGGGAGAACGGTGCCTGGATGGAAGCACTTGGTCCGAGGTTTATTCATAAAATCATGTGGCTGAGTAAAAGGAAAATAATGCTTACTGGAGGAATATCTTCTTTACCATATTTGAGAAATACTGTTTCTGGTTCTTTCAAAACCCGAAAATGGGGTAAAAGCTGTGTACAGTCACGTTAGTTATGGAATGTTACAGCTTACATTGTGATGATATACTTTTTCCCCCAACTGTAGCATCGATGTGTGGCTATTTTTAAAGACAAACAGAACAAGCCGACAGGTTTTGCCCTGGGAAGCATTGAGGGGAGAGTTGCCATTCACTACATCAACCCCCCAAATCCGTAAGTGAGGCCTGATTAGCTTGAAGATTTTCACTTGAGGCTTTTTTGTAAAAAGGAAAACTAAGTTGGGCCTTTGTGTTTCAGGGCCAAAGATAACTTCACCTTTAAATGTCATCGATCTAACGGAACCAACACTTCAGCTCCTCAGGACATTTACGCGGTACGTCTTTAGAAACGGTAACCCTGAGAATGTGTCTAGAAACTAGACTTGGAGGCGGGTAGCTGAGTCACTGTGGGGTCAGAAGAGGTCACTGTCATTGTGTGTGTTCGCGTGCAGAGGTGAATGGCTTACGTGAGAGCTTTCAGTTTTCTGTTTTTATGAACATATTGACCGTCTTCGTTCTCTCTGTTTCTGAATGCAGGCTTAGGAGTTTTGGGGAGCGACTTCCACCTGTATGAGTGCTGGTAGACAGTTGATACACTTAGCTAAAACCGAGAAATTGCTGTTTGCTGAAAAAGAAAAAGGCATTTTCCTGAGGTTCGCTCCTTGGTGTCACTAGTTTACATACTTATTAACCTCTGCTGACTCGTGTTTTGAACAAGAGACGAGATTCAGTCCTGGGCTGCCGATTGGTTCAGGAAGTGAGGCTAGTTTCTCCTGTCATCAGCGGGCCGCCAGCTCTACTGAACTGACGGTCTGTTCCATTTTGTGTCCTGACTGAACCAGGAAGTCTGCATTGGCGAGAACCTGATTTCTCCTCCCTCCTCTGCCTCTGCTTCTCATTGTACATATCCATCATTTGTAGGTAAATGGAATTGCGTTCCATCCTGTTCATGGCACCCTTGCAACTGTGGGATCTGATGGTAGATTCAGCTTTTGGGACAAAGATGCCAGAACAAAACTAAAAACTTCGGAACAGCTAGATCAACCGATATCGGCTTGCTGCTTCAATCACAATGGAAACATATTTGCATATGCTTCCAGCTACGACTGGTCAAAGGTGAGAATTCCCAAACCTGCGTTGGGCCCCTTCAGGCAGCAGAGCCAGGCTCTGGAGTCGGAAGGCCTGGGCTTCAGTCGCAAGGCCTCCACAGACACGCTGTGTGTCTGCAAATGGCGTGTCACCGTCACCTGACTGCAAAGGGAACAGCAGGGCCTCCCTCCCATCCTTTCTCTGAGAACGTGCCCACGTCAAGTGTTTGGTCACTGTAAACCCAGCGGCCGCCACTCGGGGGGGGGGTCCAGTCATCCAGTGATGCCAGGGGTTGTTGGGCGAGAGTGAAGAGGGCTCAGCAAGGCCGTGGGGCTTCCACCAGAGGCATTGGCTCTTTGCTTGTTTGCTGTGTGGGGAGGAGGGAAGTTAGGGACTGACAGGGTCCTGGCTGTGTTTTGGAGTCATCCCAGTGTGATGGTAAAGAGAGCAGACCTGGGTACTTGGGCTCCATAGCCGTGGTGTCTTTCTTGTTCACATCCACAATGTGTCTGTCTTCCCTGGCCCTGCCCCCCTCCCTTCCCCGGGACACACACAACACACAGCACACAACTCTCTCTCTCCCTCCCTCCCTCTCTCCCTCCCTCCCTCCCTCTCTCCCTCCCTCCCTCCCTCTCTCCCTCCCTCCCTCCCCCTCCCCCTCCCTCCCTCCCCCCTCCCTCCCTCCCTCCTCCCTCCCTCCCTCCCTCTCTCTCTCTCTCTCTCCCCCTCCCCCTCCCTCCCCCTCCCTCCCTCCCTCTCTCCCCCTCCCCCCTCCCTCCCTCCCTCCCTCCCTCCCTCCTCCCTCCCTCCCTCCTCCCTCCCTCCCTCCCTCCCTCCCTCCCTCTCTCCCTTCCTCCCTCCTCCCTCCCTCCCTCCCTCCCCCCCCTCTCTCCCCCTCCCCCTCCCTCCCCCTCCCTCCCTCCCTCCCTCTCTCCCCCTCCCCCCTCCCTCCCCCCTCCCTCCCTCCCTCTCCTTCGTTCTTCTCTACCTGTCCCCTGTCTCGTTCCCCCGTCTGTAGGCACACACTTCGGCTCTTCTAACACAAGTGTTAAGAAGCCTGGTTTCCCTTCTGTTAAACTTGTCCAGAGTGGTGACCCCCTGCCCTCTTTGTTCCCCCACCTCTGTCTCCTCCTCGGTTAACTGGACTGTAGTCAGGTTCTTGCTGCCTTTGTTCTTGTCCAGTACAGAAGCTTCCTTGCTGTCTCTTCTGGGCACCGGTGCATCCCTTCCTCTTTCCTTCACAAAGCCCTCCTCTTGGTTTCTCTGAGCTTTCCGTTGTCTGTTGTCTTCCTACTCCTGTCTGCTCCTTGCCATCTCTGGTGGCTTCTGCTCTCTGCCCGCCTCTTGTACGCAGGCCTTTTTCTGTGGTTCTCCTTCGGGTCCTCCAGGTGCGTCTGCATTCACGAAGCAGCAGCTCTTCCAGCCCAAGCAGGTGACTCTTCCATGTCTAACTTGGCTCCTGACCTCGCTCCCCACTTCTTCCGGTGTTCCGGTCCCAACGGGATGTCCGCCCCGGCTACCCCTAAGCACCTTAACCTAGGAGATCAAAATCCGGTGGATTCCGCCCCCGCTGTTCCCTCCCGCCTGCTGCTTCTCCTGTGTTCGTTCCTCTTTGAGGCAAACACCTCCTAGGCAGTGGGGTGTCGCTCTTGGAGTCGCCTTGGGTTCTCTTTCTCAGAAGAGCGGGGCCGTCACGGAGCTCTGTCCACTTCACCTGCGGCACGTCTGCCCGCTCGGCGCATTGTCGTGATGCCTGCTCAGGCCTGTGGGAGGCGCACTCCTCTTACGTGAGCCGCATGGCTGCCTTTTTTTCCAGCTGCTTTACTGAGTTGTAATTGAAAGGCAGTAAATCGCACACGTTTAAAGTGTGACCAGTCTCAGTATCTGTGTATACACCCAGGAAACCTCCACCACAGTCACGATAACATACACTTGTGTCTCCCCCCGAAGTCTCTGTGTCATTGTAATCCTCTCCTTCACGCACACACTGATCTGCTTTTTGTCATTATAGGGGATTTGCGCTTTCTAGAATTTTATGTAGGCGGCCTCATATACTGTGTACTCTTTTTTGCTCTTGTGTCACTAGTTTGTTTTTAACTACTGAGCAGTATTTCATGGTGTCTGGATGTATCACAGTTTGTTTATCCATTCACCTGTGGAAGCCACGCACTCAGTTTTGCAAAGTGTGTGCTTTTTTGGTTCTGCCTGGCTGGGGTTGGACCCAGATTGTGGCCTGAGGCCTCAGTTTCCCTGTGGGCCTCTTTGGTGGATCTCTGCTTCTTCACCTGCTCAGCCTGCAGCCACATTAAAACTCCATGTTTAACTCACATCACACTCATGGCTCTGTGTGTTTTAGGCGTTGAAAAAATAATTGTAAATTGTAAGCAGTGTAAAATCAAAGCTCATCGCTTTGAATGCCACTCAGAATTAATTCATCTGAGCAATTAATGTCAACCGTGGAACACTTAAATTATAATCTTTTAACTTAAAGTTGCTTATGAATTTTCCATTGTTCTTAGTTGAAGGACCGTTATCCCCACATATGATTAATATTATTAGCTTGTTACTTGAGCGTAACTGTTCCGAAAAGCTGCACTTTGTGTATTACAATGAGACTTAACGGTCATTGGGTGAGCAGAACTTCTAGAACTATCTTGGCGTAACTGTCAAGGACTGAGAATAAAGCATATCGTTGCACTGCAGGCGGCAGAACGCACCCAGAGGCGCTTCCCACCTCCCTGTTCCAGGCCTTTTGGTTACCTCGGGTTTCCACTCATCTGTCTTACCCACACCACTCTGCTTTCTTCCTGAAACATAAGTCCTGTCATTGTCACTTAGCTTTGTGGCTGCCATTCCTTTTCCCTGTGGGACAGTTTTCACAGGCCTCAGCTTGTTCACAGCCCTTTCTAGCCTGGCCTGAGCTGGGTGCTTCAGACTCCCCCAGTGTCACACAGCCCCCCTTCCTCCTCAGCACAGGCGCAAGCAGACACGCTGACACCTGCACTTCACCTCCCTCCGCGTCTGGGATGGCGCATCCTGGGATTTGCCCCGCTCCCTGTGACGTCACAGCCCAGAAGTCTCCTGTGCTGAGAAACCTCCAGCTCATCCTCCGCCATCCTCCCCTACCCAGGCTGTGCTCACTGAGGGGGAGTCATCTTGGCATAAAGCGGTGGAAGGTTGACAAAAGTCTCAGTGCTGAAAAGATAAATTTGTAGAAGATGATCCTTCTAAGGGGCACATTGAAGACATTTCCACCAAGTCCTTAACCTTTACTCTGAGGATTAAAGTTTTTAACGTTTGACTTTTATTTCTCTCCATTTACCTGTTTTATTCCTCCAGAGAGATTACACATGATGCATGGAGCACAGGACTTGGCATGTTAAAAGTGCCCACAAAATGCTAACCGGATTTTTAATCAATTTTTAAGGTACTGTTTTTTTTCCCCTTTAGGGACATGAATTTTATAACCCCCAAAAGAAAAATTACATTTTCCTACGTAACGCAGCCGAAGAGCTAAAGCCCAGGAATAAGAAGTAGTGGCTGGAGACTTGTGGGTTGTCCAGAGTTGTCTTCTCTCCACTCTGCCTCATCTCTGTACGAATTTGGATCCCAGCTTTCGGTGGGTTGTCAGCCATGGATATGGATTTCAACCCCTGAAGAAAACGATGTCGTTGTTCAGCAGTCAGGAGCCTGGCGGCCACGGTGACTGTCCGTCTCTCCATTCCACGGCCGGTTACAGGTTTTGTCTGTAACTAAGGAGATGAAAATTATTATAGAAGTCCTTAGATTCATGTGGGCAACTGCCAGGTATTTTGCAGTGCTTCATTCAGCAGTGTATGTATTAGAGAACATTGGGAAACATTCTACGAGCCCTGTACTGTATTTTGTAATAAAATATTTAGAAGATTGTCTCCTAAGCTCCCTTTGTCCGTCTCTCCCCTGGCCCACCCCGTAAGCTCTGAAGTGGTTGCCCTGCTCAGCAGCATCATTGGGTTTTGATTTGTGATTGCAGATGCCGTGTGGGAAATGCAGAAATTTTGCCCCTCTGGAGAGAGGAACCCCTGAGCTGGGAGTATTTCTGCTGTGTGGATTGTCTAGCAGCAGTCTCTCCAAGCATTTGGTGGGCAGAGTTTGAATGTGTTTTTCTTTTGCTTCCTTCATTCCTGTCTTGGACATTCCAGTGCTTTTCACTTCTGCAGGGCAGATGTCCTGGTGACTGGAACAGGGGTGTTCGTGTTCTGAGTGACAGGCCTTTGTGGGCAAAGCCCAAGTGGGTGATGCATGTGTGGCCTTCAAGTTAGAACCCAGGTACCCTGCCTGGGAAGTACTTGGAGCTGGTGCCCCAGTAGCCATAGGTTTGGGGTGTTGCTGTTTTATTTCATGTAGTTCAAAATTCCTGATTGGTAAGTATCTGAAATGAGAGTCTGTTGTGTTTTTGCCCTGCAATCCCGAATGCTTTTCCTGCTTTACTCTTCGGGGCTGGTGTGTAAATTAACTTCCTGAGTGTGGAGCTCTGGTATTGATAATACTGTAAGACATGTTTGCCTACTCTTAAAAGACAAAGTGAAGTTTTCTACTGAAAGACATGGCCAGCACTCAGTGGTTAAAATTCTTCGGTAGTCAGATCACAGATGAATTCAGACCATTAACTCTCTGGTTCTTTTGGTCTGAAAAGTTTTGTTTTGGGTTGGTTGTTTTTTTCTTTTATTTTTTTGAGACAGAGGGAAAGGCAAGTGCACTTAGAAAAGTCTTAATATTCAGGTTAACTGTTTACAGCTAACTTTTTCCTTCCCTTTATGAATCAGCCCTGCAGCTCTGCGATCTGTGTGTATCGGCAGACGGCGAGTAGGAAAGATTGCCATGAGGAAAGCCAAGCTCTAGCCAAGCTCAGGCTATTTCAGTAGCCAACGTTCGTTGGAGCTGAGAATAGATGGATCATTTTTAGTTTAGCCGCAGTTTTTTTTTTTTTTTTTTTTTTGCGGTATGCGGGCCTCTCCCGTTGCAGAGCACAGGCTCCGGACGCGCAGGCTCAGCGGCCATGGCTCACGGGCCCAGCCGCTCCGCGGCATGTGGGATCTTCCCGGACCGGGGCACGAACCCATGTCCCCTGCGTCAGCAGGCGGACTCTCAATCACTGCGCCACCAGGGAAGCCCTAGCTGCAGTTTTATTACTCTTTTTTTACAAGCTAATGGCTGGCTATGGTTGAAAATGACCACAAAATAGTGAGTCTTAAGTCATGAGCCTTTCAGAGTATTCTTTTCCAAGACTAGGCCTTGTCACATCACCAAGGGGATAGTTTTTCTAATTGGCAAATTTAAAACATTTGCTTAAGTCCAGGGTTGGACTTGGGGCTGCCAGAAACCAGGAGTAAAGTAAGCTCCTTGCTGGGAGACAGGCTCCGTTCTCTGTCGGCCTAGAACCCAGAACATAAAAGTCTGCTGTATTTTTTCTAATGATGAACCTGTAAATATTTGTTGAAGTCATTAAACTTAAGATACTTGTTCTCATGTTTCCTAAAAGGTTTGCGAAGTCTGAGGAACTCTCCGACTTCAGCATCCTCATCCCTGCGGCCACCAGTACTGTGTGTTGCATACAGCAGGTGCTCAATAGGTAGTCGTAAATTTGATGGCATCTTCTAGTTTGGAAAGACATAAGTGTAATCTTGACTGTGCTTTAATAAGTGTCAAGTCATACTGCCATTAAAAATTTACACCCAGTGAAAAATAGAGTTCCTGCTTTTGCTGAAGGTGGAATATGTAAACCTCATGGAGAAGACAAGTTTTGTTTTCACTTATTTTTTTTCCAACATTTTTAAGGAAAACTTTCAAACATACAGAGGAATTGGAGATTTGTAGTGACCGTATATCTACCACCTAGATTCTACAGTTAACATTTTGTTTCCATTCAATTTTCCACTTGGTTTTATTAGGCTTCTTCTCATCCCTATTTATAACATTAACTTTCTTGGTTAATTGTGGACATGATCATATTAAGATGCTGCTCAGGACCTCCACGGCGGTCCAGTAGTTAAGACTCCGCGCTTCCATTGCAGGGGGTGTGGGTTTGATCCTTGGTCAGGGAACTTAGATCCTGCATGCCTCATGGTGTAGCCAAAAAAAAAAAAAGATGCTGGACAAGGTGTCCTTAGGGTTTTTCCCAAGCCTGAGTACAGGGAGGAGCACCCCTCTGATCCTGTTACGTTTGGTCTGACCCCAGGTTCAGAGGGGCAGATCCTGGAAATGGCAGGGCACTGTGGTTCTCCGTGTGTGAGCGCAGGTCTGCAGGCCCGCGTCTGAGCCTGCCTGGGAGAATCCCGCTCAGGCAGGGGGGCCTTCCAAACCCTCCCTGCCCAGGGCTGCTTTACGGGCGGCTTCATCTGTCACCAGCCCTGGACAAGAGGATGCAGGGGTTGGGTTGGGTGGAACTATGTGTGTGCCCGACTCCCTGCAGTGAGGGATTGCTGTCCTTCCAGAGAAATGGCGGTTCCAGCAGGGGAGGAGCTCCTCAGAGGCGGGGCCCTGCGCTGGACAGCGGGTGTCAGTGCAGCTTCCCAGGCAGGCTGAGCCACCGCTTCCACTGGTATTTACTGATATTTCTTTAAATCGATCCACTTCTTGAAAACGTAGTTACCTTTCAAAAATAAATTTGTTGCTGTCATAAATTTAGAGAAAAAATTTCAGGATATGGAAAACTAATATCTCTTGCCCAAGGTATTGTAGAAAGTAACCATAAAAAATAATACAGTGAAAATAAAGCAATGAAAATGAGACAGGAAATAATACAATGGAAGTTAAAACGTACACCTGAAAGTCATCTTCAAGGTACAAACGTAACCTTGCTGGAAAGTTCTGTAAAGGTGACATTATTCCATGTGTCCTAGGCTACTTGGTAGAGTGGAGGGATACTTTTTTTTATTCAAAACTTGAGTTTCCTTTTAAGGACGGGCTCTGTAAGAAATGAACCTGGAATGCATATAGGAACATCTAAGCCAGCATTTTCCAAGTTAAATCATGATTCATTCATAGGTGGTACAATGACTGTAGTTGTGGCATTTTTTTAACTGGAGCCACAAAAGGTGACAGAACCCAGTCCAGTACGGTTGCATACAGTAATGCTAAGTATTGTGCTACCATTACCTGTGTATACATGCATCTATGCATGTATGTATGATATATCTTAATATCGGAGATGGGCATTTTTCTCTGTCCCTGTTAATTTTTATATGGTTTAGGGTGAGTTCTTGAGGTTCAATAATAACCTCAAGTAGTATGGCATGAGTACCAGTCATAAGTATGTCCTTGCCTCCTTCCCAAAATGGGAGGGGTAGTTATATCAATTCTAATGTGACATTTGAAATGCCTGTACAACGTTATAGTTAAGAACACGCACTCAGAGTTGGATTGCCTGTCTTCACATCCGAGCTCTGTCACTTACCAACTCTGCGACCGTGAGCATGTGATTAAACTTCTCTGAGCCTCAGTGACCTCATCTGTAAAATAGGAGACGTTAAAAGTAGCTACTGCAGAAGGTGGGCGTGAGTAAAGAGCTAGTGCATGCCAAGGGCTTCTGTGGCTGGCACGTAATAAATGCTCCAGTGTCAGCTGCTACTATTGTAACTTCATGGGGGGGATGGCCTCGGTGGGAAGTTTCCTATCGCACGGAGTCTGCTGGAACGAAAACGTCCCTAAGGATTGTCGCAGGGGGAGGCTGTTTCAGTGTGGCCAGCAGATGGCGCCAGTGACGCCAGTGGCAGTATTGGGGACAAGGTTCTGTATTCAGTTTCACCGACTTCAGCTGAGTAAAAGTGGCATGTTTACTCTCCGTTTGCTGCTGTCAGTAAGCTTGTCAAATAGTTGGAAAGTGGAGTCAAAGATTATTTATCCTGCTAGAAGACTATTCTTTAAAATAATACACTTTTATCTTTAGAAGATGGATGTCTTCCTTAGGAAATGCTGAAGGGGACAATTTTTCAGTGGTCAGATTCCTGACTTTTCTACTTAAAATTTAATGTCTCCATTGGTTTCCTCCTGGGACATTGAAGCCTTGTTGTGCGGGGTGCAGGGGGTTCTGAGCACCTGCTCACCCTTTAGCATCCCTGCCCTGGTTTGGGAAGGAAAGATTCGGAAAATCTCCATCCCAGATGGGCATTGGAGGCAAACAGGCCATTTTACAATGAGTTTTAGTAACTTTGGATGCTCTAGGCTTCTGCGTGACTAGTCAGAATTGAGATGTAAAACGTACACAGAAGATTTCAAAAACAAAAAGAAGAATGTAAATATCTAACTTCTATCAATTATACGTTGAAATAATATTCTGGATGATAAAATTAATTTCACCTGATCATACTTTTGTACCTGTAGCTCCTAGAAATGCAGATCTACTGCTCGCAGTGTATTTCCCTGGGACATTGGGGCTCCAGGCCCTCTGACTTTTTGTAGGTTTCCCCACTTATCACATCATATGTTAAAATACACCCACATCCCTCCTTAAATACACATTCTTGGTGCAAATTTTCTGAAAATTTTTGTTTCATGTGTTACTTCTGAAATTATTTGGCAGTCTTTAATTCACACTTGGCAATGATTTCTTAATGATCACCTTGAATACCAGGAAATTTCTCATACATGTTTTCTGACTGATTTTTGGAACACTAAACCGTTGATAGTATTACATTTGTAGACACAATGAAATGTTAATTTGGGGTTGTTGTTTTTATGTTTTGAAGCCAATTTCCTCTCTCTCTCTCTCTCTCTCTCTTTCCCCCCCCCTCGCCCCCTCTCTCCTCCCACCCCCAGACACTTTTGTAGGCCCTTGAACAAGCTGTATAGCCCCAGTCATTGCGTCCACAGTGCCTGGTGGGAAATCTCTCAGGGCTGCAGTGTTTAGGAAAGGCAGTTTCAACACAAGCGTCCTATTTCCTTGAGAGGTGCTGGGTTGATACCCAGAGACTGCCACTGTTTCATAGCTCTGCAGGATGTCCTGCTAAGTGAGGTTACCCGGATTTCACAGATATTGTTCAGCAGAAGGTGGGAGAAGGTGGCAAAACCATGCGGCTGCGGTTTTGAGAGTTTTTAATCACAACAGGTGTTATGTCACCAAAAGGCAAATGGAAGCAGAGTGAGTAATGTTGTAGCCTTTTGTATGTAAGTCTATTGTGAATTTTGCATTGATGTATGTTGAGAAATATTCTTTAAGGTGAGGGCCATTTCCAAAACAAATAAGAAAAACCTGTCACACACTTGCTGAAATAATAAGTCAGCCCCTAAAAAGCAACTGGTGTGCATTCTTTTGGTTTTTTTCCCCCAGGTGTGGGGCAGAGGCAGTGATGGGGAGAGGAACTGGACACAGTACTAAGAAGAAACTGTCAATCCCCAGCACCCCATGGATGCAAGTCAGCACCACCCTTTGGGTCATCATGGCCACTGGCAGTGCTGGGTCACCCCCGCACCTTCAGTTTCTCTTCCCCGTCACTGGTCAGCAGTGAATGTCTCTCCCTCTGCTTTTGAGTCTTGAATTTAGATGTGGCCGGGAGCCCCTGGGTACAGTGTCAGCACTGCTCCAGGTGAGTTTATGGGTGTTGGTCACTCGCCAGATTTCACAAGGCTGCCTGGGGACTGGGAGGGGCTGGCCGATGCTCCCTGTGACCCGGGCTTCCGGCCAGGACTCACTGCTTGCAGTGGAGTCGGACCCCGGTTCCTCCTGACCCTGGGCGCCTCCTCGGCCACCATTCCTGCCATCGTTTCCACTCCCTCACAGATCTTTCTGACTCCTGGGTTGGCCCTTAAAACAGAAGTGCGATGGAGACCGATTCTTTTCTGAGAGTGGGAAGTACCCGCTGTTCTCAGATCAGTGCGTGTCTCCTGGCGCCAGGGCCCAGGGGCGCTCCCGAGGCTCTTCAGCTCTCGGACTTCATGTGATGTGAGCCTGTTCCTTGGCCGCATCGGTGGGACTCCGCAGTGAGGGCCCTTGACCAGTGCGGAAGCCCCGAGCGTGATTCTGGTTAACAACTCAGTCGCCTGCAGGTGCAGAGAAGGTCATTGTCATGGGCTGAGTTGTGCCCCCTCATCGTATCTTGAAGTCCTAACTCCCCAGTACCTCAGAATGTGACTGGATTTGGAGAAAGGGCCCGAATCCAATATGACTGGTGTCCTTAAAAGAAGAGATTAGGAGGCAGACACCACAGAGGAAAGACCATGTGATGACACAGGGAGAAGACGGCCGTCTGCAAGCCGTCTTGCAGAGAGAGAGGCCTCGCAAGAGCCAGCCCTGCCCACGCCTTGACCTTGGACTTCCGGCCTCCGGAATTGTGAGGAAATAAATTTTGGTGGTGCTTTGGCACAGCACCCTGAGCTAAGTGTTCCCCGGTAGCCATGTGAATTTCAGCTGTGTGACAAGTTGTCCCCCTTGGAACGGAGCCCATGTTCATGTTGCACCTACAGGAACCTTCACCCACACTCCTGGGCTCCCAGAGCTGCCAGGCTGCATCTGCCGGGGCAGGGTCTCCCACCAGCGCTCACTGGGAAAGACCCCTGCCAGCAGGGAGGCGCCCTCCCTCCCACGGCAGGGACAGGCTGGCCCTCGTCCCCAGTGTTGGTTCTCGAGGACCCCTCTCAGCCTGGGGATTAGCCACACACCATCCTGGGGAAGGGGCTTCTGCTGGCAGGACAGGCTTCCCAGCGCCCAAAGCTAAGACACACGTAGCCTTCCGGGTGGGATGGGGCTGACTGTGTTTAGTCCACATTTTCACACCAGCAACAGCCGCTCTTCTAAGGCCGACAGAGGTGGTGTCCCAAGGTGTGCACTGACACACCATCATCAGTCCCCAAGGCGTCCCCTGCTTTCCACGCCACCTCACATGGTAAGAGGGGCTTTGCAGATGTGACCAAGGCCCTGGGCCTCGAGATGGGGAAATTATGCTGGATTATCCAGTGGCCCAGTGGAGTTGAAAGGGTCTTTAAAGTGGAAGAGGTGGGTAGAAGGGAGAGAGTGTCAGAGAGATGCTGTGGGAGAGACACGACTCTGAATGTGGAGGAGGAGGCCACGAGCTAGGGGTGCAGGCAGCTTCTAGAAGCCAGAAAAGGCAAGAAAACGGATTCCCTCCTGGAGCCGCCAGAAGGACCACCCCTGCCTACACCTTGACTTAAGCCCCGTGAGACCCGTTCTGGGCTCTGACCTCCAGAACTGTAAGAGAAGAGATGTCTGCTGCTTTAAGCCATAAAGTGTGGGCACTCTGTGACAGCAACAACGGGAGCTAATGCAAAGGGGTCCTCACCTGGGACCCAGAGATCCCATATGTAGACTTCGGGGTCCATGAAATGGAAGGGGGAAGTGTTCATCTTCAGCAACCAGAGTCAGACTGAGGCACAAAGGAGCCACAAACTTGGCCGGGGCCCCACCGCCAGCAGCAGCTGTGACCCAGCCACGAGGCTGTAGCGCACCGTGTCTCTGATATCCTGACACAGCCGTCTTGCTCATCAGGCCTTCACAACTACAGACTCACTAGCTGGATCTTATTGCTTAGTGCACTAGTAAAGGAGCACATGCTTGCTTTTAACTGTTGTCATAGCTGCGTTTTAGTATGATTGCTTTCCTCGGCATTTTATTAAGTGTCCAAGACCATCCGTCTGAGGAGGGTCCTTCAGTCTCAGCAGGCTGCCCAGGGCTCCGCGGCCTACACAGAGCTGTGGGCCCCTGGGAGGGGACATGACTTGAGGAGGCTGGGCCCTTTGGCTCTGGTTTGGAGAGCAGGGAAGGCATCTTGAACAAAGGGATCTGGGACTCTGCCCCAGGGCACTGGGGAGCCACCAAAGCAGCACACGTGGGAGGGCTGCCAGGCTCCCTGGAAACTGATGCATGCCTGGTGAAAAAACCGAAACTGCAGGAGTTCGCATTTACCAAGCTCCCATTCAGTATGAGGACGAGCTCAGCACTCTGTGTATGATCTCACTTCAACCTCACCGAAGCCCTAGGAGGAAGTCACTGTCGTTATGCCCATTTTACAGATGAGAAAACTGAGGCCCAGAGAGGTGTTGGCTAGCAAGCACATGACGCGTGCAGGACACAAGTGTGGCCTGCCCTCTGCCCGAAAAGAAGGGGGAGGGACTTCACTACTTGACGGTGATGATCAGAGAGGTGCCCAGGGGTCAGGTTACTCTCGGAAGCTGAAACAGCAGAGCCCAATCCATGCCCGGCTGGCGCGCAAAAGTCTCTCGCGCTTCCTCTTTTGGTTCGCTGTGTCGGTTGTTTCAAGGCTCCTCGGGCCTCCGCCGTTTTGGGTGGAGGTGGGTGCAGGTGGCCTGCACGGCCCCAGCTGCAGCCCCGGTCTGGGATGCAGAGGGGGCTGCCCAGGCTTGACTCCACAGGAACAGTGCGTCGTCGGCATCTCCGTTAAGATAAACAGGCTTTGGGGATCCCTCCACGTTCCCAGTCTCAGTCTTCTGGAATGCGTGCATTCACGCATTTGTTCCTTCACTCAGCACATCTTTACTGAGTGCTTTCCATTTGCGAGGGCCTGGGTACATGGCAGTGAACAAAGCAGCCGGCAGCCCGTCCTCCTGGAGCTGGCCTCACGTGGGGAGGCGGTCCACACAGAAACAAACATGTATAAAGCAGGGTCGGGCAGGGACACGAGCTTTTGAGGGATGCTGGAGGAGAAGGCCTGGATGGAGTCCGAGTCCCAGGCCCTGAGAGCATCCAGTCAGCGGCAGCAGATCCAAACACCAGGCCAGCTGCCTTCCAGGACAGGCTGGGAACTGAGAACATGCGTCGTTCCTGGGGCTGCGGCCAGATGCTGCCTCTGAGATGCAGGTGGGGATGGACGGTGGGGTCTCAGCCTGGCTACTCGCTGAGTGAAAGGTCCAGACTCAGGAGACAGCCAGGAGGCGGGGCAGGGAAGGTGGGCACGGGTTCCATTCCCAGCGGGGGTTGGGAGGGAAGGATGGGACCGGACATAAACTGGGGATGTTTTAAGTGAAAGGATCCTTAGTTGAACCCCCACTTTTCCCAGCTGAGCAGCTGAAGCCCAGAGAGGTACAGGGGTGCTTCCCAGTCCCCGGGGAGTCCCAGGACCGTCACGTGGCTCTGAAGCCCGTTCCAAACCATGAGTTTGACAGCCGTGATTCCACCCGCTCAGGGCTGTGGCTTCCTCTCCCCTCCGGCCGTACTAGTCTTCTGGGGCTGCTGCAGCATCTGACCATGAACTGGAAGACTTAAGACAACAGAAATTTACTCGCTCACAGCTCTGGAGGCCAGAAGGCCGAAGTCAAGGTGTCGGCAGGGCCGTGCTCCCCGAGAAGGCGCTAAGAGGGAAGACTGTCCCCTGTATGCCTTTCGGTGCTGTGGCTTCCGGGGTCGCCAGCAATCACGGCGCTCCTCGGCTTGAAGTCGCATCCCTCCAACCTCTGTCTCTGTTGTCACAAGGCCTCCTCCTTGCGTGTCTGTGTCCTCATGTGGCCTTCTGGTAAGGACAAAAGTCATTGGATTAGGCCCCATACTGCTCCAATATGACCTCATCTTAAATGGATGATAGTACAAAAATCCTATTTCCAAATAAGGTCACATTCACGGGTACCAGAGACTTGAATATATTCTTGGGGGACACAATCCAACCCGTAGCAAATGCCCACATCCAGGCACAGTCTCAGAGTAGGGTCCTGAGTCCAGGTTCCCCTCGTGGAGACAGTGACAAAGCCTGTAAACCATCTCCTGAGTGAGCTGTGTCAGGCGAGGGTAGGCAGTGGGCAGGGGGACGGGGCTTTATCCACTTGCCACATTCAGAGCTGTGAGCCTGGGAAAGTGTCCTCAGGGGAGGAGAGGCAGCACGTGTGCTGGGCAGCAGCGGACAGACCCTCACCCCGAGCAGCCTGGCCTAAATCGTCACTCCTGTGTCTTTCCATTTGGCTTCCCAACCCCCCTTCCCTTCTGCTGGTGATGCAGGGACCTAAGGGGACAGAGGATGAATGAGTGAATGATTCAAACCCGGCTGTCCTCTTCTTGAGACACCGATGTCCCCCCTGTCCCCATCCTGGTTGGGCCCGAGTGCAAGGTGCATGCAGTGAGCCCACCCACCCGGGGGCTGACCAATGTCCCGCCCATGTCCTGCTCTGTCCCCTTGTAATGAAGGGCTTGGAACTTTAGAGAGAGGAGCATTGGCCCAAAGGCCCAAAGCGTTGGGACCAAGATCGACCTCTGGGCTGACCTCCCAACCCACCATGTGATGGACACCAAAGGAAGCAGGGACGAATGACCCCTGTCCAGCCATGCTGGCCCCTTCAGTAGAAATTATCAAACTGCATCTGCTTCATTTGGGAACGCTTTCAGTTGTCATCATGGAAAACCCAACTACAGTGGCTTAAACATGTTGGGATCTATTCTTCTTACCCAACAAGGAGCCTGGTTGTTGGCCTTGGTTTAGCCCAAGTTTTCTCAGTTTCAGCGCTGCTGACATTTTGGGCTGGATAATTCTTTGTTGTGGGTGCTGTCCTGTGCCGTACAGAATATTTAGCAGCTTCCCTGGCCCCCACATTCTAGATGGCAGTAGCGTTCCTCCCTCAAGTTGTGACCACCAAAAATGTCTCCAGACATTTGCCAAATGTCCCCTGGGTTTAGCGGTATCAGGACTGGTGTCTGTGAGTCGCTTGCACTTTGCCTTAAGGTCGTAAGTCAGCTGCCACAGCTCCGAACATCCCAACCATGTTCAGAGCAGAAATAACAATAAGGGGCTGGGACCAGATACCATTGTTTCTTTGAGCAGAAGGCCGGAAGCCAAACAGATTTCTACTTGGTTCTCACTTCACTCGACCTCTCTGAGGTCTCACCTGCCCAGCCCTCAAAGCATGGAGACAAGGCCTTCTCTAAAGGCTGTGGGAAGACAAAATGGGATCATGCATTGGCCATTTACTGCTCTGGGTGGCCTTGGGGGAGTCACTCTGAGCTTCAGTTCCCTCCCTCTTAGAACTGGGCTAATAGTACCTACCCGAGAAAAAAAAGGTGTTTTGAGGTTAAATCACCTAATTATATATGTCACCCAGTTCAGGGCTGGGCTCAAAACAGGCACTAAAACAACTGACCTTTATTATTATTAGTGGTGTGGGAGGATTAGCCACTAAAAGTGCCCGGCACTCAAAGGTTATTCCGTTAGTGATGGTGGCTGGATCTCCTGCCTCTAAGCTTTTGCATTGTTACCTGTGCTGTTCCCTATGCGCCAATGGCTCTGGCTCTCACCACTTGCTCTCACCAATTCCCAGAGGCCTTACCTGACTCTAGAGAACACCTGTCACTTTTCTTTGCTCCCATCTCAGGACCCGCCTGGAAAAATTTTAATGTAAATATAATATTCATTCATTCATTTTCTCTCTATTCCTCCTAGAATGTAAGCTCGTGTGTGTGTGTGTGTGTGTGTGTGTGTGTGTGTATTGGGGGTGGGGTACGTCATTAGTTTCCTACTTGCAGTCTTCCCGGGGTCTAGAACCCTGGCCTGGCACCTAATGGATCATTAATAAGGATGTGCTGGGTGAATAGCTAATTCTCAGGCAGAAGTTGGTGACACGTGGGCACGTGGGGCCACCCGACGGGCGGAGAGATTGGTGACGCAGAAACTTAAGGGCCGGAGAATGAACACGTGAAAGAACCGTAGCGGGCGCATCCGCCTTTTAAGAGACTGACGCCCCCTGCCCTCTTCCGGGCCGGGCGGGAGCGCGAGATGCACGCAACGAGCCTGCCCATCCCGGGGCGTTTCCCTTTTCTGACCCCGTGTCCCCGTCCCGGGCGCAAGCCGCCAGGCTCGAGACCCTTCGGACCCCGCAGCCCCAGCACGTGCTCTGCAAACGCCAGCCGGCCGGCGCGCAGCCGCACTCCCCGCGGCGCCCCTCCCTGCGCGGCCGCTCCGCCGGGAGGGGCGAGGGTGGGCGGGGCGGGGTGGGGCGGGGCCGGTCCGGGCGGCTCTGGGACTTGTAGGCCTGGAGCCTCGCCGCCCGCGCCCCCCCGCCCCCGCCCCTAGAAGCCCTGTCTGTCACGGAAGGGGAAACTGAGGCCCGCTGATGGGACCCAGTGTGCCCAAGATGGAGCGGCCGCACGGTGACCGCCTTCCCTGGCCCACAAAGTGGAGGTCACACTTTCGCAAAGTTTTCCAAGGGCGCGCTGAGTGTCCCTTGTCTGGTCGAGAGCTCTCCTCGGCTTCTTCCTTCCATCGTGCATTCACTCAACAAACATTTCCCGGGGGCCCTCTGCTTGCCGGGCCTCACAGCTTGAGCAAACCATCCAAGGGCCCACCTCGCAGGGGAGAGAGACCTTAAACCCATGAATAGGTAACCAGGACTTGGGGAGGTGAAAGTACACTGAAGGAAAAGAAGAGCAGAATAAAGGGCGAGCGATGAGGTCCAGCCCCGAGGCAGGAGTGGGGCCTGGGGAGTTGGAGGAAACTGGGAGCGACAAGACCAGGGAGAAATGAGGGGAGACTGAAAAGTGTGTCCCCGGAGTACTCAGGGTTCCATTCCCAGCGTGAGGGGGCTGGGGCGGGGGTTTGGGGGGAAGGAAGGGTCAGACCAATGGTTGCCGGGTGGCTCGCGGGGTCAGGGAGTCCAGGGGCTTGAGGCACAGCTGGTCTGGGCCTGGAATCAAACGCAGCCTGACAGAGAAGGTGCCTGATAAACACCTGAAAGACTAGTGAACGCTTCGCCTGCCTCCCTGTACCCCTCAGTCCGCCAGGAGCTGGGGTCACGAGGAGCGACCCCGCTCAGAGCAGTGGTAACTTGAAAAAAAAAGCGCAACCTAAAAGTTAAGAATTATGTTTTACTTGGCGGACTTTCTGAGGACTCGAACCCTTGAAGCAGCTCTCAGGGACTGCTCCAAAGAGGTCAGGGAGGAGCCAGGATATAGAGGAGTTTTTGCAACAAAAAACCAAAACGTGGGAACATCAAAAGATCACTGTTAGTTAAAGAAAAACCAGACATCTCAAGTTAGCGAATTTAGCGCTTTTCTACGTATGCGAACATGCAAGAGTCTGGGCTCATTGAAATCTTTCCTTTGATGTGCACCTTAACCATCTAGGGCCAGTATCCTGTTTTTTTCCACCCTGAATCCCCTCAAGGTACACAGTTGGGGGTGGCTGCAGTGGCTGATGGCCGCAACATCTTTTGTTTACTGACATGGCAGGTGACATTTTTCGTCCACAGCAGAGTCCCGACTGCACAGGACATCACAATGCTGGTGCGTCATTAGTTTCCTACTGATGTGGAGGGTTTGAGATCCTCAGGGCCTGGCTCTGCACGGCCGTGTGACCCACTGGTGGCGGGGTGCTGGTGCCAGGGCCTCGGGTTCAGTGCTCTTGTCAGACATGAAATTCCTAATAACTTTGGACAAGGTGCCCTGACAATTCTGTAGCGGGTCCTGCTACAGAGACCCAGGGGTGGGCCTGTTTCTAGGGCTGGGGAAGGGAACAGAGGGAACAGGGCCACCCTCTGCTTGTTTTACCCCAACGATGGCCCATAGAGATGGAGGGATCCTTGGCACAGGGATGGACTTTTGAGGAGGCCAGAACTACTTCCCCTGTCCAGTCACCTTCTCAGAGGGGCCTCTGGGACCACTCTGGCCACTCCTGGATGGCAGCACCCTGATTTATTTCTTAATGGATAGTACATTGTATATTTACCTGTTTGTCTTGTTCATGGAAGCTCTGTGGGGTAGAGTGTGTTGCGTGCATTTCTGCATCCCCCACGCCCTGATAAATATTCGTCAAACAAATTACATTTACATATAAAAACAAAGGCTGTTTCACCTTTAATATGAGTTGCTGTACCGCAAGCTGCACTGGGGAAACGATTCACTCACTCAGCATGGTCTGAATCGTTTACATCTGATTCACTAGACGGTGCGCTCCTCGAGAGCAGGGGCCAGGAACCCAGTGAGCACGTATTGGTGCCCCCAAAACACCCGGATGCGCTCCCTACCGTTGTGCTCGCCCTGCCCCTGGGCTTCACCAGGGCACGTGGGGCGTGGCGTGGCGGGGCCGGACTACGCCTCCCGGCGGCCCCCGCGCGCCCGGGCGGGGATGAGGGGGCGTGGCAGGACGCCAGGGGCGTGGCCTGGCGGGCCGGGGGCGGGGCCGACTACAAAGCCAGGGTGGGCCACGGGGCGCAGAGTTCCCGCAGCGCCGGCACGAACGCGACGCAGCGCAGTGCCGCGCGTAGAGCGGGAGCGACCCGCGAGTGGACGGGCCCGGCGGCTGGGCCGGCGCCCCTGCTGCCCCGCTCGCTCCCCGCCGCCCCCAATGAGCGCAGCCCCACGCGGCCCGGGTCCGTAGGCGGCGGGGCGCCCCCCATGCTGCTGCAGCCCGCGCCGTGCGCCCCGAGCGCGGGCTTCCCGCGGCCGCCGGCCGCCCTCGGCGCCATGCACGGCTCGCAGAAGGACACCACGTTCACCAAGATCTTCGTGGGCGGCCTGCCCTACCACACCACCGACGCCTCGCTCAGGAAGTACTTCGAGGGCTTCGGGGACATCGAGGAGGCAGTGGTCATCACCGACCGTCAGACGGGGAAGTCCCGCGGCTACGGCTTCGTAAGTGGCCCCGCGGCCGGGCGCTCCCCGCCCCGCACTTATCGCGGCCGGGCCGCTGAGTCAGCCGGCGGGCGCACGCCAGCCCCGGGCGCCTCCCGCCGGCTCGGCACCTGCTGCCCCCTCTCGGGCTCCAGCCGGTCCTGCCCCCGCCCCCCAGGCCCCGTCTCCCTGACCCCTCCCCACGCCCGGTTTAAAGGGAGAGCCGCTGTGTTCAATTAGGTCTCCGAAGTTTGTGGAGAGGTTCTCGGCACTTCCTGGAGCAACAAGCGAGCGAAGAGCCGGGCTTCAGCCCCGGGCGCTCAGGAGCTCTGAAGCAACCCCCATTTTATTTTCCAGCAGCCCCCTCAGACACGCCAAACAACCTAAGTAAAAATGGGACTGAAGACACCGCTTCTACTTCCTTTCTAACTAGGGTGTCCCTAAACCCCTCCCACGAGGAGGTTTGTAGTCCCCACTGGCCGGGACCCCTGCCTCCCTTCAGGGTGGCCGTGTCTTCCTTGGTGGTTGTTTCCGTCCTTGAGGGCAGTGTTTCCTAGCACTTGAACTCGGGGGGAGGAGCCGGGGCCCAGGGGCAGCTTTGGGAGGGCCCCAGGCTGGGGTCAGAGGGGACTGGGCTGGACGCCTTGGGTAATGGGCACCCGGGGCGCGGGGAAACGAGGGCCCCGTGCCAGGGCTCTAGAGCCCTCTCTCTGTTCCCCCCGCCGGCAAGTGAAGCCCCTGATGCGTCTGTGCTCCTCCAGGTGACCATGGCTGACCGGGCGGCAGCTGAGAGGGCTTGCAAAGACCCTAACCCCAACATTGACGGCCGCAAGGCCAACGTGAACCTGGCCTATCTGGGTGCCAAGCCGCGGAGCCTTCAGACGGGTGAGAGCCCTGTTTTCCTTCCCTGGTACTTCTGGTTGCTATATTCAGCGTTGGTATCTGTCGGGTGGCAAAGGCGCCCGCCCCCCCCCTCCCCCCTCCAGGGGTGGCAGTCGGCTGTCATGTGCTCCCAGAGAGCCATCTCAGAGCAGTCATCTCCCAGCTTGGAAGCTGAACCCTTTCCTCTGGCTGTGTGTGCCGGTGGGACAGGGCGAGGAGGGCGCGTCACCCGGTTGTCAGCTGTCCTCACCGGAGGGAGGAAGTTGCTCCCTGGGGCTGGAGGTTGGGAGGACCGACACCCAGAGGCTGCTGCCTCTCGGGTCCCTTGGCCTCCTTCGGCTGGGAGTTTCGGGTTCACGTGGAGGTGGCTTGGGAGGGGAAAGGAAGCTGGTTAACGCTTTGGGTTAGAGGTGGATGGTTGTGAGGTGCTTTCCTGTGTCAGGCCGGGCCCCTAACTGGTCCCTCGTTTTAGGCTTTGCCATCGGCGTGCAGCAGCTGCACCCCGCCTTGATCCCGCGGACTTACGGGTGAGTGGACGGGGCTGGCTGGGATGGGGGGCGGTAAACAGGCCTTGGAAGCCAGGCCAGGGGGCTGTGAGCTTCCTGGGTCTTCTAGTGCAGGCGCCCATCGGTCTGAGGGAGCCTCTTACCTTGGGACCGCCGACCCCACGGTGGTCGGTTGCGCTGTCTGCAGCCACCTTTCTGTGTCTGAGAACCGACCTTTGCTCCAGCCTTTCAGAAGCGTGATTGTGTTTTGGGAGTGGGAGGGAGACAAGCTGGGAGAAGGGGGAGAAGGCAGGTTGCGTTTCTCTGTCCCCCGGAAAAGGCCGCACCACAGAGACATGGGGAGCATGAGCTCTGGAGCCTGTGGCCTGGGTTCAGATCCCGGTTTCCCCTCGCTGGGTGCGTGACCTCCGCTCACGCAGCCACCAGTGCCTCAGTTTCCTCACCTGTGATATGGGATGGTGACAGCACCTCTGAGTTCTGTGGGTGGAGGCCTGGCATGGGCCCCATGCAGGTTAGGTAAGTATGCTGGAAGGGTTTGCCGACTAGGAACCAGGCCAGGTTCTTTGAGGGTGCCCCTCTGACCTGCTCCAGTGCCCGACAGATGGCGGCAGCAGGTCACTGCCAACCGGTCCAGTGTTTGCGAAGCTGCAACAGGTGAGCCGGGAACAGGGCCAGACGTCCCCACCTGAGTGGGCCCGGCCTGTGGCCGTTCGTCTGATGTGCTTTAGAGCAGTGTGTCGCAGCCTGCTCCATCCGAAAAGGGCCTTCGTCGTTGTCTTTTTCTTTTTTTTAAACGTCTAATAAGGTCTGGCAGCTGCTTGGGAAAGGACAGAAACTTTAGGGGCACAAAGGAGCCTGCCATGCCGGCTGACTTCCCAGCCCTGTGATTGATGTCGGCCGTGTGCCCCCGTGCAGGGAGTGTGCTGATGGGGATGGGGGTTTGTTCTGGGGGGCCAGTTGTAGAACAGGCAGCCCCTTTTAGAATGTTAGAACTTCTGAAGCTGTCAGAGCCTGAATCCCAGACCCTGCGTTTTGTGCTGAAAGTTGCAAGTGTGTACGTGTGTGTGTGTGTGTGTGTATGTGTGAGAGCGTGTGTGTACCTGCCCCAGAGGCTTGGTTTAAGGGGCCACCTGGCTCACTGGGGCAGCGTGAACCGGGCGCTGGAGCAGGCTAGGAGCTGGACTTGGGTGGACTGGGCAGGTCAGCCATGATTCGGGGCTGTTTACCCTGACAGGCAGCCTCTGTGGCCCCCACGTGAACTGGAGGAAGTGTGTGAGCCCAGGTCCCGGTCCGTCCTCCTGAGAGGAAGCCTGGAGGGCGGCAGCGAACAGGGGGTTCTGGTTTCCTTCTTGTCCTGGGATCTGCTTCACCTGTGTCTGCAGCCATCTTGGAAGGTGTTTGGGGACACCCCCGTCTTCCTGCCATCACCCAGGTTCTTCCTGTTTGGGTTCAGGCCATACGAGGAGGGTGTTCCTCACTTTGCACAGCCCTGGCTCTGTTCCCCGGGGCAGGGGCTGGGCCAGGGGCTGGCATGGAGATCCGGGCGTGAGCCTCGAGCACGTGCGGCTCTTTCCTGCTTGAGATGCGACCGTAGCTTCCCGCCCGAGCCTGGGCTCCCTTTTGATCTGTCACAACTGCCTCTGGGACTTGGTGAGCACCAGCACTTGGCCCCCGGAGCCTGCAGACCCGGGTTCAAATGCTGACCTTGTCACTTACCAGTTGGTCCATCTTGGCAACAGATGTTCTTTTCTGAGCCTTCACTTTCCTCATCTGGAAAATGGGAATAACAACCACCTGAGGCAGTGCTGGCACATGGGGCCAGGGGCTCCGTACCTGTCTGCCTTCTCTCCTGCCCTCACGGCAGCTCTCTAAGGTTGGCACCTATATTACTCTTGCTTCTTAGGTGGGGAAACCGTGGCAAAGAAAGGTTAAGAGGGTTAACAACCTGTCCAGGGTGGCTGAAGTGACAGGATTTGAACCCACGCGGGCTGGCTCTGGAACACGTGCTCTCAACCACTGCTCTCTGGGGCGGGCGGGTGGGAAGGGTGCTCCGACCGTTTCCCTCGTGGTCCTCAGCGCACCACCCATGGGAGGGTGGTCAGGCGTTGGTCACCGATTTTACTGCCATGTGCTCCCGACTGCAGGCGACAGCGTTTTGTAAGTGAATCTGTTGGCTGGCCATTTAATACCTGTGACGATGAAGAGGCCTCTGGCCCTATTTGTTGGTTACCAGGGGGGTGGAGACCCAAACAGGGACAAGGATCAGAGGGACAGTCCAGCTCTGTATTTCCAGCGGCCGGTGGACCGCAGCCTCTCAGAGCTGTGCCGCCTCCCACCAGGCCTTGCTGAGACCCCAGGGGGCAGGAAGGGTGCCGGGCCGGGCTTTTGGGGTCAGCTGTCTCCTCCCAGCGCCCGCCCGCCTGGCTGGAGAGTTGGGCCGTCAGCGTCCCTTTTGATTTTGCAAACAACGGGCCTGGGCTCGGCCGGGCCTGACTCAGCGGTCAGTGGTGTTGGCTCTGGGTTGGCAGCAAGGCCCGGGCAGCCCAGAGTTTGCAAACCCGTTAACTCTCTCCTGCCCCGCGGAACTTTCCCCGACTTTCTGGCCCCGATCGTGTGCCTGGGACAGCTCTAAAGATTCCACAGCTTGCTTTTGGGCAAGGCCACTGCGGAATCCTCATCTGGCTGGGTCGTAAATGTCAGCATGGAAAGATTTGCCAAAGAACTTTTACACTCGCTGCTTTTTGCTTGGATTCCCTGCCCGCAGTTTTTCTTTTCTTCAAGAATGGGATTTTTCAGGACCTGACGCGACCGGGACACTTCTGTCATGTTAACTACGTGGGGCCGAGGGTTAGAGTTAAGGTTAGGGTTTGGAGAAGGCTTCTTTGGCAGGTGGCAGGGGGCTCAATCCCGGCGGGGGGGACTGCGGCCATAGGCCACCCAACCGACCGGCCCTTTGCTGATGGGGTGGGACAGTCAGCAGACTGCACGCCCAGGCCCAGGCCCAGGCAGAGTGTTCGGTTTGGCTTGGAAGGGGCCTCCCAGTGTCAGGGCTGTCTGTCCAGGCCTGAGCCTGAGGCTTGTAGGATCTGAGGTTTGTCCCAGGCCTGGCTGCACTGGGAGCCTCCCCTTGGGTTATTTTTGAAGGGCCAACTGCTTCTCCGGGCTCAGCTCCCCACCCCAGCTTCTTAAGGGTGCCTTGTTGTGGGCTCCACAGCCGTCCACCGCAAGCCGCCCCCCTCGGTGCCGGGTTGGGGCCAGTCTCTAGGTCCCAGATGGCAGGACCTGCTGGGGCTGCTGGGTGTCAGGCAGGCCTCGTGCTGGAGCAAGGCCCCGGGGCTCAAGGCCAGGCCCAGCCCCTTCTCTCCGGGCTCATCTCTCCGTCTGCGGGGTGGGGACTGTGTCGGTGCCACCTCCCAGGGCCGACTGGGGATGGGACCCTCTCCCCGGCATGTGCACACGTTGTTCGGCCTGGAGTTTCAGGCCCCTACACCCTCTGTGTGAAGGGCCCCAGTGCCCAGATGGAGACCTGCTGCCCTTACTGTGACCAGGCTGTGGGTGTGTGCCTGCCCAGGGGGTCTGAGCAGAGTGTCTGGGTCCCCAGGGCAGGAGAGGGGCCAGAGAGTGACAGGACGATGTCACGGAGCACAGTGGGCTGGGCAGAAGGCCGAGAGCTGTTCCCAGAATCTTTCATTCATCCAGTATTTGTTGAGCGCCTGCTGGATACTTTGAATAAAAAAGGTGTGGTTGGTTCTCCATCTTGCTTTCTGGTGGGGAAGCCAGGCCATTAGACATCCACGTGGGCACGTGAGGGCCGAGGTGGTGACGGGGACAGCTGAACAGGGCAGCTGGCCGGTGGAGGGCCTCGTGGCCTGGGACAGGCCTGTGTCGAGATTGTAACGGTGGGTGGGTGATTGTGCGTGTGATACAGAATCATGGACTTACACCTGAGGACACCCCCGAACTGGTGGAATTCGAGCCAGGCCCGGAGCTGAGCTCAGAGCGATGCTCCGGCGTGCGCCTCCTGGGTTTGGTAGCATGTTGGGTTATGAGACGTCACCTCTGGGGACCCCACGGGAGGGCCCTTGGGGCCTCTCTCTGCTGTGTTTGTGCTTTCCGGAGAGTCTCTCGTGATTTCATGATACGAAGTAAATAAAGCCGGGGGGAGTCACAGCGCCTGAACAGGGGGCCCGCACCTTGGAGGTGTGGCAGGAAGTGAGGTCAGAGCCGGAGGGTATGGGGGCAGAGAGGAAGCTGGTGCCCTCCCGGGTGGCATCACGTGGCTTGTTTTTACTTTCAGGGTGTCTGGGGTGGCCCTGCCCCTCCCCAGCCCGTCGCTTCCTGTTTGGCACTCGCTGGAGCGAGGAGTGGGCCGGCGCGTGGCCCTCCCTGGCGGGCGGCCCGCGCACACCTGTTGTTTGTCCCCGTCTGCTGTAACAGACACTGGCCTCAGGGGCGGTTCTCGGGCTTCTGTCCAAGGATGAGCTCTTCGCCGGCCCCAGTGGCCCTGGTAGGAGGGGCCCCCGTACCGAGACCTCGTCAGGAAGCCTCTGGTCAAAGGGAGAGGCCTGACCACTCGCAGGCTGATGTGGGCGTCTCACTTGGCCTCACGGGTGTGTCCCAGAGCAGGGACCCGGGTGGGGGGCTCCCAAGTGGGCCGGGCCGCCCCTTCTCACTGCAGCGGGAGGAGGCTGTGTAAGGAGCCTGGAAGCCCCACGACTTGTCTGTGTGACCCTTTGTTGTCACGACGAGTTTTCGCCCTTGAGCCTCAGTTTCCCCATCTGCCATGTGGATGTGATGCGTGCCCTGCAGCGTGCTGACGGGGGGCGGGGTGGGTCTGGATCATTCTCCTGACCCCTCCCACGTGGCTGAAAGGAGGAAGCTGTGCTTTCGTTCAGCCAGTTTGTGGCAGGTTGGGGACTTTGTGGAGACGGAGGGAGCCCTGGCCCTGCTCGTGATTACGGAGCTTCCTTTGGCAGAGCGGTGGCGGCTCGGGTGGCGACAGGCGCTCTGCGGGGAGAGGGGCAGCTGGGCAGGGGAGGCTGGTGTGAGTGGTGGGAGATTGGCGGGGTCAGAGGCCCAGCAGGTTGGCCTCAGCTCACGTAGGACCTCGGTGGCCCAGGGGAGTGTTCGGATTTGCCTGAGTGCTGGGGGGCCGCTGGGGGCCCTGAGCAGATGAGGGCTGGGTCACTTGTAGCGTCTCTTCAGCTGCTGGGTAGGCCTGAACCACCAAGGCCAGGGTCGGGGCACCACTAGGGGACCTCACAGTGATCCAGTCCACACGCGAGGCCGTGGTGGCCGCCCGGGAGTCAGGAGCTGTGGGATTCTGAACACATTTAAAGAACGTGTGAAAGAAAGTCTGAGAAGATTCCAGAACTTTGGGCCTGAGCTAATGGTGGATCAGTTGGCCTTGGCAGTGAGGGGAGGCTGCAGTTTGGGGGGAAGAGCGGGTGTCTGGGTTTGGACGGGTTCCGGTGGAGATGCCGGGCCAGGGTCTGGCACTACCCCGCGGGAGATGTGTTTTACCTGCTTTGTGGTCTGACGGCCCCAGGGAACCTGGATGTCCCCCCTCCGGAGAGCCCTGGGAGGCCCCTCCCCGGCCTGAGGATCCTGAGTTGTGCCCCAGCGGCCGCCGGCTTCTCCGACCCCTCAGGCCGAACCTCCAGAGAGCAGAGAAAGTGAAATGGGCTCATTTGCCTTTTTTATTTCTATTTTTGGGGGTAGCTGTGCATTCACAAAATGAGTGCTTGGGGCTGCAGCTGATCCCTTTTCGCTGACAGTTTTGCTCTGAGTGTGTGGGCGGCGTGCCCGTCTGTCTCCCGGGCGCCGGCTCCCTCAGCCCCCTCACCTGCCCCAGTGTCCCCGGACGCTCCTGGGCAGACCCCAAGACCTCTGCCTTCAGGGCTCCAGGGGAGGCTCTGTTGGACTCTGTAGCACCCTCAGTTTACCCATGGGGAAACGTGGCCAGAGAGGGCCGATAGACTTGGACAGGCACGGCCAGGACCCAGACTCGGTCCTCGCCCGCCGCCCTGGTCTCCATCGGCCGAGGCAGCTGGCTGGCTCCTGGCTGTGTGCCGCTTGCCCTGGGTGCGTGGGTCTGGGCAGAGATCTCGGCCATCACCCTTTCAGCAGGGGGTGCTCAGCCTGAGCATGTACCCCCCCAGGATGGTCTGGCTTTTTTTTTTTTTTTTTTTTTTTTGTGTCGGTACGCGGGCTTCTCACTGTTGTGGCCTCTCCCGTAGCGGAGCGCAGGCTCAGCGGCCATGGCTCACGGGCCCAGCCGCTCCGCGGCATGTGGGATCCTCCCAGACTGGGGCACGAGCCCGCGTCCCCCGCATCGGCAGGCGGACTCCCAACCACTGCGCCACCAGGGAAGCCCTGGTCTGGCCTTTTGAACCTGGCCGGCTGCAGCCCTCTTCCCAATCTGGGGGTTTGGGGGTTTGCTTTGCCCTGGCCCTGGGCATCGGGTCAACTGACTTTTAGGTTCTGACCCCAAACCTGACCGTCCTGCTAGCTGGTTTGCTTTTGCCTCCAGGTCCCCGGGCTGCCCTCCATGGGGCTGGGCTGGGAGGGGGCTGATCTTGCCCTCCCTCAGGCTCGAGGAGGGGGTCTCCGGGGTGTGGAGAGGGGGCAGTCCCGGCCCCTGGGTCGAGGCCGAGGCTGGCAGGTGAAGAGCCAGACTTGAACTGAGGCTGCGGGTTCTGCTTCCCCAGGGTCCCCGGCTGTGCCGGCCGGGCTACTTCCTCTGCCTCCCCAGGGCCGTGACTCCCGGCCTAGGAAGCGGCAGCAGCCCCGGAGGGGCCCCTTTGCCACCGGGTGCCTGCAGGGCCCTTGGCATTTGGCAGGGGTTGGCTAGGCGCTTGGGACCCAGCCGTCCAGGCCAGGTTCCCGCCCTCGTGGGGCTTGCATTCTCGTGGGGAAGACAGCGGCACAAAGATGGATGACAAGGTGGTGTGGGGTTGTAGGAAGGAAGTAAGGCCGGCGGGGGGGGCGTGGTCGGGGAAGGCCTCCGAGGAGGTGAGGTTTGAGCTGTGGGAAGGAGCCTGCCAGCAGCGGGAGCAGCAGGTGCAAAGGCCCTGTGCTCGGAGAAGCATGTGCAGTCTGGGGGACGGAAAGGAGCTCTGGGTGGCCGGAGTGGGGACAGTGGGCTGGAGGTAAGCTGGGGAGGTAGGCTGAGGGAGGCCCTGGGGGGTGGGGAGCAGTCAGGGTTTGGCTCTGGGCAAAGGGGAGGCCCCTGTGGGGACGTGCCTGAGTGGCATGGTCTCCCGGACTGTTTTTTTTTTTTTTTTTTTAGTATGTGGGCCTCTCACTGTTGTGGCCTCTCCCGTTGTGGAGCACAGGCTCCGGATGCGCAGGCTCAGCGGCCATGGCTCACAGGCCCAGCCGCTCCGCGGCATGTGGGATCTTCCCAGACCGGGGCACGAACCCGTGTCCCCTGCATCGGCAGGTAGACTCTCAACCACTGCGCCACCAGGGAAGCCCCTCCCGGACTGTTTTTAAGACGATCCCTGGCCGCAGGGTAGGGGGCTGCGCAGCAGGCCTGCCAGGTCTGGGTGGCATGCAGGCTTGCTGCTGGGGGACTGGGGGGGAACGGGGGGAATTGGGGGACCGGGGGTGGGGCGGGGTGGACGTGGGCAGGGGAGTCCCCGAGGACAGAGCGTGCCAGGCCTGTGCCCTTTTCAGAGGCCTGCAGAGCAAGCACACGGAGGCCAGCAGCACCCTGACCTTTATGGGGAGTTGGTGGGGCGCTGAGGAACCCGCTGGACGCGCACCCTGTTCCCCGGTGCCAGGCGCGTGAGACCTCCCCCGTTGTGGTGTGCGGGCCTGGGGAGGGGGCGCAGGGACTGTGCTCAGATGGGGCCAGCCGGTGGTTTGCCTGGGGGTTTCCTTTTCATCGGAGTCCAGTGGGTTCCCGTGGGGGGGCGGTGTGTGTGCACCAGCCCAGTCCCTTGGTCCCTGCCTGGCCTCTTCCCAGCCCTCTGCATGGGTGTCAGTGGTTGTGACAATGGTATTTGCCTTTTTCTTTGCAGTTTACAGCAGGGTCTCGACCTTACCGTGATGCTGGAGGATTCTTTGTGGTCGGCGGGGGGGGGGGGGGGTTGGTGGGGGGGGGGGTTGGTGGGGGGGGGGACGCATCCTGTGCGCTGTTGGTAGTGTCCCTGGCCTCCACCTGCTGGCTGCCACTGGCACCCCCCAACCCCCAGTGTGACACCAGGAATGTCCCAGACGCAGCTGAGTGTCCGCTGGGGGCAGAGCCGCTGAGGCTGAGAAATGCCGTTCTGGTGGAGGGTCTCAGTTCTCTAGCCCTGACGTCAGCCTCTGCCAGACCCGTTTTACAGATGGGAAAACTGAGGCTCACAGAAGCTCTGTAACTTTAGCGCAGAGCTGAGGGCCCCGGTCCCCTTCCTGGGGGTGGGGGGGAGCTTTGCAGCTTCCTCCCACCTTGACTCAGCAGTGCTTAACCCAGTGGCAGAACCCACACCAGCCGTTGTCTCCCTGGCCGTGTGACTGCTAGTGCCTCGGCCTCTCTGAGCCTTGGTTTCCCTCTCTGGGAAATAGGGTAACAGCAGCACCTATTTTATGGCTGTGAAATGCTTCATAAGTCATCTTGGGCTTTTCACAAACAGAGTGGGGGAGTGGGGACAGGGTGCTTGAGGGAAACAGGTGAACAAATACAGACACGCAATGTCCCCGCAGGCCAGGAAGCAAGGGAGTCCCCCTTCCTCTCACCCTGAAGCTTATTCGCCCACACCGTGTCTGAGCTTCCCCCAGCAGGGCAGCTCTGTGGTGGCCAGAGCAGAGCTTAGTCCTGACGACACTGAGTGTCAGAAACCTGGTAAATGTGACAGCTGCCTTGGCCAGCAGCCTTGAGGCAGGTGTGGCCAGAAACCCGTCATTTCAGAGCCCCGGGTACTTCTGCCGTGGGGACAGTGTGTGCCTGGTCCAGGTAGTGGTTCTGTAGTGTCAGTGTGTGTCTGAATCTCCGGGGGCCTGTCAGATGCAGATTCCCGGACCCCATCTGACTTGGCAGTCTGCGGGGATCCACATTTTTAGCAAATGCTGTCTGAAGCAGTGGTGCGCCTGCCCGTGTTGGGAGAAGTTCTGGGCTCAAAGCTTCCGTAGCTTCCCACTAAGGAATGTTCTAGGGTTCTGGGAGCTGCGTGGGGCTCACGTGGTAGGGGCATTGATGATGCCCAGGACAGCACAGTGAGCACCGCACCAAGACAGGCTCCATCGTGTCTCCACTGGCTCCTTTTCAGAGACATGCGGGCAGCCGGGGCCCCTTTCCTTTCTTGGAGGGGTCTGTGCCCACCGGCTGTTGGTCAGCACTGCGTGTCCAGCCCCTCCCGTGGCTCGGCCCTGGGCGAGACACCACCTGCTCACGTGAGGTCCAGTGGGGGAGATGGGCCAGGAGCTCAGGCTCTGAGCAGCTGCCCCCTCCTCCGAGAAGCCTCTCCCGACCACTCCCAGCTCTGGCTCACGGGTTGGTGTGTTTGTGTGCCTCTGGAATCCAAGCGCTGAGAGGCCAGGGGCTGGGTCGTCTGCTCACTGCTGCATCCTCGCCCAGAGTACACGCGCAGACACGTGAGAAGGCTGGTTGCAGCTTGGGAGGCCAAGGCGGGATTCGAACCCAGGCCCTGCTCTGTTCAGGGCTCTTGTTCCCACCAGGGAGGCAGGAGGGGGCGGGCAGCAGAAACTCCTAATAGGGCGGAGAGGGAGAATGGGTGCCATGGCCTGGGTGCAGGGTTCCTGGCCAAAGCTGCCTGGCTTCCTGACAAGCAGCAGTGTGTGGCCTTGGCGACCGTAGGAGTGCTGCCACCCAGGAGGGTAAACGACGGGGAGGCGGGGACCCGGTGTAGGAACTCCCTGGCCGGGGGGAGCTGGGTCCCCTCCGGGACAGGCCAGGTGTGCCCAGGCTCTCACCCCCAGGGGTTCGCTGCTGGATCCATGGGGCTGTGGTGCCCGTCGCCACCCCAGCTCTTTCCTCGCTGGGTCGTTCACCCCTCGCTCAGGATTTGCCCCTTGTATTTGTGCGTTTGTTGTGGTAAGGCACGCGTACTCTCAAATCTGCTGGTCTAGGGCATGAAATATATTCACGGAGTCATGCGGTCATCACCACCGTCTGATTCAGAACTTTGTCGTCTCCCGGAAGGAGGCCCGTAGCAGTCACTCCCCTCCCCTGCTTTCCGAAGCCCCTGCAGTGTAACCACTTTCTTCCTGGGTTTGCTTTTCTGGAGATGTCACGTGAACGGAATCATTCAGTCTGTGGCCTTCTGTGTCTGGCCTCTTTCGCTCAGCGTCGTGTCCTCAAGGTCCATCCACACAGTGGCGTGTGTCAGTGCGTTATTCTTTTTTATGGTGGAATACTCCTCCTTGGCGTGGGTACGTGGCAGTCTGGAAGTCCATTCATCAGTGGATGGATGCTGGATGGGTGCTGGATGGGTGCTGGATGGGTGCTGGGTGGGTGCTGGGTGGATGCCGGGTGGGTGCTGGCTAGGTGCTGGGTGGGTGCCGGGGGGGGTGCCGGGTGGAGGCCGGGTGGGTGCCGGGGGGGCGCTTGCTTTTCCTTTTTGGTTGTGAGTAGTGCTTCTCATTCCCCTTTGTGTCTGTGAATCCTTTGGCCTTTTAGAGATGCTCGGACCCACATGCAACCCTTACACAGCCTCCTTCCAGGCCTTTTCTTTGTGTTCAGAACATCGCCCCACATAAAGTTGCCCTCAGTCAGCTCTTGGACCCATAAAAATGGCATTTCCATACAACTCCACCTCTCCCGTCCTCAGCGCGGATATAAATACACATTTGATTTTTTTAGCGTGAACATTATCACCATTCAGTATAAATACCACAGTTTTGCATAAACAGTATCTCTGTTCTGCGGCTTGGTTTTCTCCCCTGGCAGCGTGGAGGGGAGCGGCTTGGGGCTGAGTGTGGACCTCGTCCTGCTGCCACGTGGGGCGGTCTGGGGACACTGGACGCTGCTCCGTCCCTGTGGACGACACTCGGGTTTCTCTGCTTTTTCGCTGTTCCCAGGGGTGCCGCCGGGACCCACTGAGCCCCTGTGCTTATTCGGGAGGGAGGGCTGCTGGATGCCGAGGGGCCTGGCGGGGGCAGGGAGCCCAGCTTCCAGGGCCCGGCTTTCTGTCCACTTGCTCTCCCAGAGCTGCCCCAGTTTCTGCCCCTGGCAGGCCTGCGGGAGCGCCGGGAGGGGACGGTTCCCTTTTTCTTTCTAAGCAGCTTCTCTTCGGAATGGAAGGGGGGCAGGCCGGGGGTCCGGGGCCTGTCTCACAGGCGTGGAGGGACGCTGGGGCGGCCCCCAGGTGTGTAACCACGTCAGCCCCATCCCGTGTGACTTGTGCGGGCCCGAGAGGAGGAGGAGGGGCCGATGCTGGAGGCCACGGCGTCTGCCCCGCCGAGGCCGCCGTGTGTCCACCGCTGCCGTGGGGCCCGGCGCTGGCTGCGGAGCGGGCACCTGCTGGTACTGCCTTCCCGAGCCTCAGTTTCTCCGTCTGCGGCGCGTTGGGTCGCTCCTACAGTGGAGGGCTGCACGCACGGAGCCCGCGGTGGGCACCCTGCAGGAGGGACGGGCGCGGGGTGCAGCTCTCGGCTCGCAGGCTGATGCCCAGGGGGCCTTGGGCGAGGCGCCTCCAAGACCAGCTTTTCTGTTGTAGAATGAGGCGGTTGCCTGAAGGCCAACCTGGGGGACGTTTCAGCCAGTTCCTGCGTGTGAGGCGTGGCCGCCGGCCTGCTGCGCCTCGTCCCTGAGGCTCTGGCCATCATCTTTTCTTCGCAGCACCGCCATTGCGGTTTTGCGGTTACGCTTGTCCTACATCGTTGTCTTCGTTCACTCAGCAAGTGAGCCCCTGCCTGGGCCAGGGTCTGTGTTGTCAGTTCACGGGTGGCTGACGTTGTAGTCAGGGCAGACAGATGTGGTAAACAAGTAAATTGTGCAGGGTGTCACTGCAGGGGGTGGCACATGCTGGGAAGATGAACCCAGGGAAGTGGGGGGACAGGACTGGCTTCATGGACATGTGACCTGGGTGATCACACAGGGACCTGTGCTCAGAAGGGCTTGTGCTGGATTTGATGCTGAAATTGTTCATCATTTTTAAACTCCCCACCCCTGCCCCCGAATCATGTTGTGTTGTTCCTGTGAGGGATGTGTGGTGTTTGGGGTGTAGGGTGGGATGGGGGAGGCTGCCTGGAGGGGTTCACGGAGGAGACATTTGAGTGCAGACTTGAAAAAGGGAGGTGGGAGCCCTGTGGGTCGCTGGGGAAAGTGCTGTGCAGGTTGTGGGCATGGCCAGTGCAAAGGCCCTGTGGTAGGAGCACCATTGTTGTTGTAATTGCACCCATTTTACAGATGAGGAAGTAGAGATGCCGGAGGGGGGACACGGCATCACCCGGCTCTTCCGGCACCTCCGCTCCACCCGAGCCAGCCGTGTTTCCCCGCTCTGTCGCCCGACCCTGACCCTCTCTGCTTGGCCCCACAGGCTGACCCCCCACTACATCTACCCACAAGCCATCGTCCAGCCCAGCGTGGTGATCCCGGCGGCCCCAGTCCCGTCACTGTCCTCGCCCTACATTGAGTACACACCGGCCAGCCCGGCCTACGCCCAGTACCCGCCGGCCACCTACGACCAGTACCCGTATGCCGCCTCGCCCGCCACAGCCGCCAGCTTTGTGAGCTATGGCTACCCGGCCGCCGTGCCCCAGGCCCTCTCAGCCGCGGCCCCCGCGGGCACTGCCTTCGTGCAGTACCAGCCTCAGCAGCTACAGCCCGACAGGATGCAGTGAGGGCCGTTTCCGCCCCTGCAGCCGCGGCACCGTCACCCCGCGCTGGGCGGGTGCACACCGCACCTGTGCCCCGGGAGACCCTGCGGGACCCCGCCTGCACCCCGGGCGGCCCAGAGACCACTTCTCTTTGCACCCAGAACCGTCGCGCCTTGAGGGAGGACTTGGAGAGAAAAGAGTGACCGAGAGCCATTTGAAGATCAACCTGAATGTCGCGCACACACTGTCCCCATCCTCCCGCACCCCTGGAGCCCACGGGCGGTCCCCCCAGCATCCTGTGGGGCCTTCTAGACCCTCCACAGACCCCTGCGGCCCTCTGGGGTGAGCAGAGACTTTGTCCCGCTCAGAGAGGCCTTGCTCCAGGGAAGCCCAGGATCGCGACGTGTGTGGACTGTTGTTGCTCCGTCTGCAGAGCTGTGAACCGTGCACGGGGGGATCACCGGCCCCTGAATTCCCATTTTCTAAATGCTGGCCCCGGGGCGCTCCCCCTCCCCCCGGCCCCCAGACACCCAGGTGCGGCAGGGCCACCAGTGACCGCGACGGGGCAGCTGGCCGTGGTCCTGTACGTCGAAGCACTGCGACTTTTTTTTCTTATCATCGTTTTGCTACTAAGATGATTCAGAATTTCTGTCTATTTTTTCAGCAGAGACTCTCGCCACCAAGAATCCAAAACCTGTTTTTGACTTTGAAAGACTCGCTTTTGTCGATGGCTCTACACCCGGCGAGCCAGTGATAGTATTTCTGTGATAAGGTGTCTGCTGGCCCGGGTGCCCGAGCCCCTCAGAGGGCGGGCGTCTCCAGACAGTAAGTTGTCTTAAGCTTGTCCCCCTCCCTGCGGCCGTGACGGGGTTGCGGGCCGAGGGGCTGGACCGCAGCGTCCTGGCTGGCAGGGTGGAGGCCCAGAGCGCCCCCGCGGTGCCGCCCGCTGTGTATGAAGCAGCCCAAGCAGCTGCGGGATTGAGCTGGGATACATCCGCTTGCCTTGGGGGCTCGGGGACGGGGGAGGTGACGTTCCCACAGCCTGCGATGGGGCTCCTGGAGGGGGAGGGGCCAGGCCCGAGGGCGTTGGGGCGTGCGGGCCGCTCCTGCAGACCTACCTCAGGGAAGTGGGAGGCCTCGGGGCTGCCGCACACGGACAGGCGCTTCCCTGCACGCCAGGGCAGAGCCAAGGCCCAGAAAGCAAAGTAGCTCAGATTCTAATAATATTTTTATTAGAATGTCCTGATTATAAAAATAAAACTTGTTTTCTTTAAAGAAAAAGTGGGTCTGTAGTTTTTCCCTCGAAGTGGGCACTTCTGAGCCCCATAGCCACCGGGCTCAGTCTCTGATGTGCTCAGAGCAGGGCCCTGGGGGCAGAGGCTGGGCAGCTCCACCAGAGCCTGGTGGAGCAGGGGGCGGCTCCTTGGAGAAGGCAGGACACTGCTGGCAGAACCTGGGCAGGAGCTGCTGAGAAGGCATAGGAGCAGGTGTCCAGGCCCCCTGCCCTCAGGTTGCTGGCAGCTGGGCGTGGCGCAAGTCAGGAAGGGACGTCTGGGTGTGCGGGAGAGGGGCTCCATCCCGGGATGGTCCCAGCCTCTCCCACCATCCAGCTGGAGCCCCGACTCAGCACTGAGGGAATCACGGGGGCCTCCTGGAGGGGGTGTGAAGGCTGGAGAGGAGGTTCATTCACTCATTGCCTCACTTTCTCCCTCATTCATTCATTCTAAGAAATGGCGTGTGCCAGGTCACATGCAAAGCACTGAGGATAGTCATAAAACACAGCCCTGCCCACTGGGTTTATAACGTACTGGGGGCGCACAGCAAGCATGCAAACTAGCGGGGGAGATGCAGCAAATGCAGACGGGGCAATTTCATATACTGGTCAGGACGTATCACCGGGGGTGACGGAGAATGAGCGGGTTCTAGGCAGGAGGAACAGCAGGTGCAAAGGCCCTGGGACGAGGAGGCCAGTGTGGCTGGAGAGGCACAGTGAGGGGAAAGTCAGTGGGAGGTGAGCTTCGGAGGTGATGGGGTGGGGCACCAGCAGAGACCCGGTGGACGGATGTGCTGTGAACACAGTCTGGGGAGCGGGGGTAGCAATGCACAGACATGGCCTGGCCAGCTCAGCACAGTGTGGTCGATGCCATGGGGGAGGGGAGGACTGCGCAGGGGCAAGGGGCCATGGGGGGGGGCTCCTGGTGATCTGGGGGAGTGGAGTGGGCGCTCCTGGTGGGGAGGCCAGTGTGTGCAGAGCTCGGAGGTTGCGGCTTGGCCTCCTTTGGGATGGTCGCCCTCCAGACACCAGGCTTGTCCTCCCCGCGACCGCCGCCCCAATCCTGCAGAGCGGAGCTCGGCCTCACAACGCAACATGTGCGTCTGCCCCGCCTCCCACGTTCACCTACCACGCACAGCAGTTCACCTACTGCGCACAGCGGGTGAGCCAGGCTCCCTCCGGTCACTGTGAACCCCTCCCTCACCCTCCGGTCACTCTGAGCCCCTCCGTCACCCTCACAGCCGACTCCTGCTAAGCCTGTCTCGCATCTGCCCCCCTCCTCCCCTCCTGGCCCCCTCCCCTGCTTCCAGCCCCAGTCCAGGGCCACCCCCTCTCTCCTGGACCCTTGCAGTGGCCCCTTCACTGCTTCTGCCCCATCCTTCTTCAGTCCACACTCCACATGCAGGTAGAGGGTCCTGTTGAACATGCAGCTAGAGGGTCACGGCTCCTCCAGCTCCCCTCTGTGGCTCCCCATCATCCTTGAGGAAAAAGCCAAAGCTGTCACTGTGGTCTTTGAGGCCCCTGCCCACACTGGGCACAGCTCACCCACCACAGGACCTTTGCACCTGCTGTTGAATCCTCCAGCTTTTACCTGCCGGCCTCCTTTGGCTCTCAACACGGAAGTGTCTTTGTCCCAGCGGCCTCCTCTGACCCCAGTCTCGGTCCAGGCAGCTGACCTGTGTCTCCCTTCATCTGCGTCCTCACCTGTCTCTGTCCCACCTGCTTTAGAACACCGATGCCAGGGGGGCAGGGGCTGTCTGCCTTGTGTCCCCCACACCCAGTGCTGTGCCAGGCACAGCAGGGAAACTGAGGCCTGCCAGCACTCAGAACTTGGTTCTGGCGGAGGACACCAGCGTGAGTTTTGGGACCATCCATCCCGGCTGGAGTGTGCTGGGCAGATCTGAGGCTGGGGCCAGGGAAAGGGGGGCGGGCAGAGGTCAGAGTTGCTGCAGGGAATGGGGCGGAGGAGATGCATGGGGAGCACAGCACCTGCATGGAGCTGGGCAGCTGGGTCTGACCCCAGAGTCCAGTCACAACTCCACATGGTCAGCCCTGGGCTGTGAAGTGAGATGGGTCACCCCGATTCGGGAGGTGGCTGGGGGTGACTGGGAGCCACCTTCTCTGTCCTAGCGTCCCTGTGGGATCTCCTCGGGCCTTTTCCAATCCCTTTGATTCTGAGATTTGCAAATTCCCCCTTTCTGTAGTCCAGGCCTCCAGCCTCTGCCCAGGGAAGGGTCAGGGTTCCCGGGGTCAAGTCAGGTGGGATCCTGCCAGGCAGGGTCCCCTTTTCTTACCTGGAACCGCTGATGCCCCTCCCTGCCTGCCCCTGCCACCTGCCCGTCTCCCTCCGGCTGGGTCTTAGTTTGCAAACACTGGCAAGGGGTCAGGGAGGTCAACATGGGGCTCCCAGCTCAGAGGAGACATTGCTGCAGCTGATAAGGGCTGTGGGGCCATGGAGAGAGTTGCAGGTGCTGCCAGGGTTATCGGGAGGGCCACTTGTGGCCAGCCCGTTTCCTGTCACTATCGGCCAGTGGCAGCCTCTGGGACAGACCTCGAGGACTCAAAAACATCCTCCTGGAGCCCGGGATTGAGGGCTCTGGACGGTGGCAAACCCAGGAGGGACAGAGCTTGCAGAGTCAGGGCACTGAGTGCAGAGCAGGGGCGAGCTGAGGGCGGCAGGGCCATGGTCTGTGCCCGCGGGGGAAGTGGTGACGATGATTATAAGTGATGATGGTGAACACTGCTGACAATGTCCGCGGTGCAGACTCGGTTCAGGTGCCGTGCAAGCGCTTTTCACGGGTGGTTGGTTACCCACGAGGTGAACGCTCAGAGTGGCCCCCTTGCAGAGATAGGGAAACTGAGACACGGGAGTGGAGCCACCGCTGCCCAGGCCCCTGAGGAGTGGCGGCGGGAGGTGCTCTGCCGTGGAGCTGAAGGGTGTGGGCCTGACCCACGGCCCTGGTCCCCCCCAGGCCAGCAGGGTGAGCTCGGCCGGGCCTCCACCTCCCTGAGCCTCGCTGGGAATGGGGCCATGACCGTCCTCTGAGGCCGGGGCTCTCTGTCCCTTCTCCGCTGCGTCCCCAGCAGACAGTGTAGTGAGAGTGGCCCCAGTGATTGGTTCAGGGATAGGCATATGACCCAGTCTGGGTCAGTGAGTCAGTCCTCCTGGATTTCTGCTGGCACTCCTGGGGGAGGGAGGCTGTCTTTCTGCTGGGGAAGCCAATCTGGGAGCAGATAAGCCTGGAGCTGCTGGGGTGAGGGGTAGGGTGTGTGTGGGGGTGGGGTGAAGGGGTGCGGTTGAGAGGTGAGACTATTTGTGCTCATGGAGGGACTGTCTGAGAAGGAAGCCAGAACTAGGGAAAGTAGAGCTGAGGAGTGAAGATAGGGTCTTAGTGGCATCTTTGGGGCCCCTTGATCCAGCTATGCCTGAGTTAGACCCTGGACTTTTCCATTACAAGAGCTAATAAATTTCCTTTTTCACTTACGCCTATTTAATTTTTTTTTTTTTCTGTTCCTTGCAATCAAGACTCTGGATATATACAATCTCAAAGGGGGTGCATTACTTAAAGAATTAGGCTGAGTGACATACAATTAAAAAAATCAAAATAACTGTTTTTTAGCAAGTTACAAGTTTTTTTTTTTCTCACGTAAAAGAAGTCTGAAGCAGAAGGTCCAATGTTTAAATGAGAGCTCCAGTCATCAGAATCAGGTTCCTTCTAACTTCCCATGGTGCCATTTTAGTGCATGGTTTACTTTCTCAAGACCATCTCGTAGAACAAGATGGCTGCCAGAACTCCAGCCATCGCCTCTGAGTTCCAGGCAGCAGAAGGAAGCAGGAGGAAAGTGAAGGAATACCTCAAGCTGGGAATTTCCAAGGAGACTTCTCGGAAATTGCACATTCCTCTTCCATTTCACTGGCCAGAACTTAGGCGCATGGCCACACCTAACTGTTGAGGGTGGGGGGTGGGTAATGCAGGGGTTTAGCTGAGCATATAGCTGGAGTATAGAAAGCCTTTGGTTACTAAGGAGGAAGGTGGGAATGTCCATCATGCAGTTTCTGTCTCAGACGCTCGCGGCAGTTAGCTGTGAGTGCAGGATACTAATGTCTCATTCACAGGGGCTTTGTGGAGACTGTTACTGACTCAGTCTCTCTTTCGACCTTCACACCAGCGAGGTGAGCTGGGTCTGTCATCATTATGGCCATTTCCCACATGGAGAAATCGGGGCTCAGAGTGCTCACAGAGTTTGCCTGGGGTCACCTGGCTCCCCAGGGGCAGTTCTGAGATGGCAGCTGAAGCTTCTCCCTCACGGTGTGTTCAGGTCTGGTGAACCGTCATCACGGGGCATCTCACCCTTGCGCAGGACTTGCAGCCCGAGGTGCTTTCACGTTTAGGGTCCTCGAGTCAGGTGCTGGGTCTGCTGCCGCCAGGGGGGAACCGCTTGATGTTTTCCGGTGTACTGGCTCTTTTCCTCCTGGTCAGAACCCTCCCACAAGGAGTGGGCTAATAGTCCCATTTTACAGAGGGGAAGACGGGGGCTCAGAGGGGCTACGTGGTTGAACGTAGCTGGTCCAGGCTTGGGTTTGTCTGTCTGACTCCAAAGCCTATGTTGTTGGCTCTGTGGCCTCCGGGAGCTTGAGGTGGAACATCTTGGCCTGGGCTCCCACCCCTCCCCTCCGCCTTGCACGCCGCCTCCAGGCAAGCAGACCCCATCCGGCCAACATGGTGCAGTGCCAAGGGCCAGATGTTTGGGCACCTCTGGCTCTGTCTCTGGGCAATAACTGGGTCGTGGTTACATCACCCGCACATGGGGTAATCCCCACAGTCGCCCTCCCTGGGCCACCACTGGGATGAAAGGGGGTGACTTAGGCAAAGTGCTCAGTGATAGCCCCCTGTGGGGTGGGCGCCCAGCTCCTGGAGCCCCCAACCCCCATGCCAGTGGGAAAGCTGAGCAAGCAGTGGAGGGTGGAGGTGAGAAAACCACCCTAATTCCTGTGAAAGCCGCCGGCTGCCTCTCAGAGTCCTGCCTGTGGATGAAGGACCCCATGTTTCCAGTCAAATGAGGCAGCTCCCACCTTGTGTTACCCTCAGCTCTGGAACTAAGGCTGTCCTCAGAGGCCCAGAACTCATGAAAACTGACATTCATTAAATACTTCCTATGGCTTTACGTCTGTTCTTTCTCTGAACCCTCCCAGCAACCCGTGGGAGGTTGACTGTGCCCAACTCACAGATGGGAAAACCAAGGCTGGGGAGATTCAGCTGCTTGCCCAAGGCTGGAGAGCTGGTGTGGCTGAGCCAGGATTTGTACACAAGAATCCTGAATCAGGAGGGCATGTGCTGCCCTTCCCAGAGGGCTGGGCTCTGGCCTCCCCATCCCCGCCCCGTTCTCCTCTCCTTCGTCACCCGCCCCCCCAGCATGTCCCTGCCCTGACTACTGAGTCACACTTGTGCTTGTCCCCAGAGATGTAAACGCTGAACCAGACTCCCCCTAGGTTTGGGGACCATCCAGATACAGCGAGAGTAACAGGGGCAGCTGTCCAGCGTGCCCTGGGGCTGGGTGTCTGCATAGGGCATGGTGTGGGGTGGGCACCTGGCCCTCCAGATACCTCCTGGGCCTCCTGCTGGGGCTGATAAGTGCACGGCCTTGCTTATCAACCCTGTCTGCTCACCCCAAGCCTTGTGTACACATCGGGGTGCCCAGCAGCCTGGAGATCAAGGATGGGGCAACCCCACCCCCTGAAGCCCAGCCCACCAGACAGCTGAACTTGGTGCACTAAAGGCAACCCAAGAGTTCCTGGTGCCTCCTGCTGGCTTCTTGGCCCCGTGATAGGGACATTTTTAGAGAAAATAAAGTTTTTTAAAAAATATAACATTAGAACTGTTGGGGAAAAATTCCAAAATAAAGGAAATTTATTAAAATAATCTACACACGTGTATAAAAACGGGAGGAAGGAAATAGACTAGATGTTCATGGTACTAGGACTACAGGAGAGTTTTACTTTTTTCTTAACACAGTTCTGTACGATTTACAACTGAGCAAGAAAAATTGGAGAATGAAGTTTGGCACTTGGTTGACGTTACATCTGTGTGCACGTACCCCGAATGCTAACAGGGTGGGGTGCCCGCCGGCTTGCCTGTGTTGATCCTCTGCATGTCTCTGATGAGCCAGAGCTGGGTGGGGTCCACAGCTGTCCTTGCCTCCACCCGCCTCTTGCCTATGGGGACCCACTCGATCTTCTAAAAAGGTAACTCAGAGCATGCCGTTCCCTGGCATAGAAGCCCCTGTGGCTCCCCACTGGCCTGGAAGAAAATCTCAGTTCCTTGCCATGGCTCAACTGGCCCTGCCACCTCTCAGATGCCTTTCTCAAGAGCCACTCTCCTGCCAGGTGCCCTGTGCCAGGTCCTTTCTGTCCCTCAGCCTGGGTTCAGAAGTCACCAAGTCTCAGCTCAGCTGTCATCCCCGCTCCGCACCTGATAGATGCCTTCCCAGACCTTCTTGTCGAAGCTCTTGCCTCTACCCTGCCCCCCATCCTTGTTCTCTCTGATTTTTCTTTTGGGGTAGTGGTCTCTCTTTCTGTCGCCATCATCTGGGACAAGAGCCTGGACCTGGCCCCAGAGCGTCATTGGAATGAGGCTGGGCAGCCTCTTGCTCCGCCCTCTTCCTACGTGGGGCCGACCGGGTCCTCTGGGCTGCGTTCTCCCGACAACCCCACTCCTGCCTGACCCGAGGCCTCCCACCATCCCTGCCCACCAGTGCTCAGCACGCCCGGGACTGCCCACCCCTGTGCGGAGTGGACCTGGGCTCTGTCCCGTTGGCGTACACGAGCTCTCCTGACCCAAGGAGAGGTGAGCATCGCAAGAGTCTGCTTGGCTCCCTTGGGCCCAGGATGAGGGAAGGGCTTGTGAAAAAGGCCATAATCCTGAGTCTGGAGCTGTGGTTTAATGAGTCTCCAAGGTCACAGGGGGTGTGGGACCGCCGTGTTCCTCCTCGTGGGGAAGGAAGGACAGAGAATCTTGCACTTACTGAGCACCTAGCTTCTGCCAGGCCCTGCGCCCGCCACTCAGCTGTGTCAGCTCCCAGCAACCCCGTGCAAGATGCATGTACACTGTCCCCATTTTGCAGATGCAGAAACTGAGGCTCAAAGTAGTTAGGGAGCTGGCAGAGCTGGGGCCCAAACCCCAGAGGGTCTGACACCAAAGCCCGCCCCCCACAACCTGCTGCCGGCTTCTCCTCTGGAGGGAATGGCAACATGAAATACGGTGCAGCCATGAAGAAGTACATTTATGACATGGAGAGATGTTCACGGAGCACTGTGGAAAGGAGAGAGCAGCCACAGACAGAAGCTTCTCTGGCAACACTGGGCCCACAGTCCCGCATAGCAATGATTAAACACGTGCTTTCCCCCTTTTCCACAGTCCCCACCAGTCCTTATTGTGCCTCTCACCAAGCTCTGGTGGGCATTTTAGTTTGCCAGCTAGGAGCCATGGGAGAGAGACAAGGGCAGGGAGAAAGCAGGGGCCACATCAGATACACATATGTTTTATCCACCTCGATGTCTAACTAGAGGACATTCATGTGGTTAAGCCTTGATGGATGGATGGAGGGAGGGAGGGATGAATGAATGAATGAATGGAAGAAAGTATGGACAGAGAGAGAGTGAGAGAAGGAGGGATGGAGAGAGAGAAGGAAGGAAGGACTGATGGATGGAGGGCTGGGTGGTGGGGTAGAGAGATGGAGAGACGTGGATGAAGGGATGGATGGATGGATGAATGGTAGGTTAGATAGACTGCTAAGTCTATCTACTCCACTCCAGCAAAGTCAGCACAAGGGTCCAGTGCAAGGGTTTGGAATCAGACAGGCTTGAGTTTGAATTTGAGTTCCTTTCCTTACAAGCTGTGTGACCCTGGGTGAGTCATTCACCCTCTCTGATCCTCAGTTTTCTCATCAGTGCCTCCTAGGACACCCGTGGAAAAAGCAGTGAGGGCCAGGTTTGAGGGAGGAGCTCGAGGAGTGCCAGCCCTTTATTACAGTCAGTGCTTCTGTCCTGCTCGGTCCTGAGAAAACGGGTCAGTTCCTGGGGAGACTCGGCATTTCCCCCCTCCAGTTCTGAGGATCTTGGGATCTCGCTGGATCACTGCCAATGCTGATAGCACCCTTCGCTTACTGGCTCCAACCGCAGCTGGACGGATATAACCCACCCAATACACAAACAGTCTGCTGTGAACAGGGGGAGGGTCCTTGCAGCACCCCCCCGACCCTGACCCCAGTCCTGGCTGCACCGCAGAACCTGCCTCCACAGGGCTTCCCCCAAACGATACTGCATGGGCCCCACGGGGACTAGCTGGAGCCCAGTCTCTGGGAGGAGGGCCTGGGCATGGGTATTTTTTAAAGAGCGTCTAGATGGTTCTAAAGTGAAGCTTGGCCTAAGAACCACTGTGTTTAGTACCTTTCAATTTTTTATATGTTTCCCCCTGTCCGTTTTTCCTTTGTTTTTCTCTCTCGTTTCTTCAGAGGTCAAAAAGGACTCTGCCTTCCGTAGCTGGAGAAAGAATTCAAATTTGTTTCCTTTTTAGGGTTTTGATAGTTCACTTTAAAAAATATTTTTTTGTGAATCCCCTTGGAGTACAGCTGGTTAGAGCGGGAGAGACGGGAGCCCATCTCTTTCCTTCATGTGGCTCTAAGACCCTCCATGAGTATAGCGTGGGCTTTTATTATAACTTAGGCTGGTTTGAAAGGACAACGCTAAATGCAATCAAAGCCAAAAAGTGAGATGCCAATTCACAGCCCCTAGGATGGCTAGAAGGAAAGGCCAGGAAAGAACCCATGTTGGCGGGGTGGGAGGGATTGGAGCTCTCACCCTGTGGCGGGAATGTGAACGGAGGACAGGTTGGCAGTTTTCAAATGATTCAGTGTGGAGTTACCATATGACCCAGACATTGCCCGCCTGGGTATACACCAAGACAAATAAAAACATACGCCCACGCAAAACCTTGTCCATGGATGTTCTAGCAGCCCTATTCACGGTAGCCCCAAAGTGGAAACCACCTCAGTGTCCACCATTGAAAAATGGATAAACAAAGTATGGTGTCCCATCCAAAGAATATTATTTGGTCATAAAGGGAACCGATGAAAAGGGAATGAAATTCTTTTTTTTTTAAATTAATTTTTATTGGAGAATGGTTGATTTACAATGTTGTGTTAGTTTCAGGTCTACAGCAAAGTGAATCAGTTATACGTATACATATATCTATTCTCTTTTTAGATTCTATTCCCATATAGGTCATTACAGGGTACTGAGTAGAGCTCCCTATGCTATACAGTGAGTTCTTATTACCTATTTTATATCTAGTAGGGTGTATATGTCAATCCCAATCTCCCAGTTTAGTCCTCCCCCACTTTACCCCCTTGGTAACCATAAGCTTGTTTTCTACATATGAAATTCTGATACATGCTGCAGCTCAGGTGAACCTTGAAAACAGGATGATAACTGGTAGAAGACAGTCACAAAAGACCGCATCTTGTATGACTCCATTCATATGAAATGTCTAGAATGGGCAAATCCATAGAGATAGAAAGTAAGTCCGTGCTTGCAGGGGCTGGGGGGCGGGGGTGGCCTGTCCCATACCAGGCACACCTCACCAGGCAGGTCTTAGGAAACCAGCAAGGCAGTGGCTCTGAAACAATGAGAAAAGACGATGAAAGAATATTCCAAAAGAGTGATGGACGTCACCGCGGGAAAAGGCAGAACTCTGGGCCCTCCCCACACTTCTTTATCGTTGAGTATCACTTCTATTTTGAATGACGCATGCGATGGGCACCCAATCCTTCTTGATGTTTGTACCCAGGGTATCGGCTTGACTGGAGCCATGGGGCAAAGGCTGCGACTAGGGCCAGGCCCGGCCCAAGTAGGGAGTCGTCCCTGTGCTGGGCTGTGTCTCTAGGACACAAGGGGAGGGGAGGCTCTGGGCTTAACCAATCTGGGGAGGAGACCCAGACCTCTCTGAGGCCTGCAGCCCCACTCGCCTGACCCTGGGTCTCCACCTCTATGGTCTGAGGGTGGACGTGGGGGCATCAGGTATAACCTGGGGGGCAGGGGCTCTGATGAAAGGGGCATTCATGGACTTCAGGGCGGGTTGCAGGGTGCTGTCTGGCGAATGTGTATTTTACTTTCCACTCTATACGTATCTTTGTTTGAATGTGGTGCCACATTCACGTATTGCTTCTGTGATTATAAAAAACAAAAAGAGTGAAAAGAAATACAATCTCAGAGTAAAACATTGGATGGCTACAGAGTTCGGTAACGTACAAAGGAATATTCCCTCCAATCCCAGATAACATTTGTGTTTGTTTCTCCAGATTTCTCTGTAGCAAGGCAGTGACATAGTCATAAATATTTTTAAATGAGACCTCCCTAATTTTCAATGTGCTTGTCCACTGACCTTCGTAGCTCACAGCCCCCTTGTCGTTTCTGCATTCCGTGAACTCTGCTAACTTGTATTAGCGCCTGCCGTGCACAGACTCTCTTCTAGGCCCTGCGGAGACAGCAGGGAACAAAGCAGACAAATCCCCGCCCTCACAGGGCTTTCAGTTTACTGGGAGAAGTGGGCAATAGACAAGGAAACAGTTAACTAAGATCGTTATGGAATCAGCAGGAGCTGGGGAGGAAATTAGCTGGTGATCACAGGGCCTTTGCAAGAGCTGTTCCTGCTGCCTGTGCCCTTCCCGCAGATGCTCACGCAGTGCCCATCCTTGGCCGACTCCTTGCCATCTTCCCACTCTGCACTCTGCTTGCCTGCCTCCTCTGGAGAACTTATCAGGGTTTGTACTTCTCAGTGCATTTTATTTGCTCATTTAATATCTGTCTCCCATCCTGGACTGTAAGCTGGGAGGGGCAGGAGCAGGCCAGAGACATCCATGCTGGTACGCAGCCTCTGCGCCCAACGCCGGGCACATAGAAGGGGGCTTCTAATACGTGCTGGCCATGTGAATGCTAAATAATTTAAATTAAATGATCTTCTAAGTTGAGGAGAGGCAATCTGAGGCAGTGGGGAGTGCGTCTTCAGGAGAGGATGGATGGGGGCGTGGGTACCCTGCCTGTGGGCTCTGGACCCAGCCAGGACCTGACCTGGGAAGGGCCAGCAGAGTCCAGGCCCGGGGAAAGGAGGGATCGCCTGGTCTGGGTGTGAGGCAGGGATTAGCAGAAGTGAGCAGCCGTACACCTCCCTCCCCACCCAAGTCTTCTGGGAAGGATCAAGGATGCCCACGGGAGTGTGGGAGGTGGACGCCTCCCGTGGGCTCCTCTGGGGATAGGCTCGGTCTCTTCTGAGGGCTAAGTGATTCAGTTTTGACCATATTTGCCTCAGAGCCAAGTGGCCACCCCGTGGAGCCATGGTATAAATATCGGTTTGTTTACTCTGTGTCCCAGTTGAGCGTGCTTCTGAGGAACGCAAGGCTTCCCTGTTGTTTAGCCCGTGCGTTTGGAAACCGGGCCCTGGGGGTGGGAGTTGTCCAGAGGTTCTGAGTCACATTCGCTGGGGCGGCTTGGGGCTCCTCGGCCCAGGCCACCCTGCGTGGTGCTCATCTCCAGAAAGTAAAACAGGCAAATTCTCTGTGCGATCTCAAGCCCCCTTGTGTGGTGGCTTCTGTGGCCCTCTGCCCTCTAACTGTGCCCGAGTGTCCCCCTGGGAACTAGCCGTTCCCTACATCTGTCCCCGAGTCTCAGGTGGCTCCAGATCCACCCCTAACCCCGTTGAGATGGGCATGTGACCCAGACCTGGCCAAAAAGAATGTTGCATGCCACTGGCCTTAGTGACTGACTCGGGAGTAGGCACATGGTCCAGCTACAGGCAATGAGAGTCAGTGAGACTTATGATGGGACAGCTGGGAGAGGCAGGCCCCCTTGCCTGTGGATTTAACCTGGGGGATGGGAGCCTGGAGCTGCCAGGGTGACCCCTGGAGCCTGAGCATGAACCAGCTTAGGAGGCAGCAGAGAAATTAAATCCCGAGGACAGTATTTAAACTGCTGGATCCAGCCATTCCTGAAGTCAGGCTGACAGAGCCTGTCAATTCTCTTTTTTCATTAAACCAGTGTATTCGTTTTCTATCAAACCGTCACAAACTTAGTGGCTTAAAACAACACATAATAGATGATTATGTCCTACTTTTGTGGGTCAGAACTCCAGATACAGCATGACCCAGCTTGGCCTTCAGCCTGGGGTGGCAGAAGTCAAGGTGCCTGCAGAGCTGTGATCCTTACTGGGGGCTCTGGGGAAGAATCCTCTTCCAGCCTCATTCAGTTTGCTGGCTGAATTCAGTTCCTTGTGGCTGTGGGACTGTGGTCCTCATTTCCTGCTAGCTGACAGCAGGGGTAGGTCTTTGCTTCTAGAGGCTGCCCACATTCCTTCTCGTGTTTTCCCCATGGCTCCCTTCAGCCACGGTGGGTCAAGTCCCTCCTAGTGTTCAAATCTCTCCAACTTCCTCTTCTGCTGCTCCTCTCTGCCTCCTGCTAGAGAAAGTTCTCTGCTTTTAATGACTTATGTGATTAGATTGACCCCACCTGGATAACCCAGGATACGCTCCCTCTTTTTTTTTTTTTTACTTTTGGCTGCATTGGGTCTTCGTTGCTGGGCGCACGTTTTTCTCTAGTTGCGGTGAGCGGGGGTTACTCTTCTTTGCGGTGCGCGGGCTTCTCATTGTGGTGGCTTCCCTTGTTGCGGAGCACAGGCTCTAGGCGCACAGGCTCAGTAGTTGTGGCGCACGGGCTTAGTTGCTCTGCGGCATGTGGGATCTTCCCAGACCAGGGCTCGAACCTGTGTCCCCTGCGTTGGCAGACGGATTCTTAACCACTGTGCCACCAGGGAAGCCCTACTCTCCCTCTTTTAAGATCTATAACCTTAATCACACCTGCAAAGTCCCTTCTGCCATGTAACAATATATTCAAACTTCATATAATCACAATTTCCCGGGATTAGGACACAAATGTCTTGGAGGGAGGGGCATTATCCTACCCACCACAGCAGTCTGACTTGGGTTTTCTGTCATTTGCAAAGAAAAGAATCTTGAATGATTCGCCCTCCTTCTGGAGAATGATTAGTTGGACATGACTGGATTGTACAGCTGAATTTCTGACTTCAGGAATGGCTGGATCCAGCAGCTCAAGCACTGTTAATAAGGATCCAAGTTCTCTTTATTTCTCAGCCTATGTTGGTTTCATGCTCAGAGTCCATGGCCCCTGGCTCCCAACCTCTGGGTTATTCCATTGGAAAGAAATTGTGTCTCCTTCCCGCTGGTCCCTAACCTTAGCCAAGCCCATCACAAAATCAACCTCCTTTATCTTGAAGGGCAGTCTAAGTTTCTGCTCTAAAATCCCCCACCTCGGTGAGATTCTGGCTCTCCCTTTGACTAGCCTCAGAACCACTGAATGTTTTCCCCCAAGTGACCGCACATTGTGCCCCAAAGATTCTTATTTTGTTCCTTCTACAAATGTCCAAGCTTATTCTCTGTGCTAGGCACTGGAGGTGCAACAGTAAAAAAAAAAAAAAAAGTGGGTGTGGCTACTGCCCTGACAAGGGCATAAGCAAAAAAAAAAAAATCACTGCCTTACAAATTTGTGAAGGAAACAAGCAGGTGAGGTAATGGAGAAGAACCGGGAGAGTCCAGGTGAGAGGTGGGTCCAGCAAAAGTCACTGGAGGGCTTCCCTGTTGGCGCAGTGGTTAAGAATCTGCCTGCCACTGCAAGGGACGTGGGTTCGAGCCGTGGCCCGGGAAGATCCCACATGCTGCAGAGCAACTAAGCCCGTGCACCACAACTACTGAGCCTGAGCTCTAGAGCCTGCAAGCCACAACTACTGAGCCCATGTGCCACAACTACTGAAGCCTGCACGCCTAGAGGCCATGCTCTGCAACAAGAAAAGCCCCCACAATGAGAAGCCCGCGCACTGCAACGAAGACCCAACACAGCCAAAATTAAATAAATAAATACATTAAAAAAAGAAAAAGTCACTGGAGAAAAGTCATGGAAGGGGGCAAGACGGTAGAGCGTTCCAGAGACGGTCACAGCCTGTGCAAACGTCCTGAGGTCGGGTGCGCTGGGCCAGGTTGAGGAACTGCGGGGAGGCCAGGAGGGCAAGAGTGTGGTCGGGGGAAGGCGGTTGAGGCTGGCAGAGTGTAGAGGGAACTGGGTGGGGATGAAATGCATTAACCTACCCCAAATTCCTATAAAACAGAAAGTGGCTTGGCTTTGGACTAGCAGCTTCCGGGGGGGGGGGGTGGGAGCACCCCGTGACATCTTCCTCCCCTCCCTGGGGCACCCCTCCCCTCCCCCAGCCCCTCCGCCTGTGCAGTGACGAAGCCAGAGACCATCGCCAGCACGGACTTCCGCCCCTGCTTCCGCCGGCCTCTCAGGATAGCGTCTGGAACCTCACTGAGGTTTCCACCTGCCGCCCTGGCCCTGCGGGCTGTCTCCACCCGCCCTTCCTCTAAGAGGAGGGGGAGCACTATTGTTCCTCGGGTGGTTGACTTAGTGAGAAAGGGGAACAGACAGGTCCAGCCCCAGGGGGTGTGCCCAGCATCCCCGCCCCCTTTGCCCCCTGCCTGGTAGTTTCTCCCACCTTCAGATGCCAGTAGTCATGTTCCTGCTCCTAAGAGCGGTGGCATTTTTATTCAGGATAATTGCACAGCTTCCATTCACCAGTGTATCGACTGGGAATTGTGGGGCGAGGGGGGCGGTTTGTGGAAAGTCCCTCCCATCCCCCACCCGGTTCTCTTCCCTCCAGGCGTCCAGGGCCTCCAGTTTCAACACATTGTATCTTACGCTTCTGTGTGTCTGTTTCCAAGTCAGCAGGCGCCATCCGCTCTGTGAGGCGCTTGTTCCTTTCCCTTAAATACCTCTTGAAGATTCCCCGCTGAGCCCACACTGAGCTTGCTATCGCCTGGTTGTCGGCTGCCTAGTATTCCACGTGTGAGTGCGCGTCCCCTACTGCGCGTCCCCTGGGATGGAGGTGGAAGTCGTTTCCAGCCTTTTGCTCATTCAGGCAGAGGTAGAATGAATCACCTTGAGCAGAGTTGCTGGGGCACCTGCCGTTGTCCGGTGTGTGCACACCTGCTGTGTGCCGGGATTTCACCTGCAGCCTCCTTCTCAGCCCTCACACGGCACTGCCGGGAGGTCACACCAGAGGAGGTAACTATTCAGGGCCCCGCTTTTAAAGTTCATTTCCCAAACTCAGTGGCCTGGCTAGAACTTGACCCCTGAAATGGTGTCACTGTTCTTTCTGGGGCATCTGAAGAGGGATCACATATGCCCCAAACCAAGCTTGGAGATCATCGTGGGGTCTTCCTGTTTTTCTTTTCCTGCTTTGTCCTCACCATGCCTGCTGCCCCCTCGCCCCCGGAAAAGGCTGCCTGGTGCCCTCATCCCCAGACACCGGTGCCAGGCCCGGGTCCCTGCCTTGCAGGTGCCTGCAGAGCTCCGCCCTGTGAGCCGACCTAGTGCCCTGGGGTGGGGGCTTCATTACAACCCCACCAGCACCAACCCCCTCCTCCCAAAGAAATAAAGACATTCTGTCTCCTTATTGTACTTATTGAACAACTACCAGATACAAAGTCCTAGTGAGGAAGACAAAAAATTCGTAAGTCATCGTTGGAATGATTATTTAATTTCAGTCTGATAAATACTACAGTGAAGTGCCAAGCCCTCCCAGGTGTTCCTCTGCCTCAGGGCCTTTGCACATGCTCTTCCCTTTACCTGGACCACTCATCTTCCAGGTATCCACACGGCTCACCTCTTACCTTGTTGCATTCAAACTCATAGCCCCCTACTCACCATGCTCCCTCTCTCTTGCCTGTTCATTTTTCTCTGTAGCTCTTATCACGCCTCAAACCTACTTTTACTTTATGTATCACTTATTATTGCTTATTCATCTGTCTATTACCTGTACCCCTGGTGGACTGTCAGTCCATAACGGCAGGCATTCTTGTTTGCCTTGTTCACTGCTCTATCCGAGGTGCCTAGAAAAGTGCCTGATACACAGTAGCTTCTCAGTAAATATTTGTTGAATGAATGAATGACCTAACAGGGGATGTGACCTAGTCAACTCTTCGGGGACCAGGAAGGACGGTGTCAGGGGATGTTTTCCTACCACTGGGGACAGACCCAGGTTTCATGGGGCCTGAAGTTTATACAATTTGGGGCACTGTCTTTAAGAAAAAGAGTATATAGTTACATGTACAGAGTAAGGGCCAGAGATTGAAAAAAGACTGGCATTGACGAAGGGAAAGACATTCCAGGCAGAGGGAACAGCTTGTGAAAAAGCCAGGTGTGGCCAAGAGCCAGGGAAGAAGGAGAGAAGGTGTGTGTGGCCACAGCTTTGCCAGGGACCCCCGAGGGGCTGGAGATCCAGTGGGGGCCAGCTTGGAAGTGACAGGGTGTGACATGCGGGGCCCTGGTTTCTGCGGGATCCCGGGAGGAAGCCCGAAGAGGACCTCCGGGTCCTGCAGGACGGAACCCTGCCAGCCGAAGGCTTTCCCACTCACCCTACTGGCCAAGCAGGGGGTGGCCCAGCCCTTACACCCCATTCCACCCCAATCAGCCTCCAGGAATGCATTTCCTGGCCTTGGGGTCCCTGCTCACCCCTACCCCACCCAGAGAGGTCCCCCGAGGCTGTCTGGGGAGGCTGTACTCTGCCTCCCCCTCAAACCCCCCCTCCCCCCCCCCCCCCCCCCCCCCCCGCCTCTGCTCAGAATAAAAGCTTGGGGCCCTGGCTGGGGACCCTGTGCTCTGACCCGAAGCCTCTGCCAGCTATTTGCATCACAAATGAGGCTGGGTCAGGCTGTTGGGCCCTGGCCAGCCTGCCTGGTGCTGCCCTCGGTGACTTAAGGACACAAGCCACCATCCAGCTGCTACGCATTCTGCTCCCTCCCCCTGCTGCCTAGCTTGCACCCCTGGGGGAGGATGCCCGGTCCCCGGTCCCCAGCAGGCCTGGGATCCTCCTGACCAGCCAGCCCTCCCACCAGCTGGGAAGAACAATTATGGCTGACAAACTGAGCTCCTGTCCTGTCTCTGAATGTCGGAGGTGGGGCAGGGAGGGTAGGGGGGGTCAGCATGTGACATTCTGGCCTGTAGCTCTCACAGCAGCCCACTCTACAGAGGAGGAGACTGAGGCTCAGAGAGGGTGAGCAACTTGCCCAAGGCTGCTCAGCTAATAGCCGGCAGAGCTGGGACTTGAATCCATGCCATTCTGCTCTAGAAGCTATGCTGTGAACAGGGGCCATCCCCTTGAGGGTCATCTGTGTTTGTCCGCCATATGCAGTGGGCCCTGATAGCTGCTGGATGAATAAATGACCATCTGAGCTTCAGCCTTTCTCCCCAGCATGGTCGGGGTGAGTAGGTGGGCTGCTTCTCTTTATAGACTCTGAGCCCGTGAGGTCAGGGCGCTGCCCATGCCTGTTTGTGGTCCTGGTATACAGCAGGCACTTAATCAGTGTTTCTGGAATAAATCAACACACAGACTCTTTCTGAGCCTGGGTTGTGCTTTTCTGCTGCAGGTTCCTTTCAAGGAAGAGGTGGGTTGTACCCAGCTCAGGGTCCCCAGGGCTGAGCATGTGACTTGGTCCTGGAAAGTTCTCAGAGGTTCAGCCATGACTTATTCTCCACAAGCCTCGCCCCGGGCTGGCTGGGGCTCCTGCCCCAGATCCTGGGGGCCTGACCTAGGGAGGAATTCAGGGCTCCCTCTAAGCGAGCCTGGGCACAGGGAGGCCCCTGTCTCTGTCCCCTGCCTCTCCCTAGCTCGGCCCTGGAGTTCTCTCCTGCCCCAGGGCCTTTGCTCCTGCTGCCCTCCTGCCTGGCCCTCTCCCAGCAGCTCTTCCAGGGCTGGCTGCTTCGTCACCTCCTCAGAGAGGTCCCTGTCTAGCTGCAGCCCTTAGATATTTCCTATCCTCACCCCGTCTGTCTCCAGAGCTCTGTGGATGCCTTATCATTCCTCTTGGGTTTTGCCGGTGTCTCCTTTAGAATGAAAGAGGGAGAAAGATGCACACACTTCATAGAGCAAAACAGAACGAGAAGGGAGAAAATAGAGGGAGAGAGTCAGATGGAGAGAGAGACAGGGAGAGACTGATGTAGAGAAACACAGAAATAGAAATGAATGTGAGAGAGAGACAGAGCAACTCAGAGGCAGAGACACAAAGAGAAACCGAAAGAAAACAGGACCAGCGTCCTGGAGAGAAATGGAGCCGGGGCAAGAGGGAGGGGACAAGAGAAAGTACTGTGCGGTGGACAAAAAGGGATATGGGGGCCCTGGGCTTCCTTCTGGGGTGATGGGAAGGTTCTGGAATTAGATCGTGGTGACAGTTGCACAACTCTTTGTATATGAAAAGCCACATAATTGTACGCTTTACAAGGTTGCATTTGATGGAACATGAATTTTGTCTCATTTGAAAACACGAGAGGACATCAGAGAAACCCAAATTGGAGTACGATCTACAAAACACCTGATACTCTGCAAATCCAGCAAGATCAGGAAGGACAAGGAAAGAGCGAGGACCATCCCTGGGCCTGCAGGAGACGAAGGAGACGAGATGACTAAATTCAACGCAGGACCCGGGACAGAGAAAGGACACTGGGGGAAAATGCGAATCAAGTCCACAGTTTAGTTAACGGTACTGCATCAAAGTGAATTTCTTAGTTTGTATCGTCGTACTGTTACGTAAGAGATTAATATTAGGGGAAGCAAGGTGAAGGGGACGTGGGGACTATCTTTGCACCTTTTCTCTAAGCCTAAAATTATTTCAAAATTAAAAAGTTAAAACAAACAAAGGAGACAGAAATGACCAGAGAGCAGCCCTGGGACAGAGGAACTGCCTGTGCTCCTGACCCCGAGGAGACCACCGGCCACGGCCCCTTCGGGATAAAGCCCTGGGCTGGCGGGGGTGGGGGGGCCTGGTGTCTAGTCCTCTGCCCATTACTGACAAAGAGGCTGCTGATGCCCCGGAGCAGGCTCTAGTTCCAGCTGAGGTACTTCCATGCCCGAGGCTGCAGACCCTGAGGCTCACCAGCAGAGGCTGCTGACAATTCGTGACTCTCCTGTCGTTCATTTAATGGTTTCAGCAGCGTTTGGGGCAGCCCCGGGCACTCCCCTGCACCCATGACCATGCCTATTGATGTCCCTCTGTTCCACCTTCCCTCCACCCCTGCTACCCCAACACACAGCCCTTGGTGCCTGCCAGCTGACTCCCGCCAAGGCTCCTGGCATCCTTCTGCAAGAGGGAAAAAACGCCCCAGATCCTGCTTTCCTGTGAAAATAGCCAAGCGGCAGCCCCATGCTGGGGTTGGGGATCACTTCAGGTGGGTCCCCACACAGGACAGGCCAGCCCCCTGTGTAGACCTCTGGGTTCCTGGAAGGAAAATGCTCATTTTTATTTCCCTAGAACCCACTCCTGGACCAGGCATGTAGTAGGTGCTCAATTTAACACTCGTGTGTCTCCCAGACACCTTACTCCCAGGACCTCAGCCAAAGGCAGCTCTTTCCTCACCCAATGCTTTCAAGCTTTTTAAAGTGGTGAAATCTACCTTTGAAAAATGAAAATATTCAGAGAATAATAAGCCCCTACTACCACTACCCGGAATTAAACATGACACAATGAGACACGAAGATTTTGTCACATTTGTCACTAATCCTTTTTCTTTTGAAGAAATAAAATGTTACAGATACAGCTCACCTTTGCTGTAACTCCCATCACCCTCCCCCCACAGCCAACCTCAGTGGGAGTGGGAGCTGCAGCGTCATGCCCAGGTTTCTACCTACATGCTTGTGGTGATGGTCAATTTTCCGTATTGCTCTGTGTGCACCGTTTAAGCCGCTTGCTCGTGAACAGTCTCCTACAGGGTGCAGAGCTCTCATTTTGTGTGTTCCAATCAACTACACGTCGAGGTGCCCTCATGATGGTGGTGGAGAGGGACCCATCCTTCTAAGGAGCCGTTCCCCACCCCCTCCCCGACCCCTGCATCTGCCCCAGCTCACGCCTCTGCAGCCCTGGCAGCCGCACAGGGCTCAGAAGGGCCCCACGCCAGGCTTAATGCTCTGCTGTCTCCGTCTTGAAATTCTTAGTAACTTTTGCACGAGGGGCCCGCATTTTCATTTTGACTGGAGCGCACTAATCGTGTTGATGTTCTGACAACGTGGAACACCTAACTGAGCCCCCGTCCTGTGCCAGGCCCTGGCCCAGGCTGGCCGCCCGCACAGACCACCTCAGCGCGTCCTCCAAAGGCTCTGTGAAAGGCGCGGTTCCCGTCAACCCCATTCTGTAGATGGGGGCACTGAGGCTCAGAGAGCTCCTGACTTGGGAGCCCATGCCCTGAAACAGAAGACCCACTTTGAAGGTCGAATCTGGTCCAGACCCCTTTCTTTCCTTTTTTTTTTTTTTTTTTTTTTTTTATGGTACGCGGGCCTCTCACTGTTGCGGCCTCTCCCGTTGCGGAGCACAGGCTCCGGACGCGCAGGCTCAGCGGCCATGGCTCACGGGCCCAGCCGCTCTGTGGCACGTGGGATCTTCCCGGAACCGGGGCACGAACCCGCGTCCCCTGCATCGGCAGGCGGACTCTCAACCACTGCGCCACCAGGGAAGCCCCAGACCCCTTTCTTTTAAAACCAGGGTCCAGAGAGTTGAAGGCTTCCTCAGTGGACCTGGCCTCTGGGCCACAGAGCCGGTTCCCCGCCATCCCCGCGGCCACGAGCCAGAGCCGCCTGGCTTGTCCGTGCTGCCCCGGCCCCGAGGCTGAATTCATTTCACCACACTTCCTCTCCCCGTGGGGACTGTCTCAATGTGGGGTGAACCAACCCGGGGGTTAATCAGAGCGCCACTTCCTCTTCCCAGAGAGGACCTCTCACAGCCTGCCTTCTATAATTAGACCCCGGCCTGCCTTCCCCGGCTGGGCGTGGTTGGGCCTGAGGCTGCTTCCGGCTCTACAGAGGGGTTTCCACGCGGCTTCCCAAGAACCCCAGGAGCCTGTGGGGCAGGGGGCGTGTGCGGGGGATGCTCAGGCCGCGAGGCCTGGGATGGGGCCTCCTCCGGCTTCCTGGCGGGCTCTCCCCGCCACTGCCCCTGCAGTCATGCGGGTGGACCAGATACATTTCTAGGATCCGGGAGACCGGTTTTGCCATAGTCTAGAGCAGCGGTTTTCTACTGGGGGGACGTCGGGCAATGTCTGGAGGCACTTTCGGTTGTCACAGCTGGTGAGGGGATGCTCCTGGAATCTAGGGGGAAGAGGCCAGGGAAGCTGCCACATAGCCCAGGGCGGCCGGCTCCACAACAGAGAAAGTCCCGGCCCCAAATGTCAACGGTGCTGAGTTTGGAGGAGGACGTAGTTTTGACCATGAGGACAGTGGAGGAGAGAAGGTGGCCGGGATTCGAGGTATATTCTGAAGGTAGAGCGGACAGGACAGGGTGACGTCTGATGGTGTCAAGTGCCATTGTTGAGAAGGAGCGCGATGGGGACACCCGAGAGGGAAGGTGACAACAGCTTGTGGGAGGAGGTGACAGTGAGCAGAGGCTTGAATGATGAGGGGCCTCCCTGGAAGATCTCGGGGAGAGCTGTAGGGAGAGGAAGACAGGTGCCAGGGCAGGTGGGAAAGGATTCTGAATCTGGGTGAGGAAGTGAGAGGAAGCCAGGAAGGAAGGCGGGGGTCACATCCTGCAGAGTCTCATGGGCCAAGAAGTAGGAGTTTTCACTGGCAGCCTCTAAATGCAAAGGTGCTGAGAGCACAGGACGGGGGGTCCGGAGACTGGATTTCAGCTTGAATTGGGTACTCACTGGCCAGGTGACTTTGGAAAAATTACTCTTTTGGGGCTCCAGTTTCTTCTCTGTCAAAATAGGGGCAATGCTACCATCTGGTCCCTCCAGGAGGCTTCTGTACAGTCAGTGAGGTGCTGACACAGGACACAGGATGGGGAGGTGACTCCCCATTCTAATCTGACTGTTTAAGAGTGACCCACAAGAGCTGTAAACTCGAGTCCCAAGTGTGGCTGACCTCCAAGACCCAGGCCAGGGTCCAACCAGCTCGGGCATCATTGCAAAGTGGACGAGCGTCCACAGGACTCTTGGAGAGCCGTCTTCAACAGTGACCCCATGTGGTGGTAAGACGCCATGACTGCAGTGAAGTTTAGTGGGGAACAGGCCTCGCGCCCACCTGTGGGTTGAAGACCCTTCAAGGTGCCGGAGGACCCGAGAAGGAGGTTCTGGGCATCTTGTTAATACAGCGCCTGGAAGCCTGAGTGATTAAGGAACAAAGAGATATAGTCATCCCAATATAACTTGGAGGAATTTATTCTCACGTCCTTAGTTTGGAAGGAAAGTCTCCTGACACTTGGGGACTCCGGGAGGGCTGGGGGTGAGCAGGGGTGGTCACGGGGGCAGGAATGGTGCCTGCGACACTCCTGCCCCAGTGGGCTGGCCTGTTGCTCCAAGAATGCAATCAGTTCCTCTGGTCCCTCCTTGCTTTCTCTCCAGCCCGGGTGCCTGCAGTGCCATCCCAGGGAAGGAGTTCCTCGGTTGGGGAAGCTCTGAAGACACTCAGGTGAAGGGACGGCAGGAGATGGGGTGGCTGGGGGCGGAGGCTCTCACCGCCTTTTCAGGCTGCAACCTCTCCCATCTCCCTTCCTGCTCAGAAGACATTTCCCACGTGGACCCGCCAAAGGATGTCACAGAAACCACCCAAGAAACGTTCCAACGGGGTGAACAAATCATTTGTCCCCGAGAAAATATAGACAGTTGTTACATGGAAGAAGGCACAGCCTTGCAGGCAAAGAAAGAAAAAATGCCAACAAAAGCCCCACTACACGCTGATTCAGTTAGAAAACAATTGTAAAATGGTAAAGCCCAGTGCTGGCAGGGATGCGGGAAAGCAACACATCAGCTTTGCTATAAATGGATTCCGATTTTTCTTTCTTTCTTTTTTGGCTGCGCCGTGCGGCGTGACGTGTGGGATCTTAGTTCCCCAACCAGGGGTTAAACCCGTGCCCCCTGCATTGGAAGCGCGAAGTCTTAACCACTGGACCGCCAGGGAAGTCCCCAGATTCAGATTTTGAAGATCGATCTGTCTGTCTGAAATAAACACTGAGAAACTACACATACCCTCTCACCCAGCATTTTGTCTTTTGGCAAAGTGTGGCCTTATTTAAGAGTGGGAAATGGAAAAAACAAAACCCCCAACCCCCAGATGCCCTGTGTTAACTTCTGTGGAGTTAACTCTGTGGAGTACTCACAGTATTTGAAACGCTGAACACGTACTACCTCTTTAACCTTACAGCTGCTCGGCGAGGTGTGTGTTTTCTGAGCTCTCATTTCAGACATGACGACCTGGAGGCCCCTGGAGTCCAGCCCTCCCACCGTGGTCACGCAGGCGGTAAGTGGCAGAGCTGAGGTTTGAACCCAGGCTGCCCCACCGGAAACTTGGGGGGGCGGTCCTCACCCCACGCTACTATCGCTCTGTACTGTGAAAGCGGAGTCGTCCACCAAAGAGACGGTGCTGCAGCCATGTGTGCGCACGCTGTCACCAGGATGCGACCAGAGGCAAAAGAGCTGCTTTCTGCTCCCTCCTGGTGGTAAATGCATGCCTGCTGCCCGGCAGGCATGCCCCGGCCTGTGGTTCTGGAATGCGGGTGAGCCGCTACCCCGGAGACCTACTGTTGGTGGCCGGTGTTGGTGGGCCCGGCCCAGGCCACAGACCCAGCTGGCACACACGCTCTGTGTTTGTCCAAGGAATCAAGCCAACGCCCTTCGTGCCGCCTTGATGGGAGTTGAGCAGTTGAACCGATGCCCAGAACCCTCGTGTCTCCCGCTCGGGCAGAAATGCCAGTGGCCTCGCGGCTGGAAGGATGGTGACAGCTCCAGGCACCTGCGGCTTCAAGGAGGGCGTGACATTTTGGAGATGCTCTTGGCACAGGCCAGAGCTTGGATCCTCTGCCTCCCGAGAAGGGCATAGGAGGGGACACGTCCCCGTGGCATGTCCGAGGCTGGCGTGAGTGTTGACGTGCTGCGAACTCTCAGGGAGCAGCGGCCCGTGCTCCTGGGGTCTCCTCTCCCCATCTCTAAAGAGCAGGGTTGGCCCATGTGAGTTTGTTGAAAATATGGGGCCCAGGCTGCCATGGCCGTGGGATGCTGTGCGTGGGGCAGACGTGGGGCACGGGCGAGAAGGCCATCCCTTTGCAACAATCTTTCTGTCCTTCTCAGTTCAGCTTGGTGCTCCCGTGTCTTGACGGCCGGCCACCCCCTGCCTGGCCCCCTCTTCAGTAAGGCTCGGAGCCAGGGGCAGGCAACAGCATTTTGATAACGTGATTTGTCTTCGCCATGCTCTCACTTTCAGAGTTATCTTCTATGAGTGGCAAGTGGTACTGGTTTTCTGTTTACATTGGTGACAGAGAATTTCCTTGTAAGATAAACTGAAGTAAAACTAAAAGGCGAGTCGTCCTAAATAAAAACGTGAGGCAAATGGTAGATCAGATGGAGGTGCTCAGTCATAGAGGTGACCCCTGAAAGTCTGAAGTCTGGGACCCAAAGCTAAGGGCGCTCCTTCGTCCTCCCTGACGACATGGCCCTGGACGGTGTGGGTCTTGCCAGCCTCTCCCCTCCTGGCTCGTCAGTCCTCTGTCTAGGTGGCCAGTTCTTTTTTTTTTTTTTTCAGCCCTGCCACGTGGCACGCGGGATCTTAGTTCCCCGACTAGGGATCAAACCCGTGCCTTGAGCAGTGAAAGCGCAGAGTCCTAACCACTGGACCGACAGGGAAGTCCCAGGGGCCAGTTCTCGAGTCTCTGGGACCCTTGGCCTCCCCTTCCCTTCCTCCTCTCTCTTCTTCCCTCCTTCTCCGTCCTGCCAAGTCAAGGCCAGGAAGGATCGCAGTGCAACCCCCTGCCATTGCCATGTTGGTCTGAGGGTTTCCGTATGGGGAGGGTGGCTGGGCTGCCCTGGGTGTTGGCTTTCCCTTCCCCAACTATTCCTCTCCGCCTTTGTTAGGCCAGTGCACCAGTTCTTACCTTGCCTGCTCATTAGAGAGGCTTCACAGGGTGAGGATCAGCTTAGAGGAGAAAGCGTCACGTTTAATACTGATGACAAGAGCTCACGGTCACTGAGCAGTTACTGCATGCAGGGCACTGTGCTAAGAACTCCTTAGGTATTAGCTCATTGGATCCTCACCATAATCCTGACGTCATCTTTGATCCCTCCCCCCTTATTCCCCATCCCCTGTCTCCCGCTGCACCCAGTCCATCAGTGAGCGCTACTGACTCTGGAAAACATCTCCAGAATCTGACCTTCTCCCCACCTCGCCTGCTCCCACACTGGGCCAAGCCCCGTCACCTCTTGTCTGCATGATTGCCTCCTCTTGGTTGCCCACAGGCAGTGAGACAAATCCTTTCAAAAGTCAGGTGTGGTTCTGTCCTTAACTCTGCTTGAAACCCTGCAACGGCTCCTCAGCCCCTGCACAACCGGAGCCCGGCCCGCCTCTCCTTCCCCACCTCCTGCTTCACTCTGCTGCAGCCACTCCAGACCTGAGCCTGCCGCAGGACCTTTGCACTGGCTGTTCCCGCAGCCCAAGATGCCCTCCCCACAGTATCTGCCCAATATCTGCACGACTTGCTCCTTCACTTCATTCAGGCTCTGCTCAAGTGTCCCCATCCTTGAACAGCCCGCTGTGCCCCCTCATCAAAGGGGACCCCCCTTCACTCTCTATTCCCTCCCCTGACATACTTATATATATTTGTTTGTGTCCCCCACCCAGAATGTAAGCTGTAGGCGGGGATTTTTGTCTGCTTTGTTCTCTGCTGTGCCTTCAGCATCTAGAACAGTGTCTGGGACAGTGCAGATCCTGAATACAAATTTCTGGTATAAATGAGCAGCCCTAGGAGGTGGGGGCCATTGTTATCCCTACTTTGTAGGTGGAAAACAGGCCCAGAAAGGTGCAGCCACTCGCCCAGGGTCACAGGGATCTACAGGAAGGGATTCCCCAGAGCCCTTGCACTCCACCCCTGTGGAGTGCTGCCTCCTGCACCGGGTGAAGGTCTGAAGCAGACGTTTCTAGGCTCAAATCCTTGCTGTACAGTTACCAGCTGTGTGCCCCAGGGTGGCTGTCTCACCCTCTCTGGGCTTTGCTCCTTGCCTGCACAGAGTTCACAGCCCTTCCTTCCAAGGGTGCCCCAAGCCTTCCAAGAGTGATAACTGGCACAGCTCTTAACACAGGGCCTGGCATCCAGCAAGCCTCTGGCAATTGCCCCTCTCCCATTTTATAGATGAGGCAACTGAGGCCCAGAAGATGCTCAAGATCCCAGAGCTTCTGGATTCAAAGGCAGGCCTGTGTGACTCTGGGTCTTTGCCTAGGGGACGAGCTCTCCCCGTTTGGCCAGTTCCTGGGCCTGCTCCCGCCATCCGCGTCCCTGGCGACAGCCCCGCCCTCCCTTTGTTCTGCTGTCGCTGGCTGTCCACAGCAGGTGGCGTTTCCCTGGTGCCAGGGGGGCGCTGAGGCAGCCACACACAGGTTGCTATTTGCTTTCCTCTCCACGGCCCTTCCTGGCCTGGGCGGAGGTGGGTGTGAGCTCAGGTGTGCAGGTGCGGAGGATTTGCGGGTCCGCTCCTCCCTGTCTGAGCTCCTGGTGGTGCCTGGAGGCCTTGGCTGGGCCACCTGCAGGGTGAGTGACCAACTGTCCTGGTCTGCCCAGGACAGAGGGGTTTCCCAGGAAGCAGGACTTGCAGTGCTAAAACCAGGAACGTCCTGGTGACCCACCCTGTGTGGTGGTACGGTGGGCTGGATAGCACGTGGGAAGGAGACAGGGTCAGCCCCCCGCCGAGTACACTGCTCTGCCCCCCTCTGGCCCTGCTGCCCGCGGGGTTCTGTACTGGGCCTGGCTTTGGCATCAGGCAGAGCTGAGTGAGGAATTCCTGTCCCATCCCGTAACAATCACTTGGGCAAGTCATTTCAGCTCTTGGAGCCTCAGCTGCCTCATTTGTAAAATGGGGATAAGATTCCACTCTCCTCACAGGGATGCCGAGGAATCAAATAAGAAAACATTTAGCAGAGTGTGGACATCCGATACAGGAGAGCATGTCTGATTATATTATTAGATGTCTGCTTAAAACCCAGCTTCCCAGCACTCTTAGAATAAAACCATGGACCTTTGAAGCTCCTGTGATCTGCCCCTGTGACCTCTGGCTGCATCTCTTGCTCTTCTCTGCTCACTCTGCTCTAGTCACGCTGGTGTCCTGGCTGACCTAGACCTAACCCGCCCTTTCGCTGCCTCGGGGCCTTTGCATGTGCTGTTTTCTTTGCTTGCAGTACCAGACTCCCCCACACCTACCCCCTTCCTGGGACTGGCTTCTTCTCATCTTTGGGCCTTGGTTTAAAAGTCATCTGCACAGAGAGCCCTTCCCTTTCTACCAAATTTGAAGGGACATTTGTCTTCTTGGGAACAGAATGTTTCTTAGATGGTTCACTGCTGCTGCCTTAGGCCCTAGAATGATGCCTTGCCCAGAGCAGAGCTCAGGACATGTTTGTCAAGAGGATGAATAAATGAACGTTGGCCTCTGAAGGTCCCCAGCAGGCTGGAGAAAGAACCCAGAGTCTTAAATGTCTTTCCTTCTCCGAGCCTCGGTTTCCTCATCTGTCCACAGGGGTGAGAGGGGCATCCAGTTCCTTGGGGTTTGTGAGGCATGGATGGGGGTACAAAGATGGACCAGTCTGGACTTCCCTGGCGGTGCAGTGGTTAAGAATCCGCCTGCCAATGCAAGGGACACGGGTTCGATCCCTGGGCCAGGAAGATCCCACATGCCTTGGAGCACCTAAGGCCCGTGCGCTACAACTACAGAGCCTGCGCTCTATAGCCCGTGAGCCACAACTACTGAGCCCACGTGCCTAGAGCCCGTGCTCTGCAACAAGAGAAGCCACCGCAATGAGTAGCCCGCGTACCGCAAGAAGAGTAGCCCCCGCTCGCCGCAACTAGAGAAAGCCCGTGGGCAGCAGTGAAGCAGACAAATAAATAAATAAATAAAATTTATTAAAAGATGGACCAGTCCTTTCACCGTGGCCGCACATAGTGGGACTCAGGGACTGGCGGCCCTGCCCACGGGGACCTCACATGCACCTCCACACCCACCCTCTCCCTGCGTCCTCAGTGGCACCACCGCACACACTACACACAGATCAGAAAACTGAGTCCCAGAAGGAGTCGCCCCTGTCTGGTTGCCCTGAGCTGGGCAGCCGCCTCCCGAACGTGGCTGCCTGGCCCGGCCTCGCCTCCCTCCTGCCTGCGAGGACTGCGCAGGCAGCTGACGCATCACGTGCTCTCAGCTCCCCGCGGAGACTCCAGCACGCCGTCAAAGCTGTCAAACAATGTCCCTGCCAGGTTTTTACAAGAATCCAAGGCCTCACTGCCCAATGCCAAACACCCTCTTAAGACAATAGCTCCGGGGCCTGCGGGCCCATCCCGAGCACACCGCCTCTGCTCGGCCACATATAGGCAAAAGCCTCCCTCTCCCATCACCGGACGGGCATCCGAGGGCGGCTGCCCCAGCCTTGGCCCGACCTCTGGCATCTTGCACCTCCAGGTCCACCAGCCTCTGGCCCAGGGGCCGGGTGAGGAGGCCAGGTGGGCCGGCGTGGGCCGCCAGGCCGGGCAGACACAGGGCCAGTTCAGGGGCCTCCCAGTGTCCTGTCCTCTCGCAGCCCGAGTGGCTGGCAGCACGGGCTCTTCTTACCAAATAAGGCCTGGGCCGCAGCGCCTGGACAGGCTCACACTCCTGCAGAGCGGCGGGCGGCCCGCCGCCGGGTCACCTCTTCCTCCTCGAGCACGGAGCCAGCTGGCCCCGCAGAGTGCTGTCCCCGAGGTTCAGGGAGCCCCGCCTCAAGAAGCCCCGGGGGACTGGTCAGCATCCCCGGGAGAGGCCTTCCGTTGAGCACCGTTGGCATGTTCCATATGGAACCTTCGGAAAGCGCCACTTAGAATCTGAGATAAGTCAAGGTGCAGAAAGATCCCTGGCACTCCTGCTGTGGCCCCGGGAGCCCAAACTAGGCCACAGGGGTGAACTGCCCCCCACCAAGTGCACACGCCTGCACCTGCTCGCACGCCCCCAGGGCTGTTCTGCTGTTGGGTGTGATCTGTGGGTCACCAGTTACACCCGTCAGCTCCTTCCCAGTGCCTGGCCTGTGCTATCAAAGGGCAAGGCTGGCCAAGGGGCGAGGTCAGGCCCACAGGGTCTCTAGGGAAAACTGAGGACCCCTGGGCACTGACCTGTCCCCAACCTGTGCCTGTAGTGGGGAGGGGGCGTGAGCACAGGCTGAACTGGGAGGACCCCGGCCCTATGAACCAGCCTGAGCCGCACCTGGGGGAGAGCGTCCTGCAGGTGGGGAACAGGAAGAGGGAGGGGCAAGCCCGCTGTGGGTGACGGGGGCGTCGGGGGCTTGTCACGTCTCAGGAGCCACTGTGGGGCATGGAGCTCCCCTGTCTGCCTGCCTTGGTTCCAGAAAGCAGCTTCACTCCTTGGAACCTAAGTTTTGCCATCCTTTTTTTTTTTTTTTTTTTTTTAACATCTTTACTGGAGTATAATTGCTCTACATGCCATCCTTAAAATGGGTATAATACAGACTCTACCGTAAGGGTGACTGCAGGAATTCAACGGGATAAGGTGTGTGGAGGGGCTTTGGAGAGAGCTGTCTGAGGATTAAGTGGGATGCTGGGTGACGGAGGGGATCCCTCCTTTCCTGGGAGATAGGGGGAGACAGGGGCCCTTCCTCTGTTCCCGATGCCACCCCTGCCCAGTTTTTCACTGCCGTCCCTGCTTTCTCAATAGCCCAGGGGAGCTGGGGTGGCATTCTGAGGTCTCCTGAGCCACTCCCAGAGCAGAAAGCACGCGGCTGGGGGTGACACGATGTTCACGTGTGAACACGCATGAGTGTGTTTGAACGTGTGGGGCCCCCATGAGCTGCCATGAGCACAGCTGTGTGATCGTGAACGCATGCTGGAGTGTGGGCGCTCGGACCCGTGGCCTGGGCACGAAGGTGTGATTTCTGCTGATTTCCACTTCTGAAGTCTTTTCTTGAGGTCTGGGAATCTCTGGGTGGCGCGGCCCCTCTCCTGGGATTGCTTATGGAATTAGGGGCCCCGTGCGACTGCCTCGGCCCTGTCCCCTCCCTCTCCCTGGCAGCGTGAGCGTGTGCGAGCTGGGCTGGGCTGTGGTCACGCGATCAGCAGGAAGGGTCTTTAACATCTGTAAAAGTGACCTCGCAGCCCCCAGTCATGGAAGCAGCCAGGAGCCAGGTCGGGACATGGAGCCCCCGATAAAAGCACTCTCCCAGCTGTTCTCCGTAAGTCCAGGTGAGCTTTGTTCCCTTGGACCAGAGGCCAGCGAGTGTGTGCAGCTCCTGCTTTTAGCCAGCCTGGCGGGACGCTGTGGGTGAGGCTGTCTGTGAATGGGACACCCATCGGGGGACCGGGATTGGCTTAGCTGGATGGGCAGCAGGGACAGAGCTGGTGAGCCCTGGAGGCAGAGGCCAGGGCCAAGGGGCAGAATGTCCTGAGAGCCCAGAGCCCCTCCCTGGCACGAGAACCGGACGCTGCCATCTCGGTGCTTCTCCAAGGGTCTTGGGGCTGCCCTGACGGCTGCCACTTGACACCGGCCCTAGGGTTACATTCTGCTGGAAAAGTGTGTCTCTGCAAAGTTGTCTGTGATCTCCAGAAACCACCCACCCAGTGCTTGAACGTGCCCACTGGGAACCTCGGGGATTCTGCCCAGAACCTACCGGGTCCCCCCATCCTGAGCTCTGAGGTCCCTCAGGGAGGGGACTGGGCTTGGCTTGTTCGCTGGGGTCTCCCAGAGCCTGGCACAGCGCTGCATGGGAGGGACGAAGAGACTTTGCGTGGAGGGGAACACAGCAGGCCCCTTCGTAGCCCACGCCATCAGAGCCAGGAGCTGGTGTTCATCAGAATCCCCTCTGAGGCTGGGGTCACAGCGAATGTGCTGTCTTGTCCTTTGACATTTTATTTTAATGGAAAGCCTGGTGATTCACGTGCATTGGCTTATTTTTTGATGTAGGACAAAGTCTTCTCGCCAAGGGTCTGAGGGGTCTGCCGACAGCTCACGTCTTTCTTGCATAAACCACACGCCTAAATCATCTCCTGCTTTTTGCAGTTTCTTTAAAGTGGAGAAAGAAGGAATATGTTCCCAGAGACAACCAACCAGAGAGGTTCTGGGCAGACTTCAGTGCTCTAAAGTAAACTTGTCCTTTCAGTTAATTAATCAACAGAGATTTATTTGGCATGACTGCATGCTGGAGCCGGCCGCTAGATGCTGAGAAATCAGAGGAAAAATGAGCTGAGGGAAATTCTGCCTGAGTGCAGCGAGGTTGGTTTTCTGTTTTATAAATGCAGAAACCAAGGCTCAGAGAGGTTGTGTGAGTTACCTAAGGTCACACAGCATGTGCATGGCAGGCTCTGGCCTGCAAGGAAGCTGAGTGCAGAAGTTGGCTAGAAGAGATGGGAAAACGGGGTATCACTTGGTGGTTAAGATTCAGGCTTTGGTGCCAGTGGAGTTGGGTTCACATTCTGCCTCTGGGACCTTAGGCAGGACCTTTCCCTTCCAAACCTGGGTTCCCTCATCCTCTGAGGGTTGTACTTTGCTACGTGCCAGCTGACCTTTTGGAGCCTGTTTCTCACCTGTAAGATGCGGACGGTAAGAGTACCACTTCAGCCACTCAGCAGATATTTACTGAGAACCTACTACGTACCACGCACCATTCTAGGAGGTGGGATGCAGCCGTGAACAAAGCAGCCCCCACAAGTTATCGTGAGAGTTGATGGGGGATGTGGGCTGCGTGCCCGGCCCCGGCTCCCTCTTCAAGCAGGGAGAGGACTGGGGGCCAGAAGAGGGGAGAAGGACTGGGGAGAGGAGTCGGGGAGTGGGGTTGTCACCATCGTCGCCCTTCTCTGGGGTAGAAGCGAGTTGTTGGGCACTTGCTGACGGGCAGGTCTCTCCGTGAGCTCTTCACTGCCCTGTCCTGTGGACCCGCAGGACCACCCAGTGGGTCAGGGGCCCCAGTTGACAGATGAGGAAACTGAGGCACAGGGGTGGTCACTCACTTAGCATCACCCAGCTCGTGGTGTGGAGTCGGGGTAGTGTCCCTCCGCAGCCCGGTCTTTTAATTATAAGATACTGAGAGAGGAGACGGATGGGGAGAGGATGGGAGAGAGAAAGACACTTGACTACGGGAAGACGATGCCCCGCTTCGGGGGGCTTTCTGGACCCCCCTTGCTTGCCCTCCAGCCGCGCCTCTCTGAGGGGCTCAGCCTCAGCCCATCTCTCGGGCAAGCTTTGGGACCCGGACCCGTGGAAGCCGTTACTCTTCTCCGAAGACGGTGCCCCCTCTTTGGGGTTGGGTTTTCCTTCCCAGCCAGGGACCTGGCATCTCTGGAAGCCTGGGAGGCTATTTTAAAACCTTACAGCTGGTTTTCATCGAGGCTGCTGATACGTACGTGTGGAAACCTGGGGTTCGTTCTGCCAACACTGAATGAACTTTGCAAATGAGCGGGGATGGTGCTGATCAGAGCGGAGGCTTGGCGGGGGGCGTGCAAGGCTGCAGCCAGTGTTCTGTCCCCATCGGGACTCTGGGAGGGACGGGTCACCCACCGGGTCTCCGTGCGACCCCGAGCAAGTCCCTTCCCATCTCTGGGCCCCAGTCTCCCAGCAACGATGACGGGGCAGCCAGGAATGGTTGAGCATGCCTGGCCCGCTCTCGTCTTTCAGGTGGGAAAGCGAGGCTCAGAGAGGGGCTGCTGCCTGCCCAGGTCACCCAGGAGTACCCCGAAGACGTAGAGTTTGAAGCCAGCTCTGGTCTGACTGTAGAGCGCAGCCGCTCCGCGCCTTCGCTGCATGGCTCCCAGGCCCGCTTCACCCTCGCAGCGAGGAAATGCTCTTATAGTCCCATCTCACAGTGGAGGAAACTGGGGCGCAGAGTGCGGTGACGTCCCCAGGGGTCTGCCCTCCAGTCACTTGTACCGGGTTTCCTCCTGCTTCTGTTCCCTCTGTCTCCCCTCTCACAACAAGCGCTGCTTCTTCAGGAGACCTTCTCTGACCTCCAAACTAGACTCCACGCTCCTTTGGGGCGCTTACTATATAGTTTTTCTATTTGTTGCTGTAACCCATCACCACAAACGTAGTGGCTGAAAATGATAGCCTTTATTAGTGCAGTTTGCGTGGGTCAGAAGCGCAGTGGGCCCCACCTGCTCGCTGTTTTGGGGTCTCCCAAGGTGGTGGCAGGCTGTACTCCTTTCTGGAGGCCCCGGGGAGCGCCTGTTTCCCGCTCATTTGGGTCGCTGGCAGAATTCAGAGGCTTGGCTCGTGGCCCCCACCTCCAGCAGCCTCCAGGCCAAGTCTTTCTCCTCTGCCGTCTCTCTGATTCTCTCCTTCAGTTCTCTTCCACTTTTTCTCTTGAGGTGTGATTGACATATAACATTATATATCTGTATATGTTATCTTCCACTTTTTTTTTTTTCCGGTACACGGGCCTCTCACTGTTGTGGCCTCTCCCATTGTAGAGCACATGCTCCGGACGCGCAGGCTCAGCGGCCATGGCTCATGGGCCTAGCCACTCCGCAGCATGTGGGATCTTCCCGGACCGGGTCACGAACCCGCGTCCCCTGCATCGGCAGGCGGACTCTCAACCACTGCGCCACCAGGGAAGCCCTATCTTCCACTTTTAAGGCTCTTTGTGATTACATTGGACCTGGATAATCCAGGATAATCCTTCATCTCAAGCTCAGCTGTTTATTTTTATTTTTTAATTAATTAGTTTATTTATTTTTGGCTGTGCCTTGCAGCTTGTGGGATCTCAGTTCCCTGACCAGGGACTGAACCTGCGCCCTTGGCAGTGAAAGCGCGGAGTCCTAACCACTGGACCACCAGGGAATTCCCAAGGTCAGCTATTTAGATAAATAAATCATGGGGATGTAATGTACAGCACGGTGACTATACTTCATAATACCATATTGCATATTTAAAAGTTGCTGAGAGGGTAGATTAACTTGAAGTCCTCACCAGCAGAAAAAAAAAAAAGGAAAACATTTTGTGGCTGTGCATGGGGATGGATGCTAGCTATTGTGGTGATCATTTCTCAATGTACACAAATATTGAATCCTTATGTTGTACACCCGAAACGAATATAATGTATGTCAATTATACCTCAGTTAAAAATTAACTAATAAAAAATTTTAAAAGATTTTCTCAATGTAACCTGAAATATAAAATGAAGTGAGTAGAAATTTAAAAGAATATATTTATTTTATTTATTTGGTTGCACCAGGTCTTGGTTGTGACAGGTGTGCTCCTTAGTTGTGGCCGGTGGGCTCCTTAGTTGTGGCAGGCGGGCTCCTTAGTTATGGCAGGTGGGCTCCTTAGTTGCAGCAGGCAGGCTTGTTAGTTGAGGCATGCGAACTCTTAGCTGCGGCATGCGTGTGGGATCTAGTTCCCTGACCAGGGATCGAACCCGGGCCCCCTGCATTGGGAGCACGGAGAGTTAACCACTGTGTCACCAGGGAAGTCCCTAAAATGAGTAGAAGTTTCTCAAAAAATCTTTAACTTGTTCCCTTAAAAGTGGGTCCTTCTAATTTGCCTCGATGTTTTCATTCATTTTCTAATTTCTCATAGATTTCTGTTTCCTGCCTAAGTGACTCCACAGTTTTAAGACCTTCCAGTCTGTGCACATGAAATTGTCACACATCCCAACTGTACCTAACGTTTAAAATTAAGGGAAAACATCTAGTATGGTATGTGAAACAAAAAAAGGTCAGCTGTTCAGTGACCTCAATTCCATCTGCAGCCTTAACTACCCTTTACCACGTAACCTAACAAATTTTCAGAATCTGGGGATCGGGGTTGGACAAGGTTGGGGGACCACTGTTTTCCTCCCATAGTTACCTTATTGGTCTTTCGCGTCACACACATTTATCAAATTTGTTGTTATATATTCACTTGTGAGAGTCTTGGTTTTCTGTCTCCCTCCCAAGACCGTTAGAGGGCTGGAGGTACTGAGTACAAATTCCCTGGACAAACAGCAGAACCTCCATGTTGTTATATATCAACAAAGAGGGTTGGATGCTCAGTTTCTCCCCTGCCCCCAACAGGGCTGCTGTGTCCAGTCGCACAAGTTGTGGACTGCACAACTCCAGGGCTCGGCTCACACCTAAGACTCTGTGATCCTTGCGGTTGCGTGGGGTCCAGCCTTTAGGCCCGTGGGCCATGGCTCTGCCTCTGAACCTGGAGCCTGTGTCCTTAACCCTGGCTACCTTTGGAGTCATCCAAAGGGCTTTTAAAATCCTGATGCCCAGGCCACGCCCCAGACCAGTTGCCTTGGAATCTCTGGAGTGGACCCTGGCACCTGCATTTCCCAGGTGACTCCAAGGTTGGGCTGAGGTGTGAGCCTCCCTCCTGAAGGGTCAGAGAAAGAGTTATGTAACACAGAGGCCGGAAGCCCACTCAGCTAACTTTGCGTAACTGAGGCCCAGCAGCTGCTTTCCTCTCCCACAGGCCCCATTTCCTCACTCTGTGTGGCTGTGGCCCAGCTCCTGGGTTTCCTGCGGCCAATTAGCCGGCCTATACGGGCAGCTGCCCTCACGGCCTCAGGGACGATTTCGGATCTGCCAACATTTGGCTGTCCGTGGACGTGGGCCGCTCTTGTCCGTCAGCACTGCTCCATCAGGGGTGGTGATGTCTCTCCTGGGTGACCAACTGGCTACAGAGAGGGGCAGGGAGGCTTGGGGCCGGGCAGAGGGGGAGCAGATTCTCTCAGGGAGCCCCTGAGGGCTCTTGCTTGGATGTCACTTGAAGGTTGCGAGATCCTAAGTTCCACTTGGCCGCGGTCAATTTGCTGGCCCGTTAGTCGGGCATCATTTCCTCGGAGGGCGCCAAGCACAGCTTCCGAAGTCTGGGCGGCTCACTTTTGGGGCCAGGTGATGAATTGTACTGGCAGCCGGAGTGAGACAGGGCATCACGGTCTGTTGGGGTAATGCACTGTCAACGCTTTGTTTCCAGGACACTTCTGCTCTGCCGGGCGCCTTGGGACCCAGTGGGAGGGGGAAAGAGGGGGTGGACTGGGGGAGCCCGGGGTGGGAGCCAGCAAGAGATGGGACTGTGGCCAGCACATCTCACCATTTCTCAGGAGTACTCGTGGCCCTGCCCCCACCAGTGGAAGGCTGCATGTCTGGGCCTGGCAGGTGTCTGCCTTTCTCCAGGGTCACCCAGAGCCTCACAGCCCCGGACCTGGCGGCCCTCTGCCCTCGGCACTCAGCTCCTTGCCCTCCCCAAAGGCTTGTGTTTCTTTGGCCTGTTGGCCGGGGGCCTGGACATTTCTGTTTCCTGCTCAGTGAAGTTGGCAGTGCGGGTGGGGAGACTCAGGGTCAGTTCAGGGCAGGAAAGCGGAGGACCAGGGCTCCTCCCTGGCAGCCCCCCAGAGGTGAGGCATCACGTGGTATGCCGACCCCCTTGACGCGAACACAGCCCCTCCACCCGTGGCCCTGGGGCGTCACCGTGCTAACAGTCTGCTGTGCCCTCTGCTCTGGCTTGGCCACGCCCCAGATGGGGCCGGTCAGACGCTGCAGCTTGCCCCAAGAAAGGGTGGAGGTTCTTGATAGAAGACCACCCTTCTCGGTGGTGCCGCAAATTTGTTTCCATGATAATACCTGTCAAAGCTTGCTGGGCACCTGCTAGGGACCATTCTCAACCTGGGTACAAATGAGTTCATTTAATCCTCAGAAAGCCTTGGGAGGCAGGTAAACTCCTGCACCCATTTCGTAGATAAGAAGACGGAGGCACGGAGAGCTCAGCTGACAGGGCCGCACGCTCTGGGGAGCAGAGCTAGCGTGGGGACACAGCCTGGGCGCCTCGGCTCTGGGAAGCAGCCCGTTGACCCTGAGTTTGCACGTGCTTCGGGAGGGGATTCTCGGCCCGGCCAGCCGCAGAGGTCACGGGGGGCGCTTCGGCCGCTCAAGGGGAAGCGGAAGTTTGGAACCCACATTTTTATCTGCTCCCCACAAGAGCTGCAGCTCGGCAGGGCTCCTGAGCCGCGAAGGTCGGCTGGTTCTTCACTCACTTGCTTGTCCGTTCGTTCGTTCGTTCACTCGCTCATTCATTTATTCAACCAAGGTCGAGGCAGGCCTTCTCCTGCGCTGGGTTCTCCGCCAGCATGGGTCAGGCCACGCTCCCTCTCCTGGAGTTCCAGGTCCGAAGGGGAGACTGGTAAGAAGTCAGCAAGCACGTGGTGTCCGTGCTGTGGCAGGTGGAAGGGCTAGAAAGACCATTAAAGTGGGTTATTAGAGACTGGAGGCTGATGGGATGGGTGCACAGGGGTGGTCGGGAAGGCCTCTGGGGAGATGACATTTGAGCAGAGACCTGAACGAAGAGAAGGGGTGAGCCAGACAGAGGAGAGGTGTGTTAGTCTTCAAAGCTGTGGAACAAAGTACCGTAAACTTAGTGGCTGAAAGAGCACTCGGGGTGTCTGCGGGTCAGGATTTGGCACGTTTTAGCCGAGCTCTGTGCTCAGAGTCTGACAAGGCTGCAGCCGTGGAGCCGGCTGCCCTCCGTTCTCATCTGGAGACTCATGTCCAAGCTCCCTCAAGTTGTTGGCTAACTCACAACTGAGATGCCTTTGTCCCACTAGCTGTTGGCTGGGAACTGCTCTCAGTCTCTGAGGGACCTGGGAGCTCCCAGATCCTTACCACGTGACCTCCTCCTTCGGCCCTCTCACACTTTCAAGCTCTGATTTCAGACGGTCCGGGTCCCTTTTAAGAGCTCACCTGATTAGATCAGGTCCAACCTAGGTAATCTCCCTTTCGAGAAACTCCAAGTCAACTAGTTAGTAACTTCCTCCTGGGACGGCTATTCCGTCCCATTCACAGTGCTGCCCACGTTCAAGGGCAGGGAATTAGGCTGGGTGCCTGCACCAGGGAGACAGTGCTCCACCACCCGCAAGGGATGCGGGCTCTGCTGTGTTGCCAGGGGAGACAAGAGCACTGTCTGGAAGGACTCCTGGCCAAACTGCCTTAGAAAGAAATGTCAGTGAGAGGCACAGGCTCCATTCCAAAGCGTTCCTTTGGACAGCTTTGGGAGTTTCTCCAAGTCCTGGGCACTGTGTTTGAGAGCCAAGTGTGGAGTCTGCTCCTGTGTGGCTGTATCCTTCACGAGAGAGAGACGGGATACTGCTCAGGGCTCTCTCTGTCACGAGTGACACAAACCCTGCCTCAACTGACTTAAGAAAAATAATTTTTATGTAACTGAAACGGTCTGGGCTGGCTTCAGGCACAGCTGGATCCAGGAGACCAAATGCTGTCCTCGGGACTTGATTTCTCTCCATCTCTGGCTCTGTCTTCCTTTCCAGTCAGCTCCTGGCAGCTCAAGATTTACAGCCGCCCACCTCCCCTTCCAATAGAAACACAGATTATTTCTTTCCAACGGTTTCACAGAATTAACTCAGACTGGGTTGTTCTGGGGCATGTTCCTATCTGTGAATCAGTCGCTCAGGCCTAGAGGATGGAGTAAGCTGATGAGCCAGGCCTGAGTCACATGTCCACCCTTGGACCCTGGGAATGGGGTTCCCCTGCCCAAACAGTAGGGAATCCAGTGGGGCAGAGGGTCCTGTAAGAAAATTCTAAGTGCTGTTTCCAGAAGATGTGGGAATGCATACCGGGGCATGGGAGGGGGGACAGAGAGTGATGTCAGAGACCATAGCTGTCTCTGCATTTGCTGAGACAAAACCAGGGGGGAGAGGTGAGAACACCCACGTCCCACACCAGCCAGGGGCAAGAAGCCAACTGAGGGGAAATTCTAAAGCCACTGCATGTGTCTGTGTGAGTCAGTGGGTACTCCCTGAGGTGGGTGGATGGAGGGAAGAACTCGGGGGGCAAAGGGGATACAGCCATCCCCGGGGGAGAGGGGGACTTCTGGGAAGGGGAGGGGGCGTGGCCAATTCCCTGCAGTGATGGTGGGGGGTAGATAGCAGGAACCCCCGGGGGCACTGTCTCCTTGGGGCACCTGGCGAGGCCTGACCCATCTCGGGGGCTCCAGCTCCGGCCCAGCAGAGGCTGCAGATCTGCCTCCTTCGGGTGGCCACGTGGGCTTCGACGATGGGTCATCAGGGCAACGTGTGGGGAGTGTGCAGCCGGCACCTGGAATGTTCCACCTGGGGAGGGACCCTGGCTTTTCATGATACCTGGGACACTGGGGCAGTATGGGCAATCGAATTTGTGAGGCCCAGTGCAAAGTGAAAATGAAGACCTTTGTTTAAAAACTGTTAAGAGTTTCAAGACAGCAGAGTATCAAACCAAGCACAGGCCCTTCTGAGCTCGGGGCGGTGTGCCTCGCTGGCCGCACCCACGTGTGAAGCTGCCCTGCAGTGTGGGAGGAGCCCAGCACTTCCCTCCAAAAATCAAGTTTTATTTGACTCAGAAGAATTGAGTCAAGTGATGCCTCCTGCCTCCACTGCGGCATCCTTCTCCCCCGCAGGCACTCCGCCCGGAGTTGCGTCCTCTCTGGGCTGCGGTAGGAAGAAAGACGGACTCTGCTCACCTGTGCCAGAGGGGAGAGATGCACTTGCTGGGCTCAAAGCCTCATTTCAAAGGTAGAAGAACCTGAATGTGATTCAAATCTGGGTTAAATACTGCTTTTGCCATTGATCAGCTGTGTGACCCCGGAGAGACAGTTCCTCTCTGACCCTCAGGCTCCTTCTCTGCAGGATGTAGGTTCTGATAGCGACAGGTTGGTTGAGCCCGCACGGAGCAGCATTGCGGGTGGCCACGTCGCTGGGCTCTGAGGTTTCTCCGTGTCTATTGGGAGAACTTGTGCAGGGCGTGGGGCATGCTTGCTGGGGGGCGCTGCCCATCTGCAATCACCCTGGAGTCGGGACACCCTGAGAACGGGGCCTGGCCTCTGTCTGCGGCCACCTCTGCTGGCACTGCCTCGCGGTGGGGTGAGGTGAGGACTTAATCCCCCATCGTGCACTCCCAAGTGCCTCCTGCGGCTCGGCCTCCCCGCGCGCCCACGCCCCACCCCGCCCCGCCCCGCCCCGCCGCAGGGCCCTGGCTGTTCTGCAGGGTCACCGATGCCAGAGTCCTTTGTTTTGTTCTGAGGGGCCCACCTCCTTCCCTCCCTCTGTGCGTCCCCATCTGAAGGCCTCCGGCGGGTCCCGGGTCCTCAGGCAGGAGCATCTCCACGAGTCTGCAGGCTCAAAGTCTGTTCTCGCTGCCAGTGGCCAGAGGCATCCCAGGGATGTTCTGAGAAGGTCGTCCCTGTGCTCCGTAGTCCCATCAGATGCTGGCTCCATCCTGCAGTGTGCCTGGGGGAGGATGAACTCAAAGTGCCCACCCACTGCCGGCAATGGAGCGGGCGTCCCCTGTGTGTGAGGTGATTTTCTTCCAAGACCACGGGAACCACAGCAATGCCATTCCTGGCATCACGGCAAATGTCTGGCAGCTGCTGGCTGGCAGCCTCTGATTGGCTTATCTCCTGGAGCTGCATGGTGACACTTTGACTTTTCCCAGAGTCCCCTCCCCTCCTCCCATTGCCCCTCTTGATAATGGCGTGGGCCACTCTGACCTCTAGATCGATTTGCACTTCGACCACTGGGGAGCTCTTGGGGGAGGTGGGAGCAGGGGTGGCCAGGCTGCTTGGGTAAAGGCATCTGTTAACAGCGGTCTCCACATTTCACTCTCTGAATGCTGAGAGACCCCTGAGCAAAGTCTGGCTTCGGGAGCGTGTGACCTGGGTAGTCACACAGGCGCTCGAGCCCTGAAGGACCCCATGCTTGGTTTAGTGCTCTGCTCTCACTGTTGGGAAATTCTCAATACTTTTTGAACAAGGGCCCCGAATTTCCTTTTCTCGCTGGGCCCTGCCCTTGGATTATGGGGCTGGTCGGGGCCCTGAGGTTGCCCCCCCGCCACCGTGGGAAGAGCCCCTGTTTCTCCCCAACATTCTCGAATGTCTGCTTCCTCCTGAGAGCTATCTCACTGATGTGGCCCCGCTGGGGGCAGTTCATTCGTTCTGGTTCAGGGGCCCCCTCAGAGCTGCTCCACTGCACCCCATTTTTGATCCTCCAGCTTTTTCTTTAATTTTCGACCTTTTTCTGGCCATAGATTCATCGAGTCTGAGCCGGTGCCAGGCTGGCCTCTCTCGCTGCCGCATCTCACTTAGTCCTCACAACACCCCCCGGGGATGGAAACAATCGTCAGTCTAGTTTACAGATGGGGAAGTCGAGGCCGGGAGACATGCAACAGGCTGAGACGGCCCTGAATCCAGGCTGCAGAGCCCAGACCCTTAGCAGACGTTTCCTGCCCACAAAGGGCAGAGGTCTCCGCCACAGAGGTCGGAGGAGAGAGGAGCGTGTCCTGGGTCCACATCCTCCGCCCCTTTGCAGTCTCCCTTCCCCAGGGCTTGCTCTGTGCTGGGGACAGTGCAAGACTTTGAGGTGCTCGGGATCCACGGCTGCATCATTGGGGTGGGGTTGGCCACCCGTGGGACCCGTCTGGGGGCCACGTGTTGTTAGTACCAGGAGCCAGCCTGGACCTCGCCTGGGCTGGCAGAGTGGCCTCCCTGGGGACACGAGGCCCCGGCCGAGCCAGGGTTCCCAGGGCTGGGTTCTACGGAGCTTTTTAAAGCCATTTCCTGGGCTAGAAAGAGGAGGGTGCCAATGAAGTGCCTGGCTGAAGTGTGAGACCCAAACGTCCTGGAGAACAGTCGTGGAGCCTCCTCGAGTTTCTGCCCCGGCCCGACACGGCATCTGGAGTGAAACGGGCCCAGGAACCTCTCCTTAGTGTCCCTTATGAGGGGAGACGCTCTGAGCAGACCTTTCCGGACTGTATGTGCCCACCAGTGTCCCAAGGCTTCCTTACAATCCACGTTCTGGTGGTGCTAATGCTGCTGGTCTAGGGAGAGAGAGAGAGAGAGAGAGAGAGAGAAGGAAAGAAAGTGGAAAAGGGAAAAAAGAGAGGTGGAGAGGGAGGGAGAGAGAGAGGAAGGAAGGGAAGGAGGGAGGGAGGGAGGGAGGAAGGAGGGGAGGAAGGGGGCATGTACTCTGTGGAAGAGAAGCCCCAGGGGGCGGGGGTGATGCCGTGTGGTGGTGACTGGTACAGGTTTTGCCACTGGAGTCCTAGGACCGAATCCCAGCCCCATCACTGATGGCTGGGACTCAGGGCCTCAGTTTCCTCCTCTTGAGAATGGGCTAATGACAGTTCCTGCTTGGTGGGCTGGGGTTAGGAGGCAGAGGGCCTGGTTCCCGGCAGAAGCTCCGACTATGTGGGTTTTACGGTCTTATTTGAAGTATGACCAAGTGCGGATCTTTCCAGAGACCCTGCCCTGATTTAGGACTTCTCTGCAAAGATGGGTTTATCATCAGGCACTGGAAGATTCTTTTAAAAGAACTGAAGGCGGGGAAAATCACATATCATGTTTTAGCTACTGGGGAGTGGGTTTGCGGTAGAAGATTGGAAAGGAAATTTGAATTTTGGGCTTTGTTTTCTTTTGTATGTATAAGCTCCCTGGGGCCCCTTGAGAACTTCAAGGGGTGCCCTTGAACTCTGAAGAAAAATTGCAAAGATAGCACAGTGTTTGCATACGTCCCTCACTCAGTTTGAATTTCCCGTAACGCTGTCCTTCTACATGACCGGGGCTCTGCATCAACCCCGGTTCGTCATCACTCACCCAATGCTAGACTTGATTTCGAGTCCACAGCGTGTCCGCGTCAGGGTCGCATCCAGGATGTACTTTGCATTTAGCGCTCACGTTTCCGTAGTCGTCTGGTCTGCGACGGTTTCTCCATCGTTCCTCGTTTTCGGTGATCTTGGCCATTTTGGGGAGTAGAGCTCAGGTGTTTTGTGAGATGTCCTGCGATCTGGGTCTTCCTGATGTTTTCCTCGTGGTTAGACCAGGGTTTGGGGTTTCTGGGAAGAAAACCACAGAGGTGAAATACCCTTCCTGTCACATCCTACCACGGGCTACGTGATATCCACATGGCATTGCTTTTACTTGTTAGCCATCCTGGAAAACTAATAATACTACATCTTTCCACCCAAAGTGTGGAGGTGTGTACATCTGTCTCTCGGAGCTGTGGAGGTCTCCACAGCAAAGTCATCTCCAAGGGTCACTCTGAGGGACGGCAACAGGGACCCAGTAATGGGAGCGGTCGTTGGGGACTTCAACCCCATCTGTCGTATTTTCATTTTTACAAGCTATTTGCTTTTTCTATGAAATGGTAATTGAACGTGTGAGTAGCCCCAGGAGCTTACTGACTGCACAGAACTAAACACATGCGTGTACACACATACATACACATGTACACGCACAGTTACACAAACACACACACGCACACATACACACACACATACACACAAGTGCAAGCACACTGGGGAATCTGAATAAAATGGGTGGCTTATAGCCACGTCAGTATCCAGGTTGTGATGTTATACTATAGTTTTGCAAGGTGTTACCACCAGGGCAAACTAAGTAAAGGTACACAGGATCTCTTTGAATTATTTCTTACCCCTGCATGGGGATCAATTATCTAAAAATTAAAAGCTTAATTTAAAATAAATGCTCCAAATGCTTCTGGTTGTCTCCAGAATTAAATCCAAGCCCCGCCCACCCCAGCACACACCTGAGTTCCCACCTGTGGTCCACACACTCCTTTCCCCCTGGCTGTTTCAGGCCCTCCTACCTCGGTGTCCTCCCACCTCAAGGCCTTTGCACGTGCGGTTCCTACGTCTGGATGGCTCCCCTGTCCGCAGGTCCACTTCCCCCGGGTCCGTCCTAGTTGTCCTTAAAGGTTCATTTCAAGTGTCACTTCCTCTGGGAAGGGTCTCCCTCCCAACGGCATCTGTCAGCTCCGCCTGTCCCACCCTGCAGCAGCCTGCGCCTCTCCTTCAATGCTCCCATGGCGTGATCGTGTGGATGTGTGATTATTGGTTTGCTGTCCACCTTCCCTCTAGACAGAGAGGTCATGCGGGCCCCAGGGCTAAGTAGGCCCTCAGCAAAGTCTTGCGGATGAATGAATGGATGAATGAACGATTGAAAATAATCTTTGCTCCTCAGTTAGTCTGAAACAGGGCCAGAATTTTAATCCTGGTAGTGGAGATGCCAAACTTTCCACCGGAATAAAACTGGTGTTTTTCTTCCGGCCGCTTCTGGTGCGCCCTACCTTGGATGACGTGCCTGTTTGATTTGGGGAGGTTAGGGGCTCATGGGAAGGAATTCTGAAGGACTTTGTCTCCCACGGGGCTCTGGAAGGCCAGCAAGGCATTAAGAAATATCTTTCATCAAACTTTAATTCAGCCCTGAGAGCGGATTTAATCTCTGCAAGATAAGCTTATTCCAGGAGTGCAAACAGATGCTGTCTGTGGAGCGCCTGCCTCAACTCTGCTCCGAGAAGCAGGCCTGGATCTGCTCGGACACAGGTTCAGCCCAGGAGTGTGAGGAAAAAGGCTTCAGGCGTGGATTTTCTTTTGGAAGCCTCTCAACCAAAGTTTGGGGAGGTGTTTGAGGATGTCCTTTTGAGACCAGGCTCCAGGCAGGATGAAATGCCCCCGGGGGTCAGCCAACCTCACCTGGGCTCAGAGGCTGTCACTCTGATTCTCTGGCTTCCGGTCATCCACCCTCCAGCCATCCCAGCCTCGGTTTCCCCATCTGTAAAATGACCAGATGCTCGGCTCTCAAACTTGTATGCGTGTAGGTGTGCAACATTTTCCTCCCACATAAAATGTCTCAAAAGGGTAGTGAATGTGCCATTGCAAACTCCCTCCCTCCCCGCCCCCCTTACTCGGTGGTGAAGGAACCCCCAGGCAATGACTTCAACTGGCACAGCTGCAGCTTCACAGCCAACTCACTGTTTTCTCCGGAGCTCACGTTTTCATATACAAAACAGTGCCTGCAAATGAGACTGTGCTCGGGAAGCCCTCCCTTGCGTGCTCAGCACCTGGCACACGGGAAGGGCTTAGGAGCGGGTTGAGGGTGGCCCCCAAGAGCTATGTACACCTGGAGCCTGTGAATGCGACCTTACCGGGAAAAGGATCTTTGCAGATGTAATTAAGTTAAGGGTCTCAAAATGAAGTCGTCCTAGATCAGGGTGGACCCCGAGTCCAATGACGAGTGTCCTTAGAAGAGAAGAGGAGGGGACACGCAGGGAGAAGCCACGTGACGACGGAGCCAGAGACTGGAGCGAGGCAGCCACGAGCCCAGGACCCCTGGGGCCACCAGAAGAGGCCAGGAGAGGACCCTCCCCCAGAGCCTGCGGAGGGACAGAGGCTCTGCCAACAGCGTGGATTTGGACTCTCGCCTCCAGAACTGCGAGAGAATAAATTTCTGTTGTTTTAAGCCGGCCGATTCGTGCTGTGTCCTTGCATCAGACACAGGAAAACGACTACAGATGCCGTCAATGATAATTATTCTCCCACCCTCTCGTCCAACTAGAGCACACATCCCCGTCTCAGTTTAGGTTGCGTGCGGATTCCCTGCGCTGCGGGGAGCATCGCGTGTGTATGCGTGTCCCCTTCCCCACGCCTTCCCGGGCTGCTCCCTGGAGGGTGTGTCGCCCACCTCTCTACCTCTCTTGCTACATGATTTTTAGGAAACTTCTCTGACATCCTGCCATCTGACTTGGCCAATTTCCTTGCCGAAATCAGACCTCAGCACAGCACTGAACCCCCAGCAGACTGACTTCCTGGAGGCTGCGCCTCCCCAACAGGCCCAGGTGGATGCACGGGGAGAAGGCTCCGTTGTGTCGTCCTGGGGAAGCGATTCCTTCCGATTCCAAGAAACCCTAAGCCCCGGGGACTTCCCTGAGGAGGGCCTCCAGCTCTCCCAGGCTGAGGAACTGGAGGGTGCGGGAGAATATTTAGCACCTTTTGAGGGGATGTGGATAAAAGTGAACCATCAGGGGAGAGGCCAGTGGGGTGGAAGGCATTTGTTTTGGAGCAGGACGGAGCTGGCCATAAATCCCTCCCCACCTGTATTAGCTGTTGACCAGAGTGCAGGTTATACCACCTCTCGGAGCCTAGCCTTGCTCCGTTCAGCTGCAAATGGAGATAATAACGGTGCCGACGGCACAGATCAAGGAGAGAAGGCTGGCGTTCTACAGAACGCTCTGGGCTGGTGCCCCCGGAGTTGTGCAACCCAGTTCTGTGGTCACAGTGGGAAGACATCCCAAGACGGTGCATCTTAAGACGCGCCAGCCCCAGACGTGTGGCTTAAGGAGATGTCCCCTGGGGCCACCTCTGGGGAAGTTTGGGGGGTGATCACCCAGACCAGGCCCCCAGCAGGAACCTGCTGCTTCCAATCCAGAGAACAACTTGTCAGGCCTGTCTCCACCCCACATGGGGTCCCGGCCGTTCTGGAAACTCAGCCTGTCTGAAGCTGAAATTTCCGAGGTTGGCCGCCACTGGCTCCTTGTCTCCTGGTGCCCATTGCCAAATCCTCTGCGGTGTATTTTCAGTTTGTTTTCCCGCATCCTGGCCACTCTGGTCTGTATCTCCCTCCCTCCAGGCCTGCACCATCAGAAGCACGTGTTCTCACCTCTGAAACGGCACGTGGTGTTCATGGCGAAGGAGACTGTGCTGGGGAAGTCCTTCCCTAACACTGAGGCTCTGGCATGTGGGCCGGCTGCTGCCGGCGTGGTGACTGCTCTCCACTGTGATCTACGCCGGCCTGGGACTTCCCCTCCCTCCTGGTCACAGAGAGAAGGACCTCCGTTGCCGATGTGTGGACACGCTGAGCTCTGGCTGCCCCCCTGCGCGTGGCTGTCTGCGTCCCACCTGCTGGGAGGACTCCTTCCTCTAAGCCTTGCCCTCTGAGGGCTCCCTCACCCGAATGTCCTTCTGGATTGTCTGAGCCCTTCTTTATTCCTTCAGACCCGTTTCGAGAGTCACCTGCGATGACCCAGCTCAGCCCCACGAAGGTTTCCCTGGATTTTCTTGGCCTCCGTGCCGTGGATGTGAACTTGACTTTGCTTTCTAGCTGACAATAATGAGTATTTTTCAGCTCTCTGAAAGACTTCTGCCTATATTATCTCATTTAATTCCTGCACTACCCCTGCCAGTTTGGGTGGTGTGAGCTTCACTGGCCCCATTTCACAGGGAGGAAACTGAGGCCCCAGAGCTCAGGCTGCTGCCCAAAGCCACACAGCCAGCAGGGGGCAGAAGTGGGGTGTAGACACAGGGCAATGGCACATCTGAGCCCCTGTTGGTTCCATCCGGGGGCACAGAGCCCTTCTGGAACCCTTCTTCTAGCAGGGCTGGGGCTAGGGTGAGGCGAGTGAGGCATGGCCCTGCTCACAGAAAATGCTGTCATCAAGATAAATACGATACCAAAGTAAAAAGTATCAATGCCAAAACCATCCACGATGTACGAAATACGAAAATGTTTAACCCAGGCTGCAGCCCTGCGCTGGCACCATCCCGCCTTATTTGCCTCACCTTAAACCCGGCCCTGGCGCCAATAAACATGACTTACACAAACAGACGGCGGCCTGGGGACCGGAGTTTACCAATTTGAATTTTCAAACTGAAGGCTTCACGTATGTGCTGCCTCTGACAGCCACCTAATTTTTATTATGTAAACGTTCCAGCATGCGGAGAAGGTGAGAGAACGCAGTACAGCAGATCCTGTGGTGCGTGTCATTTTTATCTCTGCTCTGGACCATAAGCACCTCAAGGCCACGGGCAGCCCCGGAGGCCGTCGAGCGCAAGGGTTCGTGTGCTTCATACAGGGGCAGCATCTCGGGCGCACCCCAGACGTGCTGCATCAGATCCGCACCCAGCAAGCCTCCTGGGGCAGCCCTGGGCACAGTCAGGCTTTGCGGTCAGACACACCGGAGTTCAAATCCTCGTCCTGGCACTTTCTGGCTCTTCAATTTGACAGTGAGCGTCAAGTGCTGGGGGTTCAGCTAAGGCAGGCATCATCTCATTAGTCTCCATAATAACCCAGAGCCTTCTTCAGCCAGTGATTTTGTCCCCCAGAAGACACTTGGTGATGTCTGGAGACATTTTGCTTGTCACCGCCGGGAGGGGCTGCTACTGGCCTCCTGTGAGTAGAGGCCAGGGATGCTGCAAAGCCCCCCCAGCACAGGACAGCCCAAACGGCCGTGGTGCTGAGGCTGAGAAACCCTGCCTAGTGAGCCAGTGACTATCGTTATCTCTGTTTTGCAGAGAAAGAAACTGAGGTTTAAGAAGGGGAGTGTTTCAAAGCCACCACCCAAGTGGTAGGTGGGGGGCCATGACAGCCCCCCAGGAGGGTTGCTGTAGCAACGGGAGAGCTCATTCAGGCAACTGACTTTTTACAAAGCATCTCCTCTGGGTTAAGTGCTGGAATCACAGTCAGCCTCCGATCAGTGCTGCCGCTGGTCAAACCAGAGGCTCATAATGTTCGCTGAACACGCAGGAACTGCACCGCGGCCGTTACCCGTCAGACTCCAAAGAGTCCAGCTCTGACGTTATTCCCGTTTTGTATTTTCATTTGGACACAGGGAGGTCCTTGTGGGGGGCTTGCTTGTGTTCTCCACTTCCTGACCCCAAGTTCCAGGTCTTGGTGCAGAGCTGAGCTGCCCTGGGGAGTCCCCAGAGCCCTGGGGTTCATGCTGGGCAGCAGCCCGATGCGGCCCATCTGGGGAGCAGATGTGCTATTTACAAACCTCCACCCGAGGCCATGAGAGGTGACGGAGGGATCCCACTTCTTGGGGATCTGGTTCCCAGTAACACGCCTGGTGGGTCCAGCAATATTCAGGACCTACTTCTGCTAAAAAATGATGCCTTGTTTATCTGAAATTCAAATTTAACTGGGCGTCCTGTGTTTTATCTGCACCCCTACTTCCTGGACCACCCCCCTCTCTCCACTTCCCTCCTCTATTATTTTATGTAAACTTTTTATTGAGGTGTAAAATATACAAACAGAAAAGTGCACAAATCCTCACCGGCCAGATGCATGGATCTTCACAAAGGGAACACACGATGTAACCAGCAATCACATCTGGAAAGAGGACGTGACCTCAGAAGCTTCCTCGCGCCCCTCTGGTCCCACTGTCCCACCCTGGGGTTACCACTGTCCTTATTTGCAGCTCCACACATCACAGACTCTTCCTGTCTTCGAATGATCTAAGCATGGAAGCACACACAGCGTGTTCTCCTGGTCTGGCCTCCTTTCTCACATGGAGATGCATCCCTGTGGCTGGTGCCTCATCTGTCCTCAGCGACTGGGAATATTCCGTCATCAGATACGCGACCCTTTGTTTCCCCATTCCCTGTTGATGGGCATTTGGATAGTCTCTAGTTTGGGGCTCTTATAAAGCTGCTAAGAACATTCTCGCACAGTCCTGCTTTAGGCGTCACCCTCGCACTTCACATCCATCCCCAGTTAACATATCAGGCACGTGGTTGATCTGTCCGGCCGTCTCCCCTTTGGCTGGAAGCCCCCAGGGGGCTGGGCTGGCCTCTCACTCTAGTACCCGGCCCCTAGCACACTGGCTGCACATAGTAGGTGCTTAGTATGGATTTGGGGGATGAAAGAACATCTGCTCCCTCTCTCCCCGGGCATCTCGGGTCAGGGCTGTCCTGGGAGCTGCGTCCATCAAGAGTTAAGTTGGGGCACAGAACTTGGATTTGCATATGCACTTTGACTGTGAACCCAGACAACTGCCATGCAAATGTTAGGGAAATGGGCCCCTGAGGCTCCGGCAGAAGAGATGGAGGAACCTGCTTCCCCTGCAGCCTGCCGGCTGATGTCCTATTTTTACCTTCCACGGGCTGCCTGGACTCAGCAGGTGTCGCCAGTGGTAACATTCCTGGGCTTTTCGAATGCTTCCAGGCACCCCTAGTCCAGCGGCTCAGAGCTGGATGATAAAGGCCGATAAGGATTCCAAGCCCAGCACCGGCCTGGCCCTGGAGCTCCTCAGACCTGTGCTATCAGAGTCCTGTAAAAGAGCCCAGTCCTAGCTATTCTGGGTCCTGGAAAGCCTCGGGGGGACACACTGCTCTGAGGAGAACCGAGAGGGAACCCAGAGCAGCCAGGACGGGAGATGCAGGCCCACAGGCAAATCCAGCTGCAGACGGCATTTTCCAGCCAATGCGATTGTTTCTGAAAATTGCAAATTAGCTCCTAATACGTAAGAATCAAGAGGAATGTTCACGTGAAAATGCGGTTCCTGCCTTTCTCTACTCACCCATTTTGCACCTGCCTGACCCAGGGGGCATTTGAATTGTGGCCCTGGGGTGACTTGGTCCTGTGGGGGTGGGATTGGGGGTTCAGCTGAACCTCTCATTTTACACGTGAGAACTCTGGCTGCGCAGAGGTTCACAGCTCAGGTGTGAGGTCCCTTTAGAAATCCTATCGCCTCCCAGCTGAAAAGTTCTCCCTTCTGTTTAAACACCTCTTCCTTCAAATTAACTCAGTCTCTCAAAGTCTCTCTTTTTCTCTGTTAAAAAATATTAAAAGCAAATTTAAGGGCATTTTTTTTTTTTTTTTGTGGTACGCGGGCCTCTCACTGTTGTGGCCTCTCCCGTTGCGGAGCACAGGCTCCGGACGCGCAGGCTCAGCGGCCATGGCTCACGGGCCCAGCCGCTCCGCGGCATGTGGGATCTTCCCGGACCGGGGCACGAACCCATGTCCCCTGCATCGGCAGGCGGACTCTCAACCACTGCGCCACCAGGGAAGCCCTAAGGGCATTTTTATAAAGGAGAGCGCTGTAAAACGCCCCCCAGGCTCAGCTGCCATTGAATATGCAAATATTCCCTTCCTGTGGCGCCACCAGAGCCTCAAAGCACCAGGCTGAGTAACAGTTCTGGTCAAAGTGGCTGCCCGATCGGCTGCTGTCACTGTCCTAGGATGCACACATGGGAAGCGGCTGTTTTCCGAGGGGGTCCCCAGCATTGGTGACCATGTCCTGGGTTCTCCGTCTTCTTTCTCCCACTGGCGAGCCTCAGTTTCCCCATCTGTGAAATGGGCATGGCGACCTACCTCACAGGTGGTTGCGTGGATCCAGGGGATGGTGCGGTGGTGGGTGAGCTCAGGGCTGGGGTAGGCAAGCCCATCCCCCCCCCCCGTGGCATCCTCATCTCGGCATCCCTCCCGCTCACTGTTCAGGCTGTTTTGACGTTGCCTTGCTCTCCTGCAATTGCAGTGCAGTCCTGCACCCACAACCTTCCTTCTCTTTTCTTTCCTTCCTTCCTCTGCCCTCTCCCCCTCCTCTCTTCGCTCCTTAGGTGAGGTTCTTGGGAGGCACGTAGAGTGACTTTTTGTGGTAGGCCTGGCTTCAAGGTCAAGTAGCCTTGTCGGGGCCAGGCTGAGTGTAAGGACAAACAGCTTGGGGGTGAGGATCTCTGGGGGGGGGATGGGGGCTGAAGATCCCTGAACCAGCCCCCCAACATCTGCCAGACTCTGGCCTGGCCTCCCCTCTGGACACGGAGCCTCTTTGCATATGCAAAGGAGCCATGAGCCTCCCCAGCCAGGGCAGCACCATTCCTGCCACCTGCTCTGGAAGGGGAGGCTGCGGCCACTGAGTCCTTCCAAGGAGCTGAGTTAGGGACCCTCCATCAAGGGGAGGAGGGGAGCCCGTACCCCGTGGGGTGGTGGAGCGAGCCGCTGCTGGCTTTCCCTCCAGCTCTGCTTCCTCTCTCCTCTCTGTCCCTCTGTCTCTGTGTGTGTGTGTGTGTGTCTCTCTCTCTCTCTCCACTTCCCCTCTGCCTCTCTTCCTCCCTCCCCTCCCCACCTTGTTCCTCACCCTGACCCCTTCTGGGGGGACCTGACAGCCCAGGCTGTCCTTTCCAAAGGATGCCTCCACGTGGAGAAACGTCAGGATCTACTCCGGAGAACACGAGATGCAACACGAGTGGAAGCCCTCTGGCCGCGTCTGCTGCCCAGCAAGCGCCCCCTTCCTTCCTCCACAGGCTGTGGGACGGGGGCGGGTGGGGGTTAGGGTTGTAGTGGTGATGCTAATTAACTTGCAGGAGGGGCCAACCTAGCCCTCAGCAGAGACAAGATGACACCTGGAGAGCCCAAGTTCGAATCCTGGCTTAGAATCCCACTGGCTGAACTTGGCCTAGCTATTCAGCCTTCTTGAGCCTCTTTGTCTGTAAAGTCAGGGTGGTCATTCTACCAACCACAGGGTGCTGTTGTGATGAGGACACCATGGGTATTGCCACTCCCACCCCAGGGCCTTTGCACGTGCTGTTCCCCCTGCCTGGCATCCCTCTCTCACACAACTCACTCCCTCTTTGTTCAAATGTCAAATTCTTGGGCCATCTTTTGAAAAAAACACATGAAATCCATCCTTCCCTCCCTAGCACTCCCTACCCCATCCTTGCTGTATTTTTCTCCACAGCACAGACCACCCTCTGCCCACCAGGCATCGTACTTCTTTCTTTACTTCTTGGGCTGTAAGCTCTGCCAAGGGAGAGGGTCTCAGTCTGTTTTCTCCCCAGCACATGGTGTTCTGCACACACCAGGTGCTCTGTAAATACTTGTGGACACGGTCGGCACATTGAATGAATGGCTTGCTTCTTTCTCATCGTGAGTAACGAAAACACACTCTGATCCTGCATCTGAGTTACCGGGACATTCAGATGTCGGCACCCCTCTCAGGCAGCAAAGGAGCAACGCGGAGGTCTCCCATCTCTGGAATGGAAAGCAGAGAGGACCCTGATCACTCAGAAAGCAGCCAGGAGGGGCTCCAGGGGGCGTGAGAATAGAAGAAACGGAAGCTAGTTTGCCAGGCACTGGTCTGAGGAGCCCACCCCAGCCAATGTGAAGGACCGACTGAGTGCTGGAAGCTTCCGGAAGGGTCTGCTCCACAGCCCTTGACTTCAGATCTCAATCTTTTACTCTCTTGAGTTGCTGAGCAGATTCTGAGGTTGCCTGAGATCTGACCCTCAGCGAGCATCTGAAAATGCCCTAGTTCTTGGCCCTCGCCACGGCTGGCATCCCCGGAGAGCTTCAGCAATACCGAGCTGGGTCCTGCCCCAGAGGGTCTGGTCTAGATGCAGCTGGGACACTAGGATTCCCTAGGGAATTCTACTGCACGGCCACACTTGAGGATCCCTGTGTTAATGGATCTTTGTGAATGGGAATAACGTTAACTATTATTTATCTAACATCTTCTTCGTACTGGGTGTTTTTTGGGCAAATGTCACAAAACTGGGCTCCCTCCAGGGGCCAGGCAGGCCATGTAATTTTAGGAAGCGGACCGAGAGGCGATAGGGAGTGGTGGGGACTGTGGTGAACTGGGGAACAATGGCCCGTCCTAAAGGGGCAGCCAAACTCAATGCAGACGATGGCCAGTGTCCTGGGAAGCAGGCCCAGTGGGCGAGGGCTTCTGATGGTCAAGAGAAACAGGAACTCTGAATTTTAGTGGGAAGTTAGCTCGTTTTAAAACACCAGCAATCGGGCTTCCCCGGTGGTGCAGTGGTTGAGAGTCCGCCTGCCCATGCAGGGGACACGGGTTCGTGCCCCGGTCCGGGAGGATCCCACATGCCGCGGAGTGGCTGGGCCCATGAGCCATGGCCGCTGAGCCTGTGCGTCCGGAGCCTGTGCTCCGCAATGGGAGAGGCCACAACAGTGAGAGGCCCGCGTAACACAAAAAAATAAAAAAAAAATTAAAAAAAAAAACAAATAAAACCCGCCAGCAATTAATTAATATTAAACGGGTTGGTGGGGAGGAGTGAGTAGTCATGTCCGTTGGTTGGATGTAGCCTGTCAGTGACCAGTTTGAGATCTTGGCTTCATGTCTATTATCACTTTTCTTCGCTGTAGTATCCATGGGGGTTAGACATTATTGCTCTTTTTAGAGAAGAGGCAAGAGATTCTGAGAGGTGGAGTCATTTACTCAGGGTTGCTGTGGTAGGCAGAAAGACGGCCCCCCAAAGACGTCCCCGCCCTAATCCCTATAACCTGTGACATCCCCTTCTGTGGCGGGGAAATTAAAGTTGCAGATGGAATTAATGTTGCTGATCAGCTAACTTTAAAACAGGGAGATTGTCCTAGATTATCCAGGTGGGCCAGTGTCATCACAAGGTCCTTTAAACGTGGAAGCCAGAGGCAGGAGATTCAGTGTCAGAGTGAGAAAAACAAGACCGGCCTTTCCTGGCTTTGAAGATGGAAGAGGCCATGAGCCAGGGGGTTTGGGCAGCCTCCAGACGCTGGAAGAGGCAAGCAAATGGATTCTCCCCTAGAGCCTCGTGCGGAGTCTCACTGCCCAGGTTGCAATCCTGGCTCCATCTTTGAGCTGTGTGACCTGGGGCATGTTTCTTAACTTCTTCTGAGCCTTGCTTTCTGCATTTTCAAAAGGTGAATAATGATGGCATTTCCCCTAAGGGATGGTTGTGAAGATGAGGTGAGATAATCAGTGTAAACCCCTTGCACTAGGACTAGCCCATCACCCATGGGCATCTGATTACTATTATTACTGTTATGGGACAACGCTTAAAGCTCTGCGCTCACACTCCAGCTGTGGGCTCGGTGGGCACCCTGCATCAGCTGTGGGCTTCATTTGGGCCACGTGTGTGCACGGTGGCCGGGGGTAGAGGGTGGGTGCAGGGAAGTTGAGGGGGGGCACTAGTGTCTCCCAGGCTTGCATTTCCTGTGAATAAAAGTTCTAAAAAGCAGCAACCTCCATCCTCTTTCCGTTGAACTCTCTGCCTTTTACAGTCCACCTGAGATGGCTTTGACCTCAGATTTCAACACCCCCCTCAGCACTGTGGATGCCTATTCACGGGTCTCTCCAAAATTCTAGAGCTGCTTCTAAAGGGCAGGTGCCGTCCAGCCTCACCCCACATCACCCTCAAACCCCCTGCAGCCACGTGAGATCGTCCTCAGGCTATAGACGTTATTAACGTAATAACAATAACAGAAAACATTCGCTTGGTGCGAAGCACCAGGTCTGTGCCAAACACATTTCCCTGTATTGTCTCATTTCACGACCTCAAGAGTCCAAGCGGTGGCCTGTCCTACAGTGAGGGAAACTGAGGCACAGAGAGGTTTAGTAACCCATCTCTTGGACGAGGAGATGAAGCTCAGAGGCAGTAACTAGTTTGTAATCCCTTACAAATGGGAGGTGGGAGCTGGAATCCTAGGCCAGGCTGGTCTTACTCAGAGCCTACGCTCACTCTTCCGTCATCTGATTAAACAATACTTCCAGATTTTTAATTTCCCCCCAAATACCACCTTCCTCACAGACACCAGGTGAGCACGTCTGGAGGCAGGAGAGCTGAAGAAAAACTCAGCTTCTATTGGCTACTCCAATAGATGTCCTTGCAAAACCATGTGGCTTTGCAAAGAGAAACTTTAGTCATAAAGATAGATGTTTCACCGTCTAAGTCAGATCACCCCACGCTGTGAACTGTGCTACTTAGAAATATTGTTCATTGTCAGATTGCTGGTGCCATTTGGTAAGGAATTTAAATCCCCCATCAAGTAAATGAATTGCTATTAGTTTGAAAGAATGGTGTTGGGTTTCCACTTCTTTCTAAATAAAGCCTCAGGAAGACAAAAGGACAGGTAGAAGTTACAGGTTAACTTTTTGTGTGCTTGTAAAATTCAGGATGTATGCAAATGAAGACAAACGTGGTAATATGGATATTAACTTAAACTCACTGCAAGATGGCCACTTTTATTTTTTACTTCTTTTTTTTTTTGAATTATAGTCAGTTTATAATATTGTCTTAGTTTCAGGTGAAGCGTGACACTTTTAAACTCATTTATTTGAATCAAAAATACTTAAAAAGGGGCTTCCCTGTTGGCGCAGTGGTTGACAGTCTGCCTGCCGATGCAGGGGACACGGGTTCGTGCCCCGGTCCGGGAAGATCCCACGTGCCGCGGAGCGGCTGGGCCCGTGAGCCATGGCCGCTGAGCCTGCGCGTCCGGAGCCTGTGCTCCGCAACGGGAGAGGCCACAGCAGTGAGAGGCCCGCGTACCGCAAAAAAAAACAAACAAACTTAAAAAGAACTTTTCAACACTGCTTTGGTAAATGGAAAACACCATCACTTGCCAGAAACAGTAATAATTATCATCATCATTATTAGTGACATTTTGAGCATTTACTCTGTGGCAGGAACCGCCAGAATGCTTTACAAACTGTGTGACACATTCATCCTCACGGATGTAACTCTGTGAGGCTGGTACCATTATTCCCATTTTACAGACGAGGAAACTGAGGTTTCCTTCTTTCAGTCTGTTCAAAATAGGGGGTCTCTGGTGAGGATATGAAACTGACTTGAATTTATCTTTTGAAAGCACCTGAATCACCATGTTGCCCTCTCCTCTTACGTTATCTCACCCAGCTCCTATTCTTCTTGAAAAGTTTAGAAACTTGGTCCAGCACCCTGACCCACACCTGAAGCCTAGGCTGGTGAATGCCCTTTCCCCTCTCCCGCACTGCAGCTCTGAAGCACCCACCACATGCCCCCTCTCCACTACCAGACAGAGCTCGTGGAGGGCAGAGACAGAATCCCCCCACCCCATCCCCAGCACGCGGCACACAGTAGGTGCTCAGTAAACACTTGTTGAAGAGATGAATGAGTGAATGAGTGAAGCAAATGCTGGAAGCAAATTCAAAGTCCAGCACAGCTGAGGTTCCCCGCCCACAGGCACCTGGACGATCGAGGTGGTCCCTGTCTTTGGTTTTGGTAGTGACCTATTTTAAGTGCTGCTACTCTGAACCTCCTTTTCTCACCTGCAAGATGAGGGACAGTAGAAAGGGGGTCACCCTGCACCTCCCTCGGGGAGCTGTTGTAAGGATTAAATGAGTTCATATTTAGATTAGAACAGAGCCCGGCACAGAGCAAATGCTCAAAAGTGTTAATAACAACAGCAATATTATGTACTATCGTGATGTACATTATCTAGTTATCTATACATCATAACTATTTATGACAAGCGATCTTGGTTTTCCATTTATTGTAGTTGTGAAGTTTTATTTAAAAATAAATGTATTTGATTTTTAAAAAGTGAGCTGGAAATAAGTATCTGTGCAGCGGTACCCAGATATGGCCCAAATCCTGAGTTGGTACTGAATGACAGGTTAACATAACCATCAGGGGGGCGGGGAGGTGACTCAGTTGGGCACAGCTTCTAGAATACGTACCCTGGTCACCTGGAGACAGGCACCACTGTGGCCTGGGGCGTGGGTTTCAGAGTAGAGAGGCCGAGGCTCTTTGGAGAAGCCTGAAGATGCTTTGCCAAGGACCTCAGATGCGCTGCCACCCTGGGCGTCCCCACTTTGTCTTCCTCGAATGGGCAGCCTCCACCCCAGACCCGGGCTGGTATTTTTAGCACACAGGCACCCTGCACAGCCTCATACACTCTGACCAAATTTAGAAATCACAAGAGGTCTTTGCACTTCCACGCCCTCGGTAGGAGTAATGAATGAAAAGCCCCCCTTCCCCCAACCAGTCCAGCTAGAGCCCACCCTAACGTATGCTGGGGTCTGTCTACCGACTGGTGAGACGCCCAAGATTTATCTCACAGTGAGAGAAAGCAAGTTGCAGAATCACATGTGTGTCTGGGTCTACTTCTGCAAAAAACAAAACAACCCCCCATGTGTACGTGTGTCTGGGACTGCATAGCCCAGAGAGGGGCATGGGGCAGGCTGCTAACCATGGGAATTGGGGGGTAGGGTGGGTTAGGGTGTGGAGTTGGAGGCTGGGGAGATGAGTAACTCTGTCCCTTATATTTATATAAGCAAAGCTTTACATTTACTATTTAAAACAAGTGTGGATAACTTCTGAAATTTGAAAACCTTGAGCACCAAAAAGTTGAAATATATCCCAAGATTGAAAAGCCACAAGCCAAATGCTCACATGGGATTTTACAGTGAGGCTTTGTGTGATGGTCCCTCACTGTTTCTGACAACTGGACATCCACTGCCCATTCCCTAATGCAGGGGTCCCCAACCCCCAGGCCGGTACCGGTCCACGGCCTGTTAGGAAACGGGCCGCACAGCAGGAGGTGAGCGGCGGGCGAACGAAGCTTCATCTGTATTTACAGCCGCTCCCCATTGCCCGCACTACCGCCTGAGCTCTGCCTCCTGTCGGATCACCAGTGGCATTCGATTCTCGAAGGAGCGTGAACCCTGCTGTGAACTACGCATGTGAGGGATCAAGGCTGTGTGCTCCTTATGAGAATCTAACGCCTGATCACCTGAAGTGGGGCTGGGGAGCGGCTGCAAATACGGATTATCATTAGCAGAGAGGTTTGACCGCACAGAGACCATCATAAATCAGTTGCTTGCAGACTATATCAAAACCCTATCAGTGAGTGGCAAGTGAAAACAAGCTCAGGGCTCCCACTGATTCTGCATTGTGGTGAGTTGTAGAATTATTTCATTATATATTACAATGTAATAATAATAGAAATAAAGTGCACAATAAAGGTCATGTGCTTGAATCACCCTGAAACCACCGCCCACTCCGGTCCGTGGAAAAACTGTTTTCCACGAAACTGGTCCCTGGGGCCAAAAAGGTTGGGGACCACTGCCCTAATGCTCTCAGATGTGCCAGGGACACTACTGCTCCCTGCCCTGGTCCACTGGGTGCTGACTCCACCCCCAGTTCCAGGGAGGGGCGTGGCCAAGGCTGGCCAATCAGAGCACTGCATGGCCCTGGTTCTTCAGGGCTAGGTCTCACAGCTAGCAGAGAGGTTACCGCAGACATTGTTAAAAACGGAGAACCCAAGACCCTCTGCTTAAGAGCTCCTCTGGAAGCTCTGTCACACCAACGAATTCATTCCCGTTGGCCAAGCTTGTCTGAGGTTCGTCTGAGGTTCTTCTGAGTTGTGATTGGGTCTCTGCAAGCACATGACGCAGCACCCTTATGAATAAGCTGATGGCTGAGTTCTCAGGAGTCTCGCATAGCAGTTGTCAAACACGGCCAATATTAAAACGAAATTATATAAACTTACCATTAAATGAGTTATATTAAAACCAAAGGTAATCAATACTCCGCACTTACCTCTCCCTAATTATTTCACTACACTTTGCTATTATCCATGACCTTGGGGTTATTTATCTCTGTTGTCTCTGTACAGTGGAAATGCTGTAGGATGGCGTGTGCCTGTGTGTCTCCCCACTCCACACACAGTGAGTCACGCTGGTAGCTTGAAACCCGCCATGGTGGAAATTGGCAAACGCTGCAAATATGGCTCCCCCGCCCAAAACTGTGGTTAAACATTTACGGGCATGGTGCTGAAAGGAGACCTGATAATGTGTGCAGGGCCCTGTCTGCTCTTCAGGGACCCCAAGTAACAGGAAGGAGAGATTGTAGCATCCTCGGGGCAAGACCTACAGTTGATCTCCTTTGGTTTCCCCAGCATCTAGCAAGGACATTCCATTTATGGGTGTCAACTGACTTGAGGAAATCAGGGTCCAAGGTCACCTGGTGGTGGGGTAGGGTCCTGAGCTCAGATGCCCTGCCCCACCTTGGAATCAGCCCTTCTTGTACATTCATCTCTGACACCTGGAAGACCGAGAGGCCCTGCTGGTAGCTGAGCCCAAATGCTCTGCCGCAGCAATGGAGACTCTGCCCCGCCCAGAGGCCCTAACGTTCAAGGCTTTTGTTCTGAGCACTCATTTCTTAACAACTTGCAACTGTGCAAGATGGTTTTAGCAAGTGATGGGCACGGCATTTAATAACACAAGGTCCCAAGCTGAGGCAGGTATGCCTTTCCAAAATATATGAAGAAAAACTGAAAGGATAAATAGACGAACCCACAATTATGGATGAAGACCTCAACACTCTTCTCTAAGTTATTGAAAGAACAAACAGACAGAAAATCAGTAAAGATACAAAAGACCTGGATGGCACTATCAACAATGTGACCTAAGTGACATATTAGAACACGCCTCTCAACAACAGGATACACAGTTTTCTCAGGTGCACATGGAACAGTCACCAAGATAGACCATATTCTGGGCCACCAAACAAACCCTAACAAATTTAAGAGAAATGATAGCATACAAAGTTCATGCTCTGACCATAATGTAATAAATCTAGAGTTCACAAACCGAAAGGTATATGGAAAATTCCCAAATATTTAAAAACTAAATGCACTTCTAAATAACCCATGGGTCAAAGTGGAAATCTCAAGGGAAAGTAGAAAATATTCTGAACTAAAAATAAAAATATAACATACCAAGATTTGTAAAATGCAACTAAAGCAGTGTTGGGAGGGAATTTTATAACATCAAGTGCGTATGTTAGAAAATAAGAAACATCTCAAATGAATTATCCAAACTTCTACCTTAAGAAACTAGAAAAAGAATGGCAAATTTAACCTGAAGGGATGAGATTATAAAGATAAGAGTAGAAATCAATGAAATTAAAATCAGGAAAAATGAGGGAGAAAATTAATGAAACAAAAAGCTGGCTACTTGGAAAGACCAACAAAATTGATAAACCTCTAGCTGGACTGACCATGACAAAAACAGAGAAGACAGAAATTAGCAGTATTGAGAATGAAAGAGAGAACATTGCTATAGACTCTACAGACATGAGAAGGATAATATAGGAATGTTATGAAAACTTTACATCCTAAAATTTGACAACTTGGACAAATGGACAAATGCCTGAAAGACATGGACTACCAAAGCCCACTCAAGAAGGAATAGTTAACCTGAATAATCCAATAGCTATTAAAGACATGGACTCCACAGTTAAAACTTTCTAACAAAGCAAACTCCAGACAAGGTGGCTTCACTGGTAAATACTACCATTCAAGGAAGAAACAATCCTAATTCTATACAAACTCTTCTAGAAAACTGAAGAGGAGGGAACACTTCCCAACTCATTTCTTGAGGCTAGCATTACCCTAAAACCAAAGATATTACAAGAAAACGACAGACCAGTATTGCTAGTGTACGTAAATAAAAGAATCTTCGGCAACATATTATCAAGTCAAATCCAGCAAAATATAAAAAAGAGAATACATCATGACCAAGTGAAGTTCATCCTGGAATGCGAGGCTGTTCAACGTTGGAAAATCAGTCAGTGTAATCTATAATATTGGCAGATACATTAAAAAGCATATCATCATCTTAATTAATGTAGAAAAAGCATTTGGCAGAATTCAGTCCTCATTCATGATTAATTCTCAGCAAACGGGTCATAGAAAGAAATGTCCTCAGTGCAGTAAAGGGCATCTACAAAACACCTACAGCTAATATCTTACTTAATGGCAAAAGGCTCAGTGTAAATTGAGTTCCCTGTAAATTGGAAACTAGGCAAAGATGTCTACTCTCACTACTCCTATTCAGAATCATACTGGAGGCCCTAGCTAGAGCAATATGGCAAGAAAATGAAAACACAGATTGGAGAGGGGAAAAAATAAAATTGTCTCTATTTGCAGATGGCATGATTGCCTATGTAGAAAATACCAAGGCATCTACAAACAAATTGGCAGAACTAATAACAAGTGAGTTTAGTAAGGTTGCAGGATACAAGGTCAATATACAAAACTCAACTGTATTTCTCTATGCTAGCAATGAACATTAGGAAACGGAAATTCTAAAAACAGTACCATTTACAATAGTACCAGAAAAAGAAAAACCTCATGAAAAACTCAGTGTAAGTTCTAACATCTGTGCAAGATCTGTACACTGAAGTCTACAAAACAATGATGAACAAAATCAAAAACCTAAATAAGTGGAGAGATATATTGTGTTCATGGATTGGAAGACTCAATATGGTTAAAATGATAAATTCTTCCCAAACAGATCTGTAAATTCATCCCCTCCAAAATGTACTTTTGTCCAACAAAACGTACTAATTTGTACATCTTTTGTACAAATCAACAAATGGATTTGTAAATTTCTATGGAGAGGCAACAGATCTAGAATAACCAAAACAATTTTGGGAAAGAAGTACCATGTTGGAGGACTCACATTTTCTAATTTCCATGCTTACTATAAAGCCACAGTAATCAAGACAGTGTGGTACTGATGAAAGCCTGGATCAGTGGAACAGAATGGAGTCCAGAAATAGATCCCACGTGTGGCCAATTTACTTTCAACACAGCTGCAAAGGGAATTCAATGGACAAAGGATGGTTTTTTCAACAAATGGTGCTGGAACAATTGGTCATCCATATGTGAAAAAGAAACCTTGATCCACACCTTGTATCATATACAAAATTTGACTCAAAATGGATCCTTGACTTTCACGCAAAACATAAAATTACGAAACTTCTAGAAGTAAACCTAGAAAAAAGTCTTTGTGACCTTGCGTTATGCAAAGATGTCTTAGCTAGGACACTAAAAGAATGATTCACCACCAAAAAAAGGATAAATTAGACATCATCAAAAAATTTTTTAAAAAATCTGCCCTTTGAGAAGCACCATTAAGAGAATGAAAAGAGAAAACAGAGAGAAAATACTTGCAAAATGTATGTCTGGTAAAGAACTTGTGTCCAGAATCTATAAATAACTCTCAACCCAATTTAAAAAATGGTTAAAAGATTTGACCAGATATTTCATCAGGGAAGATATGCAGATGGCAAGTAAGCTCATGGAAAGATTTTCAAACTCACTAGATATCAGTGAAATGCAAACTAAAACCACAATGAGATGTCACTACACACCTACTAGGACAGCTCAAAACAAAACAAGACAACCCCCTGACAATACCAAGTGAAGGCGAGGATGTGGGCAACTTGACCACTCATACCTGGCTGGTGGGAATACAGGTGTGTCCACTTTGGGAACTGGTTTGGTAGGTTCTTATCAAGTTAAACAACTTCTGTCTTATGACCTAGAGATCTCCCCTCAAGAGAAATGAAAATATATATTTGCGCAAAACCTGTACACAAATGTTTGTAAGATCTTTATTCACAATCCGCCCAAAGTGGGAACAACTCAAACGTCCTTGACCTGGCGAATAGACAGGCAGACTGTAGAATAGCCATACAATGGAATATTGTCCCACAGCAGAAAGAAATGAACAAACAATCCAGGAAACAGCAAGGCTGAATCTCAAAGTCATTACATTGAATAAAAGAAGCCAGACTTGGGCTTCCCTGGTGGCGCAGTGGTTGAGAGTCTGCCTGCCGATGCAGGGGACACGGGTTCGTGCCCCGGTCTGGGAAGATCCCACATGCGGCGGAGCGGCTGGGCCCGTGAGCCATGGCCGCTGAGCCTGCGCGTCCGGAGCCTGTGCTCCGCAACAGGAGAGGCCACAACAGTGAGAGGGCCGCGTACCGCAAAAAAAAAAAAAAAAAAAGCCAGACTGAAATATATAGTGTATTTGATTGGAAACATATGATTGCATCTATATGACATTCTGGAAATGACAACTGTAGGGACATAAAGAAACCAGTGGTTGCTATGGATTGGGAGCCAGGGAGCACAGTGGGATTTGGGGCCATGGTTACATGGCCATTCGTTTGTCAAAACTCAGAATTGTACACTTAAAAGGGGGAACTTCATTCTATGTAACTCATACCTCAAAAATTAAAAATATGTAAAAAAATATATTGTTGGAAAATAGCACTAAGAAGAATTCTAATATCCATTTCACTTAGATAAAAAGTTGTGATTAGTAAATTAATTTCTATTTGGCCAACATTTAAAGGCCCCGTATTCCCATGACTAATTTCTGATTCTTCATGAAATTTTTTAAAAACAAAATTTTTTAAAATGTGAGCAAGTATCTACCTGTACACATCCATCCATCCGTCCTGACATTATCCTACCTGTTGCAATAAATGGTAAGGATAATTTTTAAGAAGATCCAGCTGTTCTTATTCTGAAATGGGTCTGTGTTATCCAAAGTGGACTCTTAGCCTGACACAGGACACATGCAAAGTTTGCAAAGTCAGACAAACGCATTTTCAAACGTTCGTGCTCTACGTGACACATTTACCGGCAGCCTGATAGTAACTGCCGTACTGTTGGCAGGTCCCGGATCTTCCTGCCATCTCCCTCCCCTTGCCATGGGTCACGCGCCGCCACCGTGAAACAGCTGTCCCAGGCCACCTGAGCGTGCGATCTCGGTGCCAAACCACGGAGGAGGCCTCGCAAATTCCAGAACACAGCTCACATGTCGCTTCCAGAGGCTCTGTCTTCTTCCGTTCCCTGTGGGACAAAAACCAGTTGACAGGACACCTGAGAGCTGCTGAGTTGCTCTTTGGGGTAGAACCACCCAGAGTGACGTGCTTAGGTCCTGGTATTAAAAGCATCTTCACTTTTCCAGACATTGGTGAAAACAGGGAAGAAACCCAGCCTGGAGGGCAGACGATGCCGAGGTGGCGTTGCCACAATACTGCCTGATTCTCCGGTGCCGCTTGGAGCTGCTAATTCCGTGGACTGGGGTGTCCAGTTCACAAGCCCCTGGACAGTCCCAACGCCCAGAGAGATTTCTGAAACTCCATGGTCAAGGGCCTTGGAGGAGCTGGGATTCCACCCTCGCCCCCGTGACGGAAGCAGGTGACGGTCAGGTGTGTTGTGTGGTGGGACGTAGAGCCACGCTACAGGAGGGGCCTCACGCTGGCCGAGGCCAGTGGGGGACCAGGCGACCAGTGCAGTGAGAAGTACACGCCCAAGCAGCAGGCGACGCTGCTCCGAGCAGGACCCAGGCCCTCTGCAGAGACAGGCTGCCACTGGAGCAGAAGCCCCCCAGAGAACTGGGGTGTTGCCTGCAGACACAGGCTTCAGTCCGGGTGGGGCTGTCCCGCTGTCCTCACTGCCCACCTGCAGCTCCAGCCACGCCATCCATCCCTGAAAACACCCCTCCCCACCCCCTCCAGCAAGGGTGCCAGGCTCCCGCTGTGGCTCACCGCTCTTCCCAGGTCCTGAAACATTACTTCCATTTCGTGCTGGGGCTTCCGAGGGAATTCAGGAATCAGATGTAACATGGGTTCACGCATACGGTATTGAATATCCACAGCTTTGGGATCACATTCTAAAATCCAGGCGCACGAAGTTGAAAAAGAGTGGTCAACAGTTGTGGCCACTTCTAGGGAGACGGTCATGCTGGGTGACACTTCAGTCTCCAGGGCTTGTCCCAGAAGAAAATGTTCCAGGGATTTCACTGCTAAGTTGGGCACATCCATTAATAAAATTTCAACTTCCTCTAGCTCCTTCGAAAGTCTCCTACTTTCAAATATTAGCTTTTTTATTTAGGGAGTTGGCCTCAGGCTTGCTAATGACACTCTGTGGCCAGGACAGAAAAACCCTATTTGTTCCTATAGTCCATTTAAAATTGATTTTTGACACCTGGGGCAGCTGTACTTAAACCCTTCTACACCAGCAGCAAACCTTGGGCGTGCCTGTGTAGTGAAACTCTTTTTTCTGCTTAAGATAAATGATTTAACTGGCAACATATTTTTATGTTGTTGAAAAATCCTAGGATCCTTTTTTTTGTGTGTGTGGTATGCGGGCCTCTCACTGTTGTGTGGCCTCTCCCGTTGCGGAGCACAGGCTCCGGACGCGCAGGCTCAGCGGCCATGGCTCACGGGCCCAGCCGCTCCGCGGCATGTGGGATCTTCCCGGACCGGGGCACGAACCCGTGTCCCCTGCATCGGCAGGCGGACTCTCAACCACTGCGCCACCAGGGAAGCCCCCTAGGATCCCTTTTAGAATTATTTTGTCAGGATTCACCGACGATTTCAATGCCATAAGCATGTTACTCTCATTTGTAGGGGGTAAAGCGGTTCTCATGCTTTGAAATACTACATGAGCTTCTCTCCAGAAATTCATTGAAAGTTTTCAAATGGCCATTAAGTGGAAGGGCTACCTCGGAAAAGGTTAAACACAGCTTTTCCAATCAAGTTAGTGACCGATGCTGATTGATTTAAAGTAATTCATTGTCTGGCGTGCTGTTTTCTGTTATTACTTTCCTGACCCTTTTAGTTCAGGCCTTGGGATACAATTATAATAATTATCTGGATGAGTCTTTTAATCGGTGACCTTTGGACTCTTCAACAAACTGTCACACTCCATTAACAGGAAATGACATCTCGTGCCGGCGGTCGTCTGGCTGCTTCTCTGAGGAATATTCCACCATGAGAACTATTTGCAGTCTTCCTATATGGTCTCCCGTGGCTGGCTCCCAGCCATTGTGGCTCAGTTAAGAGGTATTTTTTCCTTTACTGCATTTTTTTTGTCTCAACAAGCATGGTGAGCATCCCGTACTTACCTGCAACTGCTCAGGAAAACAAGCACGTATGTCTTTTGACATCCTAAATTGTGCATACTATAAAAGACAATGATTTATGCAAATGAGGCTCATCCTGGCAGCCATGCCTTGGAAATGAGACAAAAGCTACTTAAGTAGCACCGTAAAGGAGGCTGCCCCTTAAACTCTGTTTTATCTGATACACTCAATTAAAAATAAACTGCAATAAAAAAAATTGGGGAAATGTAGAAACAGTCGGTTTGATAAGCCAAAGGTCCTAAGGCTGTTCATTGAACATGTTTAAGTATAAATAACACTACCCACTAAAGACTGACCGTCATACAGGATACATTCCCAGGGGCTGTTCAGTAAGATTATCAACGGTTAGCCAAATGCGTAACATTTATACTGGAAATAATACCTGGAAAATAAGAAATTCCTGCCATTTTCACAAGGCTGTCGAACTTTATAGTGTAAGCTGCTTGAGTGCCATCAGGACTTAACCCCCCTTGTGGTCCCAACCCTTTCAGTGACTGATCTCAAACAACAGAGGCAAGTCATGCCTCAGGTGTGTTTCAAAAGCATCCTTTATATGGTAGAACTGTTGTCAAACAACGTTGTAATTTGAACATCTTTGGCCCAAAAAAGAGGCATTAAATTGTGCAAGAGGTGTGCATTCTAGAATGATCTCCTGCTGGATTCGCAGAACTATGTCGAAGGCGGTCTCTCTCTCTCGGCATCCTGACCCCGGGGCCACGAGTGTCTTCTCTTCCAGGTCCTGGAAAAGCCCTTTTCTCACTGAGAAACCTCAAGGGCCAGAAACCCTCCTGTTAAAGACACAGCTTTTTACTCACTCTTCTGTGTTGTACGAGAGTGATCAAATGAATCGCCAAGACTGTTATGACTTGGGTTTGTTAACTGTCTCCAAGGTCTGGCGTCCGTCTCCGTGTTTCAAAAGAAAGAAACCACTGCCCTCTTGTGGAGACTTGTGTCATTGCTCCTGTCACAGAAGTCAAAGGCATCAGGAATTTCTCCTTTGAACCAGGCGTCAGTGGGAATCTGGGCACATAACGGAATCAAAGCCGAGCATCTGAACTTAATTCTACCTAATAGCTCATCCAGATGTTATACATGCAAAACACTGAAAATTACCTATGAAAGACTGTTTCTGGGGAGTTTCTGATGGTGTCTACATACCAACTGGGCTTACATTTTCAAACCATGTTTCTTATGTTATCTGTTCTTTTTAAATTAAAAAACTTACATGCTAGTAAAATACATGACGTGAAGTTCAGCGCCTTAACCATTTCCAGCGTACAGTTCAGTAGTGTTAAGTACATTCACTCTGCAACCAATCTCTGGAACCCTTTTCGTCTTCCCAAACTGAAACTCTGTCCTCATTAGACAATAATTCCCCCTCTCCCTCCCCTCGGCCCCTGGCAGCCACCATTCTGCTTTCTGTCTCTATGAACTTGACTCCTCTAGGGAGCTCACATAAGTGGAATCATACAGTATTTGTCCTTTGGGGGCTGGCTTATTTCACTTAGCAGAATATCCTCAAGGTTCATCCATGCTGTAGCAGGTGTCAAAATTTCCTTCCTTTTTAATGATATTCCATTGTACGGACAGACCACATTTTGTTTATCCATTTATCTATCTATGGACATCTGAGTTACTTCCACCTTTTGGTTATTGTGAATATTGCTTCTATGAACGTGGGTGTACAAATATCTCTTCAAGACCCTGCTTTCAATTCTTTTGGGTCTATCGCCGTATTGCCGAATCGCGTGGTGATTCCATTTTTAATTTTTTGAGGAACCACCATAATGTTTCCACAGAATCTGCACCACTTTACATGTCTACCAACAATGCACAAGGGTTCCAGTTTCTCCACATCCCCACCAGGCAAAGACTTTTTTTTAGAACCATCATTCACATGTAACAAAGAAAGGCAATTTTAAGTCATTTTATTTTATTGAGTTTTGCAAAAACCTCTTTAAACAACAGTCAAAGAATAAGAAACTACTGCGAAAGTTCAAATAGGCCCAATTATGGCATACAACAGACCATGGGGTTAGTCTTATTATGTGATTTCAATTAATTCACTGTCATAAAATGAATATACTGCTTTTCCTGCTGGGAAATTGCTTCCCTATGTTCACCTGACATGGGGCTTCTGAACATGGGGTATTTTAACACCAGATGAGCATTTTAAGAATTTGAATTTAGTCAACGGGATGGGAGAAATTCTTTCACAATGCATACATATATCAAATTGTATATCAGATCATCACGAGGTACACTTTGCAATTTTATTTGTCAATTATATCGCAATAAAGCTGAAAAAAAAAAAGAATTTGAACTTAGGACCTATCAATGATTTTAAAATATGGGCTGGAGGGGAGTTCCCAGCAAAAGCCGCTGCTGAGCTAAGAAAAGAAGAAAAATACGACTCAGTGTAAAGATAGATACTAGTTAATTTTAAGTACTAAAGAGGCATTTCATGCGCTGCTCGAATGTGGGAAAACCTCTTTGGTGTGGCAAAAAAATACTCATTACGGGTGTTCTAAAAAAGTACAAATTCTCTGCAAGTACACATTTTCATTATCAGAGTTTTCTGTTTCTTCTCACTCGGCCAATTATTTAAAAAATATAAACAAAGGCGTTTTAGCAAAACAGAAGGGTGACAAACTGATATACTAATGAGCTATAACGGAATGTAATGGGGGGACTTCACACCTGCCAAAGAAAATTAAGAAAGAAACAAAATCTCAAAGCGAGCCCTGCTCGTCACTTTCCAGTCTAATGTGAGGTTTCTCTTTTTCTACTCAGTTTTTAAAAATACCATTAGGATCCTTTGCATTGAATTTAGAACTAATTAGAAGTATTATGGTAGCTTTAAATTTTAGGGATAACTCATTTGTATAAAAAAAGGACATAAAATTAGTCTTTTATGTTTAAAACTCATAATATCAGAAATATCACGGGTGTGTACAATTCAACCTGTAGTTCCCCAGCTTTGCCTGTCTGGTGAAGCACTAAGTAGTCTACGTTATCGTGGACTACTGCTACCAAAAATCACTGCTCATTCATTGGGGGTCACCCTGCCAGTATCAAGTGAAAGAATTCATAGGTCTGAGGTTTCATCCTCCAATTCAGGATTTGGGCCCTTTATCAAATACCTGCAGTGTTTCTGAAATACCCAACTGAAAACAGGCAAACAATTCTAGGCACTACCACAAGCTCTGGAAAAACCGTGACCATCCGCTGTCAGGAATTTAATTGTTTCAAAGACAGTGCTAAACCCTCGTAACGCGCGTTAAGAACGACACGTTGTCACACCGAACCTGGACTCCCCATCACTTCTCCATCATGGCCAGGATCATCTCACAGGTCATGTCTTCATCCGGGTCCTCGCCTCCAGCCGTGGCTTCTCCGAAGTCGATGGGAACCAGCCCTCCCGGGTACTGCTCTCCGCTCACCAGGGAGGCCTCCTCGGCAGCGGCTTCTTGGGGAAAAGGCACAGCATTGGCAAATTTAAAATAAAGCAGCCAAGGAATCAGAATTGATAAGACGCTGCGATTGTATTTTGGAAACAATGGCTGAATTTTTAGCGCAGCATTTTAGAAAACAATACTTCCATTTATAGGACAGTACAAATACCCTGATCTCAACTGTTTAAGGCAGGGCTTCTCAACCTCAGCTCTGCAGACATTCAGGGCCGGAGGGTTCCCTGCTGTGGGAACCTGTCCTGCGCACCGTTAGGCGGTTAGCAGCCTCCCTGGCCTTGACCCGTGGGGTGCCAGAAGCACCCTCCCCCAGCTGTGGCAACCAGAAATGCCACCAGACACAGGCACCTGTGCAAAATCACCCCCCGCTGAGAACCGCGGCTTGAGGTGAATGCAGGTCCTGTGAATTACTGGCCGGACGGCTTCACAAGTCTTGTCCTGGTGCCCACGGAATGACACCGATGACATGAAAAAGGCCAGCTGCTCTCGGGACACCTGTCCCATCAGCTAATCAACATACCCCGAGTCACCTCCGGGCCAAGCGTCCTGCTAGGTACACACCATGAGCCACACTGAGATCCGTGACCATCCCTGCCCTCCTTCAAGCAGCTTCTGAACAGTCAGCCCAACTCTGGGAGTCTCAAAACAGAGGCTCACATCCACATCCAACCCCCTACCCGTTTTCCAAATTCCTCCCTGAGAAGACCCGTGGAAAGTCACTGCCGAGGTACCGGGAATGAGAGACAGAGGGCCCCGCGCAGAAGGAGGCTTTTATCGCACGTGACTTCAAACTTGTTGCGACATAGTTTTGCCTACCGGTCCTTGAAGCATTTAGGAGGGGGGAGGGGGGAGAGGAATAAGACTCAGGCCTTGTGTACGAAGATGAACACAAGAGTCGCGGAGTAGGTGCCGTCTGACAGTAACTTGCAGAAATCTACCGCGGACCTGGTGGGGGACACGCTGACCCACTAACGCAGCAAAAGCAGAAATGGAACGATGACCTGGAGGATGTAGGTTCAAAAAAAAAACCCTGAAGTGCAAATCAAGTCCTGTTTCTGGCTAATACAAGTCCTGTTTCTGGCTAATACGAGTCAGGTTACTTGTCTCAATTGACACTTTGCTTTGAATGCACAGCTGACCCTCTTCGATACGCAAAACGTTTTAATATATCCAGTCTTTTCATCCCCGATTTTTAAAACTGCAAGAGTTTTGCCCTTTCTGCCCTTCCGGCTCACGAACAGTCAACGCCAGCCGTGTCTCCGGGGCCCTTCCCAGAGCTCGTCGACAGAACGGTTCTGTTTCAAAGACTAGTGTAAGTAAATGGGGAAGAAGGCGCACGTGGGGACCTACTCTTCATCACGAAAAAAAGTTTTTTTCTGTTCTTTCAATGTCAACGTCCAGAAAGCACGTTGGGGAGAGGTCAGCTCAGGATTAATGAGGGTGAGGTGCTACCCCACAACTGCGGAGGCCGTGCCCAGGCTGGAAGCCCTCAGGCTTGAACAGTGGAGGGGCCGACGGGGCAGGGGAGAGGGGAGTCCATGGGAACAAGAGGGAGCAGAGTGGAGCTGGCAGTCCTGCCGGTGTATTTATTTTTTCTCAAGACACAAGTATATTTGAGGCTGGTGAGAAGGATCTGGCTGAACCGGACGAGCTGGCCGCTGGGGAGGGAGAAGAGAAACGTGGAGGGCTGAGCAGGTGGGAGAGGTGCCACGGGGTGTCCACGGGAGCCCGGGGCGGGCTGTGGCCTCCGCCATCCAGTTCTCCACTGGCGGACGGCATGAAGGCCTGCGGTGCGGGGCTGCACTCAGGATAAAAGGGACCACGTGTGAGCTCTCGGTGGGACATGGTAACTCCTGCAGGAGATAAAACAGGTGCTCCAGAGATGGGCCGTGGGTGCGATTCTGGATGGTTGTAACTGAGCTGGGCAGCTGTGCACCGACTGAGGAGCCCTAGGTCCTGCCAGGTAACCCGCCCTCCAGGACCTGGCTCCCGCGATGCCTCCAGGGTTTGAGCTTTGCCAGGTGGGTGAGACGTGGAAAAAGAACCAGGGAGTTTGGCATGTGGACAGTTACTGAAATGAGGGACGCTGCACAGAGGGGAAAGGGACGGACTGCAGGACGCCCTGTTAAACGTGAGTTTCCGATAAAACACTGAATCATTACTTAGCATAAGTTTATCCCAGATAGTGTGTGGGATATACTCAGACGACAAAGTTATTCACTGTTTATCTGAAATTCAAATTTAACTGGGCGTGTCCTCCACTTTACCTGACAACCACCCTTGGAGGAAGGAAGAGGCTTCCAGCTCTCCGTGGGAACATTCACAAGTCCAGGACTGGGGCTGGAATCAAAATCTAGGGAATTTAAAGGATGAGGATGCCGTGCAAACATTTTCCATTTGTTTTTGCTGAAGGTTGCCTTGGTTTCCAGTCACACTCTAAGTCTAAGATTCTCAAACGAAAGGAACAGAACAGCTGCACAGGAACTAGGGCCTCCCCCTCGTGGAGGAGAACCTTCCACAGGGCCGACAGCGCACGGACAACCCCTGTGTTAACCTGGGGACTCACATCTGCTCCCTGAGGCTGGAGGGAAAAGACTGACGCCTGGAGTGGGTTGAATGGCAGCCCCGCAAAAGACACGTCCACATCCTAACCCCCAAACTGAGACTGGGACTTTATTTGGAAGAAGGGTCTTTGAAGATGTAATGAAGGCCCTCGAGATGAGATCATCCTGGATCTTCCAGGCAGGCCCTAAAGCCAACGACACGTGTCTGTATGAGACAGAAAAGGTGAGACGCAGATACAGGGGATGCGCCCACGGGCAGACAGAGGCAGAGACGGGGTGATGCAGCCACAGGCCCAGGGGCGCCTGGGCCACCGGAGGCCGGAAGAGGCAAGGAAGGGTGCCTCCCCGGCCCCAGAGCGTGCAGATGGAGCGTAGCCCTGCTGATGGCCTTGATTTAGGGCTTCTGCCTCCAGACCTACAAGCAAATCAATTCCCGTTGTCGTACGCCACCCAGCATGTGGTCATTTGCTGCGGCAGCCCCAGGAGATGGACACAGGCCCATAGCTCCACCAGGCACAGGGACGGTCCACCAGCACGACCAAGGACAGCGGGGGCATGTGCAGCGTCATCGCCTGGCTCTCACGTCCCGTCAGGACCCCACGTGACGGGGGGTGTGGACCCACCGGGGTCCCCAGGCTCACTTCCTCTGCGCATCCTCCCACATCACCAACCCGCCCGTCGGGGCAGCAGCAGCAATGGCTGCTGGGACCAGGCGCCTGCTGGGGTCGGACACTCAGGGTTTCTGGATGCGTCCCCTGCATAGTAACGCTCAGCACCCAGGGAAACGCACAACCAGAGAACCACCGTCAAAAGAAAACCGGATTCATTTAACAGGAGGTACCGTCTTCCTCGGCTGCCTCTTTCGGGATGGTCGGCTTCCTCATTTTTGTTCGTCTTCCTTTTTCCGAGGTGGTTGGCTTTTCTCGCCTGGAGCCACACTTTTTCAGGTGTCTCTGCATGTTATTCTGCCGGAGAAATGAGAGCACAGGGAAAGCCAGCATCACTGGGAATGGCGTGGAAAACCCACGGCTAAAGAGACGGGTAGCGGGGAGGAACGCGCGCCTTGGGTAATCTGGTACAAAAAAGATGGTTTTTTCAAAGGTGACCCTTTTCCGTTGTGTTTCGGTCTAGCCGAAACCCAGCTTATTTTAAAATATTTTTAAAGTCGTGGACGTCAATGAGAAGACAAAATTCATTTTCCTAGACTGCTTCTACTGAAGCGAGGCTTGAAAAATTCAACAGACCCTCGATTTTATGAAAATCAGTAAAAATATACCACGGGCACCCTACTGCCCTACCGGCTTCCCTCCAGACCCACTACGCATGGAGGTATTAAGACTGTACAACGTTTGGAATTAAGAAGGCAGCTCAGAGCTTTCCTATCGAACCTAGTAACGATATATTTTTGTCTATGAACACGCAGGATGGTTTAAAATAAGTGAGAACACTTACACTAAGTCCATATGCTGAAGTAAGATACTGGCGGCATGTCATTAAATATGCTGATTATATAAGATGTGACCCCTAATTTCCACTGAGACTTCAGTGTGGTGGTCGGGGCTGTCCTGGTGCGTCGGGGGGAAGAGGAAGGATCCATATGTAAGGGGAGGGGGGTGGTATTTACATTTCTTCCATTTTATGCTTATCCATAGGGGCTGGCAAACTGCTTTTGAGCTACAACGGCAGACTTGAGTAGTTGGGGCAGAAACTGGTCTGTGAAGCTGAAAATATTTACTCTGGCCCTTTACAGAAAAAAGCGTGCCAATCCCTGGTTTATAGGATGACGAAGTATATAAAACCAAGCCTTTTGGAGTCAAGGATTCCTTTGTGAATATGATAAAAAGCAAGGCTCCTTCCCCAGCAACGGGCATGTGTATCTCCATACACAGTCTCCCTACAACTTCACGAAGTTCATGGTTAAGAACTCCTGACACAAGTTTGGATGAGCAAACAAAACAAACAAAAACACATCCAGCCTTTACAAAGTAAGTGGGGTAAGATTTTAAGTAAATATATGGACATTTACGGCCCGGGGGCAAAGTAATAATACAAACCTCTGTGTCAGGGAAATGTTTCTCAAGAGAGGAGGTGCCCAATATTCTGAATCCAGAGCAGGGGGTCCTTACTGGGGAGGAGAGGGGTGGCCCTGTGACATTCTGGTATACAGATACACTGGGACCACTGTGGGCTAAAGAATGGAAGTTTGTGAGTCATATACTTTTTTAAAATTAAATTGAATTTGAGTATCCAGATATACTTTCATTTATTTGTCTGTTTTTAAACATAATTTTTAAAGAGCAGTTTTAGGTTCACAGCAAAATTGAGAGGGAGGTAGATTTTCTTCCCTACAAATCCTCTGCTGTCTACCTATTCTTTCTTCCCCCAAACCCCAACCCCAAGCGACCGCTGGTCCTCTTACTGTCTCCACAGTTTTGCCTTTTCCAGAGTGCCACAGGGTTGAAATCATACGGTATGGAGCCTTTTCCGACTAGCTTCTTTCACTTAATGCACATTTAAAGTTCCTCCATGTCTTTTTTTTTTAAGATTTTTTTGATGTGGACCTTTTTTATTTTTGCTCTTTCTAAAATATTAATTTAAATGTTTATTTCCTCTTTTACATTTTGTATTATAAACTCATTTAAAGCTACAACTTTACAAATATTGACAAGCTCATCCTAAAATTCAAATGGAAATGCAAAGGACTCGAATAGCTGTAGTTTTTGGCTGCATCCCATTAGTTTGGACACGTGCTATTCATAAGTTTTAAATATAATCTTAATTCTATTCTTGATTTCTCCTTTAGTCCTAATCATGTTATAAAAGAGTGATTTTAAATATTCAAATTTGTATTGCTGATTTAAAAACATTTTTTTGCAATGGTCAAAAGCATGATCTTGCAATTTCAAGTATTTTGGAAGTTAAAGAGAAATTTGAGGTTTTCTTTATGAACAATTTTGATAAAATTTCTTCCAATTCGTGAAATGTCCCGCCCCATAACTTTGAAAGTAAATATTAACTGAAGTTTCTACCATCTAATTGTTATACTTTGCCCATTTGTATTGTGAGGCTAAGAATGAAAACCAAGTATTTAGTCGGGAGTTCTTTCTTTATGCCTGTGCCGTCAAATCTTTTTTAGAGAGAAAAGACATAGAAGTTTAATAGCTATTCTTAATGAAGAAATAGCTTCACTCCACTCGCTGTCATACAACATCTGAGAATTTTCAACAGGAAAATAACTGGTTGCTCTCATGTTCAGAAAGGGGAGATCTGAGGAGAATTACACCATTTTCATTAACCTGGGACACTTATAATCCTTTACCCCACCAACACTTGCTGCAGTTCATTCTGTATTACTGTGTACACTATGAATTCCTAACACAGGAAGCTAACGCAAAGTATACTGTTGTCCTCCTAGACAAAATAATGTACTGATAACAATGTCACTTCTTGTATTTACAAGGTCAGCGAAAGAGATGAAAGGGACACCCATTCCTCTTCTTGGGAATCACAGGTTGAATAGAAGTATTCAGCACTGGTCATGCTAGATCTCTGAAGAACTAGGCACACAAGAACCAATAAGTAACCATAAGTCCATAAATAATCATTATTTCACTTAATTAAGTATTCACTCTTTCTAGATAACATCTTCAAAATAGAATTTTTTTCTTTGATATTACATTTTTTTGTTGCTGTTGCCATTGTTTTGTTGGTTTCGGATTACCATAAACTTTTGTAACGTCTCTTAAAAATAAGAGTAATAATTTTCCAACTGTAATGACTAAACATTTATGCCACGCTAAATTATTACATTAAAAACCTGCTTTTTAAATTATATAAAGGGAATTAATAAGAAGTTCTCTAACTAAAAAAATGTTTTTAATTAAAAAAAAGAAGAGTAACAACAAAAAAGAGTGACAATGTTAGGGAACTAATAGATTTAATGATCCTCAAAGATACAAGTCCAACCTTATGAATCCGGCGTCCTTAGGGCTAGCGCAGAGCCTGGCACCTAGTAAGTCCTTCACAAATTTGTGTTAAATGAGCATATGTGGCACTGTCAAAATGATGCAGTTCCAGAAAAAGCACTCTGGCGCCATCCAAGACAAATCACATACTTGCCGCGTGGTTAAGATCCCTTGACTTATCTGGTCCTCTACCAAAGCTTTTCTCTCCATTCTTGGAAGCCCTTTTAATCAAATTCTAGTTCTCTGATGCTAACATTTTCTTTACAATCTACTAAAGAAGGAGGAGTCGGAAAGGGACAAGGGAGAGGAGGGAAAAGAAAAGAAAGGAAGGTATACAGACCTCGAAACTTCTCCACCGTCTCCATCTTACTGCTGTTTGCTCACAATGAGCCATCCAAAGTCCAGGAGGTTATGGTCTATGCAGGTGTTCAATCAGGCGTCTCATTGTTGATGTGGACCATTTTTAAAGCCTTTATTGAGTCTGTTACAATATTGCTTCTTTTTTATGTTTTGGTTTTCTGGCTGCGAGGCATGTGGGATCTTACTTCCCCGACCAGGGATCGAACCTGCACCCCCTGCGTTGGAAGGCAAAGTCCCAACCACTGGACCGCCAGGGGAGTCCCTCTCCATGTCTTTTCATGGCTTGATGGCTTGTTTCCGTTTAGTGCTCAGTAATATTCCACTGTCTGGATGCACCACAGTTTGTTTATCCATCCACCTACTCAAGGGAGTCTTGGTTGTTTCCAAGTTTGGGCAATTATGAGTAAAGCTGCTATGAACACCTGTGTGTAGGTTTTTGTGTGGACATAAGATTTCAACTCTTTTGGGTAAATACCAAAGAGCACGACTGTGGAATTGTGGGGTATGAGTATGTTTAGTTTCGTAAGAAAGTTCCAAACTGTCTTCCAAACTGTCTGCACCATTTTACACTGCAACCAGCAATGAAGAAGAATTTCTGTTGTTCCACCTCCTCACTGGCGTTTGGTGTTGTCAGTATTCCGGATTTTGGCCATTCCAATAGGTGTGTCGTGGTATCTCATTGTTTTAATTTGCATTTCCCTGATGACATATGATAGGGAACAATTTTTCATATGCTTATTTGCCATCAGTATATCTTCTTTGGTGAGGTGTCAAAGTCCTTGGCCCA